>NC_091821.1:405665397-406293397 GCF_038994185.2 Dermacentor albipictus
TTCGCTTTTATAATAAAACAACTCTTCAAGCTTGATGCCTACAGCCTCCTTCGCGCTTTATTACAGTGATCCTTTGATGAATACATGTCTGCCCGAGTTCCCAGGCAGGGCACCTTTGTTCTCTCACCATCGCTACCCGTTTTTCACATGTTCGCCTAAGAGAGCACAAGTAGTGGTCATTCAGCTCTAATGAATCCTTAGATTGAGCCACGGTTGTGGCTAGGGCTAGGGCATTCTGAACATAGAGGGGAGGTCGATGGTTCGATTCCCACACGCAATGGCCACATTCGTATCGCAGTGGAGTGGGAAAAGGCTCGTGTGGCACGCTTTGGGTGCACGTCAAAAGAATTCCAGGTGTGCCAACTAATGGGAAGACCTCCTCAATACGTCGTTCCTCATGACTCGCTGTGCAGTTTCCGTACGTTAATGGACATAATATTAATGTTTAGCTTTTCAAAGAGCTTTGCGTTAGTTAGCAGATTCTTTATTAAGTCGGTCAACAGCGGAAATAAGGAGCCGAATTCAAATTTTGCCGATAGGCATGGTAAAGCGTAAACGACAGACTTCTGAATGAGAGAGAGAAATTTAAGTAAGGAAAGGCAGAAATTAACCACTCTAAAAATCTAATTTGCTACCTTAGACGGGCTCTGGAGAAACTGAAGAAGGATAAAGCTGGTCCACTTATTGTTCTGAGCCCTTCTGCAAACGCTCATTGAGGGACAGACAAATGATTGTGAAACTCGAGCACAGCAGGAAGCCCGATTTTTTTTTTCACGGGCTATCAGCGTAGCCAGAAAATTTAATGTGTTTCCAAGATGGAAAGAGAAGGAAGAAAAGGGGAGGGGTTAACTAGACCTTGTCCAGTTTGCCACACACGTTTGTAGAGAGGGGCTGGCAGAAAAAGATGGCAATGTGACAGCAGCAAAGGTTCTGCCACTGGAACTTGAGAACGATATGGCTGATTCTCTTTGCAGCGTGCGCGGCCAAAAAATAAATTGCCATCGGCTGCAAACCTGCACTCAGGATAAGTATTCTACTAGACAATAAGGCCATGTGCGGAGGACAAGTTTGGTAATCCTGTGACTAGACTTAATGGTGAGGTCCCGTCGGACCATTTGCGCGGGTCTTTGAACATTATAAAGGACACACCCATCCTTACTGAAGTTATACCAAAATGTGAATACCTCAAGCGCTTTGGCCTGTCTTCCCCAGATGTCGGCCGATGACGAGAGAGAGAGAGAGAATGAAGAGGAAAGGCAGGGAGGTTAACCAGATATGAGTCTCCGGTTTGCTACCCTACACTGGGGATGGGGGATAGGGGTTAGAAAGATGACAGAGAGGGAAACGCAAAAAAAAAAAACGAACGCGCACACATGGAGACACACACACAAAAGGCGTTCCAGTTAAAGTCGTTCACACAGGCCGGTGGATCGCAAGAAGCGCAAAAGCGCTTGCACGGCCTTCTTCTGTGACGGTAGGTCCTTTCGATGTTGCAGAATTCTTTTTTCGGATAGTGGTTGGTCGTCCAGTTGGTCTAGTTCCTGGCTGAGGCATGTCCTCTGTGGAGTGTACTGCGGGCAGGTGCACAAAATATGGCCAATTGATTCTTCATGGCCGCAGTGGTCACAGGTTGGGGTGTCGGTCATCCCTATGCGGAAGGCATAGGCTTTAGTAAAGGCAACGCCCAACCAAAGTCGATATAAAAGCGTGGCGTCTCTACGGCGAAGCTGTGATGGCGCTCGAAGACTTAATGTTGGATCAAGTGAGTGCAGTCGCGGATTTCTTAAATGTGGCTCATTCCATTGCGACGCGGTGCACTGCCGAGCAAGTAGGCGGAGCTTCCGTGCAGCGTCAGTTCTAGAAAGAGGAATGGGGACGTGGCGCTCCTCAGTATGGGCTGAGCGGGCAGCGTGATCCGCCCGTTCATTGCCGACAATCCCGCAGTGACTGGGAAGCCACTGAAAGGTTATGTCGTGGCCTGCATCACTTATATGGTGTAATGTCTCTGTAATATGGAATATTAGTTGTTCGTGCGGTCCGCGTCGTAAAGGTGACAGTAGAGACTGCAGTGCCGCCTTCGAGTCACAGAATATTGTCCATTTGTGTGGCGGTTCATCACCAATGTGATGAAGAGCAGTAAAGAGCGCTGCGAGCTCTGCTGCTGTCGATGTTGTCGCGTGGGTCGTCTTAAATTTGATTGTTGTAGCTTTCGCTGGTATGACGATTGCCGCCGCGGAGCTGCTTGGAAGGACAGATCCATCAGTGTAAATATGCGTAGAGTCACGGTAGTTCTCGTACAAATATAGTAGCGTGAGCTGTCTAAGGGCTGGTGATGACAGATCAGCTTTTTTCGAGATACCAGGTATTGCGAGGTTGATTTTCGGCTGAGCGAGGCACCATGGAGGGATCGAAGGTCTCGCAGCCGGAGTGAAACAAGCTGGCAATGATTCATCATATGCAGTTATCGTTTGGCTGAAAGATGTGTGTGGCCTGTCCGCTGGTAGAGAGGCTAAATGGTGACGAGGAGTCCTGGCTAGATGCCTTATATGGGTCCTGAGTACTTCAATTTCAATGTGGGTCTTGACAAGGTGGTCTCTAGCGATTGCTATCGTAGCCACTGTTGAAGCACTCTGAGGCAGGCCTAGACAGATCCGGAGCACTTGACCCTGAAGACTTTGTATAGTGCGTAGATTCGTTTTGCCTGTGTTGTTTATTGCTGGCAAGCTGTATCGCAGAAATCCCAGAAAAAGCACCCTGTACAGTTGTAACATGGCACTAGGCGACATTCCCCAGGTCTTGCCAGCGAAAAATTTGAACAGGTGGCATATGCCTGTCAACCGCTTTTTCACGTAAGATATGTGTGGGCTCCATGACAAGTCCCTGTCGATTATGACTCCTAGAAACTTGTACGATCGGACCCGTCGTATTACTTGGCCATTTATCGTTACACTGTAGTTTGCCATGGGTTTGCGCGTAAATGGCACCAGTGCGCATTTCTCGGAGGAAATTTCGAGGCCTCGATTACGGAGGTAGACAGCAGTTTGTGTCGCGGCTTTCTGAATTCTCGCTCGCAGCTGTAGGCGTGTTACTGCAGATGTCCATATGCAGATGTCATCCGCGTACATTGATAGCCTGACTGTGGTTGGCACGTCCTCAAGGAGAGCAATTAGTGTTAGATTGAATAACACGGGGCTAAGTACACCGCCCTGGGGGACGCCGCGGTAGCTATAATGTAGAGAAGTATGGCCTTCCTCGGTGCTTACAAAAAAGGATCGCATGGATAGATAGCTCCGTATCCATTGAAACATCCGACCACCCACTCCTACCTCTGCGAGAGCAGAGAGGATGGCTTCATGCGTAACGTTGTCATACGCCCCTTTAACGTCGAGGAATAAGGATGCGCAGAGACGCTTACGGCGTTTCTCATGTTGAATGTAGGTGACCAGGTCGACGACGTTATCGATCGATGATCGACCGCGTCGGAAGCCCGCCATGGCATCTGGGTAGGTGTTGTGGTACTCCAAGTACCACTCCAGGCGTCCTAGGATCATCCTCTCCATTACTTTGCCCACACAGCTCGCCAAAGCGATCGGGCGATATGAGGAGAGCTCCAACGGCGACTTGCCAGGCTTCAGCAGTGGAACAAGGCGACTTGTCTTCCAGGTTGTTGGTAGCGTGCCATTTCTCCAAGATTCATTGTACACCTCAAGAAGAACCTCTCTCGCTCGCTCCCCCAGGTGACACAAAGCTCGGTAGGAAATTCCGTCAGGTCCTGGCGCTGATGTGCGGCTACACAAAGCTAATGCTGCCTTAAGTTCGTGGATCGAGAATGGTAGATCCAACCGGTGATCACGTGGTGGCGGACAGCTGCTCGAAGGCGATGGAATGTTGGTAGCTGTGAGTTGGCCGGATAATCTGGCGCAGAAATCCTCTGCCACGTCAATCTCCGATCTCTTTTGAGAGAGGGCAAGTGCCTTGAATGGGAATCGCTGTACGGGAAGTGTCCGCAGTCCGCGCACCGTTCTCCATAGTTGCGATAAAGGCTTGCGTGGATCTAGCGACTCACAGAAGGCAGCCCACCGTTGCGATTCGAGCTTGTCTAACCGGCGCTGTATCTTCTTTTGCGTGCCCCTGGCGGTCCGTAGATCGTCCATTGTTTTCGTACGTCGGTATCTTCGTTCAGCACGTCGTCGGATTGCTCGAAGTCGTTCTAGTTCCACGTCATAATCATTAAGTTTCGAGGAGCATGTTAGAGTACGCATAGTGTCTTGCACCACGCTCTTGATTGCCTCTTCCAAGTCGAAAGATGGATTGGCGTCGCAGTGTTCTTCCATAATAGACTGAAATTTAGGCCAGTCCACTCTTTGGATCGTATCCCGTATTTTGGAAGCGGTCAATCCTCTGATCTTGATGTACGTGGGGATATGGTCGCTTCCGTGCGTCTCTATGTCCACAAACCACCCTGCACGTCTGACTAGGCTTCGCGAGACGAAAGCCAAGTCAAGACAACTGCTGTACGTGGAGCCACGTAAGAACGTAGGACTTCCATCATTCAGCAGCCAAAGTTCATTACTGGAGGCGAAAGATACCAGAGCTCTGCCTCTTGCGTTGATGATCGGACTTCCCCAGAGTGTATGATGGGCGTTGAAATCTCCAGTGATGACCCAGGGATTGGAAGTTGAGGAAAGGATGTCTCGTAGTCTGTTGTAATCAAATCGACTTGACGGAGATAGGTAGGCGCCTATAAAAGTGAAGGCCAGATTCTTTTTCCTTACGTTTAGGCATATATATTGATTGCTGTCATTAGGTGGTACAGGCTGATGAGTGTAGGTGAGGTCACGGCGAATGAACACCAAAACCTTACTGTTTTCATAAACAGCTGACGACATAAATGATTCATATCCAGAAAGCCTGATTTTGGTCGATAAGTTCGGCTCGCAAATGACGATAATGGGAAACATATTGGCGAACACGAAGCGACGGAAATCCGAAAGGCGCGCTCTGAGTCCGCGGGCATTCCACTGAAAAATAGCTGCTTGTCGGACCTCTTCCCTAAAAGACCGTGGCTGTGGAGCCATGATCTACTCAAGGGTTGCAAGCACCGGACTCAGAGCGTCCAGTACTTGAAGCGCACTTCTGGCAGACGGTGTGTGCATGTTGCTTAGCAGCACGCGAATGGCATTCATTAAAGGCCTAATAAGTGCTATCACTTGCTCATCTGTTTTCCGCGACTCCTCGGATACAGCACCTTGCTGTACTGGGGGCGGCTTCTTCTGCGGCTCTTCTGGCGGTCGTGTACGCGGAAGTGGCGGCCATTCCTTTGTGGAGAGAGATCTGGCAGTTTGCTCCCTTCCAACATTGGTGATCGGAGTGCTGGAAACGTCCGCTGATGATGATGCTTGACGAGGGGACTTTTCCTGAAAGCTTGAGGTTTTCCGCCGTGAAGACCGTTGTCGGTGACGTCGTCTTCGCCGTACTTTCACAGCGGCCTCTTTGTGGGTAGAGTTATCTCTCACCATTTGCTTAAGAATGGTGAACTCTTTCTTGATCTGGGGACAGTCTTTGGAAGAGGCGCAGTGATCACCTTGGCAGTTAGGACACTTGAACGTGGTTGCGCTGCAGTTGTCTTCTGAGTGGGGTTCGGCACATCGAGGGCACACGGCCGAATTTCTGCAAACACCCTTCACATGTCCAATCTTCTGACAATTGAAGCATTGCATTGGTCTTGGAATAAATGGTCGAACCTGGTGGCGAAAGTGGCCGACCTTCACGTAGGGTGGAAGGCAGTCGCCTTTGAAGGTTATCTTCACACAACGTGTGTTGCCGAGGCGACCAACATGCACAATCACGTTGTGTTCGCTTGCTGGTTTTATGAGAATTGGGAGGTCTGCATTAGATATTTCATTGTCAATGTCATAGATGACTCCAGTTATTGTGGCACCATTCGTTGGCACGATGGATCGGACCTTGATGTTTCCCAGCTGCGTTACATGTTGTAGTATGGTCAGTGCACTCGGGTTCATCACATCGATTGCCAGGATGTTTCGTCTAGTATTTATCCTGACATCCTTGATCTCATTTGGCACGGTGTTCTCTAGATACACGGAGAGTGCTTGCCTGTTGAGGACGCGCAGGTTGTCGGTAGCGTTCTGTGGCACAAACAGGATGGAGTGAGGCCATCGCTGAGGAGCTGTTTTCACAGTGTTCGAGCTGGACGCCGAAGATGAGTTGATAATTCTTCGTTTGGCCTTGCGGTACTGAACAAGTCGAAAGCTGTCCTCCGAGGACTCGTCACCTGATGCGCAGTACAGCTCTGTGTCCTCGCTACCACTTGACGTACTTCCTCGCTTCCTCGAACCGATGTCCGCGGGTGAACGGGAACCGGGAGGATCCTCGGGGTGTTGTACATCCATCACCGCGATGGAGGGGGCGGTAGACCCCACAGGTGCAGTAAGAAGTCCAGAAAAACACAGAGACGGGCGAGATGTGTTCCGCAAGAGAAGCACTTCGTCTTCCTCCGAAATGACGAAATTTGCCCTACACACATTGTGACGCAACGGTCAACAATCGGTGCCCATTTGTTCCGGTCGTAGCGGCGCCCCGCACGAACCTGTCAGTCAAAGTGACGCCAACATTGATTATTCTCTTCAGTTGGTCCCGCTGCAGTTGAAGGACGCAAACTGATATATTCAAATTGAAAATTAAACTGCCTGAATACAGAGCGAGTCAGGAGCGTTCCATCACGCCCGAGACCAGATCACCCGCACTTTCTATATTCCCCGAATAAAAGTTTCGAACTTCGCCAGTTCGGTAGGGTTGCACAAAACGAGCTTAGAACATTTGTAGCTTAAGCGACATTTCTTGACTGGCGTTAGATATCCCAATGACTTTGCGACATGTTTAAACTACTGCTACTTGTGTTTACTATCTCACATGTCCGAGCTTCTCTCTGGTAAATATGTCTGTGTCATCCTAATAGCATATACCATTTGGCGCTACCATTCTGAAAACCTTACACATGTCTTCGCCACACGTTGCTCCTGATCTGATACAGTCACTCAAAAAAATCCCAACAGCTTGCGTGGCTGGTGACGGTCAAGATATATCCCCCTTTGTTAGTTTGACAAGAACATTGTTCTGGGGTTCTTCGCTGACTGACAAGGTTGGACGGGCGGCTGAAGCCAGTGGAGCTCTCGACTAGGCCTCCCCCATGAGAATAATCTATTTTTATCATTGCATAAAGATTTCTTCACCCTCACTTTCTCTCTCTCTCTTTCTCTCTCACTCTCGGGGGTTCTTTAATTTGCTCAGGATTACACTGCTTCTGTTGCCATGCCTGCGGGCTACCTCACGCTACATTTGGTCTTTCGTGGCTGGGTGTGTGCGTAGTGTGCGCGCTTCGTGTGTCAGCTTCTGTATTTGTGCGAATTTCTGCGCTTTTCAAGAGGGCGAAAGCGCTCTCCGGAAGACCACGGAACCGTAGGCTCTAAGGAAAGCCTCAGCGCTTGATATTGCGTGAACACTAAATGCAGGAGCCCTAAATTAAGGCCTTTCAGTGAGATATTTATTGCCGGCACCAGGCAAGCTCTCTTACGAGCCACACTTCCGCAAACAGCACCCGTTCTATTAATCTTATTCCGCAATCGCAGGGTGGTACTAACACTTTATGTAGCGCTCTCGGACAAGTGCTCAGAAGTGCCGCTAAGCCTGCGAATTCTGCCGCAATAGCGGGGCCAGGGGCGCTACAGCCCGCCGGCATGCGCCCACCAATCTCTGACGGAGCGTTGGTTGCGCAGGGCCATCGTGAAAAGCAGAGTGGGCGTCCGGCGTGGGAACAGGTATCGGTGCTCCATCGGCTCCTATCGAGGCCGGAAGACGTGTGTGCACAAGAGGCGGGGTGGCGGCCAGCCGATCTGAGACGCGGCGAACAAGAAACGGGTTCGCTGCTCACCGTCTTCCGTCGAGAGCTGCTAACGCGGTTTTCACTTTGTTCCGTTGCCGAATAGTCTGTCTTTCCTTCGTTAAAACACGTCGGCGGGCTAGTTTGGTTAGAATCCATTACAGAGTGTAAAAGCGCGACTCAACGAGGGCGTAGAACGAAACGGAAACACAGAGAAGCGCTGTCTCTGTGCATCTGTTTCTTTCTACGTCCTCGTTCAGTCGAGCTTGTACACTCTACCATGGCTCTCTTTCCGACGGTATGTTAGCCCCGCTATAGGAGGATAATGGCATTACATCCCTCAAAATCAATACAGTCGGCGTGTTGCGAGCATCGTATATAAAGATGGAATTCCGACATTATTGCCAAATTATCGGAGACCGACTAACTTTTGTACACCGAGCTATTCCATCTTTAATAATAATAATAATAATAATAATAATAATAATAATAATAATAATAATAATAATAATAATAATAATAATAATAATAATAATAATAAAATGTGCTTGTTACATCCGCAGTAGATTTCATTCGAAATGTCAGTATCAAGTACGACTTGGCATATGTTAAATGTCTCTGTCGAGATTACCAGCGGGACGTTCTATTATTGAAAAGCATTAAGGAAACGGGAATGTCAGTGCTTCCGTAGGCCGGCGATCTAGTTTACGTAGTCCCTTTGAAAGGATCTGACGAGACATACCGCTTTCAGAGGTCAACGTGCTAAAAATAATTAATCAAAATACCCTATCGCAACGTCATTGAAACAAAAATAGTTCGCGCTATGCAAAATAATGGCTAATATTCAGTTAATTAGTACTTTAAGCCAAGTTAAATGCGTTTCTTTTCAGAAAAGTATTTTCGCTGGCAGAGATTATTTATCCTGTGGCGTTCCGAAAGTTGTACTTCCGAAACTTACGAAGTTTTACTTCGTCTTGCTCATCATTCTGAAGCGTAGCTAAGAGAGAGGGTAAATTTACGCAGCGTCAGGCCCACTGCCAAAAAAAAAAAACAGAGAATAAGTGATTCCTGCAAAGTGTGGCTATATATGAAGTACTCTACCTGCTTCTTGGAAAACACATATCAATAGACCCACGCGATGCATAAGACCGTCGCAATCGCACATTCTGATTGTCGGACGACCGAGGCGACCGCAGTCAGTGAACCTGAACGCGATTTCCCAGGCGAAATTCACGGGCGCCACTCGACCGGTTCACGCGCCTGTTCCGGTAGCGAGCCTCGCAACCGATAACCGTGAACCCGGGAACGCACTTTTGTGTCGCCGCCTTTTGTGACGCCGATACCGTGGAGCTACTTGCGTATTCAAGGGGGGGGGGGGGGGGGCGAGGGGGCGTTCTTGAGGGGAAGGAGAAAAGGCTAGCGCTATTTTCTGCAACCCATGCGGGAGCACGGCTCAGCGTCAGTAGGGTGGAGAGGATGGGGTTAAAAGAGAGACAGGGTAGGAGGGAGAAAGGTAGAGGGTCGTCGAGATGGACCCTCTACCTTTCTGAATACGCTAGATTACTTTCTCAACGGCGACACCCTCCATCAGAAACGAGGCTTACTGCGAAGAGCACAACAGCTGAGATGAGTCGTGGTTGAACGACCGGGTGAAGGTCCGCTGATAAACTCATGTTTATTCATGCCGTATGCATTACGTCTCGTTTCGAAGGCGCCCGATCCTTCAGCTGGACGAACGACACCTAAAGAAACCTGCCGGGACACTTTGCCGGCTCGGCCGCAAAAACACAGGCAAAGACGACGAGACTCGTTCTGGCGTGCGAGATACCCCGAGGATTTGTAATCATTAAGGCAAGTAAAAAGTATAATAATGAATGGACCGTGGAAGCAGCAGGAATTTTTCATGGAGAGGTAGTGGGCAGTCAGACGAGGTTCCCGAGCCGATGTCCAGTTCCACGAGTTATAACAGCCACTCTGGTCTGGTGATTACGATTCGCTAGGTTGGGTGCGAATGAGACGGCGTAGCACTGAAGAAAAGAGCGTTTTTAGCGGTAAGTGGTGTCTATGCTTCAGGTAAAGATTCCACTTCCCAAGAGAAAGTGTTATGGTGTTAGAGTCGCCATTGCAGATTTGCCAGATGCAAGGCTATATTCAACAAACAATTTCAGCTAGTTTCAGCCGACCCTTTCAGTGATGATCCGAAAATTTTTTTCCGAAAAACAAAAAACAAAAAGGCAGTAATATGGCGGTGAAAGCTCACGCGTTAAAATTTTATTAGGTGTTGACGAAATAATAATCTCGCCCATACGGAGTCTCTTTAAATCTACACGCACAATTTCGCGTAAACAACGATTTTTTTTTATTGCACGACTTGTGATTAAATAACATCTGAGAGAAATAGCATTTTTTTGCCACCAACCTGAAATTTAGTTATACGGAAATGAGGCTTCCAGAGAAGAAATCAATGGGATCTTCGACCAAGAACATTTGTCGGAATACTTAAGTTATAAAGTGCCCAGTATTTGAGTTCTAAAGAGAAACTTTATGCTGAGAATGCTATAAATTTTCAACTTGCGACGTCTAGTAAAACAGCGAAATGTGAACGACGAGTAGGAGGGAGTTGCCATATTTTGCGTGGTGATAGCACCCAATAAGAACAGGATACGTACTTCACTTGTCATTCCCGAAGCTCTTAAAATGTTCCAGAATGTCATAGACGTATTCCTTATGAAAAAAAAAATGGAGGTGCGTCGTATAAAATGCATCAATAGAAATATTTTTAGATGATTTCTAATTCAAAAGAAACACTCGTAAAACGAGCTTCCGAATAATTTCTTTGAGTTTATTAGTCATGTAATTGCACTTAACGCAGTAGCAGAAAAAAAAGCGCACAAAGTTATCTTTTACCCTTTTTGAGGCTGACATTTCGCCAGATGCGGAGGATAGCTTTTTCTAATTTCTAAAATAAACAATAGTTAGTGTTTATACTGAGACCTCAAATATGATGATCAATAGAGTACGTCCAAACTCCACTCACAAAAACGGTGTACTGAACATTCCAGTCGAAACTTCTGCAAAAATCCTATCATTCAAAATTAAACCTGTACTGCGTGCTTCGCGTTAACTAAGTGGTGTAATTGCCCTTCAGAAGTCATGCAATCTTATTGTTTAGTCTCATAATTTAATGCTATACCACACCGATGAAGTGGTGTGCCTCTTTGTTGTGTACCTGACACTCTCTGCCAAACTTGAACAAAGTCTAAGCCTTGAAGCAACGCCAACGTCGCCTTCGAGCCGCAAGCTAGCCTCAGGCAGCAGGTGTTGAAGCCGCAGTACGAAGCCCTTCCAGAAAAGACAAAGTAATGGCCAAGTCAATAGCCACGGCGATGATAAGTCCAGTTTCGCCTTTAGCGATCGTGCTGCTACAAACTGGGGAGCCACTGACTTTCCCCGAATCATCGTTTGGGATACCAGAGAGCTGGCTGGAGACATACGAAAGTATCGCTATGTAGGACAACTGGAACTACTACAAAAAGTACCGCAATCTGTACTTCTTTGGAGGGCTCCTCTCGGACATGCTTCGAGGATGTGCAGCAGCATCCGGTCGCATGCCCAATCTGATTAGACAAGTCCCTTTCGCTATAGAATCAGCGACAACATTCAAGAATTTTCGAATACATTCAGTTGGCGGATCTTGTGGCGAGTGATACTTAATAACAGTGACAATCTGACGAAAGACGGCCGGCCACCAAATGGAAAACAATACCATGCCTAACAAGATATTTCTGCCTTTCGCCTAAACAACAGCCAAAGATGCTTCTGATCACGCTGAACGAGACACATACTATATATTTGTAAACAGGCTGCCAACACAAATAAAAAAGGGAGTTGGTTACGGAATGCTACCACGCAACGAACAGATTAAAATGCCACAGCCTCATCTCTGCCAGTGTTCCTCAAGAATAGTCCCAAAAAATTGTGAAACTAACACGGTGGATGGTTCAGGCTCACCATTACCTGGTGTTCTAATGTTTCACTTCACCGATATGAACACCACTACTAACACATGGTAGCGTTCTTTTTAGCTGCTGAGAAACCAATGCGTTCAGATGCTGTATTTCTCTCGCGTCTCAGTTCCTGCTTTCCGGAATCGAACACATTAAGACCGTAAATGCCCCTCAATGCATCGTGCACGAAGGTCGCGAGAAGCAGCCGTTACCCAGCCTTCTGGCATTAACCCGCTTCCTTGGATAGAAAAAGATAAAGTGAAACGTGATGCGAGACTCCCACTTCGTGCGAAAAAAAAAAGAACACCGGGCACGTGGAACTGTTTGGCGGCGCCGAAGGGTGAACTAGCGCACAGCCGGCGGCGGAGGCACCGGCAGTTTCCCAGCGCGGCGTGCAGCATTGAGGAGGAAGAGGGGCCAACGCCGATCCCGTGCGAGCGCGCCGTGGATCGTTATTATCACCGGCACGTTCCCCTGACACTTCCATCGCCGAACGGGCATCGCTAGCGGGGCGCGCGTCTTCGCAACCGGAGGAGTCCAGGAAGTGCGGTGCGCGACTCGAGGGAAGCAAAGCGCGGCTTTGCCTTCCCGCACGACGTGGTTCAATAGCGGACGGCAGATACACCAGAAACAGGAACAAAATAGCTGCCGCGCTTTTTCGCCGAAGGAAACGCTAAGAATCGTGGAAAAAGGCCGGAGGAACTTCATTTCCATTCTTCCGCTTTCCTCCGTTTCGGTAATGGTCGGCTTTCTGTAGAAGGCCAGCTCTACGTAGATGAAGACGTGGATCGGCGGTGGACAAATTGTGATACTGGGTCCATTGGCCGCCTAACCGGGAAGGCCGCGTGGCTATGTCCTCCGAGAACTAGAGCAAAAAAAAAAGAGCTCGCGAAGATTGTTTTTGTTATGTGGCTGCGTAGCTCTTGACTTTGGCATTGAAGGACGTCTCTTCAATTGGAGGAAACTAGTGCGGAAGGGTCTGAATTTTTGACGTTTGTTCCTATACCGCGGAAGCTGTGGGAGCACCAACCTCATGGCACTTCTATATGAGCATTTTTCTCTGGTTAACCACCCAATTCTATGTGGCGAATTTCCGATGCGTATTCGAAGGGCAACAGTCCTAGTAATATATTCCATACAAAGCCTACAAGAAAGGGAAGATATCATACATAAGAGAACAAACTACGAAGAAAATGTCAATTCAGTCCTACTCATGTGAGGGGCGTATATAGGTCGACCTTGGCCCGTGCAATGATGCGGACCTTGACCAATCTTATTGACTGGATTAGAAATTGGCAAGTATTACCTCGGGCCACAAACAGTGGCATGCTTGTCACGTGTTTAATACATTTGGCAGCTGGTAACCACAATTAGAATGGTCACTTTAGCCGGAACACTTGAAGCAATATGACTAGTCCTTTCTGCAGGTACTTTGTTCGCGAGAATCTACAAAATTGCGTCTCATTTAGCAAACGACCAAGCTTTGAGAAACTGTTCCCTGCAACTCAGAGTTGTGCAGAGGAGTCAACACTAAATCAGCAAAAGTACCTATGCCACTCGCATGCGACAAATACTTTCGTACTTTCCACCGTTAAGTTTTCTGTGGCAAAAAAAAAAACTATAACATATGAGAACAGTAAAAGAAAGCCCAACTTCACGCTAGACCTCGCTGACACAGTTACCACATGTTTTTAACAGTTTGTTTTAAGACATTCAATATCTACCAGACGCTAGGTATGTAGAAAACCTCTTTCATTAAAGCGTTTAATTGGCAGTATCTAATTGAGGTACTCACTGCAGTTTCTTGTCCTACCTTGCAAAGTGAAAGCATTTTACTCCTTACTCATGTATTGTAGTACTAGTGAGAAACGTGTCGCCCAAACATCGGGACTGTCCTGGAAACTTCAGGCGCAGTTAAGGAGGTGGTTATCAGTGATACGCATTCATGATTATGTGTTACAAATCAGGTATGAGTAGATGGCGGTAAGGGGATCTTGGTTGGCCATGACACTGAATAGAACTGGCGGTATATTGCAGTAGCTAAACATCTCCTCTCCTCCTCCCTCCTGAAAAAGAAGCGACAATTGGGGATGTGAGACAATTAGACGACTTCACAAGGTTATAAAATTGGTGAGTACAGCCTGTGTTTGATTAACGTAGTATCACAGTAATAGGATGTCTTTAGTAGAGGTATTGAAGTGGACTGAATTGTGTTAAATATAACCATCACTTTCCAACAAGAGCAGAGTGGTGAACCCACTGCCCCATATTGCGTCGGCCCCATGCTAAAAAAAGTTATCAACAACAATAAGCAATTTTTATTTGCTTTTCCAACCTTCACTGCATGCTGACACATCAATTCTCGTAAATCCTGCACACCGGGGCAAGTGCTTTCCCAAATTGTACTGGCGAAAAAGACGAAAACAAAGAAAGAAAGGCTGTGCTTGGCGCACACGTTTCCGGTTAGCATGCATTTAAACATTTTCTTAAATTGTGGGTGAAGACTAGAAATGATTTGAGAGGTACCATTAGCCTGCCAATTGCTTAAAGTATATCTTACGTATAGTCTGCTTCTCGTACTGCTGTCTATAAAATTGTTCATCTATTTTATTCTTTTCGCATCAGGTTGATTGCTTCTATTTTAACGCACAAACCCCGGAAGATTCGGCGGTTCACATTTATTGCATTACCGTTAGCCTCTCTATTTACAATCAATTATATGGCACAATGTCGAATCTTGTGACAACACCAGAGTCAACATGCAGTAACTTACGCTGTACTTGTATATAGCTCAAACACAGTGATCATACGTAAGCGACCAGGTAAAACTCGATAGTCTTCACTCGTCGTCCTCCGCAAAGACGAACATAAGTGGTCAAACCAACCGCACTTACGTCAACAATAACTCTGACTACTACCCTTCAAGGGTTAATTTGGTTTTTTAATTTGGTTAATTCTTTTTTATAGCCCGCAGTTCACAACCAGAGAACCATGGTGATTATGCACCGCTCGGATCGCAGACGATGCGGGAAAGGAGTGACATTGAAATAGAACCGCAACATTATATCAGTCGTAAACAACATACATCCAGTAGCCCTACTGAAAAAGTGCATTTTAACAATGGGTGCCGTGATTGTTAACCGCGAAATGTATCAGTGCGAAAGGATCGAACGTGCGAAGTCTCCACACCACATGCCCACCATTCGATTCTCCGGTATCTCGGACGAAAGGGTTGAATCATCTGCTGCACTCACCTGAACAATCATGGTGATTTCGCTTCGGCGAAAGAGCAACGAGGGCCTATTATCTCCACGACGGAAAACGCCGCCTCCAGTTGCCAAAAGGCAGGCAGGCAGGCAGGAAGGTCCCGCACAGGTGTCGACTCCGAAGAAGGTCGGGTCGGGCCCGTCGGATGCGCCAGGCGTGCCGAAGTCGAGGCTTGCGCTGTGCGAAGAAGCTGCAGAGGATGCGATTTGCTCTCTTCCCGGTTACCCCACTGATATTTCTTTCACTTTCTCGCCGGCCGGCCCAGCAGTTTTTATACGGAGAGGGGTTGGATGCCCTAGTTCACGTCCCTTGCCAGCTTCAGCCGCTGCCGCCGGACGAAGCTCGCTTCTGGGGGGGAAAGAGCGCGCCGGTTGTCCGCGTGCAGAAGCACAGGCTACGCTAGCGCCGAAAAGCGAGAGAACGAAAGAAGAAAGCACTGGAGTGAAAGAACCAACAGCACAAGTCGCCATCGACAGGTCTAGACGACTCACCTATGCACGCTTCACAGCGCATCATCATCCTCCCACGTGGAAAGCACAGAGGGGGGCCTAGCACAAAACAAGAAGGACCAAAGTTCGGATACGACCTTGCGACCGTTCCTTCACCTTGCCAGCGAGATCGACCTCGTGAACTTGAGGTGGCTTCCTTCCTTCTCGTTCACCCTTTCTTCGCCCGCGAAGAGAACGATCGAAAACGAGACGCGTGTGCACGTGGCAGTTAGGCAACAAGGCGGGAAGCAAGAAAGAAAAAGAAAGAAAAAGAAAGGAAAAGAAAGAAAACATGCGTGGAGAAGGGACGGTGATGCCGTATAGTCGTAAACATTATGCGAGCAGCCCTGCCCGCGTTCGGCGGGGGGTTAGCTGCGCCGCGACTGCTCACGCAGCGGCAGTGTATGCCTCACAAGGGGCTTAACCTTATCATGAATCGGTAGGAACTTTCTGTCCTCTCGCCATTTTTGTTTTTCCTGTTTAATGATAAGGCCAATCTCAAGTTCGATGTCTGCAACTCGCGGTCGTTCGGAAGGGGGAAACCAACCATGGCCCGCGCCACTTCTGTAGTTAAAATAAGTAAAAGTCGTTATTTGCCACTGTCTGGCAACGCGTTCCTTGGCTGAAGTGAGAAGACTTATGGACAGCTACACCCGACACGTCCTTGGCGGCACTGCTGTTTGTTATAGTTCTGCGCGTGAACAAGTTCACATGTCCCAAGAAGCGCTTCTCCATTTTGTAGCCCTCTGCGTTGAATAATAAAATGGGAGAATAAATCAAGCTGATATCGACCTTTCAGGAGGGCTTTCTCTTGAAGTTGGTGTTTACGCTTCGGTATCTACGAACGGACGATGCATATTATGGCGGTAAATGCTTCTTGTTGTGTAATTCCACGTGATCTTTTGTATGTTTGTGGATCTCAGACGTTGCACTCTTTCAGTGCGTTTCATTTAAATGCTTGGTCTGCGCTATCTAAGACAGACGATCTTGAGTTGCTTTTTACGTAACTAGGTTTTGCTTTTGATGTGGTCATGGTGACTGAAACCTGGTATGGTGAACATAGCAGTATACTCAAGCTTCCTTTATATGACAAATTTGTTTAAATTGCACGAATAGTCGCGGTGGTGGCGTACTATTGATGGTAAAAACGCTCTTTCAGTGTGATGCCTGAATTTTCTGTCATCAACGCAGACTATGAAGTTTTGTCCCTTGTTATCGAAAACAAGGTTGTGGCGGTCATATATCGCCCTCCAAACAGAAATTTAAGATATTTGTTCGCTTTTCTTGACCTGTTCTTGTCCTTCATAAGTGAAAACAAAGATGTTGTCACTTTATGTTGTGATTTCAATAATAACCTCCTTGCAGATAACCCCACAAAAAAAGAATTTGAAAATCTTTTGAATTCTTCTGCCCTCTTAAGCGTGATGTGCAATCCTACACGTGTTGCACTGCAGACTGAATCACTACTTGGTCTACATATAACCAGCATGCACATGCCTATTCTGAAGCAGGCGTAATAAATATTGATATCAGTGATCACCGTGGCGTTTTATGTGCGTTCCGAAAAGCAAATTTCCTAATACAAAAAAATACCAAAGTAATTTCAAGATATGTCGAATAAAAATTTGAACAATTTCCAAGAGAAAGTTGGTAATCATGGCTGGAGCAATGTTCTTAAGGAAACAAGTGCCGAAAGGGCCTATGCTTTGTTTGGAACGGCTTTTTTGTTTATATACAACGAGCGCTTCCCCTATAAACATGCACAGGAACGAAGGAACATTAGGAAGCCATGGATTACACCTGAATTGCTGAAGAAAATTTATAAGGACAGGCTATATGAAAAGTTCGAAAGAACTCGAGACCCTGAGATGCTTAAAGCTTTTAAAGTCTTTAGAAATAAACTGACGGCGGAAATCCGCAGTGCACGTGATCAATATTTTTGTAACCAGTTTTCGGCTCGATGAATAAGTCGAATGAATTATGGACGAAACTGAATCGACTTCTCAACAGATCTACAGGCCCAAGCCCAGTAACAAAAATTCAGACTCAAGTAAAGAACTTGCAGGCACTGATTTAGCTAACGCCTTCAACAGCTACTTTACAGAGATAACTAGTAATTTCGTTGATTCTATTACTCTTCATATAGGAAAGGAGAAATCAATGTTCTTTTCGCCAATATCAGTTTTAGAGGTCATGTCGGTTTTCATGGGGCTAAATAACAGCAAATGTGGTGACGCAGACGGCATTGTAATGAAAACCGGAAATTTTGTGAAAGGAGACATAGCAGAGTGCTTAGCTCACATATATAACCTTCGCTTATCTCAAGGAACATTTCCGCAGCAAATGCAACTCGCCAAAGTGAATGTATTGCACAAGAAATGAAGTAAGAATGGCTTTGCAAATTTGAGACCCATGTCTATACTACCAATTTTCTCAAAAGGATTTGAAAAAGATGGTTCTTACAAGAACAACAACTTTTAGCGAACAATGCAATATTATTCACAGCGCGCAGTATGGCTTCCGGAAATATGTATCAACAGAAATGGCGCTGCTAGAACAAAAAGAATTTATCCTGCAATCGCTCGAATATAAACAAGTAGCCCTTGGAATATACGTGGGTTTAACAAATGCTTTCGATTATTTAAATCACTCCATCCTGCTAAGGAAACTTTATATGTACAGATTCCGCGGAACGCTTCTATCGCTTCGGACGTCGTACTTTAGTGAGCGGAAGCAGTACGTGTATTTAAATGGCTACTCTCCTAATATATTGGCCATTTCTGCTGGCTTGCCTCAAGGGAGTATTCCGGGCCCATTTCTGTTTAACTTATACTTGAATGACATTGTTAACGTCGATCCGATGGTGAAATTCGTCATTTATGCTGATGATGTAACACTGTTATTCTTTGTGGGCAGCACGGATGAGCTAAATATTAGAGTGAACAGAACGCTTGTGGAATTAGATACAGGGGCGCAACTTAACAAATTGAATATAAACGTTAGTAAAACGAAGGCTGTCATATACCGTGCGAAAGCGAAAAGATTAACAATACCTCAGTCATTATGCAGCACAACTCAATGATAGAAATAGTAAGCGCATTTAAAATACTTGGAGTCTATTTTAGTGAAAACATGACCTGGGAAATTCATATCGACCACAACAAATGGTAAACAGACCGCTACCGCATTTGTTAAATTTCTGCCATAACAACGAATTCCCTCCCGAAACAGCATCGAAGCTGGAACTGAAATTGTTTTTCTGTGGCAAAACTCCTTTCTCTTGACAGAATTTCACGTGGTTTTTTCATCGCTGCGCATGTACGCAACCCGCACTGCAAAGTAACAATGTGCTGTTCGTACTACACAACGTGTACAATTTTTTTTCGTCATTTCCTTCATTATTTCATTTCATTTTATTTCATTTCATTTTCATTTTTATTTCCTGAAAGACCCCCGAGGGAGTATTACATAAGGGGTGGGTTTTTTTTTTATGCAGAATATTGTTGACACAATGAGCAGTGCGATGTTACATTTGATATGCTATGCATGAAGCTTGATGGGCAGATGATGAAGGCGATGTTGCGAGAAAGGCCGTTCCAGTCTTTTGCGGCGCTGGGAAAAAATGAAGCATAATATGTTTCAGTGCGGGCACGTGGGTGAGAAACTTGCAACGCATGACCAATGCGATGACATATGTGAACTGCAGGGATAATATAAGGAGCGCTATTAAGTGGCCAGTGAAAGAACTTGTGAAATAGAGAGAGGGCTGCAAAGCGTCGGCGACAAGACAAAGGTAATGAGTCACATTCGGCTTTGAGGGATGAAGCACTAATTTCATATGAATACGAAGCATGAATGAATTTAGCAGCACAATTTTGAACGGATTCTAGCGTAACAGTGAGACCTACTTCGGGTGGGTTCCAGATGGGAGAGTTTGATATGGATCGTACTCAAACTTAGCCCTCACTAATTATTTATAAGCAAGTAGTTTTACGTGTCTGGGAGTGTTACGTAAATGACGGTTTAAGAAACCCAAAGTTCTGATAGCTTTTGACGAGACTTTCGCAATGTGCGTGTTCCAAGATATATTCTTAGATAAGGTAACTTAAAGGTATTGATAAGTGGTTAGTGATTCAACGGGGACGTTAGCTATGTTATAAGTGAAGGGGAATTGGACGATGAGTAAAGGAAATGAGCTTGCATTTAATAGGGTTTATTGACATTAGGCAGTCATCACATCATTGTACTATGTGGTCGAGGTCTTGTAGAATCACATGGTCAAATGGGCTGGTAACGGTTCACTAAATAACACAGTTGTCAGCAAATATGCCGATATTACAAGATACATGCAAAGGCAGGTCGTTAATGTATAATAGGAAGAGAAGAGGACCGAGGACAGAGCCTTGAGGCACTCCCGATAATTCTGGAAGCGGGCTGAATAATTTGTTATTTGTAAACACTACTTGTGAACGCTTAGCTAAAAATTCTTTTATTCAACCTTATACATTCGGGTGCAAGTTTAAGCATAATGATTTTTAAATTAGGCGTGTGTGGGGTACTTTATCAAAGGCTTTCGCGAAGTCAAGAAATAAGGAGTCGGTTTGTGCGTAACATCAAGGTTAGCATGAAGGTCATGCACAAAGATGGCAACCAGGGTTTCGCAAGAGAAACCCCAAAGAAACGACATGAGATATGTGACATGTCGTATCATGTGATACGACATGAAAACATAGGTAAGGAAGTGTCTACTTCTTTAGTGAAAACAGATGAAAAGGCCTTGTTAAAAGCATCGGCACATTCAGCGTCTGAAATAACCTCTCCAGGGTCGTTAGTAAGAGTGGTAGAAGCTACTGCTTGGGGTTAATTATCTGCCAAAACGTGCGGGGGTTATTAGTTAACATATTAGGCAGATTGTTGTAAAAGAAAGTATATTTGGCGTTACGGATTCCTGTGAGGCAAGCTTTTTCAGCTGCCTAATACTTGGCCCAGCTTTGGGCACCTCCTTTAAGTTTGACATACCGCAATAAACGTTTTTTCTTGTTATCTAGGCGGGGTAAAATTTTGTTAAACCATGGTTTTGGGCGGTTTACAGGTGTAGTAGCTTTAGGGATGAACATATGTATTAGCTCGGTTAGTTTCTGCTTAAAAGTGAGCCAGTTCTCCTGAACAAAACAATGGTAAAAATGGGTCTCATATGTCGGTAAAAAGGTGCAAACTTCGTTATTTATGGCATCATAGTTGCCCTTATTGTGTAAGGTTATTGTTTTCTTGTGCGAAGGATTGGAAGGCGAAAACTGTAGCATTTTTTACTTGCACTTTTTTCATGTTTGGATGTGTCCCTTTCACATTAGTGTTTCACACAGTTTAAAAACTTATTTCTCGAGTCAGTTATTCTCACTCTTATGGACTAGTTATTGGTGTATTACTATGTGTTTCTGGTTTTTATGTTGCTATGCCAAAAATGTTCTGTTTCTTGTATTCTGTACTCCGGGGAGCTGGGAAGTAGTCAAGCTGACTTGTCAGCTTTTTTTCCCGCACTCCCTCACTTCATGAGTGAAATGAAGGACATCATCATTATTATTATTATTATTATTATTATTATTATTATTATTATTATTATTATTATTATTATTATTATTATTATTATTATTATTATTATTATTATTATTATTATTATTTACAAGGCTATATTGCTAGACACTAGATGCGTATTTCTCAATTAAATCGGGCGTCAACACTGCGGCTGGCACACCGTGCGCGTAAGTGACAAGCGAAAGGGTGAATGCTGTTAGTGATGACGACAGTGTTGCATTGTACATTGTGATATTGTGTGTCTGATAGTCTAGGAAACTCACTGAGACATGGAAAGGAAGCAGGTAAACAAAGGTCAATTTTCTGGTATGACTTAGTGATGTAGATAAAGTTATTCACATTCATTTTAGTCACAAAATACAAGCCGGAGCTTCTTAATGCGCTTCTCACTGATCTTAGCCTTCAGTCTAATTGAAGGTCCGAAATCCCCCGGTGCGACCAACTGAAGCTTCAGGAGCAGATGACATACAAAATGGATTCAATGACAAGCTTGCTCTCTTTTTTCGCAACGCATAATGCAACATTTTAGTATTTATGTTGAAATCCAAGTTTAAGGTCTCGATTTAAGGATGGTTTTAAAGATCGCTTTTAAACTTAAAGATCGGCTTATCACAAAGATGGTGTGCGCCACACCGACGGTAAAACAATGCAGAAAATTTCCCTGTACAGAAATGAAGAAACTTGCTGCCACTCATCCAAAATCATTAGTACATCCTTGATTAAAAAGGGCATTGTTTTCTCTTTCTTCTATTCATGACGAGGATTTTTCTTAGATTTGTTGTCAAGCAGCAAACACTGTCCAACTTTAGAAAGTCCTTCGAGCTAGACCTTCGTAATTTGGACCACTCTGCCTGTCCCTCAAGCTTGAGTACAAATTAAGCTGTACAGTGTATCTCCATGGAGTCTGGTCCATGCTAAAGGTGTTACCTCCCCGTACAGAGTGTACGAGCGTTAACATGTCACGATTTCCTGGTCAGAAGACATTTGAACTTCATCGCAGCATGAATATACAGTCGCGACGCTGCGAGTCCAGAGTATTCAGCCGAATATATGTAAACGAAGAAATTATTACGCTGACTCGCTCGCTATACATGCTTGCAGGCGCAATGCTCCGCCAATACGTTTAAAACGAAGGGAAGCGCGAACAAGACAGGTAGCGATGAATAAAAATGAAACACTCGCCAAGCCTTTGTCTTAAACCACAATGTAATGGGTCAAGCATATTATTGAACTCGAGGAAATGTGAGAGACAGCGACTGATATTATTTTTCAAAAGGCTTACAGAAGCAGCTCGTAAGCGCTAAGGCCGATAAGTAGTCACTGACGAAAAATCTTTATCGTGCTTCAACACCGGGATAACATCTAGACGGAATCTGCTATCCTTCCGTTATGATGGCAAACGCCCAGCAGCCCAGATAGTATTGAAAAATGTGAGTAGCGTAATTTCTGTGTCTCGGTGGAGGTGGAGACTTAAAGGTGGAGGTGGAGACTTAAAGGTGGAGGTGAAGACTTAAAGGTGGAGGTGGAGATTTAAAGGTGGAGGTGGAGACTTAAAGATGGAGGTGGAGACTTAAAGGAACCTCTCCCAGCTTGTCCTCCTAGCTTGCCGTCGCGTCGGCGTTCCTTGTGATCTAATGGGCTTGAATTCGATCATATTTTCAGCTATTGCGAATTGAAGGAGTTTGCCCCATGCTTTATTTTATTTCTTGCGGGCCTGCTTTCAGTCTTCATTCCACCAAGGGACTCGTCATTTGCACGTGCTACCATTGTTTCTGGAATGCATTTATCTCGTGCTTCAATAATAAAAGCGGTAAAATGTGCTACTGCATCGTCTATAGTAAATTCATTGATAATATCTCATGATAAAAAAAGTGGATTGTTTAAGAAGTTTCCAATAGGCGGAGCATAGTTTCCACCTTGGGACATGCGAAGAAGAGTCATGCTGTGTTACTAAGTTTACAGTTACTGGAAAGTGATCACTCCCGAATGAATGTTTTATTACATTCCGTTCTAAGTCGGCAAAAAGGGAAGAAGTGTCAATCAATAGGTCTACTGACGGATACGAATTCTGATGAAGATTATAAGAGGTTGGCTCCTTCTTATTGAGGAGGTACGCACCGGAGTTTACACGAAAGTTTTCAATGAATCGACCTCCCGTGTCGTACCACAGCTCTCTCCACATCGTGTTCTAGGCAATAAAATCACCCACGAGTGTGTAGGGGTCCGGAAGCTGATCGATGAGGTCATATAAATCGGTTTTTGTTAGATGATAGTTGGGGGTATGTATATAGAACATACAGTGTCCACTTTATTAAAAAGGATTGCCCTAACTGAGACTGCCTCAAGGGGAGGGGATTATGGAGGGTGACATGTTGACAAGGTACACACTTGTCTGCGACTATTGCTACAACACCGGAGGTATTAACCTCGTCACGGTCTTTTCGGAAGGTGCTGCATTGACGAAGAAAGTTCGTGTTTATATGTTGCAGATGTGCCTCTTGAACACGCGGAAACTTTGGTTTATGTTTGTGTGGCAGTTTAGTAATATCTTAGAGGTTATGAAGAAGTCCCCTAACATTCCATTGTTGTATTTGTGTCTCCTTAATGAGAAAGGAGTTTGTGCTGTGCGTTTATGAGGCGAAGATCAGCTCACGGGGTCCTTTCCAGGCACCGTAACGCAAATTTTGTCTTATTTGGAGCTGTCGAAAAAAATCCTGCCGCTCCTTAGGCGCTGGCTGCGGTGTCTGAATAGGTGTTGTGTACATCACCTCTTGCGGGGCGCTGGACACGCGCTCTTGTCTGCGTTGTGCTTGACGCGAAGGCCTCGATACGTCGGACGAGACCTTTGAGGCCACCAACCTGGAGGTCGACGGGCCCTCCTTAACGAACGATTAAACAGCGCTGGCTGCTTTCACTAAGGAGGCTGGTAGCACAGCCACAGCCACACTCTGTGGGCCGGACCAATGCCGGATTCTCCTGCGACGTTGCCCCCTTGAGGTATGGAAAACATAAACGCGTTTTTGTGCTTCTTGAAATGATGTTTTCTTTGATTTTTAATGCAGTTATACTTTCTACTTTTTTTCTGCTTTCGCAGGATCGGGAATATCCGGGGTGGTCGCTTTCGAAATTCACACTGTGAGATGTGCCACAAGAGTTATCGGAAGTGTGGCTTTGTCATATTTTGCGCAGGTGAGTGCGAGCTTTGGCCGTACTTCTGACACTTGAAACACCGACGAAAGTTGGGAATGCAAGGTCTTCCACGTATTTTAGCATAACTTACCTCGAGGGTCTCTGGTAGCACACTAGAGGCAAATGTAATGGCCAGATGTTTTGTTGGAATTTCGTTGTTGTCTGGCGTGATTTTGAATTTTACCTCAATGACATTCTGGTCCTGCTAGCCTTCGAATAGTTCTGCTTCGGTTA
Organism: Dermacentor albipictus; assembly: GCF_038994185.2. NCBI lineage: Eukaryota > Metazoa > Arthropoda > Arachnida > Ixodida > Ixodidae > Dermacentor > Dermacentor albipictus. Next base: position 405,690,075 of record NC_091821.1, read on the forward strand.
GTTCTAACAAGTCCGAATGTGATACCACGACTCCGACTGTGTTCAGAGAATGATGTGGGGCCACTGTTATTTGGATGTCAGCGAATCTGTCAGATTTGCAAGCTTTTCATACTGCTGCTTGTTACGAATCTCGCAGAAGAGGTCGCCGCTTGCCATCTTGCTCACTTTATAGCCTAGTCCAATGGTTTTTATCATTGATTTAGAAACAAGGAGTGATAATACAACTCTTACTGATTTTTCAAGTTTATTGCTTTGGATAACGTGGTATAGGGGAAGCGATAATTTGTGTGGCACAAAAAAGTTCAGGGAGACTTTGGTGCATACGCGCTCTGCAGCGGTATGATCAGGTAGCACAGAAAATGTCGCTCTATGCATGTTGGATGCATGGAGCGACATGCAGTAATGGCAGCTACCCTATGCAGTAATGGCAGTAATGCCGTAAAGGTGCAGTAATGACAGCTACTCACCACGGAGCCCAACAAGGGGACGCTGCAAGTTTGACAGAGCAATTACTTGCAGACGCCAGCTGTGCATCGGTGTTATAATCCAATGCGTTATACTCAAGGTTGCATATACCTGTCGCGAACATTGGTCGCGTGTCACTGATCTCGAGGGCGCACGGATGTTGGGAGAGATGGAGTCGGGAGACGCGGAGCAGCACAGAGAACAAATTTTAATTTACCCACACTCAAAAACTCAAAACAAAACTCGTGTGACTAAAACACCATGAAGAGACGCCAGAACCTAAGCAACCTACTTAACAGTGACTAAACACGTCCTTATTGCCGGCCATGTTAGTCCTTAGCGCTTTCTACGTGAAAGTCCGGCAACCCTACCCTAACGACAAAAAGGAGCTTCCTTACAGCCTTTTGTCGTCGCCTGTATCCTCCGAGTCCGTTGCCTGTCATATCTTCCTCATCGCCGACGCCGTAGACGTTGCTGCCTTGATGTCGGCCAATCCACCTGTCCGTATTTTCATGCCGGTGTCCGGAACTCCGTCGGTGACGCGGCACTCCGGCCTCACTGGATAGGCCTAACGCCGGTTTCCGCCGTTACTTCTTCGAGTGCCGACGAAATGCCCCGGGGACTATAGTACGTGCCGGTCCGCCTCTGATGGGGGATCCTTCCTGGAGTGTCCGACACCACCGCGAGAGGCTGCTGCAGGTCCACGGAGCCTCGCTCGAACGTCTCCGAGGTCGATGGTTACACCCTGGACCGTCAGCGTCACGGGCTTTACCGAACCTGCATGGCTCCCGGCGCCAGTGCGATGCTTACGCTCCAACCTTCTTGGCCCAGAGCTACGTCGATAATGCCAGATCAGCGCCACTTCTCTCCCGATCATAGCTCGGGTCACGCAGCTTGAGGACTCGTGCCATTCGGACCAATTCGCGCACATCGTCCTCTTCCTTTCCTTTTGCGCCGCATACCTCTTACATATGACGGTTAACCCAAGCCGCCTGGGAGAGACAAAAGAATTAGGAAGAGGGGAGATGACAGTACAGAAAACGTAAGTTCATAGGAAAGCAAAATATTAAGGAGAGGGACAGGAAAAGTCGACCACCGATTTCCTCAGAAAGGGCTACTCTGCGGGTACCATCTACGTGAAGCCGAGGCCAAATGGGTGTGTTGCCTCCGACAAGTGGTCGTAAAGGTCTAACACCTGGAATCGACTCAACCCCTTAGTATCCCCTTTTCTCTGGCCACGGTGAAGCAACGTACGAGCCCTCGAGCCCTCGTGAAGCCTCATGTCAAGCCTCATGTCACGTCTCTTTCTGCGCATGTAAATGTTACACTATCTAAGAGCCTATCGTCTAACCTTTCACGGTTAACTTCCTTTGAGGCTTCAAAAGCGTTGTCTGAATGATACCTGAAAAACAGAAAGGAACGCAGACAGGAAATAATACGATGAAAAATATGAGTCCCGGCATATTGCTGAGAATGTGTGTGCTTCCGCAAAGAAGATCTAATGTCAACGCAGGTCGAGTTGGATTATAGAAATGAAAGTGAAAGGAGGGCATTTGGGTGGTATCACGCAACTTAACAGCCATACTGACAAAAGGCTGCATAAGTTTTTTTTTTTGTCAATTGCCCCCACTGTTATTTCCATTTCAGGATTATTTAGGCTTGTTATCTATTATTATTTTTGAAGGCAATTTACTATGATTTTCCTTCTCTACTTTCCCTAATTTTACTGTTCACGCGTGTCTTTTAGGCTGTGCTCAATTCCACCAGCAGATTTATTCACTCTGTTTGTCAGTTTCACAATCGCCTCTAACATAACAGCGCGTGAACGACCCCTGTGCGGTCTGCCACTGAAGTGAAGAACTCTGTGTGGAAGGAGACCAAATTAACGTTAACACAACTGACTAGATTTATTTTTGGGGTTTTAATGGACAGGAACAGCAAAATTGATATTATTATTATTAGGCACAAAATATATTCTCGCTTCTGTACGGCAGATATCTTGGAAACAGGTCAATCGCCGACAGACGGGCATGTGTAATGTGGACACATTCAAACTCCCTGAAAGATTTCATGCCAAACGCCCACTTTCTGGCAGCAGACGACTGTGTGATTCCACTTCCGTAGTTCCAGATGCCTAGTTACCTAATTTGGCGTCAAAGGCGTTCACTGAAGAGCGGCACACACCTACTGGCATATGGCCAGTGGACCAAATTGGCATCAAATAGGTTCGTCGAAGACCAGCACAAACCGAGTGACACATACCCAGAGCTCCAAGTCTGCGTTTCTTCGAACAGTGGTACCTGCCCAGCCCCGCATCTACAGTGACACATGTCGGGGTGGAAGAGGTTCGTTGAATAGCGGCACGTATGTACACTCTGCCACATGCTCAGTGACCCAAGTAGGTCCCATAGTTGGTTTCGAGCCCTGTTACTTCAGCACAGAGGCGCGATGCGCTACCCATTCGACCACGGGCTACCCAGTGTCGCAGGTAGGTGGGAAAATGGTTAGATACAAACATAAATTGATACCCCCCGCCCCTCCGCACGTTCATACATAAGATAATTTGTCTCCGGGAAGTGTGTAAAACACACTAAGAACTACCCGCCGTGGTTGCTCAGTGGCTATGGTGTTAGGCTGCTGAGCACGAGGTCGCGGGATCGAATCCCGGCCACGGCGGCCGCATTTCGATGGGGGCGAAATGCGAAAACACCCGTGTACTTAGATTTAGGTGCACGTTAAAGAACCCCAGGTGGTCGAAATTTCCGGAGTCCCCCACTACGGCGTGCCTCATAATCAGAAAGTGGTTTTGGCACGTAAAACCCCATAATTTAATTAATTTTTTTTTAACACTAAGAACTCTAGCGCAATAAAAAATTAAGGGGTTTTAGGTTCGAAACCACGATATCATTACTACGCATGACGTTGTGGGGGAGCTCCGGAATACTCTTAAGCCCTTCGGGCTCTTTAAGATACACCCAATGCTTGGTAAAAGAGCGTATCTGCATTCTGACCCTATCAAAAGGTGGTCGCGGCAGCCGGGATACAAACCACGACTTCGAGCTCGACAGTGAAATGTCATAGACACTGGGTTACCGCTGCAGGTTGGGAAAAGGTTATTATCTACTCGTTATGCAACCTTTCGTCAGCAGCTCTTGCACGCCCCACCCTTCTGTCTTATAAAAGCTTAATTGGCTGGCTTTACATAGAAATCCATCCATGGAGTCTATCAAGGCTCCACTCCTAAAACAAATTGATGATGGAATGTCTAATCTGTTTTTTATCTGTTCTATTATTAGCACCTGCTTTCGCGAGAACCGTTCCAACGTTCTATAATACTCTGTAGTAGAGATACCTTGTTTTACAGTAGTTGTGCCATGCGATAGTGGCCGCGGTGGAAATCAGTCACGGCGTGATAATCACTATGAATTTCACTGATATTCAGTAGCAAGACGATAAATTAATTGCTTTATGTCACATGTTTCCAATGTCCTTTTCATTGAAACTGTCACCAGTGTTGTTACCGTTGTATCAAAAATTTGTCATGAAATGTAAGTTCATTTCGCTTCTTGAAAATGTGCAGCAGGTGAACCTGCATTATTTTATTCCTTCATTATGGGAGGACACTTAAATTGTTTGCCACCTTTTTTAGATTGCATTAACACTCAGTACGACAAAGCAGCCATGGTGTAATTTTGCTTCCATACACACTAACTATTTCAGACCACGACGCCGGAATGGCTATATAACTTCGCATCTCAATGACTGCTGTTTCAAAGCAATAAATAGACGAAAGAAGCTTTCGAGGTTCAATAGGCGTAAGAAATATTAACAGAAACACTCTACCTTGACATCCAGCGTTTCTTTTTTGCGTGTGTGTGTGTATGTGTGTGAAACTTTTCAAACCCGCACACATGTCTTCTACAGAAACATCGCCTATAGGGCACAAGAGTGTGAGTAAAGTCGTTGGCTTGTATTTCAGTGCGGAGTGTGCCGTCGAAAGCGCCCCCACATTCGACACTTGCTTTGTTCAGCAATCAGAGTATGCGACTGCACACACTGGCGTACCGCACACCTAGGCCCGCGCAAGAGACGTGACCTGGTTATGAGTCCGAGCAAAGAGACACGCCTCGAAGTGCACTTCCTATTTGATCTTCGCCTTCCCTCGATCCTGTATACGCACTTGGAGAGCACCTGTGTACACAGCGTCAAGCGTTTCCTGCGTTTCGTATTCGACAAGACGACTTCTGGTGAACAATAGGCGTTTCCTTGGTTCGCAATGTGCGTCGCACACACAGGGCGCTTTATGTTGCACTGGCCGAATGTTAAAATAGTAACTGGTCGCATTGCCGAATGATTTGCGGGTGTGTACGTACTGTTAAAGAATGCGTAAATATATGTGCGAAATAATGTGTATGTTTTTCCCCATACACTTTAGGTAGGCATCGTAACCTTGAGTACCTATACTCAACTGGCCAAAAAGAATTTAATTCAGCACAACATTTCTCGTACCTTGGAACAACACATATCACTGCAAATCAATTTGTTAGGTCATGCCATTTTCTACAAGCATTCTCGTAATTTTTTCCTCTGGAGTGTGTGCTTACGTTGCCACATCTTTTTGTTCATTCTTGTGCTGAGACAATTCAAGCATTTCTAACATCCACTTCTATGCCAAATACATACAACTTGTGAAGTTTTCGTCCTTGAACTTTTGGATGTTTTCGCATGAGCGCGCATTGACCGCAGCGAGAAGGCCAGAGTGCTACACTCCCAACTAACATCTTCATATCGACAGCACATGCACTTGTAATGGCGGTAGTCGTAGGCGTTAACTCCTGGATTACGCACGCGTATAGTGTCAGCAGTAGTTCTGCGGAAATCCGCAAGGTGGAGAGAAGCAATGAATAAAGGGAAAATTGGACATCCACCTACTACGTCTACTACTACTACGTCAAACTCTTGCCTTTGCTTCGTGTTGTCGACGAATTCGACTTCGCCCTGCCATCTGCTAGCCGCCTGGTTAGCTCAGATGGTAGAGCGGCTGCCCCGGAAAGGCGGTGGTCCCGGGTTCGAGTCCCGGACCAGGACGAATTTTTCTTCAACTATGAGGCTTTTCTTTCGAGGAACCCGTATGGGTTTCCTTTGTAGCAATTGCTACGAACAGGTGGATGTCCAATTTTCCCTTTATTCATTGCTTCTCTCCACCTTGCGGATTTCCGCAGAACTACTACGTCAAACTCTTGCCTTTGCTTCGTGTTGTCGACGAATTCGACTTCGCCCTGCCATCTGCTAGCCGCCTGGTTAGCTCAGATGGTAGAGCGGCTGCCCCGGAAAGGCGGTGGTCCCGGGTTCGAGTCCCGGACCAGGACGAATTTTTCTTCAACTATGAGGCTTTTCTTTCGAGGGACCCTTATGGGTTTCCTTTGTAGCAATTGCTACGAACAGGTGGATGTCCTATTTTCCCTTTATTCAGCGTATAGTGTCAGCACGCAATACTAATAAACAGCGGAAGAGGTTGCGATTGCGCTTGCGCTTACCGACCCCCTCTGCGAGGTACTTCTTAGCGACTCACAACCTGCAATTCGCAACTACGCGCGGATGCGCATTTCCTCCGAAGCTCTCCGGATCCTAAGGAAAGCTGGTCGACAGCACTTCGAAAGCACCACAATCAGGTGGTTCCCAGCGCACGTCGCCACTCCCACCGACGAGGGCCACCATAACTTGAACGAGGTAGCAAACCACTCGGTGCGAGGATTTCCTCCGCGCACAGTCGGAGAACCCCTAGAGCTTCGAGTTTGGACCTCCTGGTGCAAAACATGCGAGAATGCTTACTGAAATACAACGACATCACCAAGCACTACCAGTTAGTCAGGTGGATATTGCGCCCACCTCACCACCAACTGAAACGTCGCCAGGCAGTCGTCTGGCGACAACTGCTGACACACACTTTTTCCAGTCCGGTGCGATGGCGGCATATTTTCCTCGCCCAATAACAGAGTGCTTTTTGCAAGTTATGTCAGGCAACTAGAGTGGCGCTCTCGCACATGTTGTGGGAGTGCCCTGTTATGGAAGCTAAAATGGCAGTAGCTACGGAGGTTCTTGCATCGAAGTGAGCCGCCGCTCTGCGCAGCTCCAACCTCAAGACACAAAAGTGGGCAGTCCAACGGGCACGAGATGGGGTGACGAGGCAACGGCTGGAAGTTCCCTCATGGGAGACCTAATCCCGGGTCGTTAACCTTAGCAGGATTTTTAATAAAGCTGTTTCCATCTAATCATGACGAAATGCACTTGCCAATTTGGATCCCGGGTCAAAAGGGCAGGTTTAAAGATCACGGCATAAAATTGCCTATCCATTCTAATACAGGGTTAGTGAGATGATACACTGTTCACCTTATCTATTTGTGAAAAATGGTTGTAAGAACTCTCCCGCAGTCATGCTGCGAGTCATTTTGAAAACATTACCTTCTGGTGGTGGCTGGTTGCTACCTAGTAAAAAAAATGAGAGTAAGCAGTGGCGATTGCTATTGTAGACGTCTCTAGCGAAGGCACTACTACTGCACATGATCTCCTAATTGTGATCAGCAGCATCTACTACTAGCCTGGCGCTCTTTAGTAATACTTGGAAATTGCTCACACATTCATTCATTCATTCATTCATTCATTCATTCATTCATTCATTCATTCATTCATTCACCAGTATCCGCTGGAGCGTTTGCGCTACCTTCGAATATTATCAAGAGTGATAGGGCTTCGTAATATTTATTCACACTTTTTCGAGCTTCTTGTGCACAACAATAACGAAAATGACATATATAAAGGCACAAAAGTTAGACGATAATCCAACAGATACATTTGAACTTTGAAGGGTCTGATAACACCCCAACCTCATGACATGATTGCTTAGCGCCTTTCTAAAATGTTTCGTAAGAATCTCTAGCACTCATCATCAAGAAAATTTCAACCTTATCATCAAAGGCGGAGTTTCAAACATGAAACTCCGATAAACAAGTCCCAGTACTTTTTGTATTGAATTAGCTACCCAATTTGTACACAGTTGAATTGTCGCATTGTCTGTCTTACTTCAAAACGATCTAGTACCGCAGTTCTGGTCGCAGGTCAATATTAGATGACGAAATTTTGTACCGCCTTATTACCCACACACGGTGGAGCTAATAACAGTAAGAGGAAACTAGATTTGATGTAGAAGTCAAAAATAGATACCAGTTATCTGGAACAAAAGAAACATTATGAAGTTTCACCATCTATGTCCCAAAATAGGTTAGTTTTTGTCAAAGTACATAAATTACAGCATTATCGAGTTGTAACGAAGCAGATGGCGAAAAAAAAACATGTTTTTACCAGTTTGTGCTCATGGTTGTTAAACAATGTTTTAATTGGCACACCGTGGGCAACATGATACATAGGAAGAGTAAACGATGGCACCTATCTGCTGGAAAAGAACACCTACACTGGTTCATATGCAGGATAGATTTCATGAACCATTTCTTTATCTTAATTCTATCACGCACCTGCAAGCTGATTTCATTCCATTGGGTGTTTGAAAATTTTCTATCCATGTTGTGAGTTTCATAGTTGTTCTCAACGTTAAGTTTCCGTTGCCGTTCAGTGAAATGGCGGACTTAATTTTAGACAATTTTTGGGAAAACAGAAGAGAACTTCATTTATTGATGACCTTCTGACCAATCTTTAAAGGCAGCTTTAGATCTGAGCTTTGAGTTTTCAGATGGTAATGTTTGATATGCCCACTCTCCTCTTAGAAAAAGCTAGCTTTCACCTGATGACTCGGCACAATAGAACACTGGTAAGCATATCACACTGTCCTTGCTCTGCCTACAATTAATGCTGCGCAAGTCAGGCACACACTTACACAGGCAAGATTTACCAATCATGACAGCAAAATTCTAAGTGCTCACTTCCCTCTGTCAATCTTCAAAGCAGTGCTTGATTGCATGTTACAGAAGCCAAGAACCAGTTGGGAAACCAGGAGGCTAGTAAACAACAGGCGGTGCCTTATGAACACCCAGTGAGCCGTAGAAGAACGCGGCTCTGTCATGTAAGGGGTCCCTGTTTTTTCTATTATCCAAACATGTTGGTTACGTTGTGCCATTCGATGGATTGTATAAAACAGCGAAAGTCCTTGAAAGAAACACTCGCACCACTAAGACGTGATATATTATCTACAGTGATATAAATAGTTCATGAAACTTCTGTAAACAGTGGCAAGTCTTCTCGACGCACCAATACGACGCGCTGATAGAATACGAAAATGATGGGGAGCACTTTAATGTTTAAAAGAAGGTGCTTGGCGCAAAATCCTCAGCAAAACCAGAGACCGAAATGTGAGGCAACTGACGCAAGAACATTATACAGATATTGATTTAATTGACTTCGCGGTACATTACATTTGCTATATTCTTGAAGAAGTAGTTTGAAAAGACTAACTTGAAAAGACTAACAGTGATTCAGGATTTCGTCGAGGTATGTAATGTGCAGGCATGGCAGGCGTCTGTGCTTGATATCGGGAGCAGTCTCATCAAAAGTTGACAGCTCGGTCCTGTCTGTCTGTAACCTACCTGTCTGTCTCTAATCTGTATCCGTTTCACGATGCTCACGCTGCATCAACACTGACGCTTGCTGACCATGCTGTTCGGTTACAGTTTCTTCTCGGCATTTCCTCTTTAACCGAGGGAGGGGCGGCAACGAAAGAAGTCGGTGGCCTAAATCGTGGCTTGTGAAGGAGCTTGCTACGACGCCCCTTGGTGCAATTGCGGCATAGCAGTTTTCGTTGACAGCAAGAACGCATCTTCCGCTGCCCAGCCCGTCAAATTTACTCTGCCAATACCTCGCGACTTGTCGGCTCGTCGCTCGAGGCCGAAGGTTCGGAAAATACGGATGGACACTCTCCTTCCGCAAGAGTACCCTCGCTGGCGCCGTCGCTAAAGGGCTGCCAATTAAAATTCAGCGCGCGGCGCATTCGGTATCGGGTTGCTCGTTGAGTGCTGAAGAGATTGAGCAGGCGAAACAGTGCGCGGTCGACGAAGTGACCACGCAAAGCGATTCGAGAAGATGCGCAATCAGCGGGCGGGGTCACTCTGACGTCTTATCGCTGGCCTAAAGTTTCGAGCTGCGACGAGGTGCCGTCCGAGTACACGCGTGCGCACGCGATCCGTGGTCGTCGCCCGTTTCTTGCCCTCGAGTCCGAAGTATCCTCTTTCTGCGAAAAAGAGCCGTTCAGTGTCCTCAGCGTGATGCAACACGTAGAGAATTGGCTACAGTGCCTCTCGCAAACCTGATAAACACGTTCTCGTGGAATAACGAGCAGGCGACGCTCCCCTTCCTGCTTTGCTCTTAGATATGACAGATTGCTTGGCTTTTCCTTCATTCGGTCGTTTCACTTGGTTTGGCCATTCTGATTCCTGCCAGCCACTAAAAATGCATTCGGTTCAATACACCGTGGTTGTGAAAGTCTCCTTGATCGCAGTGCAATTCTCAACGACGTCCACCTTTTCACCTTCTCCTCTCTAAAACAGCAGAGAAACAAGGAATCGTTAAACTGACGCTAATGGTACGTACTTCTCTCTTAAATCAAATTTACGACTGCGCTGAGGCAGTTTTCATTATAATTTCGATATTTGGCTAGTTGAGGTGAATTTATTGCATAGACGAAAGCAATCTCCAAATTCCAAAAAGATATCATGACAAGGCACTCTGACTCGGTCCTACAAAAGGTTCGAGTGCAGCCACACTTCTGCCAGAGTGGTCCGTGAATTTCTCTGAGGGCAGTGACGCAGCACGTGAGCTATGGCTCGCTCGTTGGAGGCGCGATCCACCACGCGGCCCTTCTCAAAGTGATCTGCTTCACAGGCCACTTTTTTATTCATACGTGAGAAGTTTGATGATGGCTAACCCAAATCTTAAAACACAATTTTTACCAAAACAATAAAGAATATCGGCTATGAAGTATGCAGTGGGCATCGATTTAGGTTCTCCATTTCGTATATGTACGAATGAGTGGTTACGATAAACCTCAGTTGCCAGTAAGCCCTATGTCGTGTGTATCTTCGTCAGGCTGTTATGGCGCACTCCCGCCTTTACCCAGTCTCCAACTTGTTTTATCTTACATGAAGTATACATTCTTGAAATTTCCATTTATTTATTATTATCTGAAAAGCCACTTTTTTCCGTTATTACTAGCTGTACACTTACCATTTTTAGGTGAGAATATCTCGGAATAAATAACCCGAAATTTAATATGAACTTAGATGGCAAACAGACAGCGGATTGCAGAACACAAGCAAGCCTCATAATAAAGAACCGACAACGCTATCTCTTAAAGAAGCTACGGCTAAATCTTGGGCCTACTACGTATGAATCATAGTCGACTAGTCAACTAATTGCGTTTTTGATGACAGTTGTTCTGTTTGTTCGTATGAGAATGAAGGCGTAAAGTATAGAGTATCCGAAAGTTATTACTAGTCAGTATAAATTGGTTGTTGACGGCAAATTTAAACGATAACCATATTGCGAGTATATTCGACGCATCCAAGTCGATCTGGAGCCCTAAACGAAGGCAGTTTTCGGCATTTATGATAAAGTTAGAAGTGAGAGCTAATCATGAAGCGATTACGCTGTGTGTGCCCTGTATTCGTTTTCGTTCTCTTTGCTTCGGGTAAAACAAATAAGTCATCAAATTCATTCCGAAACATTGTTGGCGGACGGAACGGCAGCGGCTAAGTGACCATTGATTTCTCAGAAACAATCTAAGATGACGTCGTAGATTCCTTGAATTAAGGGTCACTCGCCCAGAGGCTCCTGCCTCAAGGCCAAAGATCAACGACAGCGTTCCAGGACACCACTGGCTGCCTCATCGAGAAATCTATGCCTTTATTTTCAGCTCTTTAAAGGAAAGCGAAACACAGAGTTTATAGTTCGCATTACATTTTTTTACACGCACCAACGGCTAAAAAAGCAGTGCTTCCATTGTCAAAGCCGCAGCTACGCAGGATGAGCTATACTCCAGAAGGCTATTCGCGTTTGCCTTGGCAAAGGAAGTTAAGACAAAAGGACCCCAAAATAGCTGGAAGAATCTGTTTATAACTACACAGATGTGTTCAAGTGGGAAATGTTCGTCTGGCCCGAGGCATGCGCGTGCGATTCCTCCAGAGTCCTGAGGCGAAAACAGATGTTCGCCGACGAAAGTGATCGAACACTGCTCCAGTGACGGCGAGAAAAGATTGACTCCGGCATGACATAAGGGTGCACGCCGGGCCCGAAATTGCGACCAGTCCTATTCGTGCCGGCACCACATCCCTGTAGGCACTCACGAGAGAAATTCAGCGTCGCTTCAGCGGGCTTACGGAGCGCGCCGCGCGAGATATTCAGGAAACGCTCGCCTTCCTAAGCACGACTCCCGGAGGTGCCTCCGCGTCTTGTCTGGGCAGCCGGGACAAGATTAAGACTTCACCTTACCGCCGCGGGGGGAAACTGACACCTAAAATATTCCGCCGCTCGGCATACTCTCGTACGTCGGTTCAGGAGCCACTCTTTTTGGGACTGCGCATAACTCAAGTCACGAATTCGTACTGCCGGGGTAGGAATGTAGCGCTGTAACTTCAAAATGTGAGAAACAAACAAAACACAACACTAGAAAAAACCAGTTAAGCAGCATATCGCTGTCGGCTCGGTGCTTTGACCGAATTGTTCGGAATGTGAAACACACTTATTTAGCAGTCACTTTTCGCAGCCCGGGGCCACACCACAAAGAAAAGGGCTTCGGACTACCGCGCTATTGCGACCATAACATATCTGCAGATACCAATAAATACTCTCTCTCTATCTCTGTCACACACACACACACACACACCGCTCAACGTATAGAAAAGAAAGAAGCATTGCAGGGGAAATAAGTTTACCTGTTTGTGAACAAATTTTTACACCAGGGAAAATGTCATATCATTACCAATTTCCATCTATGCTGACTTACCCTGCAATCTTCCGTGCTCGGACCCAAAAAATGTTGATATTCAGACGGGCCAAATATTATGCGTGTGCTTTAATAAAACAGCGATAATTATATGCAAATGAGACCATGTGGATGTTGCTCGGAGTCCAGTGGAGGAATCGCAAGTAATTTTAGTCCTGGACTTCTATTCAGTAAATTAAGATATGCAGTTGAAAATTTTATCATTATTTTAATTGTCATGAGATCAATAAGAAATATTCAAAATACACAGTGATCTGGAAACCCAGGCCGCGTCCGTGAACGCGCAATTGCGAAGTGCCTGTATGTTGTGCGGCCCAGTGTGGCTTGGCCATTGTTGCCGTGTGGATGTTCATAGAAAGCAACAGTTGCCTTCATCGTTGATCTATTTATGAGGAACGGCCTTCACTATGCACCCGCGGATCAACGAAGCCAATCCCCCTTGTTTTGTTTTGTTTTCACTCTTGGATATTCGTTCGGACCCGCATTGCCGAGAGGCGTTCTGATTTGATACCGAAACACTTGCCGAACCACCTTTTCCGGCGAGGTGGTCTTCAACCTGAGTGAAGCACCTTAAATAAGTGCTTACATGCTCGCGAAGTTTCGAATTATTCCTCTAAAACGACCTTACTTTGCAGTGAAACTCCCAAGATTAGCTGCGTTTACGAGCAAATGCGTCTCATGTGAAAAGTCGAAGATCCGGTACCATCATGCTCTTCGTAGAAGCTGCTAAAGCTCTATGCACGCAACTAATGAACATTGTGGTTTCTCTGTTGGCGTTGGTTTCCCGCTTCGAGCATGTGAAATGCAATTGTGCGAGTCAGGTCGTACATATATGTCCCGTAAAAATGGCGGACTAGCCAGATTGTAACTTTCTTAGAGTACAAACTCCTTCTTTCGTTTAGTCAGCATATTTTTATTAAAAAAAATTACTCCTCTGCAACTTAGCTCCCCACATTTAGAGATAATCTGTTTTAAGGTATTGGCCACTCATCCTTCATTGACTGCCTATTCATTGATTTTTCCAAATCATTAGACGCTGTTTGTCACAAATTACTACTTTTAAAGCTAAGTTTTCCTAATGTGAAGGGCAACAAAGTAAAATGGATTGAAAGTTTCTTGTCTAACCGCATGCAGTTTCTTACCGCTAACAATTGCAATTCACCTGTGTCTCTTGTAACTTCCGGCATTCTACAGGCTTCAGTTTTCTGACCCCATTATTGTTTATATACATTATTATAACAATTTATCTGATATCATTTCCTTCGTAATAAAGTTATTTGCAGGCGACGGCGTAATTTACCCCGAAATTCTAAGAGCTGCTGACTTAGAGCTGCTGACGTAAAACCTTAAACTTTCTAGTACTGGGTTTGCACACCGAAAATTATACAGTAGAATGAAAGAACCCAAGCAGAGCGTGGAGTTAAGGTTACGCAAGGACGCTTGGGTGCGCTATTTCTAAAACTCCTTAATATTACAAAGCTGTAAAAAAAGAACAGTTGCAACTTTTTTACAGGCACACACACACACACACAAACACACACACACACACACACACACACACACGTGCGCACACTCACACGCACGGGGGATTTGCATCGTCACAGCCCCTTTCCCCCCCTCCTATAGCCGTATTTGAAAGCACAGCAACGCGGTCCGTTTTCATGCTCCAGAGAATTTAGATGACGAATGATGGGACCAAACCTTAGATTTTCCGATACTAGAAAGCGAGAAAGAAAAGAAAACAAAAGGTGAAAGGCAGAAAGAATACGTGCCAGTATTTCCCCAAAAGTCTACATCTACCAGATGAAGTGTCAAGTTGGCTACTCTGCACAGGGGTAAGGGCAAGATAGATGAGCAGAACGGAGTAGATGAAAACACGATAACCCTAATAAAAAGACGCATCTGTTCGTACAATACGTTTTCCAGTTAGACCCGTTGATCTTAAAACGCCAACTAGCGCTTTTAAAGCAGTTTGGGCCGACGTCAGATGGGACCAGGATCCAAATATTCTGGCTTCTATAAGGAGACGGTTGTCAATCTGGTCGAGCGTGGAGCTGATGACTTTCTTTCTTTATTGAAACGACAACAATCGCATTGAATGTGTGCTATAGCGTCTCTGCACCAACAAACTTCACTTTCCGAACTTGTGGTCACTGCAGTGAATTGGGAGTAGGCATTGGTAAATACTACTCAAGCCATAGACGACAAATGTCCCTCGGTGTAAACATGTAAGCGATCACTGCCGATTTTGTGTATCATCAGTGTTGCTGCTTGCTTCGATGCTGCTGACTTAATTTGTGCCTTCTTCTTAATACCTGAAATGGTAAAGGTGAATGCAGAGACCACAGTGACAACGAAGGCCATGCTGCATTGAACTAATTCGATGTAAACAATGTTCCGTGAGTTGTAAGGAGGAGGTTAATATTCGTATGTGGTCTAGGACGCTATAACGTAAAGCAATTCTGTACTTTTCTATTCCAATTCTGCGATCAGATCTCCACTATTGGTCAAAAAATTTTCGGGCCACTACCCAATGTGCCTGTCTGTCATGCGATGACACGAAAACTGCGAAGACGACCCATCTGACATGATATGTGCACACTGGTCATGCGTAACTACGCTGAACAAAAGAAAAATAATCGTTTATGATTCGACGCTTTATTTACCGCAAGCAAGAAAAGGCGGCATTTGATGAATTGCTATTGGTCAAATGTTTTCGGGTTAAGCCCACTATACATGTCTGCCACGTGACGTCACAAAGCCACGAAAAGTCACCATGTAAATGTGACGTGTGCGCGTTAATGAAGCATTAATATGCCAAACAAAACTGAACGTTTTTCTGGATAGCCGGAGACTGCCCTGTTCCAAAAGAAATAGAAGATACCACCGATCGCTGTGGCATTGGCACCTCAGAGATGCCGAGAAGCATGCATTTATTTGCGTATAATATAATATTTTGCGGAAAATTATACTATTGAGACCTTTCGGCACGTATACGACATCACTCTGCCAGCTCTACTTTGCTGAGAATCCGTTTCAACAGCATTTATAACTTTCCGTTGAGCGCAGCCGCGATTTTCAACCAGCCACTGCAAGCTAAGAAAGGAGAAGCGAACCAATCGCAGACGCCGGCACCACCCTCCTCATTCGGCTATCTACTTTCACTGCGCTTGTTCGGCCCCCTCGAAACTCACTCCACTCGAGCGCGCTCCTCACCTCTTCTCAGCCAATTAGGTAAGAAAAACTCCCCAATGCAGGCAATGCTACTCGCATTGAAAGCAAGAGAAAGGAACATTCTAATGAACGAGAAGCGCGTTTTAGTGGGCTTTTCAAACAAGCTGTGGGTTACCGCCTGGTGCTTGCGTCAGTGGTTACGTAAATGTTACGTCAAGAAATTGTAATAACAACAGACTCAACAGTTCAGATATTTCTCCTATCACAGCACTAAATTTTGGAAACGTACGTTGTCATCAGTCAGCGACGCACCTGGCCTCCCCGAACGCTCATTGTCACGCAAGTCTTATGGCCTTTTGCGAACTCACAACCCCACTACTTCATTCTTCTCAAACCGAGACACTATTCTCCACACGTGGGCTCCATTTCCCCGTGAATTTCTTGTTCTTGTTCCCTACTGAAATGGCGCAACCCGCTCTGGAGGATTCGCCAGGAATCGGGTGGTGAGGAAACCATTATCACGTTTATAATTAAATTAAGGTGAAATGGTATAGGTATCTTGCAGAGGGGATTTAAAGTGTCTGCTGTTACAGATATGAATAATCAATTATCTAATTACACAAAGAATTTTGTGAGCATAATAAGTATTAAGAATAATTCTAGCACGTAATTCTTGTCTCACGCAGACATATGCAGAGGGCTTCACAAATGTTCCTGTGGCTGTAACCTAGTATGGTAGCCCCAAAGGAAAGAATTACAGGGAGAGGCGAATTCAAGCGAAGCTTTTGGGAGGGTTATTCTAAAAATATTTTTCGTTCAATTATGAAACGCTGTCAAAAAGAAGTGTTGCAGAGATTCACTCTCATTGCATGAAGGGTGCTGCATCACTTCTTTTGCCTCCACCATAGTCTTATAATCGTTAATTAGTTCATTTTTCCTAGAAAAGGACCATGTGTTGTTCCAAGAAAAATTGAGATGCGGGAAATCAGATGTTGCCAACGATGACTGCGCGAAGTTATTTTCAGTAGTATATTTTCTTAATTGTGCCGCATTGATTAGAGCTGGCATAAGTAAAATGGGGATTGTAGGACCGTCGTGGAATGATACTGCAAGGGCATCTGTAAATTCGTTTAAGGCTAGACCTTTGTGGCGTGGCACCCAAACTAAACGAAGGAGACGTAAATGTCTTGGGAAGAGAATAGAAAATTTCGCCTGATTCTGACAATTTGGATTTGGTTAGTGAAGAGCAGACAGACTGGCAATCAGTTAAGATTACGGTTGATGACAGAGATGACGGTAATTTGCGTAAAGCTAAGACAATTGCCGACAATCCCACCTGAAAAATAGGCCTGAAGTCAGGTAGCTGAATGGGAAAAGACCAATTTAGATGTGGTGATGCAACGCCATCTACCTTTTCTTCACAGACGGAAACATCAGTTGCTATAACTGTCTTCATATCCAGGTATGCAAGGTGGCCTTCCAAAATGCTGTTTCGATATTGAAGGGAAGATTTTTAGCATCATTTGGAAAAATAGCATCAAATTCAATTTTAGCGCCGGGAACCGAGGAATTTAGTAAGACCACCTCGCATAGGCTAACATTTAGTCTGGCCGATGGTGTTTGCATGGAAACTTGAGGGAAACGTCAGCGATACCACTGATACTTAAAGAATGAGGCCGATTCATTAACGAAAACATATTGTGATCTCCTCTGTGGTGATGCATATATATTTATAAAAGTTTGTACTGTTAGGATACGAAATCGCATGAAAAGAGAAGGCAGGCGTGCTTGTGATATAAGATATAATTAGCGACAAATTCAGGAAGCCCAAGACAAACGTAATGCCTCTCGTCCTATTAGAATCGGAGGCCGAATTTTGTATTCAGGTCTGCCCGAAAACGAGACACAGCCAAACTCTATTATTGGTCGAACATACATGGGCAACAGATCATAATGAGGGCATGCCGACGCAACCCTGATTGATTGCTGCTAAGTCTACGCCGCATTCCTACTGCACGTGCTCCCTCGTCTTGTCTTACAAACACTGGCACATACCCACTATAGCGGGTTGACTAAGAAGCAGGGGGGTTTCCAGTATGTTTAGAATCAGAGCAAAACTTCCTTACTCGACAGAAAACGAATCACACTTCATTGGTCGTACGCCGCGGACGTGTGAAGCACAACCGCCATCTTCAACAACTGACAACAGCGCCGTGCCGCTGAGCTACCGGCAGATAAGGCCAGGCCGGTGGACAATATGTTAACTTCGCGTTTACAGCCGTATTTTGGCTAAACGAAATAGGGGCAAAGACTTCCTCATTCGCTCTCGCATTTTATTGCTCTACTTAGAGAAGTACAGATTGTAATGGTTATCAAATACTTTTTGAAGGAATCTCTGAAGCATTGTCCAAAAGAGTATAAGCGATTTGACGACTCACCCACTACTGCGCACAATTTATTTGGAAAGCAGGTGGTCAGTGAAACAGCACAGTGTACAAAATTTCTTAGGACATTCTTCTTTAGAACAAGCAAGAGTTCAATGAAGATTAATTTCGGCGCAAGTCTTACTGGCTTCCCCGTCGAATATCTCGATATCGCTTGCTGCATACCTACGCAGCTGGGCGTAAATAGATATATGAAACTTAGCAACAGTCTGGATTCCTGGTCGACATCTACACCTAAACGCACTGTCTTGCTGAAATAGGCGTGGTCACAGCCTTCACGGATGACTTAACCGGAAGAAGCGTCTTTGTCCGGCCAGTTATTCCTTATAAATGGAAATCACTAAATCTTCACACACGGATTACTTCGCCACTTGCCAGCGGCTACATACAAATTATTTCTTTAATCTTACCCCATGAAGCAAGATGCAAGCACACAACAAAAAAAGGTACATATTTTACTTTCATGGCTTTGGCAGCACCACAGCTATGACGACAAACGCTAACCTACGACGCTTGTTTGTCACGCAGGTAAAGTACCACTATTCCTTATTTAGGCCGCGACGTACTCGCTATGCTGCTTTACTGGTGGTGCCATGCCTAAACTGTTGTTACGCAATTTCTTTCGACTGTTATCGCGTTCTTCGGCAACAAATAATTTTATCCGTTTACATCGAGCTTAACCCCGGCCCTAGCACCCACAGCAATGAAGCACCAAATGCTATAGTGGAAGCACTTAATGAAATCCGCACTGGCCAAGCACCATTACTAAATGACATGAAGCCTATCAAGCAAAAACCATCTCAGATGGACAAATCCTTTGAACACAGAAAAAAACGCCTAACTAAGATAAAAGACTGTTCAGTGGTTGTCACTGTAAAAAATGAGGTCGACGAGCTCAGGACGATCGCCGAACAGAAGGCAAATAAGATTGCGTCTGTTCAGGCTAAACTTGACGATCCCGAAGATAGAGAACGAAGATCAAAACTTGTCTTCTTTGGTTTTAAAGACAGTGAAAACAAAACGTGGACTGCGTCAAAAACCCTAGTAATGCAGCGCTGCAGTACACAAGTAAACAGCCCCATTCAACATTTAGCCATAGAAAGAGCCCACAGATTAAGTCGCTTTAACAGTAACAGAAATAGACGTATATAATTGTTAACTTCGCCCGTTTTAAAGTAAAAGAGCGCGTGTTGTCGTGCGCTAAAACACTAAAAGCAACTGAATACCGAATCTCGCAAGACTATTCTCCTAACATGCTAACTGCTAGAAGGCACCTAGTTCAGTTTGCCAGAGCACAACAGAGACCCTTCAAACTGCGCCACGACAAATTACTAATCGGCAGTAGAACTTACACATACGACCATAGTCCTGGTAAGGTAGTAGCTCGATCGCCGGGTTCTTAGCATCCCACCGTCCCAATAACCGTCCCAACAACTACCTTTCATGTCTTTACACCAATATCTGCAGTATTCTTCCCAAACTTGATGCCCTCCAAAGCCAGCCAAGTATAACGTCATCGAACATCGCCATTCTTACTGAAACTTGGCTTATCCCATCCATTTAAAATGGGGAAATTCTTTCACATTTCCCAAATTTTTCTATATTGCGACGCGACAAAACCCACAAAAGGGGTGGCGGCGTACTGATATGTGCACACGAAAGTCTTCAGCAAGGGCGAAAAGTGATTCAGTACAAATCGTCACCGACATCAGCAAGGGTGGTTATGGGAGCAGCGATTGAAGCGCGACTATGTTTGGAGGAAACAAACATTGGGAAAGAAAAAAGCGTTTTTTACTTCAAGCGATACACAGATTCATTCAACGAAAATAAAATGTCTGGTCAATTTTATATATTCGGGACGAGTTAAGAAAATACAAGTTTATTTAATTTTATTATTATTAATAAATATATTTCTTTTCAGCGCCCATCGTTACAGGGGGCGTTGACGCCGCTATCAATCGCAATGCAATGCACCTCTTGAAACATGTAGAAAGGCGCGCTCGTAAAGTTCACCAGTTGAAATACGCCGCCTCTCACAGGTTTATTGCTTGTCGAAGTTTGTCTGAATTTGTTGACGCGGGTAGTTACATCGCTTCTTAAACTGTTCAGTCAAAAGTAGTCGGTTACGACCGCCAGATAATTGTGTAGTTGTTTTCGTGCGACGGCGCTGGCCGACAGGCTTGGCATCCGGCGATAGGATCAGCACTCTACACGTAATGCTTTCGTCCGCCTCCAAAGAATGTATATTCTATGCACGGGTGCGATTTCAACAACTGTACTGCTGACCTTTTTCTGCATCGCCTTCCGCGCTGAAAGCTCGAAACGCCCATCGAATCGAATGGCCGGGCACTTGAATATATAGCTCTAAAGGCAGGCCAACAAAACAAATTTCGCGCTTTCGAAAACAAAATGACGCCACTTCTGTATATGGCATCACATTATTTTTCCTTCCGCCGGAAGTGTTCCCTCCACATACAAATGGCGCTGAGCCCCATGAACCGCCGATGGACCACGATGTTTTGAACGTACGGGCGTATGGGCGCCTATGGAAGCTTCGCTACCAGGTATATTTACCTTGTCTTCAGTGTGCTGAAATAACAGTAACAACAGCCTTAAAACTTGTCTTTATGATAAGCAACGCTTCCCGCCCAGCTGTTGTTATCGGTGCATGCTATCGTCCACGTGACGCAGACCGCTCTTTCGTAGCTGACTTTCATGACCTCACTCGCTAACAGGGCTTTATCCCCAATCCCCTATCAGGCTTTTCGGCGATTTCAACTTCCCTGCCGTTCGAACATAACTGATTGTTCGAACATAACTGAGACAGCCCCAAAAAACACCGTTGAGACTGATTTCATTATTAGATGTCGCACGTTTAGCTTAACACAAATCGTCAACAACCCCACGCGGAGAAATGATAAGTCTTCTACCATACTATAGACCCTATCCTCACTTCGCACTACGATCATGTTTCACCACTAACACATTTACCCGGCCTTAGCGATCGTTCCGTGCTACATACCTCATTCCGATATGGCATCCCTAGCTTCACTAAATTTAGAAAAACTATTACGCTTTGCGACAAGCGCAATTATACAGATATGACTATTAAACTCGCAGAATTTGCCAGCTCGTTCTTTACCAGTTTCTCAGAACGTTCCGTTGAAAGTAAGTAGCTCATATTCAAAATAATATACATGAACTGATAAAAACTTACATACCTACTATCACTATAACCGAAAAGCACACATCGCCCTGGTTCAACACGGCACTAAAGCGACTCAACAATAAAATGAAAAGGATTTACCGCGCTGCTCGGCATTCTGACTCTGAGTGCGCATGGCATAAATACTACATCGCTGAAGAAACGTACCTATCGCTTGCTAATGAAACAAAACGCTCTTTTTTTTTTCTTCTACTTTCTGAACTCTCAACAATTCTGGAATATTATTAATCCATAGCGTTCGCAACCACTTGCACTGTGTGACAAGAAAAAAAAAATTACCGACGATTACGTTACTTCCTAATGCGAAATTTGAGCGCAGCAAATAAGCTGTTTCACCTTTTCGATAGATTGAGGCAAAGAAATCGAGCAACACATGTATGCGCTATCACAGAATTCTTTTTTTTAATTTTTAACACGTATTCCTTTAACAAAGACTCCACTAACAGTTCTTGACAGTCATGAAGGAAGCTTTGTGGTCGGAGAAATAGACTGATATATGTTCGACTTGGTACACCAATGCTTGATTCTCAAAGACGAGATCTATACAAGTGCCTCGCGAGGTTGTCACAGCCGTGGGACGCGTTACGAGCGAGAGGAACGGGATGTTCTCCCGCATAAGTGTTAGGAAATTGCTGTTTGTCTTTATGTCAACATTAAAGTCCCCCAATACTAACATCGGTGTTAGTAGTGGGGGAGCAGCAGCAGCAGCAGCAGACGGAGGACTTCCATCGGTCGTCTCGCTCATCCATGGCTCAGAAAGAACTGGCAGATAATTTCGCAGTGGCGAACGGCAGCGGCAATTTCGGCTCGGGCGGTGCACATATACAGATCCGCCGCCACCGATCTGGCTCTCTGATTGCCACCGCACAGGGGTTGCATTGGAGGAGGAGCGAAGAAAGGAATTAAGTTCGAGCCGGAGCTTTGACAACCGGAGACTCGCAGGAAGAGGGGGGAGGGGGGCGGCGTGTACACCCAGCGGCTAACGATGGGGGCAGAAGCGCGCGCAGCAAGCGGACAACACGATAAAGGGAGGAGGGAAGAGATAGCAGCGACTGACTGATGCCGCTGACGCCGATAGTGAGTCAACCCCAGCTGCGGAGTTGGTTTCAGGGACAACGCCGCCGATGCCGACACAAACAATATGATACCCTCGCTTCCGCAGCGCTAAGAACCAGGTCTAGCCGTGGGAAGGTGGTCACGTATTCGTCGACGTGCCGGGGCCTAC
The DNA here is from genome assembly GCF_038994185.2 of Dermacentor albipictus. NCBI lineage: Eukaryota > Metazoa > Arthropoda > Arachnida > Ixodida > Ixodidae > Dermacentor > Dermacentor albipictus. Next base: position 405,712,613 of record NC_091821.1, read on the forward strand.
GTGAAATAACCGGCGCGTCGGCAACTGAAGAGCACCCTATCCGCCACACAAGAAAAGGGGGGGGGGGACCCTTTCCTCCTCTTTCTGCATGGCGGCGACGGTGTTCTATGCAGTCACGTTATCTTGACTCTCTAGCGGCGTCAGCGGCATCCAGCGGTATCAGTCGGTCGCTGCTAGCGCTGGGGGGATGAAAGGGGGGCGGAGCTGGTTACGAGGCCGACGACAACGCCGACGACGACGCGAAACCCAGGAACGGACGCCAAAGAGCTGCGCTCTAAAATAAGCCTAATCCTGATCATGAAACCACCGAAGTACTTAATCATGTATTTTACTCCGTATTTACCAATGAACCCAAAGGAGAACTTCCTGAATTTCCACATTCAAATTAGCATACCATGCCCCCAACCACCTTTAGTTCTGATGGCATCAGGAAATGTATTGATTCCTTGAAGCTGTCATCTTCACCTGGCATCCATGGTATTAATTCCAATGTCTTAAAAATACTAAATATATAACTAGCGAGATATTATGTCATATCTTCCAGGAGTCTTTGCCATCAGGAATGGCGCTGGATGACTGGAAAGTGGGTAAGGTTACACCAGTCCCAAAAAAAGGTTCTTCATCTTTATCTACTAGTTACTGCCCAATTTCTCTCACCAGCGTCTGTTAGAAATTGATGGAACATGTACTTTACTAACATTGCTACATTCCTAACGTCTGTCAATTTCTTCCACCCTAACCAACATGGCTTCCGCAAAAGTATATCTTGTGATAGCCAATTATCTATATTTATAAATGACATAAGCTTTAACCTTGATCAAGACATCCAAGTTGATGCCCTCTTTTTAGATTTCAAAAAGGCATTTGACAAAGTTCCGCGTCGATGGCCTCTCCGAAAACTTTCTTGCTGGCACCTTAATCCTGTTCTTTTAGACTGGACACGTAATTTCTTAACTAAGAGACAACAGTTTGTGCATGCTAACGACCACTCCTCCTCTAGAAGCCCCGTTCTTTCCGGAATACCCCAAGGCACCGACCTTTAGCCCTTTCTCTTCCTTACATATATTAATGATTTACCCACTAAACTTTCTTCTCAAATTCGCCTTTTTGCCCTGATGATTATACATATATCGCCCGATCCTTACAGTACCGACAACCGCGCATTGCAAGATGATCTTGACAAAGTTACCACTTTGTCATTGAACACTACGAAGACTTTACTAGTACCTTTTCATCGGCGGAAGCATCACCATACTTCGAAGTACGTTCTCTGCAACTCGGAAATATTATCTGTGTAGTCATGCAAGTTCCTTGGCCTTACACTTTCAAGCAACCTTTCCTGGTCTTCTCATGTTATGAACATCGCTAACGAAGCCAATCGCGCGCTTGGTTACTTCCGCCCCGCAACTTGCGCTTCGTACCCCCATCCTTAAGAATAGCAACTTATCTAACTTTTGTCAGTCCTAAACTAGAATACGCACGCTCTGTTTGAGATCCACACCAAACAACCGTTTCTAGCACTTTGGAAGCAGTTCAAGATCGTGCAGGTCATTTTATTTATCCTGATTATTCATACCACACCAGTGTGCCTCAGCCAAAATTAAAAGCAGGAATTTCCAATCTAGATATGAGGCGTCATGCTTTTAGACTTTGTCTTTACCACATAATTTATAATTCTGTTCCTAGTACATCAGCCACCATACTCTCTCCTTTTCTTCCTCTTTCTATTCCCCTTTCCCCCACCCCCAGTGTAGGGTAGCAAACCGGATGCTGTTCTGGTTGACCTCCCTGCCTTTCCTACCCTTGCTTTCTCTCTCTCTCTCTCCAGCGCACCGTCAGTCTTGCCGATTATGTCACGAAAAATATGCGTACCCTCCGCCGGCCAGAACCGCCGCGCACCTTCATTCCTTTTTTCTGAAGACTGGCGTGAAAGGTTGGACGACCTTACGCGTCTCGACAGCGCACCATTGTCGGAGGACATTATTTTAGGCCCTTGGCCAGATGCTCAATCGAGTTTCAAGGCTATCCAGGCATTACTGAACTTTTTAAATATTACGGGCCTGGATTGCAGACTTTGAGCATGCCAAATTGCTTGCCATATGTTCTACATCTTCCTTCTATCGTCATCATCACCCATTATGCACCTCTTTCTTCCCTCTTTCTTTCCCTCTTCCCCTTCCCCCAATGCCAAGTAGCTGGCTAGAGGAATATACCTCAGGCCGACCTCTCAGCATTTCGTATCATTACACTTCTCTCTCTCTCTCTGGCCGGGGCTGGAATGACCTTTCCACCGACGCCGTGCACCATTTCAATCCACATCATTTGAAGGCTGCCATCGAATCCACATTTCACTGAAGTGATCAGTCATCCCTCATGTAATAGCTCGCATCGGGGCCTCTGAGGTAATAATAAATAAATAAATAAATAAATAAATAAATAAATAAATAAATAAATAAATAAATATGTGAATTAAAAAAACATCTACGTGTCTGATTGCGAAAGCCAAATTTAACGCAAGCACAGCTATTCAGGTTGCTTGGCGTCATTATCGAGGCTGACCAGCCAATGGCACGCAGCTTTTACGAACGACAAACGTTGCAAATTCGACCCTTGATATTCAACTATATTAAGCAGCGGAGTCTGTGGCACGATTATCAGCGATTTCTAACCAGGAGAATATGTCGTCTTGAAAATTAGGCTGTTATTACGTGTATTTGGGTCGAATTACCGCATTTACCTGCTTAGCCTTTTGACATTCCCGAACAAGGCACATTATCAGCTCGATGAGGACGAAATAACCACCCTCCCTTTTTTTGCTAGCCATCTGTTTGTTCTTGCATTGAATAAGACATGCTTTAATTGTGACATCATTGACATAGAGCGGCGCAAGTTACGTTGTAACGTGACATTGTGCGAGACTGGATCAATGCAATTCGATGTAGTAACGAACTATTTCTGCACTCTATTGTTCAAGCAAATGGTTTGGTCTCGAAGCCGTACGTGCCAATCGTCGGCTTCAGCGATGAAACGGCCATAAAAGCAAAGCCCGTCGTGGTTGTGAGCGAATGAACAGGATGCGCCTCGAAAACGTGGCTTGACTTCACAACTACCCACAGAACAAATCACGAAGCATAAACCGGTCTGACCCGAGTTGCGATATCAGCACTAAAAGCACCGTCTCCCCGGCTTCTGAAACTTCCGGGGAGTTAGTGTATCTTAGGCAGTGCACCACATTCTTAGAGCACTTCCGTCAGTCCAACTTGTGCGAAAAATATAGAAGCTACAAGACGGTCTCGCAAAGCTGTTCGCCTGGCAGCGTACGGTGGCACTTAAAAACTTTGCAGACAACCGCAGAACTCCTGTAAAGTTTGTTCACGGTGCCCTTGGGACCACTCCAGACGATGCCACGCTGTGCTCGGAACAGATGTCATCCTACTTCATGCGTCACCTCGTACCGAGAGGAGAAAAACAACCAAACGAACAAGACGGCCCGTTCCCGGGCATCGTGACAGGGTAGCCGTCCGTCACGCCTGCTCGGGAGAGGACCGCGAAAAATAAAAGCTCTTGGGCAAGGTCTCGGCCAAACGGCATGAGCGTGATGCTCCACGCTTCTCAGTAGCAATAGCAGCGGGGCAACTACAGCAGCCGCAGCGGGAGGGACATTGGCGGCGTCGTGCGAGTCGGTGTGTCGTGCGGGCGGCGCGGAACTGCGGACCGCGTCTGAGTGGCGTGGTTCGGTGGCGGCGAGCGCTCTGCCAGAGCCGGTTTAGCTCGAGCCGGGCGTCCGGCTGGGCTGCCGCCGGCGCGCCGTGCATGCGGAGCCCCCAATCGTAGGGCGACGCAACGCAACGCCGCCGATACTCCGGATGCTTTGACAGAGGAGGAGCCTCTTCTCTACCTTTCCCTGGCGGTCGACGACCTTCGTGGCTGCTGGAGCGCCGAATACCGGATGGGCCGAGTCGCGGCGCGGGGGTCCCCGGGCGCTCCACTGCACGCCACCCCCGACGGCAAGGTCGGCCACCACAGGAGCAGGCGGCGGTGACTCTGCGCGAACACCACGTCTCCGGGTGAGTGTTCGGCACCGTGGTCTATTGATTCTGCATCTCCTGCGTTCCATCGCCATGCGGTCCGCGCTCGGTGCCGGCAGGTTCGTGGCCTTGCACCCGTGGGGACACCTGGAAAGCCGTTGTAAGATGCCGTCACTCGCGCCGTGTTAGGCTTCCGAATGCGGCCTGCAGCTTCTGAGGCATCAAGTATGCCACCTTTGCTGGCATTTGAAGCGTGTCTCTGTAAATAATGTCTTATCTGCACTAGTGAAATCTTCACCATTTTATATGTGTTCAACGAAACTTTATTGGCAAATTGGATGCAGTAAACTTGCTGCTGGTGGTGAATGTTTAAATGTGGTTCACTGCTGGGTTATCACGGAAGGCTATCCAATCTGAGGCATTCACAAGGAAGCATTGGTGCACCTTGCTCTCTACGGTTCAGTCGGGTCTTTCCGCGGTGCAAACGCCAGTGCTAAGTGAGTGCACGATAAGACCGGCACTTCTGCACGCCATAAAAAAGGGGAACCTTACGATCTGCTAGAACTGATTTAATCAGCATGCAAATTACATGAGAAGCTGGGCCTCTCCCTTAACTGGTAAAATAGAGACGCAGGCGGATCGTACCAGAAAGAAAAAAGCAGGAAGGTCAATGGCGTGAGTACGTGCGTTCTGCGAATGATGTTACGGTGATGTAGCTTACACGAAGTTCAATGCCTTCCGACAACCGCAGTGATTTCGCTTTGGCCGAACTATGCTACATTTACGCGTCTTATTACGATGCAGTGCTTCACTTTGTTAGGTTCGTGAATTTAGACCTTTTTCTTATAAAACAGTGTTTCAGTATGCGAAAATGAAGTTTTCTCTTTTTAGCTAGGACGATTCCCCAAGAATGTAGGCTGAACTGAACAGAAAGTAAGAAATTTTAAATGCAGCGCATAGACCTCCGAACTTCAACTCGAAGAGCTGATTTTACGCCTCTAGTAGAAAATAGTCAGGGCAAGATAATTTGTACATATCCTTCGTTTAATTAGGACAGTTGAAGCTGAGTTATAAGTTGCTGGCTCATTGTGCAAAGTGGAAGAAACTTGTCAAAGACATAAAATCCGTATAAGAATAGGGTATAGCTAATGATGGAAGAAGCCAGTCAGCTGTTCGGCTTAGGCTACTTAAACCTTTTCCTTAATTCAATTATACGCAAGGGCCCTAAAACCGTCCAATGATTTAAATTATGGACAAAGTTAGTAGTTTTGAACATAAAATGACAAAATTTGCACAATCGTAATTATTGCGGATCACCTGATGTTGAGCTAGGAGAAAAGCAAGTAACACCAAGAACTATGATTGTTCGGATGAGCTCATAATATGAAGCCAGCCACAATCGCAACATAATTCGGCACAGTGCTGTTTCGCACCAAGGCGCATCGGTGTTAATTTAGAGCACCTGAGTATTTTGCGTGAAAAAAAGCTATTCGCATGTAACATCGACACGCATGGATGTGACAAAATTATGGCATGGAAGTATGTCAACCACTGGTCAGTGAGGATAGATCAAATCTAGTAAAGTTATTGGTAAGTACAACTTGCCGCAGTCATGAGCTTTTGTTACTAAGGGGTATAAGAGCGAAACCAATCATCCCCGCGTGCGAGCAGTACTACACCCTTACCCAACCGTTCCTTAATCACGCAAGCGTTTCCCATGAATATGTTGTGCATACCAGTCTTTCAAGCACGCTTGTATGGACTTTTATAAAAATCAAGAGCAGAGCTTACCGTCACAATTAATTCCTAAAAAAACAGGGCACCTAATTTTTATCCCATTTTTAAATGCATATGAGTTCTCGCAGCTGTTATGGGTTTCCACAGTCGAAATATTGCGACTCGTTTGTCATTCCTTTATCTTATTTTTCCTCAGGAAGTTTCCCGTACGTTCACTACACACGATGAAAACAAGACTAGTGCACCTCCTGCTCTCCTGGTCATTACTCTTGGGGACTGCCACCTGCACAAACTGTAAGTCGTAGCCGTCGTGGTTGCTTAGTGTTTATGGTGTGGGGCTGCTAAGCACGAGGGCGCGAGATCGAATCCCGGCCACGGCGGCCGCATTTCGATGGAGGCGAAATCACCGGTGTACTTAGGTTTAGGTGCACGTTAAAGAACCCCAGGTGGTTCAAATTCCCGGAGTCCCTCACCACGGCGCGCCTCTTATTGTCATCGTGGTTCCGGAACAAAAAACCCCATAATTTAATTTTTTAACTGTAAGTCGTGATCATCATTACGTCCACCCCGTCTACACTGTGTGAAAATCAATAGAAACATCAAGGAATAGTTAGGGAAAATATAAATAGGCAAGATTGGCCCTACATAGTTGTGAGATGTAATATTAACACGGCATTGATATCACTGACAAATGCTGATAGAACTCTTGCACAATGTTTTCATTTGTGCAATGGCCGCAGATGTACCGTGATAGCTGTCAATTGAAGGTAAATAATTTTGTTCTTCTAAGACGATCAACCCGTTTACTTTGTGCAAATACAGACGGCATTCTCCTCCGCCACGAAAAGCTAAGCAGAAGTAAAATTGTTGCTTTAATAAAGGAAATTCATGACCACTGCAAGAAAATATTACAGTTTAAAAACGCACGATCTAAATTTAAATAAGCAAATAGTAATGCCTAAACGTGTGTAATGATAATGTGTCAGCCACAATATCATAAATGATATGGTGTACAGGCACTCAGCGCTACACCTTCGGTTTCATTGCCGGCCGCAGAAGCCAGATTCCCGCGAGGGAGCGTGTGTACCAGTGTGTCTGGGGAGGGGGGGGGGCGTGATTCCATTACGTGTGCTTCTTGGTGGATGTAAGATGAGACAGGACGCCCCTTCTATTGCCCCTACACTATCAATGATAGTGATTACCAACGATGCTACTACCGCTAACGAAAGTAATACTACTGCATGTAGTACATCGAGTTATATCCTTCGATCACATTATTTATTTATTTATTTATTTATTAATCATACCCTCAGGGCCATTACGGCATTATAGAGGGGAGTGGTTACAAGCAAAAAATGGGTAAATTCAACAAACAGGAGTTATTAGTGCAGAACATTATGTATATAAATATGTATAAACAAAACTATTTAACAAATGGCACCTAGATATACAATGTTAGCTAAGGCATTTGTGAGTACAGGTTGAACAATATGAAAAAAAAAAGGTTCCTAGTTATACAGTGTTAGCTATGACATTCTTGAATAATTGGTGATCTGCGATAGTGGCTATCGAGGCGGAGAGGTGATTCCACTCATTGGAAGTGCGTGGTACAAATGACTGCAAAAAAGCGTTCGATCTGCAAAATGAAATGTCAACCTTATGAATGTGGTCTAGTCTGGTTGATACATACGGAGGCGGAGAAATAAGTGTGTTGCGTAGCAGCGGGTGATGAAATAATTTATGAAAAAGGCACAAACGGAAAAATTTTCAACGTGATAACAAGGACGGTAGGTTGAGGCTAGATTTCATGGCACTGGTACTCGCGGTTCTATTATAGTTAGAAAGAATGAAACGAGTAGAGTTATTCTGAACCATTTCCAGTGAGTGTATTAGGTTTACTTGACCTGGATCCCAGATTGAAGCAGCGTACTCAAGTTTAGGTCGTATTAGAGTTTTATAGAGGATTAATTTTAAGGAAGAAGGTGCTTTGGAAAAGTTGCGTCGTAAGTAACCTAGCATTCTGTTAGCGTTACTTATTATTTGGGTGATGTGGGTATTCCAAGTAAGATCAGAGGTGATGTGAAGGCCAAGGTACTTGTAAGTTGTTACCAATTCTAATGGAGTTTTATTAAGGGAGTACACAGGTGGTTCACTGGTAGTTCGAGATACACGCATGAATTTACACTTTTTAACGTTTAGTTCCATTAACCATGAATTGCACCATGCAGAAATGGCGTTAAGGTCAGCTTGAAGCCTGGTAACATCCTCGTCGCGAGTTATTTCGGTGTAAATTACGCAGTCGTCAGCAAATAGGTGAATTTGAGATGAAACACAGGAATGTAAGTCGTTAATATATATGAGAAATAGGAGGGGTCCAAGCACGGAGCCTTGTGGTACACCTGAATGAACAGGACTCAAATTAGATGTTACTTCGTTAGCTGAAACGAATTGTGAACGGTTAGTGAGGAAAACTTCGAGCCAGTACAGAATTTTAGGCTCAAGGTTTAGTTGTTGCAGTTTGTAGATTAATAAGCTATGGCACACTTTATCGAACGCTTTTGCGAAGTCCAAAAAAATTAGATCTGCAACAGAAGAGTGGTCAAGCAATAAGTTTAATTTATGCGTGAATGATACTAGTTGGGTGTCACATGAGTATGTTTTGCGGAAGCCGTGTTGAAACTCAGAAAAAAAGGAGTTTTCTTCTAAGAAGTTGGCGATATGAGAAGACAGAACATGCTCGATAATTTTGCATGGTATACTCGTTAAGGAAATAGGCCGATAGTTCAGTGGCGAATGTTTAGTACCTGTTTTGTAGAGTGGAATCACCTTCCCCACCTTCCAATCAGCAGGCAGTGAACCATTGTCAAGTGATTGCTGGAAAATCTTTGCAAGAATAATGGAACAATATGTGCTAGTGTTTTTTAGAAACTTAGCGTTAATTAAGTCACAGCCAGGAGCGGATGAGAGTTTCAATGAGGCGATTATTTTTTCTATGCCAACGGGTTCGATTATTAAAGGGTGCATTGCGGCGTAGTCGTAAGATAGTGTAGTTGGGCGTGTTACATGAGCGTGTTTAGAAAAGTTACGCGTAAAAACGTCATTTAATACAGATGCGCAATCGGCAGGGCCAATTGCGGTATCGGTGCTATCAACAAGGGTTATGGCGTCGTCATGTTTTGGGTTAATAGTGCGCCAGAACTTTTTCGTATCAGTAGTTAGCATGGAAGGCAATGTGTTATTTAAAAAGTAATCTTTAGCTTGTTTAAGCGCTGTTATGTAGTTATATGTAGCGCGTTTGTAAGCTGCCCATCTTTGAGCGTTTCCAGATGTTTTGGCTAGTCTGTACGAACGTTTCTTTTTGTTTGAAAGGCGCTTAATGTGGGTGTTGTACCAGGGAGCGTTATCATTACAGGAAAGAGTGTAGGTAGGGATAAATTTTTTTGTTAGTTCACGAATTTTACTAACAAACATATTCCAGTTCAATTGAACACTGCGGTTATCGAAATCAGTCAGGAAAGTATTAAGGAATATACAGAGCTCGTTGTTAATTGATTCAAAGTCAGCTTTCTTATAGTCGTGAATTGTCTTGATCTTTTTTTCTGATTTCGGTCGTGAAATGTTGATGTTGAAATGGATAAGGGAGTGATCGCTTAAGGATGGTAAGTAAGTAATATTCGAAATAAAATCGGGTCGTGTTGTTAACAGAAGGTCAAGGGTGTTAGCGACTTGGGGTGTGATTCTGGTGGACTGGGTTATCAGTTGATTGAAAGAGAACAGTGCGCACAAGTCAAGAAAATATTTTGCTAACGCGGAGAATGGTTGTATCACGATAGGTTCACTATGCCAGACTATGTTTGGAATGTTGAAGTCACCTAGTAGAAACAAGGGTAAGGAAGGATAGCGAGTTACGACGATATTAATTGTGTCTTGTAATTCGTTAGCAAAGGAGGCAACGTCAGTAGGAGCGCGATAACATACGCCCATTATAATTTTTACGTAGTTTATTTCGATAATTGCCCAGACTATCTCCAAGTTAGTAGCGATAGTAATGGGTTGAGAGTGTAGGTGTTTATTAATTGCCAGAAGAACACCACCACCTTGACGCAACGTACGGTCGCAGCAATAAACTGAGAAGCCATGGGCGGTAGAGAAGATTTCGTGGTCTCTAATATGTGGGTGCAGCCAAGTTTCGGTAAGTGCAATAATATCTAGGTTAAACGTGTCGACTGTGGAAGTGAATGAGTCGCGTTTGTTCTTGATGCTTCGAATGTTAGTGAAAAGGACAGATACGGGATATAAGTGACTTCCACTGCCCCTCGCGCTTCCCTATGGAAGATTAGGTGGCGCAGTACGCGGTTCGGTGTTAGCACGCGTTATACACAACTGTTAGGCATTGCTAGAAAAGAAACAATAATATGTCATAAGGGACTGGTAACATCTGGTCTCTAAGAAGAAACCGAAAACTTGATGCGTCGAGAAAATGTTGCGCTTACATAAAAAAAAAGAGGCTGCATGACTACGCATGGACAATTCTCACAATATGTCAAAACAACAATGTTTCAGTGCAGTTAGGCTATCGTAGCATGTAAAGAGTTTCGACTCGCTTCGGTAGGTTAGCATTATTGTAGAAAAATAGGCAATTATTGGGCAAGTTCGTGAAGATTTATTTTTAAAACAGCGCTAAAGGGACGACCGACGCAGTAAGGCACGCACCTGTCTCGGGTGCTTCATCCATTGTCTTTCGTCTTTTCACGCTGTTTCAAAAATGAACGTCGCTGTATTCGTGAAAGGTCACAGGCCACAAGGTGTTCTTGCGTCTCGTCCTGTGTTTGTTGAAGTAGTTCAACAGTCAGTGGTAACATTCGGGTTTCTGCAGCAACCGATGATGGCGCCAGCCTCCGAACTCCAAGGCAAAACGGCGGCAGTAGCAGCAGGCAGCACCCAGCACGTATCGTTTGCTACTACAGTGCCTGGGCACTGTACCGACCGGAACCTATGAACTACGACATCGAGGACATACCCTTGGACAAGTGCACGCACCTCATCTACGCATTCGTCGGCCTTAGCAACCAGACGTGGGAGCTTTTCAGCATTGACCCGGAGTATGACTTCAACAAAGGTCAGCTATAGGGACGCAGCTCGTGACCGCACATTATGTGAGTGTGTCTCGAAAACGCGTCGTAACATCTGTTTCAGTGCGTTTAACGTCGCACCTGACATGATACAGGTGCGCATTTCCCACGTGACGGGTTCGCCACAGCGGTGCGAAAAATCCTAAGCGCAAAAATTTTGCAAACTGCAGGTGACGTCTACGTGATGTGAAGCATTCCTGATTTGTAGTGAAGAGTTCTATGAATAATATAACTGTTGTGTAGCGAAAGGTCATGTAGGGATTATAGGCTGCGGGGTGCTTATATTTATAAAAACAAAGACAGAATGCTTCTAATGGCAAGAAATAAGGTGTAAAACAAAATAAAACTCAGTAACACGTACCCAGTGGGCCCAAGGGCTAATACCCAGTCCCAACGTATGAAGTCGTCCCTGTGGAGCATAAGTTCAGACTGCACTATCACGGGCATCATCCCACCAGAAGGTGGAGATGTGCCTCCCGCCAACGAAAGAAGTGGCTGCACTGAAAGAGCAGACTGCTTCGCATTAAAGTTCCACTAATCCTCCCAGTTAATGCTTTGCGTTCCTCTCCCCGCCTATATAAGTCAGTTAGTGAGTTAGTTCCTTAGTTAGTTAACCGTACTGAAATAGGTATTTCGGGACGTGGAGAGTTCAATGTTAACTGCTCTTCACCCTTTCACGGATATGTGGACATAAAAATACGTAGTTACCGCTCCCTGCAGCGATACAATCATTCATAAAACAATTTCAATAAAAGTGAATCTCCGATACTGCGATCACGTTGTTTCTTGTTCGAAGCTCATTTGACCTCCAGATCACTCCAGCTTATAGGCACAAACATTAAGAAAGGAAGCGTATATTTACCTAAATATAAGTACGTTACACGTAATCAACCAGAACAGATCTTACCTAGTACCGTAGCGCATAGCAAGCTGCTTACTTGCTACTGTAAGAGTAATACGCGGCATTGACATGCCGCAATGTTGCGAGGATGCTAACCTTGCCCAGTGCGTAGATGTATGCTAATCAGATTTGCGGCCGCTAATGCTGCGTCTAACAGCCCCTTGCTGTTCTCTTCTCGGGCGGCATTTCTCTTATCAAGATCACTGCGACTGAAGTCTTCGTAGGTTTCCCTTTGAAGAATTATTGACCCACCAGCAAGGTTGAAAACCCCAACCATTATTGATTGTGTTGCGTTGTGAGTCGCACCATTGCGAATGCAAACGGTGAGCGGCCCGCAACTTCAAAGTCGAGTGATCCAATCGCACTCGTGTGCTTTTCCCATGATACGCAGGCGGATACCGGCGGTTCACAGCGCTGCGCAAAAAGAACCCGCAACTGAAGACTCTTCTGGCGGTTGGTGGCTGGGCCGAAGGAGGCAAGAAGTATTCGGAGATGGTCAGCACCACCGGTCGGCGGCACACGTTCATCAATAGCGCGCTCAAGTGGGTGCAGACGTACGGTTTCGACGGCTTTGACCTTGACTGGGAATACCCGGGCGCCTATGATCGTGGCGGGGCATACTCGGACAAGGCCAACTTCCTCCTGTTGGTCAAGGTACGAGCTCAGCGCTCCGCCACCATTAATCTGTGAATACGTAAACAGTGAATTGTCAGAGTTCACCCTTGTGGTGAACTAGTAGCTCACGCATCACCTTGAGCGCTTGTCGAGCTCCGTTCCTCACAATAAAAAGAAAGAAGACATCTGTGTTGCACTAATGAGGGAAAGACCTTAACGAAAAGAAGAAAAGTGATGCACAATGATATCAGCGGCTGTCATTGTTGTTCGTGACAACATTGACTGTTACAATGATGATTGTGCTTGCTAATAACAACACAATACTTTTGAAACAGCCTGAAAAAAAGTGTTATATCTACAGTGTGAGACTGTCCACACCCGCTCACCCGTCATTCAGTTCTTATGAAAAAAATTAGGAGTCCATAAAGCAAAGGTCCCTGCCCAATTGCTGTGAACTAAGGGCGAAAGTCGAAACCACGTACGACAAGCCCAACACTGTCCTTGACGTCAGTAGTTGGCCATCATAATGAAATGCCCTCAGACAACCTTGAAGGTGGTAGAACCATGGTCAAAGAAATTCAAGGTAAATTTAGCATTAACTTTCGCTAGATTTTGTGCTAGGGCTTAATGCGTCTGCGGTGTTCTGTTTTCTATTTCCAAGAATCAACTTAAGCGAGAGATATTACATTCACCTCACTACTGTCTTCACTTCGCATATGTCGCTTTACCTTGTGTTTCCTTATTCACAATGTAGGATTACTTTTTTTAAAGCTTGCTATAGCGAAATACTTCATGAATCGATTGTGCATACTTTTCTTTACATAATATTTCCAGCATAGCCTGTTCTGTATATTTCTTTCAGGAACTAAGGTCTGTTTTCGACCAATACAAGTTGCTACTAACCGCTGCTGTGCCGGTTGCTAAGTTCCGTCTGCAAGAAGGCTACGAAGTGGCAGAGCTTGGAGAGTAAGCATTTCTTTCTTACCATCCTTATGAGCTCCCGTTCCAGCAAATGACTCTTTCTTATGTTATTTTCAGTTTTTACCTCTATTATTATTACTTAAACTTTATCTTTAACGTGCCCCTAATGCACCGGAGACGGGAGTTCTCACATTTTGCCGTGGCCGGGGTATTGATCACGCGACCTCACGCTCCGCCGCGCCACACCATAGCCGCTGAGCCACCACGGCGGCCCTTTATTTATTCGTCATCTGTTCTAACTTTATTTTTAGTCACCCATATAGTGGCCTTTTTTCATAGTATATTCTAAGTATATTCTAACAATGTATTGAGCCATCACTTTTGATTTCATTCCAGGCTTCTGGATTGGATAAATGTAATGACTTACGACCTACGTGGAAACTGGGCCGGATTTACGGATGTCCATAGCCCTCTATTCAGAAGGTCGTTCGATGAGTGGGCTTATGAAAAACTGAATGTGGTAAGTATTCTGCTATGGAGCCACAATTGTTTTATTTCCTTTGACACCACTAAGCCAAGCTACTTTAACTTACATTTTATCAGATGACCTAGACCCGTATTCACAAAAACTTTTTTCTGGTATAATTGTTCGTAAAAGAAATTTTCAGCGAATCCTAGTGCTGGACATATTATTAGCGAAAGCAATCGTCCAGCGGTAAGGAACACTTACGAGTGAAATGGTTTATGAATTCAGCCCCTGTTTCTTCGCATTCCTGAAGCAGTTCCAGTGCAAGGTCAGTCATTTCTTTGCGTAAAGAGGGGAAAAAACATTGAAATTCTAAGGCTGGCAATGAATCCGACACTCTTAATACTCAGTTTTGTCATAAAACTTTCATTGTAACTCGCAAAACATCTTGTTTGCCGAAATTCATTGAACGTGCTTGGAGCTCCCGCATTTGCCGCGAAAGCAACAATGAAGAAAAGTTGTTCCTTATTTCGCCTCAGTCTGAGAAGCCCTGCAACGTCATTTGTCACCCTCACGTATCTTTCAATATAAAGTGAACATATTTGCACCAAGGACAACATAACTACATTGTTAAAGAAGCGATAGTGGGAGTTCTTTCTGAGTGGAAGAGCAGAGCAATTTAACAGTCGCATAATAGGAAATCAGATTCCGCTAAGTGTAAGTGACCGCTCCGTGTAATGCGTTGGCATGGACTACAAAGTAGACACACCTAGTACATTTATCTGTGCACTCTAGCAATTCAAACATCGGCTCTTTAGAGTTCATAGCACCTCATTGAGGTTGCTGTATTTTGCGTATAGTATATACTCGTGTAATGCCGATGTTTCGCAGTTTGAACAAAAAAAAATATCAAAACTTGTATTTCAGATATTTCCACTGTAATAGCCACTCCCGCAATACAAATATATCTCAATGATTAGAGCCATCTTTGGTAGCACAAAGAATTTCCCTGAGATTCGCACTGTGGACGAGTAGGCATATTTGTTAAAGGCACGTTTTTATGTGTTCATCTTGTGTTTGTCAGCCAGCATGAGTCGATACAATATTTTCATTTAAGACAACGAGTACTAACTTACGCATCTATCTGTGAAAACAATTTGTAGTTTTCCCACGAACCAAGCGCATGAGCTTTTTTTCTTAGGAAAAACCTGAAAAAACATGTGGCTATACAAAAGCCTATATTAGATAATTAAAGGATTGATTTGAACACTCGCCATAAAAATGAACCGCAATAGAAACGAAGTGTGTATGTTCAAAAAGCATTGAAAAACTTTTTAAATCTATGATAATTCCTACAAAAAACTGGGAAAAAATGCCTTCTCTAACTGTGCATATAATAAAAATAACTTTGATCGACACTGCTGCGAAAATAAACATCCAGAAATGCAGAAGCAATAATTATTGTTACACTTCAGCTGCCGAGCGAACGTCACTGCAGCGGTCACGCCGAAGGAGCTGCGGGAAGTAGGAGCACTGTTGGCTCTTTCGCTGGTGTTCCCCGAGTGGGTGAAAATGGTGAAGGCACCGTGGGTTGCACACACGAAGGCGCCAAGGCAAAGAAATTGAATTGGACCATAAAGAAGGGTACCGTCACGGCGCTATAGAGCTTAACTCATGAAACAATTTGTTGATGACCGTGTCCGCTCTTTGAAGGACGCGCATGACGAGCTGACTTCGTCGCCAGTGCCACTAAAGTAGGCCTCGCCTTAATTAAAGCTGTCTACGTTTTAGTACCAAAAGAAAGAGCTCTTCATGGTTCAATTATGGCTTCAACAAAGGATTGTTTTTATCATCGATATTACAGCACGATGGTCTCCAGCTGTGGATGAGCCTGGGAGCTCCGCGGGAGAAGCTGGTTGTTGGCGTCCCTTTCTATGGCAGGACTTATACTCTGAGCGACAAGTCGAATACGGGACTCAGGGCTTACATCAACAAAGAGAAGAATGGCGGAATCCCCGGACCATACACGAACGCTACTGGCTTTCTTGCCTACTACGAGGTACGTAACAGACGTTTCTGTGCAACTCATTGCAAATTTTTTGTGTGAATTCTAATGGGCTTTTATGGACACTTTGACGAGAGCAACGTGGTGGCGTCACAGCACGTGTTCCTTCCTCCTTTAGCAAGAACTAGAAAAAACAACATTTCATAGTAAAAAAACTCATGCATAGCTTGCATCCTGTGCTTCACAGATCTGTCCACACGTAAACTCTGGAACATGGACGAAGAAGTTTGACGACGTTGGCAAGTGCCCATACGCCTATTACGACAACCAGTGGATCGGCTACGAAGATCCTGAGAGTATTTCCATAAAGGTATGGCCACCCGTTGCCGTCATATTTTGATGGACATCTAACAGAGGAAGGGTCTACAGATGCCAAGATGATTTTAAGTTCTCAGACAAACAGTATGCGCTTACGTCAGAGCTATTTGTATCAACACCGTTTTTAAGTTCTAGGTAGTGGTTGCATATTCAGAATTGTAAGTTAGGGCGACATAGTTGTAAGCTACAAGTTTTTACAAGGGTCGCAGAGCGCTTGCCGGTCAGGTCTAATGTTATTATTACGTGTGGAGAATGTCCATCACAACATTCAAGATGCATGGCAGGGTCATGATGTTGGGGCCTCCTACCGCAATTTCACCTCTTTCTTCAAAACATGAGAATCCCCCCCACCCCCGCCTCCCTTGATGTTTAAAGGGGCCCCGAGCCTCTTTTTATCGAAGTCGAGAAATGCATTTGAAGTTAAAATAGAATATTTCAGAAATGCTTTGCCGCAGAAAAGTACATCAATATGTTCAGGAGAAGCGGACTTATTGAGAATCAGAGGTAGCGGACGATCCCGTTCGCTGTCCTCCCGTTCCTTTTTCAATGCCTTGCGCTGCGAAGGCTACGCTGGAGCGGAGCGGGTTTAGCATGTTCCGCCGACTGAACATCACTGTGGCGAGCAGTTCGTTGTTTATTTTGTGTGTTCACGTAGATGCCACTACTTCCGATTTTGGCCGCCTACGATGCGCCAAACGTAGACAAACGCGGTTGACCTCAGCCAGCCGACTCGTCACGGCACCCCGCGGCGGCTGCGTTCTCTTGGCTGCGTAGCAGACCGCAGCTACATCCAAATGTAGTACGTATGCACAGCTTTTGCTTTATGCACGACAGGGCTTGTGTGCGCGCTCGTACTCATATGCTCCACTCTGACCATGCTACGGGGTGCGGACCGGCTTCCTGCACCAGCTTCCCTAACGGCCCAACTTGCGCATTTTGAAGCGCTATCAATATCTCAAAACGAAATGGTCTGCCAAGGCGGCTAACCAGCAGCGGCCAAGAGTGAGCTCGCGCTTGCAAGCGTGCGTGTGGTGTGACCTTAAGCTTCATGCGGTTCGAGGCTAGCTAAGGGTCAAAACCTAGTCGAAATTAGCGACACCCGATGACTAGGACACCGACAACCAGGGTGTACAAAGTTTCATTCCTACGCGGGCGGAAGTCCGTAATTATTATCAAAATTTCAGACCAGATTTTCGCTTGCTTGAGCCTGTTTATTAAACGGCGTCAATAAATATACGCTGTAACAGTAATAAGAAACGCACTGATGCAAGCACCCTTCTTGACTGACGTCATCTATTGGACAATAGCAACCGCCTTTGGAAATCGGCTATATTACGAAATAACGCGTCCAGAAAAAAGTGAGGAGCAGGCTTCTGTTGATAAGAGAGCGTCTGAGAGAAAGGTGATTCGTACTCCGCTTGTGAGCTATACGCGCCCCGCACGGCTGCAACACTTGGCTGAGTTGTTTACAGCAGCGTATGCTATCCGCAGACTGTTCTTTTTTTTTTTTCGCTAAGACCGAGGGGTCGTTCAAGACCCCCTTGAACCTTGCTCTCGGCCCACGAGATAGGAGGTCCCATAAACAACCTTTGCTGTAACTCGATCTTTTCTCGCTTCTTTTGTCGAAATACATTGTTCACATGTGCACAAAGTTAGGATTTTCAGTAATGTTACCATTATGAGAAAGCACGATGCATTGCATTTCGAACCACGCTACAAATACTACACCGGCCACATCCTCATCACCCCAGGCCCGCGTTCAAACTGAGCAAGGTGGCTAAGTGTGCCCTTTGGTGATTCGTCACAGCAGAATGCTCTCCTGCAGGTTCAAAGTTGCAAATACGCTACTCATATTTAGTGTTATACCGTTAGACTTATTCCTTTTTATTTTCCGGGTAATCACAAGTACCGCCCTCGCTGCATTTTAGTGGCAGCGAAATATTCGGGAAAATATGCAATGTATTTAAAAGGTATTTAAAAATTGACGGCTCTCTCTTCGAAGTGTCTATCGACTTCAATGGTCCCAGAAAACAGGAAGAATGCAAACATTATAATAATCCACAAGATAGGAGGTCTTAAAGAATTAAAAAATTATAGGCCCATTAGCTTACTTCCAGTATTACATAAAATATTCACCAGGATATTTTCCAATATAATAAGGGCAACACCAGACTTTAGTCAACCAAGGGAATAGGCTGAGTTCAGGAAGGGATACTCTACAATGGATCACATCCATGTCATTAATCAGGTAATCGAGAAATCCGCAGAATACAATCAGCCTCTTTATATGGCGTTCACACATTACGAAAAGACATTTGATTCAGTAGAGACACCAGCAGTCATAGAGGTATTACGTAATCAAGGAGTACAGGACGCTTACGTAAATATCTTGGAAAATATCTATAGAGATTCGACAGCTACTATAATTCTGCACAAGAATAGTAGGAAGATACCTATAAAAAAGGGGGTCAGACAAGGAGACACAATCTCTCTAATGCTATTCACTGCGTGCTTGGAAGAAGTATTGAAGATATTAAACTGGGAACGCTTAAGAGTAATGATCAACGGCGAATATCTCAGCAACCTTCGGTTTGCAGATGAGATTGTCCCGTCCAGCAACACTGGAGACGAATTACAACATATGATTGAGGACCTTAACAGACAAAGCGCAAGAGTGGGGTTGAAAATTAATATGCAGAACACAAAGATAATTATGAATAACTGGGCAACAAGAGTCCAGGATCGCCAATAAGCCTCTAGAGCCTGTAAGGAGTACGTTTCTCTAGGTCAATTACTCACAGGGGACCCTGAACGTGAGAAGCAAATTCACAGAAGAAGAAGAATAATGTGTTGGAGCGCATACGGCGGACATTGTAAGCTCCTCACTGGATGCTTACCATTATCATAGAAAAGGAAGGTTTACAATCAGTGAATTTTACCGGTGCTAACATATGGGGCAGAAACTTGGAGAATGACGAAGTTTGAGAACAAGTTAAGAACCGCACAAAGAGTGATGGAACGAACAATGCTAGGCATAACGTTAAGAGACATAAGGAGAGAGGTTTGGATCAGAGAGGAAACGGGTATTGTCGACATTCTTATTGGCATTAGGAGAAAAAATGGACCTGGGCAGGTCATGTAATGCGCAGGGTAGATAACCGGTGGAGCATTAGGGTTACATAATGGGTGCCAAGAAATGGGAAACGCAGTGGAGGACGGCAGAAGAATGAGTGGGGCGATGGAATTCGGAAATTGCGGGCGCTAGTATGAATTGGTTGGCGCTGGACAGGGGTAATTAGAGATCGCAGGGAGAGGCCTTCGTCCTGCAGTGGACATAAAATAGGCTGATGATCACTTTTTTAAGAAGTCTAAGAAAAGGGCAGTACTTTGAGTGACACAGAAACATTCCTTAGTTGTGTAAATTTATTCTATTTTCATTAAAAACGCAAGAAGCATATGGCATGTTTCGTACCTAAGAAGTTTCCTAAATGTTAGCATGCATTGCAATCAAATAATGCCGCGCTGAGGAGCAGCCTTACGCCAAGAAATATTTCGAATTTATAGCGTCATGTAAGAAAATAAGCGAAATTACACATACCCAGAAGAGTCTATTGAATATAGCTTCTTTTCCAACAGTATCCCCTGAAACGAATCTCAAGCATCATTAATATATCAAATTGCCATGAAGCTCTTGGTTAAAATATCACTACCCAAAGACGCACATACTAGCAGTTCTGCTTTCAGTTACTTAACTACGGTGCTTTTCTCCCCGCTGATCTAATGTACACATTAAAAGAATGGTGACCGAATTCGCGAAACTTTTTTATTCGGAAGTGTTCTTTTTTTGTTTGTCCAGCAGTCTTTGCCAATAATACGTTCTGTAACATGATTGACCAGCATTTTCGCTTATACGAGTTCTAACATAAGAACTTTCTTGTGAATACGGGCCTGGTTTCTCATGTCAGCAAGTCGACGCCTGCTTGAATTTATTCATGATAAGTTCATGCGGAAACAAGATGAACAGGAAGCATCATGAAAGGAAACAGTGCAGCCGAATGCAATCACAGCAAATTGAAAATCACGCGAAGTTTCAGTGACATGTGCGAAGGGGCTCTGCATCACTTTGACCTCAGTCGGGTGTGAACCCGCCGTGGTTACTCAGGGGCTATGGTGTTGGGCTGCTGAGCACGAGGTCGCGGGATCGAATCCCGGTCATGGTGGCCGCATTTCGATGGGGGCGAAATGCGAAAACGCCCGTGTACTTAGACTTAGGTGCACGTTAAAGAACCCCAGGTGGTCGAAAACTACAGCGTGCCTCATAATCAGAAAGTGGTTTTGGCGCGTAAAACCCAATAATTTTATTTTTTTCGCTCGGATGTTTATTTTAGCATCAAATATCCACTCGTTTTTTTTTTTAGTTTTAACTAATTTATTCCAGAACAATATTTGAGAAGATACTTTTAAGAAGGTATTTTTACGGCACTTCTTTTCAGCCAACTAAGGAGTTGAATATGGCTAGAAGGACTCCATTTAATAGATGTTAGATAGATGCTAAAAGAACACTTTACTCCCACAGAAAATCAAGACCTTAAGTCCAGATCTATTTTTCTAGCCTAAGCAACGGCGACGTTGATGTCACTGTATTTTTGCGGATTTTAAAAATCTATGGTCATTCAGGTAAGTTTCGTGCGGAGGAGCTTTTCTCAAATTGCCAGCTTGTTTGTATTACCAAACAATTTAATACCCTCAGAAACCGTTACCGCACTCTTTGACGACAAGGGAAACTCGCGGAAAGATTAGATCGCAGACTTCGGGCATGCCGAAATCTCCGGTATAGATTCTGTTTCCTTTCAATAAAGACTTACCCATACAAATAAAGTGTACAATCTCGCCACTCTTGATATAACTTACCTACTTAGTATACTATAATGCCAAACTACCACTTTAACTTCAGGTATTGAATTCTGCTTTAAAGCTGCAAAGGAATCCTTTCTAAAATATTACACACTTCGTGCTGTATAAAAAATACGAGATCATCTTTAGTTCCTTCTGGTGCACTTAGTTTAACGTAAAGGTCGTTTACCAAAGATACAGCTACTTCCAATATTTAAAACTGCAAAAGAAATTGCAAGTACATATACTGAACAAAGACTGGGCACTATAAATATATACCAAATGAGAGAGAGAAAAAAACGACCCTCGTTTCACGAAGTGAACTCGTATTTCGCGCGAGCGCACTCACTCTCATTTCTGCCATCACTGTTTATCGGATTGTTCTCTTATTGTTTATCTAATTGCTTTCTTCAAGTGCTTATGCAGAACTGATTACGTGTTTCTCCGAGCGCCGAATTATGTCGGGCGCTGAATCCATCCGCTCCTAGCCGCGCTACCTGTGCGAGTTGGCCCCGCGCCAGCTGTGCCGATGACGTCATCCGCAGCATCGCTCGCTAATTCTCCTCTTTGTCATCCATGATCCACCGTGACAGCTGAGCAGCTGACGTCATTCTTGGGGCTGTGCAAACTTTTGTCGCCGAGATTCACACACCCGCATCGCGAATCTTCAAAGTGGGTGCATGTGTGCACACGTGTAAAAATTACAGCAGAACTCGCCTCATGATAGATGTGGACGTTCATGCGGTTAGAATTGAAAAAAATGTAGCGACTCACCGTATTGCCAACGCCGAGAAATGTGTGCAGCCGGGCTATTCTCTTATGATTTCCATTTCACACGCTTCGCCGTCCAGCGACGCCGCCGCGAAGTCTATGCGTGGCGAGGGTTCGATTGAGCCGAGCAACGGGACAATTTTACAGGAGCTTTTTTTGTCATTGAAAAGCGGCACAAGTCTTGTGGCACATACCCATTGATCCAAGTTGGTGTCAAAAAGGTTCATTGAAGATCGACGCAGACCAAGTCGCATGGACCCAGTGCGCCAAGCAGCTGGCATCAAGAGGCCCCGTGAACAGCGACGCATACCCAATTCCACGTACCCACTTACCCAAGAGGGCATCATACAGGTTCATTAAATCGCAACGCATACCTACTGCCATATTCCCAGTGACCAATGGTGGTTCAACGGTTGTTTCCGAACCTGTTCCCTCAGCAAAGCAACTCAATGGGCTATTCATTTCCATGGGCTACCCAGTGACCCAAGTTGCTGGTAAAATTGATGCCGGACAAAATTAAAGTTTTCACCACCACCAGATGCTGATGGATGGATGGATGGATGGATGGATCCTGGAAGCTGCCTGAAGTAGCTTTAATGATGCTAATCGCAAACAACAAAGGGTATGCATGAAGGCTAACCAGAAAAAACGCTGGTGTGCCACATTTCATGGGGGAACGGCAATCTACAAAAGAAAGGAAGGGAGGAAGATGAATATCAAAGCGGAACACGGGGCACAAAATTGAAGTGGCACACATCACAATCACAGCCCGTCACACGTCGCTATAACAGGTCTATAGGCCATAGGAAGCGAATTATCAGGCCACACGTTCGTTGTGACCACTGTCCGATTATTTCTTGCTCTGGCAGTGGTCGGAAGTCCATTGTCCTTACCGTAGCACATAGCACCTGCCTCTTCGTACCATAATGGGGGGCAAGAAGATTAGAGATGGTTCCACAAGGGTCGCGGTTAGGGCTGTCGGCCCATCCAATTAGGAACGAGTATGACTTGGTGAACGTGACACCAAGTCACAGCCGGTACAAGAGTTCCTACACGTCCTCGCTTTTTTCATAGGGTTTCCTTTTTCACAAGAAAATCACTATACGGCATAATAAGTACCTATGTCACATTAAGCAATTATTCTTGACGAAATCCAGCGTCGCATGGATAAATTGGAAGATAAGCGATGGAAAACATTCTGTCAGTCGCTTGATCCCCGAAAATCGCTCTCGCACATATGGAGAACGGTTAGGGGTCTTCGCTCATCTCCGCATCAAAGGAAGCCCTTCGCTGCTCTGGCCCTCTACCAACTCCGCTCGGAACTTCAATTGGCTGAAGAGTTCTGTGCACGGATTGCTGGGTCCGTGGCCATCATTACTGACGCAGCATTGACTGACATCCCTGAGGCACGTGTACCAGAAATCAACGTGCTCTTTTCCCTCGAAGAGCTCGATGCTGCGTTGGCGACTTGCAGGCGTTCTTCGTCACCAGGACCTGATGGCATCACGTATGCTGCCCTATGCCACCTTGGACATGACGCACGTGATGAGCTTCTCAACTACTACAATGAGTCTTGGCAGAACGGCGCCGTTCCTAAACAATGGAAATCGAGCCGCTTGATCCCCATTCTGAAACCTGGAAAGTCACCGCTTGAGATCTCATCATATCGTCCGATTGCGCTTTCGAGCTGCGTCGGCAAAGTAATGGAAAGAATGATTCTTGCCCGATTGGAATGGTACCTAGAACGATTCAACATCTATCCGAACGCCATGACAGGCTTCCGTCGAGGTCGCACGTCCATAGACAACGTCATTGACATCGTAACATGGGTCCAAAATCAAAAAAGCCTCAAGCGCCTGTCTGCGGCACTTTTTCTGGATATAAAAGGAGCCTACGATAACGTCGCCCATGAGGCCATACTAAACTCACTTGAGGCTGTTGGAGTTGGTGGCCGGATGTATCAATGGATTCAAGACTATTTGACTGAAAGGCGTTTTTTTCTTACAGACCGAAGACGGCCCAACTTCAGACCATTACATCTGCCGTGGTGTGCCGCAGGGTGGAGTGTTGAGCCCTATTTTGTTCAACCTCGTCCTGGTAGGACTAGCGGATTACCTACCGCAGACAGTACATGTCTCAATATACGCCGACGACATTTGCATCTGGGCCTCTGCGGTGACTCGCCCTCAGCTAAGAGCCAGGCTTCAGCGGGCGGCAACCATGACGGCTTCTTATCTCCGAGAACTAGGCCTCAGTGTGTCTACTGAAAAGTGCGCATTACTTGGCTTTACGCGGAAACAAATGTCATCGTATCCTGTTACCATCAATGGTCAAGCCGTATTCTATGTTAAGACGCATCGCTTTCTGGGCGTCATCATCGACCGCAACCTCTCGTGGAGCCCTCACTGCGTCTATCTGAAGAAGAAGCTAGTCGCCATTGCTCAGGTCTTCAAATTTCTATGCGGGAAAAACTGGGGTACACCAGTCCATTCTATGTTGCAGCTGTACAGGGTTTTGTTTCTCGGACTCCTACGTTACAGCCTACCAGTGTTGTCAAATGCCTGCAAGACGAACTTTCGCGCCTTGGAGAGCATACAAGGTCAAGCCCTACGCACGTGTTTGGGGCTGCCTCGGTGCACGTCAACAGCAGCAACAATTGCCATCGCAGGAGACCATACAATCCAGACACATGTAGCTGTCGACTCTCTCAGAGCGCACATTCGCCACCTGTCAAGGATCCCCGACCACCATTTATCCTCCCTACCAGCCGAGAGACCTCAGGCGACCTTTTCACGAGTGATTAACGCTCATCAAGAGTACATACCAGCAAGTTTTACACCGGCGGCGAAGCCTTCCTCCCCCCTGTGGTGCCTGCGACAGCCTCAAGTGAAATTTGATATTCCTGGAATTACAAAAAAGTCCAATCATACATCGCCGGCTCTGAAGCAACTTACACTCCTATTACTGCACCAGACGTATCATGACCGCATACACATATATACCGATGGTTCAACCTCACCTACCAGCTCAACTGCCGCATTCGTCGTTCCAGCCAAGAACGTTACAGTTAAATTCAAACTGTCGCACACGACTACGTCGACATCGGCAGAACTTGCAGCTCTCCATGCCGCTATGATGTACATCACCGAAGAACCAACAGAGCAATGGGTCGTATTTTGTGACTCTAAGGCAGCCCTTCACAGCATCAAGTCCGCGTTACGTCACAGAAGTTACGAGCAAATGACATCTGAAATCAGGGAACTGCACCACCATGCTCTGGAAAGGGGACACCACATTGTATTTCAGTGGATTCCGGCTCACTGTGGCATCGTCGGCAACAACCTAGCTGACAAGGCTGCCCGGTGTGCCCACGAAGATACAAAGACGCGTCCAACACCTTTGGCGAGGTCGGACGCTGCCAGAGAACTTCGCCTACTTGCGCGCAAGAAGTCCCAAGATCTCTGGACATCAAGTGGCTTCAATTGCAGATTACGTAAACTGGACCCCACGCTACGGCTCCAACTGCCATCTAGCCTTTCCCGCGGCGAAGCAACCTTGTTGTGTCGCTTGTGGTTGGGAGTGGCGTTCACGAACGCATACTCCTACCGTATGGGAATGGCCGAGAGCCCGATGTGCGACTCCTGTGGGTGCGAGGAGTCCATCGAGCACCTATTGTGTACCTGCCCTCGCTACGATGTCCAACGCCTCCCTCTGCGAGCAACTTTACACAGACTAGACTCGAGACCGTTCACCGAGTCAAAGATACTCGGACCGTGGCCACAACCGTCACTGGCTCGAAAAGCGATTCGTGCACTAGTGCGGTACTTGAAGTGCACGGGCTTAAGAGACCGCTTATAGTGTCATTGTGTAAGGTGTCCCTCCCACATGTACTCAGTGCTGACTCTCTCCCTTTCTTCCCCTTTCTATTCCCCTTTCCCCCACCCCCAGTGTAGGGTAGCAAACCGGATGCTGTTCTGGTTGACCTCCCTGCCTTCGCTCCCCTTGCTTTCTCTCTCTCTTCTCTCTTGACGTAAATTATATCTTAGTTAACAAAGGTAACGAATCATCATCAAGATTTTAATAAATTCGTGCAACATCAATAGCGCCCCAATTGTCATCCGACAGGGACCGGGCACTGCACCTCTAGAAACAGTGTAGTTCTTAAGCTGACGAAGGAGAGATGGTTATCGAACTTAACCTCCGGTCATATCTGGCATGGTACACACACTCCGTAGCAGGCTCCCTGTAGCATTATGTGCGCTTTAAACAGCCTCTCAGTTGAAGTTCGCAAAAGTATCTGTATCTGGTGAGGGTGTGGGATGTGGCAGGCCGCATCATAAACATATACACCTAATATATTTCTTTTTTATTACTATGCCAATATCGCCAAATAATCTTAAACATTTCAATTCCAATATTCATTTCTTGCACATTCGGACTCGATCAGAGTTCGAGTCCCATTTTTTTTAAGGAGCTGTTCCAGATTCTCGCTCTCTAAACACGGCAATTTTCCGCGCAGGTGTCACCATTGCCATGTATCGAAAACGTGCTGACACTTACAATCTTACCGTAATACCACACCATTAGGCGCCAGTGATGCTTACTTCGGTAAAAGCTCCTTCAAAATATCATCAAAATTTCAGAAAGATAAGCAATGGCATTTGATAAATTCAGAATGACGCCCAACAAACTACTGTCACTGCCTTTGTTATTATTTGTAAAGAATTTTGGTCCCTGTAGACACTATTGCCAATATTAAACGACCTTCCCAGTAAGTACATTTTCTTTTCGTATCAATTACTTTTATTTTCCTTCCCGAAGCAAGGGTGATGTTAAACGTGCGCTTCTTTTTATACGCGTGAGAGTATTAAGGAAGCCAGGAA
The DNA here is from genome assembly GCF_038994185.2 of Dermacentor albipictus. NCBI lineage: Eukaryota > Metazoa > Arthropoda > Arachnida > Ixodida > Ixodidae > Dermacentor > Dermacentor albipictus. The sequence goes on from NC_091821.1 coordinate 405,739,343, forward strand.
AAATGCCGTATTGATACATTGGCAGCGAAGCGATAGCACTTTGTTACTAGCCATGACATTTTATTTAGTACTTCTGGCCCTCTATTTATCTGGTAAATGGAGCATCGGGGTCGCCTCTTACGTGAACTGCGAGGAAAGTCTTTTCGGCGTATGCGGTATCGTCGAGGGCAACCAACTATTCCCCTATATATTATATATATATATATATATATATATATATATATATATATATATATATATATACATATATACATATATATACTTCGCTATATATACACTTCGCTGACTTGAAAGGTTGATGTATTCATATGTATGTGTCCATTGTAACCACAACCAAGAGCACGTTGTGAAATAATGCTTAGACTGGAAATGAGATAAAACTGCGTCTAGCCCTCAATAATTTACGCGGTCCCAGATCCCTAATCATTGAGCAATTCTGCCGTTCTTAGTATTGCCTTCGGGTTCATCCCATTGTAATTATTTTATTCGTCGTCATTGAAGCGGTCACCCTTTCCCTCTCTCCGGCGTAGTCGTTTCCATCATAAACACCAAAGCTTAGGGCCGAATTCACAAAGCGTTTTATTTATTTATTTATTTATTTATTTATTTATTTATTTATTTATTTATTTATTTATTTATTTATTTCCTCAAAGGTTCCTTGTTGAGACATCATATGAGGGAGGGGGGGTTAATCGCAAACAAAGATACTACAAGTTACAAAGGGATATTTTCGATAAGCCGCTTGAACGAAAGTCGGTCGATGATAGTGGCAACTTCGGTGGGCAGGCCATTGCAGTCTCCTGTTGTGCGCACAAAACATTATTGCTGAAAAGTCCCTGTATGGGCTTGTGGCGGATATACTGTGTTAGAGTAACTAGCGCGAGTAATGCGATGTGCTCTTTTTATGTACCGGTTGTCCAAAGGAAAAATTGGAAAATTTATGAAAAAGGTGAAGACATGCTATTCTACGGCGTGAGGCTAAGGAGCGTAAGTTTATTTTGGCTTTTAGTGCTGAGATGCTTGAATTGTACGAATAAGTTGACAGGATAAATCGTTTCGCGCGGTTCTGAACCGACTCGAGGGCGTTAATAAGGTTATTGTAGTGGGAGTAAAAAAAACACCGGCATATTCCAGCTTGCACCGCTCGAAAGTTAGAAAAGCAAGTTGTTTAATAGAGGGAGGAGCGAGGAGCGTTTGGTACGTAAGCGTTTTTGCCGCTGGCAGATTGCCTTCGCCAGTATATCCAACATCACGATTTGCTCGCGTCTGGTTTTGCGCACAGCTCTAGCTTATTAACTTTGTATTTAGTGCGGGCACATAACTTCCACACCTTCTTGACCACGAGCACATCTATGGTTTTTGTGTCCCACTGGTACCCCGCGGATCGGCAGCCAATGCGTACGTTGTCGTGCATGACGCGCCTGCGGTTGAACCATCCGAGCATCCTTTCACTCCACAGGTATTGGGAACGATGACAAGCCTCCCATTAGATCTACGACTGCGATTCTCAGAAGCACTGAGTCATTTTCGCAGCGAACAATGCCCTTCTAGGAAGAGCGGATAAACAAACCAATTTGAGCCTCCATGTGAGGACGCTTTATCGTGAGCTTTTGTTTCGGCGTTCGCGGTTTGCAGAACGCTGGGAATGAAACAAAAAAAAAGTTAACGACCACCCCTGGCAACCCAGCTCGCTCACTTGGTGCAAGTCAGGCAACGTTAAATTCTATCATCAAGAGTAGCAATCGCGCATGTGCTAACGCACGCATGCGCGTTGTTCTGTGTGGGGCAACGTCCGCTGTTCGTACGTATATGTAGAAGCACGTGTACGGTGCATGCATGCGTGCGTGTCTGCGCGCTACTTTGCGCTTAGCTGTGTGTATGCATGGTAAACAGACGGCCGCATGTAGTGTTTCTAGCCTCAAAGCAAGTGTATTGAAATTCTTCCTAGAGATTGCAAGGTGTCCGGCAATATAGCAACAGTGTAGCAAGGACGGAGAATATTTCACCATTCGTCCAACTTTTGCAGCGTGACGAAGCCTTCTACGGCAAGAACCTGGTATTATCGCGATTATAGAAACAACATGAAACACAACGAAGCTGACCAAAATAATAAAATCTACTCTGCTAAATTGAAGCCAAACGAAAGCGCCCAGTTAATTTCAGGATGTCGATGCCTGGCCACGAGGAAAATATTTTCGTACGGCTATTTTACAGAGCAAAAGATGTCAATGGTGTTTAGCAGCGCATGCATCTTGTCCTGGGTAAACTAATCAAGTTTAGTTATTTTAATTCTGTAACTATAAATGGCAAATAGTTTTCTCATGCATAGAAGCTTACCAAAAATGCATTTATAATTAAGTCAGAAACGGAGTGAACTGGTGTGTAAGCTACATGCATGCTCGCACAACGTAACATAGAAGTTCAATAAAAAACGAGTTCAAGCCTTTATATGCGCGTGAAACGCCTGCATCAAGTCAGGTTTATTTTGATAATGTGTATAGTCTTAGTAACACCCTAGGGAGAACCGTCAAATAATCCCATCGAGTTAACACACGCCTCGCAGGAAAGGCAAGTGTGCGTTATTTTTTTAGCCTGATGAGCACAAAGAGACACCGCTGAAGTTTTGTCGATAACGCAAATACCTTCGATAGAACCTTTCCATTCGTTTAAGCGGCACATCCTAACACCTAATACCGCTTACGCCATTGTCCATAAAGTACTTCCGTCCTTAGACATGCCGTAGGTACGCAGTAATATTTTTCACACTGATTCTGTTCATTGCGCACTTGTTTTCATACTCTTTACTTTGTAACGCGTATGTGTTCGACTTTTCTGTCTGCTTGAAATACCATAGTCCAGAATTTTGTCCACCGTGTTCTGGCATCTTCCTTATTCACTGCAAGATATGCGGAGTTACGTGCCAGAAAATGCCAGCTAGACTGAAACGTCTTATTTCTAAGGAAAACGACAAAAATAAAACTATTGATAACAAAACACAGTCTGACTTTACGTAACTACAGCAAAAGCCAATCAACTACTAGAGATGACCACTAGCAATATTTGTGCCATTTGTAACACACTGTCAGGGGTCATTATTTTTTTTTTAATAAGTGACAGTTGTCACTAACAAGGACAATCGCAAGGAAGCTGTAAATAAACAAGTGCCATTCTCCCGTTCATCATCTTTCATCTCTGCGCCTTTATTCATTCTTGCTCAGATGGACTACATCATGGGTCAAGGCTACGGCGGCGCCATGATCTGGGCCGTCGACATGGACGACTTCCAGGGAGTGTGCGGCCGCAAGAACGCGTTGATCAACGTCATCTACGAGAAGCTGGCCGACTACGACGTGCCGCAGCCGGAGCCCACAGAACCACCAGTGCGCTCGACATTCGACGACGGCCAGTGGAAAGGGACCACGACTCCGCTGCCCAGCACGGAGACGACCACGTCTAAGGTGGTCGTGCCGAAGAGCTACCCGCGAGACTGCGACAGTCCCACCATCTCATTCATCCCGCACGAAAACGACTGCACCAAGTACTACTGGTGCGTGTACGGCACGCCCATGGTGATGTTCTGCGAGGGAGGCACCGTGTGGAACCAGGACAATGGCAACTGCGACTGGGCCGAGAGAGTGGATAGGCCCGAGTGCAAGCACATCACCAGAAAACCCAAGCGGCCGCACAGGGAGAGTGAAAAAGAGAGCCTGTAGCCCTGTTCACCTCACTATCACATGGTCGACTCGGATGTGGAAGGAAACTACAGTCGGACGTATGGTCTCACTGACAAATTAAGCGGAAGCTGACTCAGTCATATCTCGCAGCGAAAAAAAAAGGCACGCTAATGGTTGAGGCTGGCGGCCTTTGTTGACCTCCCGGTTCTAATTGAATCATCGGTGATGCGTCATTTTCTTCTAGATGCCAACCGTCTCGCAAAGTGTTCAGGAATATTCTCTTCAAGCATCTTGCGCTGTTTTGAGTGATAGTTTTTCGCATCTTGGGGAGTTTTTTACGTCCGTATAACCTGATTTTCCGCAGCTATTAACAAATAATTGAATAACACAAGTCAAGCAAAGACCTTTATTTCTTTTACGCGGCAACTAGGAGGTCGAAGTTCCTTTAGGGCATTGATAACATATGGGAACATAATAATGTTGATACTGCGTTTGGCCGGTAAGGCGTTTTACAAAAAGCCAGATAATCGTGCTGGCTGCAGTAACCAGCAACCTGCATTCAATTCAAGGAAACACTGTATCGTGCCAACGTAGGTCTGTGGCGTAAGCATACCATCATGTTCCATCACGAAAGTATACTAATAGTAACGGGCATTTACGGAGGAGGTTTGCCAGCGCTACAAGCTTTTCATACACCTGTTTTTCGGCACATGATGTATTCCCATCCGTCATGTTTAAGACATCCAACTCTTTTCGACAGGGTAACGCTGTTTCAGCTTCCGTTTAATTGCACCCGTCAGTGGTTGAGAAATTCCTTACAAGAGCACGTTTGCCGGCAGAAAGAAGTTTCATTATTCATGTATTGTGCCTTTAGGGATGAGCTGTGCTCTGCGCGCTACACATTTTTGTTCGTTTCATGTTTCTCCGCGTTTTCGTGTGTGCCGAGTGTTTGTATTTATTGGAAGTAAGGAAACAATAAGACGTTAACTTCATTTAAAACGGTCACCCTTATACTTACTAGCGTTTTCCCACATGCTGAATGCTCTGACGAAAGTTTTACCCAATCATTCGCCTGCTTAATGAATTTCATGTAAACAGTGCCTGCGGCGATTTCTCCAGCCGATACACAGCACTCCATGTACTGCTGTAGAGCCAAGTTGACATAGCTGTTCGTATTCTGACTTCATGTCACGGAAAACAAGACTTCACAAGTTCCATACCACATTCCGATTTTTATTGAGCTGAACGACAGTATTGCCGAGTTTTGTTTGTATTATGTGCTATGAACTCTCTTGTGCTCTTGTGCAGAACGGCCACATCGCAGTTAATATATAGCCGCACTTTGAGTGTAAGCGTATTACAAAGTAACGTTTTTCAAAATGCGTCGTCGCTTATGAATGTTTAGTCAACCTATTCGAGTAAAATTTCAAATGCGCACGTGCGCTAGAAAATCCAATCTGCCACTCACTAAAATATTTTGTTTTAAATTTAAACTACAGTTTAAACAGTGGTTGACATGATAAACACATATTCCTGTCAAGTGAAAAACATATATGCAACGTTCATAATGAGGTTAGGCCACAAATCTAACGCACCACGTATCAGTACCTCATGTTTTTGAGAGCTATGGAAGACTGAAGTCGTTACTTCCAGCTGATGTTCCCCCGAAATTGTAAGGCAACATTTTGTTTTACTTTGCGACAGTAGGCACATTTCGATTTACGTTCAGATTGCAGCTACAAGGTTTCCTAGCGAGTGTCATTCTTTTTGTTTGAGCAACGGCTTGAAGTCAACTTCAGCTGGTGCGAATGGGCCATATCTTATGACTAGCAAAAAGGCTCGTTCATGTCTGTCGTTTACGTATTTACATGCGCTCAGTGCGTGCAGCGAGTTTTCCTTCATTGCGCGACAGATTCCGAAAAATGCTTAACTACAGGACCCGCAACACTAAGGCATGTTTCAAGCATTCTGTTGAACGTATGAATAAAGGCATATTTTGATGACTAGAATTTTCGTTCATTTCTTGGTGTCCTATTCGCTTGCTAACATTCTTTCAAGATTATTATTTTAATGCCTCAGAAGAATGCACAAAACGCTTTCGATGAGGCAGTAATAACACGAAACTATCTTTGCGACCATTTCACAACACTGTACAAAATGAAAGGTAGAAGATCACAAAAAACTATTTCGTTTGGAAATATTTAAAAATGTGCAAACAAAACATGTAAGTAAAACGGATCTTCAGAACCACGCCACCGAAACACTGCTCATAAGTACCTAAAACAAACTCACATAGTCGAAGGACAAGCCAGGTCAGTTGTTCATCTGTGCTTTGTGCCTGTGATCGAAGCGCCGCTTTCAGAGAAGTGCCAATATACGCCAAGCCTATGCTACCGTTACATTGAGGAGTACAAAAATAACATTTTGGCCTAATCAATTACACGTAAATAATTACGTTTTTTTCGGTAATATTTTCAAATATTCTTTAATTGATCGAATATCCACTACAGCGGTAATCTTGAGAGCAATTCGAACCTACCTCTTACGAATGACTACTAATCTTCAGTTACGGTTTTTGGTGAAACAGAAAGTTAGCCAGCAATATTGAACGCATGTAATCGGTAGCCCACAATTCTACCTGAGAACAATTTCTTTCGTAAACAAAACAAGAACCAATCTACAGAAAACCTCTAACGTGCGAATGATCACACTTGGCAGTGCAGCCGTCGGTCTCCTTTTCAGAATACGTTGGTACTTTATATTTTAACTATGGTGCTTCGTTGTTTTAGTGTGCTTTCTTTTTTAGGAAGATAGTGATCATTTAGCAGTCTTTCGGAAATATGGCTACTGGACGTGCCTTCAGTGCTTTCCTATGTCACAAAGAAATAAGTCCGCAAGCCAGAGAAATAGAAAAATGAAGACTGGGAACCTGAAAATAGAACATGGTCCGGAAAACACGAAATGAGGCTTCGTTATCGTTATTATCCACTAAAGGTGCCAAAAGTACAAGTGCCCACGAAAGTGGTACCTTCGTCAAGTCATATTTAAATCTACCATACAGCTGATTTACTTATTCTCAATAGAGAGCCTGAGAAGATTAAGTAATGTTATGATACCTTTTTTTAATTCTTACGGAATTCCACAACTTCATGCGGATTCCTCTTTTCAGTTCGTTCCCTTCACCGAGGAGTAATTAATATGAAACTTTCCGTCATTGATATATTACCCGACCCCAAAAACTGCCCTTCAGAGCCTGTAACACTTGTAAGTGGGCTTGGAAATCAGTGTCTGCGACCCGTCCACTTTTTAAATATAGCACCGCAATTCTGCTGTATAGTTGACTCTGTATAGCACATGTTTCTAGCTGTTATTGCAACTAGAAATGTGTCTTTGTTGTATTTTTGTTCCTAAAGATATTACATTCTACCCTCTTCGTCTGTTATGGGCGTACAACTTACATACTTGGGTGGACCAGAATGACATGGAGAAACAAGAGTTTAAGTAAGGCCAGTCTACACCGTGGTACTTGAAGCCTCAACGAGAACCATCGAGGTGCCAACATCAGGCGAAACACCCATTTTATCATTATATCTTTCTTTTTCAAAGACGGCATATTCTTGAAACGGTTAACAGCAAGACTATCCTGGGAATATCCCAAGAACATCCTGTGAGGCGTGTCATGAAAACTGCAGGCAAAATTCATTTTAGCAGCGCCTTTGGCTATAAATAGGTTAATCTTGCAGTAGTGTGTTGTGTAACGTCCAGCATTTCGTCGGGCCTTCTATCACATTCCTGATCAGGCCAGCGACCGGATAGACGGTTCCGAATACGGTGGTCTTGGACTCGCTCTTGGCTTTCGCCAAGAAGGCACAGCTCCCAAATCAGCTCAAAAGACGGCCCACGTTTCTCATTCCACCTAATAGCTATTCGAACCTGTCCTAATCACGATAAAAAACGCGTTGGTCATCTCCATCACACATATATCACACTGCAATAGCACGCAAAAATTTCTGCAATTTTTTGTTGTAGAAACTCGCGTCAAATATCTGCCTGCAATCACTGGTGCAGTGGACACAAATAACACATAAAGGTATGAAGAACTGAAGATGATATAATATAAGGCTGTTCATCAGCCAAGTTGCGATTTTTCTGCTTTTTGTCACTCTGCAGCGTAATAAAATTTTCCTAATGTTGAGCACCAAACTAATAGTGGGTACAAGAATCATTGTGCAAACACAGTAAGGGGATCTGAGTGCAAGGCGAGGTTCTGTACTAGTGAGGTCGACCTCAATCTCTCTTTGACGCGCCCCTCAGGAAGTAAGGCATGGTTTATGTAAGGTAAGCAACTGGTAGAAACTCTGTGATTGAGGTGAATAATCATCACCTCAACTTCACGTGTAAATCTGAAGTTGAATGAGGCCGAGTGCTCGCCGAGGTTAAAATTTGAAGTCAAACATTCCTGCCCACTCGCTTATGTGCATATCTGCTACTCGTTATAGAATGAGCCGGCAGTACTTAGTGGACCTTCTTCTTAGGCAAACATTTACGTCATCAGAATATGCCCCTGTGGAGGTATAGTGTATCAACGTCATACGACATGTTTTCATAGCACATTTTGCAGCTGAAAGCTCCTGCTGAACAAACTGCTTCTTAAAGTATTATGTTAAATTCATTGTCTTCTGGCTTTAAGCCGTCTGTGTCAGAGACATCAGAAGTCTTTTATCTAGGTTTAAGGCATGAAAAACAAAAATGAACAAGTAGATTCGACACTGAGTGGCCAACCTCCAATTCGTAAAGTGAGGTTGACTTTGAGTACTCAATCTTTGTGTCAGTAATGACGTTGAGAACAGGTTGAGGCGAAATCCCCGGCAACCGCTGCAAGTTGAGGTGTGGTGTCCGGAAAACACACAAGCCTCACGAGATGAGGCTCAGCAACGTCGTCAAACCTGGTCGACAGCTTTGTGAAATTGTTTGTCCACCATTGCAGGACACCGTGCTCCTCTCTAATAGAAATGTAAAAGGAGGGTGGCACCCTATTGAGTACGCTGGCTCCTTCTTTGCTTCAAGTGTGAAAAAAAATTGGCTGTGGCCTAGCTCAGCTAATCCTGGATATGCAAAGCAAAAGCTCGGTTTAGCCTAGTTAAGTCTTGCTTTCGCTTCGTTTACCTTTGATTTAGCTGTAATTAGTATACATAGGTATACAATCATCGTTAAGTCAGGTATGACAACTGTGCCTAGGTCGGTGGCAAGACAGACTGTGATCGGACTTGCGTAGACACGCATCGTTCGACGGTGTGACGCCTGTTGTGCCACAGGGAAAGCGCAAGTGCTAGACATGCAAAGAGACGCCGCGAACATGGACAGCGTCGAAGCACAAATGGACAGGGCGCGAACTCGGTCGCTACGTTGATCTCAACGGTGCGACGCTTGTCGCATTCCGGGCCCTCTCCAGCGAAGCAGCTCACCGGGCGATATCCGCAGGGTGCTCAGACGCCGCTTGGCGACGACTGCTCAAAGCCTCCCGCTCCCGCGCAACGCTCAGAGAAGACGGCCCGGCCTCACTCTCATCCATGGCCCATAGAGTTTCCTACAGTAATTTTTGTATGAAACTCTATGCCATGGCCAAGCTCGCACTCGTACTGACTGGGCGAGCGCGGCGCTCCTCTTAGCCAGGCGCACGGCGAATCACGTGGTCAGGAGGCGACCCTGCTGCGGAGAGCGCATATGCCTCCGGCGGGATGCGTTACCAAGGCTACGGCGCAGCTGCGGTCAAATGAAGGTCAAATTGACGGCGATGGTGAAACTGGGCTCGATGCGGTTAGTGAAGCCTTCGCTTTAAAAGAAAATGGGAAGTTTCATCCTAAGCGCGAATCATTGACAGTGATAGAAACATGCAGCGTTGCTCTATAACTGCAAGGACGACGTTGCAGCTATGGAAGAATAAACTTGACAACCCTGAAGCCTACCCATAAAAATATATGAAGGAGAGGTAGGCCTTTGTCAGGTAATAGGCAGGCTGTAGCCTCTAGTCGCCTCGCGGTGGCGGGTCTGCTAACGTATGCTTCGGTGGTTTCATGTTTCGCTTCTTCCAGGACACGAAGGCGATAAGATGAAAATTCGTAAAAACAACAATTGCACAGCTCCAACCCCTTTGAAAGACCACGTAACAACGTTACGCATTTGAGGCGTTTGCGCAGATGTTGATGCTGAGGTCTGAGGTTGCTGGCTGAAAAGTTAGACCATGTTCGCGCGTTCTGCGCGTGTTTCGAGGCGAGAGCTCGGGCGACTAATACCGTGGTATAGTAAGCTCAAGTGCCTCCTTGGAAATGCTATGGTCATGCGCCAGGCTCCTTAGCCTTCTTCCATATGCTTTAAGCAGCACACCTGAAGGGAATTACGACGCGCAGGGCACTACAACACCGTCTATTTCTTCCGGCTTCATGACTGTAAAAAGCTGGTCACAAGCTGGTCACAATGATATTGGTGTCCCGAGTTGAGTGTAGTTCATTTCTGGCTATAGCGATATGAAATGAACCCCTTTTCACTTCGTGCGGTGCGTACACAAGAAGGGGGACGCGGTGACAGGGCGCAAAAAGCGAGAAGGTGCTACCAAAATCAGAAGTGCGAGGTGTTTGGGAAGCCCTGTCGTTATATTAGCTCCTCTAAGTGGAATGCCACGCTGCTTATATCCGTAAACTTGTACGTTTCGCCTCATTTCGTCAATAATTCCATGTCAGTGCTACATGGTTTCTACTTATTTGAAGTGAACGACGATCGAGCACTCGCCGTATATCTGCAGACGTAAAAAAATTTACCGTTCCGGTAAATAAATCGCTATTCGCGAAGTGTTTGGCACTGTCTTTCGCCCAAGCAGCCATTCGTAACGTGTAACGGTAATGTCGGTGGTGTTGCGTTCTCCAGGGTAGCGCACCCTACCACTGCCAATCAGTTGTTGTGACGCCTGTTTCTCGAAGCCCGACCGGCGTTACTATTGGGTAGCATGGCTTCGTCGGCAGGCTGCAGGCGTCCGGTAGACCATGGCGACCAGGCAAGGACGAGACGATGGCTAGTGCAAAACTTGCACTGTGTATTCAATGGTTGGTGAAAAATGAGAAGAAGATAATGAAGTGTAAAAGTACATTGCGGAGGCCTTTTAAATAGGTATCACTAAAATCGTAGGCGGGATCTTGTTCACGTCAACGTCGCATGAAGGCACTGAGTCGGCTTGTGGATGGGCGGCTCCCACTTTCGGTGAGCCTGTACGGGCCCGCCTCCGAAGGTGGCACTCCGCAGGTGACGTTGTAAGTCCTCGTCGCGGCTTTGCAGCTGCTCTCACTTTTTGGTGAGCCTGTAGGTCCGAGATTGGCGGCTTGATCCTTCCTTCTAGCCGACATTCGCTCGCAGAAGTTCTCCTGTAGAGCTTGGCAGTTCGTGGAAAGGGTCCCTCTTTGAGTCAACCAGTTTGTGAATAGTGTTCTCCCGCACACACACCAAGGGGCCTGTAAACACTGCGGGCACCAGCGAGAACGGCAACCCCTCGATACAACCATAGCAAATTAGGCATCCATCCTTCGTTCCGCTTAGGCATGCACATACACTGCGCAAGCACTGCGGGGAACCTGCCAGACCAGTCATCCACTCGAGACAATCATGGCAAATCAGGAATCCATCCTTCGTTCCGGTTGAGCAGGGTCCTTCTAGCGTCCTTTCTTTTTCCGGGGTGTTACAAGCCAACCGTAACAGCCGGTGCCGTAAAATCTCAGGAGCCACGTGCAGTGATTGCAGCCACTCTTGCTAAGATTAATAGGCTGGGATACCGACAATGGATTTCGAAAACAGCAGGCAACTGTCATTGATATTTTGCTGTGAAAGCATCGAGATTAACATCTAAAGGAGATACAAGTAAAGTTCGGGAGTGATAGCACGAAACAGTGCAGGACGACGACTCGACTGCTTCGAAGTGGGCAGCTGTTGCCTCATAAATGTCACAGTGAATCAAACAAACACTTGAATCGTGATAGTGTGAGAAACTACATGAGTCATGGGCGCCGCCAGTGGCGTTGCAGGCTTCGCACCACGACGCTGCACGAGATGAGACCGACGGGAAACCGCCGGCATTAGTCGGCGCCCAGTGAAACATTAAACCTGCAAAGAGCGCTTCGATACCGTTGAAATTACATCACTCGCAGATTGTGAGTCCTCATATTGTTTTCCAATTTTAGAGCGCAACTCTTAGGTGCTCGTTCCTGGGTTGAGTATCGGCGTCCACCGGCGTAACCGTACAAACGCGCTCGTGAGACTGCTCGCGCGTTCGTCATCGTCTGCCACATGTGGCTCCGATGCCGCTCATCTTGCCAGCATTGCCATACTGCCCCTCCCTCTGCGAAGGCGCTGACGGCACTGGCCTACTGCCAGTCGCTGCGGTGATTTCGGTCTCAAATTTTATGCGAAGCATATTACTAGAGCTCAACCCAGCTCCTCAGGCGCGGCGGTGTCGCCTTCAATACCACGTGACACCGTGACGTCACGACAGAGGAGAAACGGGGCTCCAACTCGCGCCGTCGCTCGCGGCGTCGCGGCGGTATATAAGCAGCTGCGCTTGCCTCTGCTAGACACTCACGAGGTGAGATGCCTCCTGGAGACAGAGCTGCTCGTTGGAATGAGAAGCGAAGGTTGCGGCGTGCTACAGAGACTGTTTCTAGGTGGCTTTGCTACGGCGCAGCGACTACGCACCCCGCATCGGACGCGGTGAGCGTCGAACAACGCAGCGTTCGGCGCGACAACGAAATGTGCGCCTGAGCAAGCGCCGCACGCCTGAGCCGACGCCGACGACACCGGCTTTTCTGCGACACGAGCTCCTTAACGCTGTCGCGTTAAAATAAAGGCTAGTATGCTTCGCATTCTGGGCTTAACCTTAGCTAAGCCACAGCCAGTTTTTTTGCCTCAATATATCGCGAAATAAACACACGTATCGAGCTGCGATCAAATTTCCCATTGAGGAGTTCCGTAATGGTCGAAGACTTTTTTTATTACGATTCAGTGTAAAAAGCATATGCTGTGAATGAAATGTTTCACGATTGTTTTTTGAGCGCTGCAAATCGCGGAAGTTCTGATGGACAAATAAGTTAATACAATTTTATCTGGTAAGAAAAACTACGGCGTTTCAGTAATATAGTATCTAATATAGCATCTGCACTCGCTGACAACTTTTGTGGCAATAATAGAAAGTACACAGGCAAAGCTCCCTCAAGGGAGAACGCTTAAGGAAAGAATCCCGTGGTTTCATCCACGTTAGTTTAAGCTGGGGAAGAGAAAGCATAAACACCTTAATATGCAACCGTTAAAGAAGATAAGACACACCACTGAATGTAGAAGTTTACTTATCTTGCGGCTTTTCCCTTCCGCGTCTGGGCAAACGCACAAACGCGAAACCGTCGCACGTGCAGCTCTGCTGATTCAGCGTCTGTTCCGACCAACCAAAAGCAATGTGAAACGCTGGTCGACTACTTGACGCCGTAAACCCATGTGCAGCAGCCGCGCACCAGTAGCTTTCCTTTCATTGCCACGGAAAGTTGTCCGCAAGTTTGGTATAGCTTAATGAAGCATCAACACTGACCACCACACAGACGAGACCGACAACAACGCGGACGACGTTGAAAGTTAAGTTGAGTGCCAATGCCGCCATGTGGGTACGTGCCAGTATATCCCAAGCATTTACGTCTACGTCAATATGATTGTTATCGTAAAAGATGGCTGTGGCTTAGCTAAGGTTAAGCCCAGGATGCGAAGCATACTAGCCTTTATTTTAGTTGTTGAACCACTGTTTAGCCTGGTGAACTGCTGTTGCTTGGCTATATTTGGTTCGGCTAGACGAAGAAACAACTCATGCGTTACTCTGCTTCGCCTTCAAGAGTGGAACGCGACAGCGTTCCCGTCGACCCGCCAAGGGCTGAAAGAAAATGGGCTACGGCGCAGCGACTACGCGCCCCGCATTGGACGCGGTGAGCGTCGAGCAACGCAGTGTTCGGCGCGGCAACGAAATGTGCGCCTGAGCAAGCGACGCACGCCTAGAAACAGCTCGTTTCTAAGGCAACACCGCATTCACTAGAGGCGCTTTTGTGCCGCTTTGAAGCATCGTACTCGTGGCTCAGTGGTAGCGTCTCCGTCTCACACACCGGAGACCCTGGTTCGATTCCCACCCAGCCCATCTTGCAAGAGTTGAGCCAAAGCCACCTAGAAACAAGCGCAGCTGCTTATATACCGCCGCGACGCCGCGAGCGACGGCGCGAGTTGGAGCCCCGTTTCTCCTATGTCGTGACGTCACGGTGTCACGTGGTATGGCATGGGGTCAAAGGTCATTGAAGGCGACACCGCCGCGCCTGAGGAGCTGGGTTGAGCTCTCGTAATATGCTTCGCATAATAAAATAACATAGATGATGATGATACCATGGAGAAAGAAATCCAACAAGAGCGGACGCTTGACGAAAACTGGCAATAGGAAATAGGCCAAGCTAATTTTAATACAGTCCGTTAGCTTCCGCAAGCATAGGCGCAAAAATGGGAAATGAAGTTAGCAGACACTGATCGATTGGTTTTTTTTTCTTTCCCGCTAAAATTAGAGAGTTTTGAAGATAAATGAACTTTGCGACTTATTTTTCTTGGATGTGTTGCCCAGCGAAAGGCCAGTGGCACGCCCAAGGAGGTTTTAAATTTTTCTCGTCTAGTGCGGCGTGCACGACGGACAGCAGAAGCTAACGGAGTGTTGTACAGAGGCGAGCCGACCACTACGATTTAGGACGGACAAAGCAGCGGGTGAAGACCTCCGGGAAATACACAAAGAGGAAGAGTCCTCTGAAGAATCCACCCCAGCCGCAGAACACAATTATTACAGCTCAATAAAGGTTTCACTCACTCACTCACTCACTCTGGAGCTCGCTACTGCTTACTAGCAGAGGTGACGCCAGCGCTTGCCTGGACTTCACCTCTGAAACAGTGCAGCGCAGGCTCATAACTCTCATAACTTAAGTGATTTTGTTTTGCGAATGTAGATGATACGCTAACCGGAAAAATTTTAAAGCTTTTTGTTTTAACCTCCTTGGACACGCCAGACGCGCTACTTGCATGCGTCATGCCCCAGGCACGCCACTGAAGCGAATGAAGCCGGCTTGCGCATGTGAGCATTCGCGTGTTCGGTGACCCGTTTGTGTTTTTTGGATGTAGCCTGGTTTCTTGGGCTGTCGCCGCGTTCTTGCGTTTCTTCTGCACTTCACGGCACCACTGCACTATTGGACTATGACAAGGTGAGAAATCTCGCTTGATAGTCTCCATGGGCTGCATTTCAAGCAATTTAGGCTTTCGGTACGGAGCCTTTCGTTGCTGCACAGTTAGCAAAAAACAGCTCGGCCGTTGGGACAGGTATGTTTGGCGTGTACTTAATTGTACTGGGACATATTCGCGACGCTATGGGCCCAAACATTAATTATCATCACCTTATTCTTCTTGTTCATCATCATCAGCAGCAGCCTTTTATATGTCCACTGCCGGACGAAGGCCTTTTCCCTGCGATCTCCAATTACCCCTGTCCTGCGCCAATCGATTCCAACTAGCACCTGCGAATTTCTTAATCACCCCGCCTAGCCCTCTGCCGACCTCTATTGCGCTTTCCATTTATTGGCACCCATTACGTAAACCTAATAGTCCATCGGTTATCTAACCTACCCATTACATGACCTGCCCAGCTCCATTTTTTTCTCCTAATGTCACTTAGAATATCGCCTATCCCGTTTGCTTTAGGATCCACATTACTCTATCCCTGTTTCTTAACGTTATCCTTAACATTCTACGTTACATCACTCTTTGTACGGTTCTCGGTTCGGTTCTTGTTTTCGAGCCTATTTGTAAGTCTCCAAGTTTTTTCCCCATATGTTAGCACCGGTAGAACACATTGATTGTACACCAATCTTTTCGATGATAATGGCAAGCTTCCAGTCAGAATCTGACAATGTCTGCCGTATCCGCTCCAACCCATTTTTGCTCTTCTGTAAATGGCATTCTCATGATCAGGGTCCCTTGTGAGTTTTTGACCTAAATAAACGTGCTCCTTAGCAGACTGAAGAGGCCAACTGCCGATCCTGAACTCTTGTTTCCTTGCCCGGCTATCGATCATTATCTTTGTCTTCTACATATGAATCTTCAACGCCACTCTTACACTCTTTCTGTTAAGGTCCTGAATCATTTGTTGTAACTCGTCCCCGCTGTTAATGAACAGGACAATCTCATCTGCAAATCGTAGGTTGCCGATATATTCGCCGTTGATCCTCTCTCCTAAGCCTACCAGTTTCACAGCTTGAATACTTCTCCCAAGCACGCAGTGAATAGCATTGGAGCCGCTTGTGTCTCCTTGTCTGACCCCTTTCATTATAGGAGTATCTTCCTACTTTTCTCGTGTAGAATTAAGGTAGCTGTAGAACATCTGTAGATATTTTCCAATCTATTTAGAGAAATTGTCTATACACCTTGATTACGTAATGCCTCTATGACTGCTGGTGTCTTTACTGAATCACAGGCCTTTTCGTAACCTATGAAAGCCATATAGAGAGGCTGACTCTACTCTGCGGATTTCTCTGTTACCTGATTGATGACATGGATGTGATACATTGTAGAGTATCTCTTCCTGAAACCAGCCTGTTACCCTGGTTGACGGAAGTTCAGTGCTGCCCTTATTTTATTGGAGATTATCTTGAAGAATATTTTATATAGTACTGGATGTAAGCTAATGGGCCTATAATTTTTCAATTCTTTGACGTCTCCCTTTTTGTGGATTAGTAGAATGTTGGCATTCTTCCAATTCTCTGGGACCCTTGAAGTCGATAGATGGTTCGTATAAAGGGCTGCCAGTTTTTCAAGCGTTAAGTCTCCTCCATATTTGTTTAAATCGACTGTTATTCTATCTCCTCCTGCTGATTTTCCTCGTTTCATGCCTTGCAAGGCCCTCTAACTTCATCGCTAGTTATGGGAGGAGTCTGCAACCTGTTCATTGCTACTTCGAATGGAGGTATCGTGGCTGCTCTCGGTACTGTAGAGGCAAATATAGAATTCTTCCGCTGCATTTACTATATCTTCGAGTTTGCTGACAATATTACCCTACTCATCTTTCAGCGCATACATCTTAGCTTGTCCTATACCATGTTTCCTTCTCACTGATTTCATGCTGCGTCCATGTTTTACTGCTTCCTCAGTCTTTCTCAAGTTATAATTTCGAATAACCTGTATTTTCTCCTTGCTGATCAGTTTGGCAGTTCCGCGAATTCTATCTGATCTCTTGATTCGGACACTTTCATTCTTTGTCGTCATTCTTTGTCGTTTCTGTATTAGGTCTTCTGTTACTTAGGAGAGCTTACCTGCTGGTTGCCTTGATGCTTTACCTCTCCCTTCAATTGCTGCTTCTGAAGCCAGCCTAGTTATGGTTTCATTCATTATCACTATATCATCTTCATCTCGCTGTTCTAAGGCTGCGTGTTTGTTTGCAGGTACAAGCCTGAATTGGCCCGCTTTACCCTTATTGCGTCTAGGCTGTCCTGTTTCTTAATGACCAATTTTGCTCTTTCTCTCTTCAAATTGAGGTAAATCCTAGACCTCACTAAACTATGATTACTGCACTTCAATTTACCAAACACTTCTACCTCCTGCACAATGCTGGGGTTGGCCGAAAGTATGAAATCAATTTCATTTCTTGTGTCACCATTGGGGTTTTTCCAGGGCCACCTTTCGTTCCTACACTTCCTGAAGAAGGTGTTCATTATTCGGAGCTCAATGCTTTCCGCGAATTCTACCAGCATCTCTCCTCGAGTGTTGCTGGGCACGCTCGCCGCACCTGGCGTTGTGATGCAGTTAACGAAAAAGCAGCTCGGCCGTGGTGACATTGTTAGCCTCGCAATTGCTGAATCTTAGTGGAAAGAGCTCGTGACGCTTTACCTTACCCCCAACATTATTGTGACTAATTTCGTTACTGTTTGGCATACTTTTGAAGAACCGTTGCCGCACCCGGCGTTGTGACGCAGATGGCGAAAAGTTACTCGGCCGTGGCGACGCAGTATTTTTGCGTGCACTTAATCTTACTAGGACAAGTTATTGACGCTTTCTCTGACGCCCAACATTATTTTAACTACTTTCGTTACTTTTGGGGGTACTTTTGAGGCATGGTTGCCGCACCCGTCGTTGTGACGCAGTTGGCGAAAATCAGCTCGGCCGTGGTTACGCAGTTAGTTTCGCGTGTGCTGAATCCTACGCGGCCAAGTATGTGAGGCTTTCAATGCCCTACCCCCCTCCCCTCTGCAACAACATATACTTTTGTTCGGTACTCCCTCTTGTCACAAACGCGACGAGTGATTACCAAGAGTGATAACCGGGGAGTGTGTTGTTTGTGCCGGCAGAATACGGCGGAACATAACGTTGAGCAGCTCAAAAACCAGCAACCTGAAACTCGAAAATTCCGGCTTCTGAACGACTGAAAACTGGCTTTGCACCCACGCATTTTTCTTGAGTGCGAGTAGAAGGCATTCTCTAAGAGTCTAGCATTTTTTGGCTGGGAGCCTCTGTTGTAGCCACCTCCGTGTACGTAATGTACCATCGCGTCGGCTTAGGCCAAGTTGTGTCGAAAACGCGCAGTCGCCCGTGTATTTGTGCTCTTAAAGAGGAGGAAATAGTGTCCGGGAACTGGAAGTTGCTTGGAAATCAGATGTTTCCTTTATATTTTATGATAGTGTTTGCGATGAGTAAGCTATTTTCTGTGCCATGTATGCGAACTCAGATTGATTTTGTTTGTAAGGCCAGCCGTTCATCACTTTCGCACATTTCACCTCTACATGCAGTATTCCTATAAGGTCTAAATACCAAGCTGACAGATGCTTGTTATTTACTTTTTTTCAGCTGATGGCACCCGGTACAGCTTCATACTGAAACTACTACTGCTTACCTGGTGCCACAACATTGAATAAATGCACAAAAAGCCCAGAACGAGCATTTATACGGAGCAAAACAAATATTTTTTTTTCATTTCCCAACGCGTCTTGCGTCTACATTGGGAAACTGCACGCTGCTCAGATTCTATGGACGCTTGTAAAGGTCATTCGCAATCATATTTACTAAATAATAAAACGATTCCGCACCAAGACAGCGCGCCGTTGAGCAGTAGAAGCAAAACAAATGCCGTGCCGAGCAATGCAGCCTGCGTAACGCATACCAGCTAGCTTTCAAAAAGCGCGCGCCTAAAACCGAAACATGAAGTGTGGTTCAGTTTTTAATACCTGCCAATTTGTGCGCTACTTTCTATTCGGCCGCTGGGCTCTTTGCGAGTATCCACTTTTGTTGAATGCCTTCCTTTATGATGGTGTCATTAAAGTGTGGCATGAAAAAAATAATCAAGAGGCTCGTTCCTTTAGTTTACAAGCCGTCACAAATCACGTGAATTTTACACATAGGTAAGGTTTCATATATATAGTTGTTTCATTGAAAACAGTAATGCAAACGCTCTGCGTCTGCAATATCAGTGCAAGCTTGACGAACATCTACATGGTTTCGTGCGATTACTGTAAATAGTGAATGCGTATCATTCTTTTTCGGTGAAATAAGTATCTCTTACTTGAGCTTGATGTTTATTTTTAACTACCACTGACATTGTCAGGAAGACAAAAAAATTTTATAAGCTGTAAGATCATCCGAGCTGGGTATCTCCAAAATGTTCTCGAAGAAATTTCTAAGGATCAACAAAATCTTTTGTTGTTATTTGTATTGTTGCAGAGCCATTCGGGAGAAGACGGCAGTGTGCAGAAAATTCATAACGCTGTGGCAGGCTTTCTGCTGTAGCTGTTAGTGCATCCCCACAATAGACATATGCATGCCCCTTGATGCGACTAGGGTGGCGTTCCGGGGCACGGAATCCACCAAGCCCATCGACTATGACGTCAAGTTGTAGAAAATGAAGGTAAAAGGGTTTATTTAGCTTAGTTACACGCCTCCTGTGCGGAATCCCACTTCATGCAGGAGCAAGTTAACGTCTCAATTCACATCAGGACCTTCATCTTCTTTCCTAGGCGAGTCGATTAGGGAATCTGAGGACTGTCCAGCCACTAATTACCATCGTCGACTCGGTTTACCACGCCCATGCTATCCATAACCCGCAGTAACTCCGCCTCGAAGAAACTGGTTTGTATTGTGTGGAAGAAAGAAAACATCCGGCGACGCCTGGTTCGTTCGTCGTCGCCCACCCCGTTCTTCGCTCAGTCTGGTGGGTGAAGCGCGGGCTGAGGGCCTTTCGTGGAATCCTGCAACAGACAATTTACACGCTATCTTTCTTTTTCGCTAAGCCTGCAAGCTGAGGCGCGCGCTGAGGTCCTTTCGTGGAATCTTGCAACATCCGGTTTACATGCTGTCTCGAATTGTTATTCCTGTATAAAGTGTTAAGTAAACTTGAGTAGTTGTCACTGAACCCGAGTACCAGTGAATATGTCGTGTGTGAATATGTCTCCGTCTTTAGTCTTTCGTCAATGTACCCTTGTGCTATATCTGAACTTTGCAAGGGAATATCATATCACTTAAAAAAAGCGTTCTTTTACTAGTTTTATAGCCATACATCGATGTGTTCTCTCGAATTCATTATGAAACTGTAATAAAGCTTCTGTTTCTACCTTATAGTTTTCTGAGAAATCAACAATAAAAGAATACATTCCATGGAATGGGACAGAAGGTGTTACTGCTGAATGGATTTCGTCGGTTTCAAGGTGGAGGTCTGCGTCCTCCCTTCCAAATAAACATGGCAACGATAGTCGTTGCACAACGTGTATATCATAAAAGGCGTAGTACAGCGTACTGTACCACTTATTTGTAATAATTTGCCTAGTTTGCCTGTAGTTGTTATAGGGAAATGTTCATTTTTAAACTAGCCAGAAAGTAGCCAGGTAGGCAGAAAAGGTTGCCGCCACGAGCCTTTAAAAGCAGCCAAATCGGCATAATGTAGCCAAACCTGGCAACCTTGCTAGGGTATCACCTATGAACGATATTGCAGTTTTTATAGCGAAGTTGTTAGCCGCTCGTTGGTCGGATTCTGTAGTGTCCATATTAGTGGTCAAAAATGTGGGTCGATCCCGGAGGCTGTGCAATACCAGGCCAACCGCAGCGGAGGTGAAGCATATTTCACGCATTCAGGAAAGGGAAGAGAAATGTGCATACATTCTTTGGGATCACGAATACAACATAGAAAACAGCATACGTTTTAATAAATAACAAACACAAAACAAGCATCCTAACCACATTATTGATAATACGGCGCTCCTAATAAAAATGCGAAGCACGTAGCGCTCTCCGCATACGTTTCCCGGTAAAGAATACTAATGCGAATACTGCCGCCGTGACGGCAGCTTGCCACGTGGGGTGTGACGTTACTAGCCTTTCGTTACATAAACGAATCAGCCTAGCAACTGATTTCATTATTGTTGCAGTACCGCTATGTAAAGGCAACGGGTAGTGCTGTCAAAATTACAATTACTCCCATTAAAATAAATTGCCATTAGTACCATTAGTATAAAGCAATAAAGCATTGCATACCCCCCTCCCCCCCCTCCCAGCAGTTATAGTGGCTGTTTTCAACAGCTTCGCCGGACATACAATTTTGTAGGGCCGGAATGGCGAGTCAATTTTTTTCATTGTGACTGGTGTAAAATAAAATTTGTAACTGATCCAAAGCAGGCGGATGACGTCTTCTGCACATTATTTTTGGAAGCTGTTTCCTCCGGTACTTCTACCATTGCATGCAACAAGAACTACCAAAAGCCTAAGAATTCGCGGGTATCACCTGCTCCTTTAACCACTCCGAAAAAGGATCATATTTACAAAAAAATGAAGAAGTAACCCTCTAGTAGCGCTTTGGCACTTTGCTGTAACTGTTATTGCAACCTTCTTAGCTCTTTATGAAAACACGCCAAGAAGCGCTATTCTCACAAAAAATTCATAAAAAATAAGAATAACTCTAATAAACAGTGGAAACTGTTCAATAAGTCTTCAAATATGCCTGTTATGAGCTCGTCTGTAATGAAAGTAACTTACTATGGCGTCACTTATGGTCCTTCTGATGATATTGCAAATGCCTTTTCTGGGCATTTCTGTTTGTCATCCTGTAGTCACAAAGACCATTCTTCATCCGGTTTGCAGCGTTTACCTCATTCATTCTCTCTTTCGTGCTTCTTCTGACAAGAGTGGCGTATATTCGTAATACTAGAAATACTTCTTCCTGTCTGTATTGACATATGTTGACGGTTGCTTATTTGATTTCTGACCCATTAAGCAATATAATCGACCTTATTTTCGATGAAGGTTGTTTTCCTGACTCAATTAAGCGTGCTAAAGTCACATCAATCTTTAAGAAAGGGGATAAAGAAGCAATTATAAATTATAAGCTTGTATCTATTCTGTCTTCAATAAGTAAAGTCGCTTAACATTTCTTTTCTAAGCGCGTAATACGTACGTAGCGAAATTTATTATTAATGTGAAAGCCTTAAGTTGCTCATGTCCCCACTGGATGGATGGGTGTATGGATGGATGGATGGATGAATGGATACAACTTTATTGTATGTTCGGCAAGATTTACCGTGACCCGGGCTCAAGTCTCCTACGGGGGAACGTCAAGGCCCTGCCTCAACGCCACCTCACGGGCTTGCTGGACTGACCACGTCTGGGTTCCGAGGTCTGAGCTGCGTAGAGCGGCGGCTCACCTCGACGACAGGGTCTCCGGAGCAACTGCCGTCCTTCCTACAAGTACATTGCACTCCCACAGCATGTCTTTGAGTGTTGCTGGTCCTTCATGCCCGCGTGTCTGTTGGTTATCCTCTTTATGAGTCTCGTGGCGCTGGTGACTTTTCCTTCGATCTTCCTCACGGTTGCGCCGTTAGCTCCGTCGACCTCAATGATCATTCCGAGGATTTTGATCTTGTTTACTTTGGGGATTCGTTTCCGTCTTGGGTGTGCAGGCCGATTTCCTCGTACTCTCGGGGTCCCGTGTAGCTCGTTTTTTTTTTTTTCAAGGCCTTTGGGGGCATGCCTTTACCGGCCCACGCGAAGAGGCATGCCCCCAATGGGCTTGAAAAAAAAAACGCGTCTTCCGGTCGAATGTTACAAAAACCATCATAATTAGCAATGGCTCATACCTCCCTAAGCAAGGAAAAAATACAATGGCTCATACCTCCCGTAATGCAGAAGCTACAAGCACTCATCAAAGTGAAGCGTACAGTGCATACATTCATTGAAATGACCCATACAACGTGCACAAAGGCGGCATCTAGTCGGGTAGTACAAAAAAAAAAACTACGTGGCCTTCGCAATAGCTCATACCGCCTTAAGCAAGCAAAAAGTACAATGGCTCATTCCTTCCCCCTAAGGCTAAGGCTACAAGCGCTCAACAAAGTGAAACGAACAGTGCATACATTCATTGAAATCACACATACAACACACAGAACAGCATGCGTTTCAAACCGTTGCTGAGATGACGCAACGTATTGTGAAAGAGAAATGTCGTTGGCGCCAGTCTGACCCCGCTATACGAACGCGCGAAGCCGCAGCTAAGCGTCGAAAACAAGCCGAAGAAGCCCGGAACTGCGAAAGCAGCAACGCGACGATGCGAGACGGCGCATTACCGAGCGTGCAGCAGGCTTTCGCCTTCACGTATTACAGGATCGTAACATGCTGTCAAATTTTTACAAAACCTTGCCAGTTTGGACTTCGCCAAGGAACCTCCACTGACTATAATTTATGTTCTTTTACTTTTTTGATAGTGGTAAATTTTCAGGTTCCGTATTTTTATGCGAAGCATATTACGAGAGCTCAACCCAGCTCCTCAGGAGCGGCGGTGTCGCCTTGAAACCACGTGACACCGTGACGTCACGACAGAGGAGAAGTGGCTTTGGCTCAACTCTTGCAAGACGGGCTGGGTGGGAATCGAACCAGGGTCTCCGGAGTTTGGGACGGAGACGCTACCACTGAGCCACGAGTACGATGCTTCAAATCGGTACAAAAGCGCCTCTAGTGAATGCGGTGTTGCCTTAGAAACGAGCTGTTTCTAAGGCGTGCGTCTCTTGCTCAGGCGCACATTTCGTTGCCGCGCCGAACGCTGCTTTGCTCGACGCTCACCGCGTCCGATGCGGGGCGCGTAGTCGCTGCCCTGTAGCCCATTGTCTTACACCCCTTGGCGGGTCGACGGGAACGCTGTCGCGTTCCACTCTTGAAGGCGAAGCAGTAATGCATGAGTTGTTTCTTCGTCTAGCCGAACCAAATATAGCCAAGCAACAGCAGTTCACCAGGCTAAACAGTGGTTCAACAACTAAAATAAAGGCTAGTATGCAGGGGCGTAGCCAGGGGGGGGGGGGCTTATGGGGCTTCAGCCCCCCCCCCGAAATTTTTTCGTGCTGTCCATGCACCGCCGACCAAAGCGACCCCCGGCGCCGGAAATCACTCTGGATTTTGTCTAGAATGTCTTTTTGACGCTCGAAAAGACATTTAACCATAAAGATTGCGAACTCGGGCTGGATTTCGTGGCGACGCCCATACACCGGCAGTCACATAACGCCAAGCAGTCCCATCCGAGCACAAAGTTTCAAGGGCGCTTTGATTGTGAGCGGGCTCGCCGCGGCATCTCACTGAGGCCACGGAATCTATGGAGCGCATGGATATCAAGTGCGAAACTTTATGGGTATAAATATAATAAGCTCTTGATGTGAAACGTGCATTCATATTTCCAAAGTTGTGCTTTAAATTTTCAATTGCGGAACTTTGTGGCTTTAATGTTGTCTTAAACATTTGACGCCAAAGGTCCACTGACTTTTCTAAAGTCTTACATCGGGACATACAACGAGACAAGCCAAATCAACGCACTAGCAGACGAGTCGACAAAGCACGCAGCGAGGTCCAATGAGACGATGCGTTGGGGTGGTTCATTTGTGCCGTCATGTCACATAAAGAAATATCAACATTTTTTTTTAACCTACGCCAGAACATCCATGTGAAGACACTAAAGCCAGCCAAAGTAACTACGTTCTTACTTATTTTTTCTACTTTGACTTTTATTTGCCGAGGACACATTGAGCCCCTTCAATTTTTTTTTGTTCTCGCTACCCTACCCGCGGGCTGCCAGAGCGAGCCAGAGCGCATATGTTTTTCTCGTATGGCCCCGACCACCGCGCGGTGCACTTCGGTGGGCGTTCGGTTTGCTCTGGCCGAGTGGATTTTCACCTGACAGAGTTTTGGAAGCTTTCTGGTTAGTAGACGAGAAAAAAAAAGAATGGTCGCTCGCTGCCATCACTGTGGGGACTCGAAGTATTGCACCGCGTTCCTTGAGCGGAACCTTTCCGGAAAGTCTTGTTTCGCCGGTGTAGGATACTGAGCAGTATGCGTATGGTTCTCAGTGGGCCAATCGTCTCATGTTTACTTCGGTATTAATTCCGTAGCCCCACTAGGTGCCCGATGTAGGCATTCGATTCTGGCCAACATAGTTTCCTATGCGTTCTTTTTTTCATTTCGGTGCCTCCACCCCACAGAAAAAAAAAAATACATTGTTGCGGCGCAGCGAATTGTCGCATGGTGAAAGTTCGAGTTTGATACTTCTTTTACGGAAAGTAATGGGCGACGGGACGCTTCAGTTTCCGGATACGTTTATTATATTATTGCGAAAGCAATTATATGGACACTCCAGGCGCATTCCTGCTGTCGCCGTCGCCCTCACGTTTCGTATAAAGTCCAAGGGTGATAAAATCGTGACAACCCGCTGCATGCAGTATGTGCGAGTGAAAGCGTAGGAGGAGAGGTGGAATTGGTGAGCCGACGATGGTGGCTCAGTCTTCTGTGCGCAAAGGAGAAAAGCGGGGAGCAAGCGCGCCACCTTCCGTGATTGTGCAACATGTTTATTTGCCTTGTTTGACGAATTACATACAGTTACTTTTTCTTACATACATAGACTCATTGGATACTTATACGTATACTTATATATCTTGTTGCGAGGTTTTGTGTATACAGGCAGTGAACTTTGTTTCCAGTGACACTTTTTTGTCCTTTATCAAGCCGTATTTTCGCATTTGTATATCCCATTGTATCTGTATTTTTAATGTACGAGGGTGAGTCAAATGAAAGTGCGCCTACCCTAACCACGCAATAATGGTTCGGTTCATTATCTGCGAGGCATGGGCGTAGGAGAACGGCATGTTTACAAAAGTGACACGCAGGTGTGAAGATAACTGTTCTTTAATGCTCTCATACACTGGGTTGAATGTGGTTGGGTCACATAATGGACACTTCAAAAGTTGAACAGCTCGGTGTCGCGAAGTTTTTGACAGCTAAAGGTGTTTCCAAAACAGAAATTAATCGCCGTATGGCTGCCGTTTACGTTGAACACGGCATTTCATTGACCACTGTGAAGCGTTGGAGCAAACGGTTTAAAGGACGTTGTAAAGACATTTTAAGACCGGGCCAAAACCATCGTGCAATCACCCCCCACACAATTTTAAAGGTTCATGAGCTGATGAAACAAGAACGGGGGATAAGCATCGATGAACTGGCAGACCGTCTGAACATCAGTCACGGTTCGGTTCACGCCATAATTCATGAGCTTCTCGCTTATCGGCTCTTTGGTGTGCAATAGATCCCTATGATTTTGATCCATCGCGAGAAGACGGAGAAGTTTCGCGCTGCCTTGACTCATCTGATCGGTTATCACAATGAGGATGACGACTTCTTGTTTGCATTTGTGATCAGGGACGAACCTTGGTGCCACTACTACGAGCCTGAAACACGGCGGCAAAGCTTACAGTGGAAACATTCGTATTTACCACGCCCAAAGAACGCAAAGGCCATCATTCCCGCTGGAAAGGTGTTGTTGACTTTTTTTTCGGTCGTCAGGGTCCATTACTGATAGAATTTGCTAAATCTTGAGAGGCTATCAATTGTTTCCGATATTGTGAAACGCCAGAACGGCAGTGTGTCGCAGTCAAGGACGAACAACGTGGAAAATTGACGAATGGGGTCATCTTGTTCCACGACAATGCCTGTCCCCACGTCACTTATGTGGTTAATACAAAACTGGCAAAGTTCAAGTGGGAAACGCTGCAGCATCCGCCATACAGCTCCGACCTGTCACCTTGCGACTTCTACATTTTGGGGCAACCGAAAAAAGAACTCAAGGGAACCAGATACAGACGTTTTGAAGCAGCAACCCAAGGAGTTTTATAAGACGGGAATCACGCGACTCGTTAGTCAAGGGGCAAATATCTAAATTCTCATGAAGACTACTTTTAAATAAAGTACCCCGTTGTTGGCTCACATTCATTTGACTTGCCCTCGTATATCTTGCAGAATTCCTGCTTTTTATACGTGCCCTCTGTTGCGACTATCATTTCGGTGCAATTACTCACGATACACGACCGGTGACAGGTGGTCCTGCGTAATACATTAATACAAATTACAGCGTCATTGAGATTTTTCACTGGCCATTGCATATATACAAGAATGTAAGCACGGTTCTCAAATGACAAAGTTTCGTTGACATATTTGTCCTCAACTTGTTCAGTTCATTGCCTTTTAATTTTTCATATCAGTGGCATGCACTGCTTTCCTGGTTTTGAACTGATATAGTTCTAAAGTTCGTGTGATATTTTCTTTATTAAATAGACAAAAATATGGAACATTGATATCAGTTATTTTGGGCAAAATTTTTGGCACATACGAGTATATTCTTTTGTGAAAAAATACATATTTTATTGTTTTGACTGTGCGTAGCGTTCAAGAATTCGTTTGCAGCATCTTTGGCAATGGCAATGCAGTTATTATTCATGCATTTGACCTATTGACAAATTGTTCAAGAGGAAGCTTTAGCTCGGGCCCGAACCGATGCGGCCTATTCAAATACTTGTAAAACAGAGAAACGCTTTTCTTAGATAATCCTGCTAATCGCTTTTGTTGAAATTCGTTGCATTTGAGAGAGAAAGTTAAATCCTTTCAATTTCGAATTCAAATCCTTTCAAATTTTTCAAAATATTGAAAAATTTTCAATATTTTGAAAAATTCGAAAGTTTGAAAAAATAGACGCACGACGTTTACAAACTAATAGCTATGCATGAAGAACAGACATTGTAGTTCTGTAAATGGCATCTATTATAACAGTCAAAGCGGACAAGTTTGCTGTGTCAATTTGTATCTTACGTGAATGGGTTACGTTGTGTACAAGGGTTCTGCACAAGCCGTATTTGCACAGTACCACATTTTTTTTAGATTCATGTGTGACATATCCATTTTGTCCGCTGTAGATGTACTATTAGATGCAATTCACAGAATTGTGATATCATTTTTCATTGTTGAGTCACGGAGTTTTAAGCTTGATAGTTTCGTTGTCTGAAAATTTTCGATTTGGCCAATTTTTAATAAATAATTGACCACCTAAATGAAAAATTCGAAACCAGTAGTCACTAGAATTAAACTTTTTCTTTTAAATGCAACAAACCTCCTCAAATTTGGTGAAGTGGTTGCAGGGAAAAACGAATTCCCCTTCTACATGTAGTTAAATAGGAGCACCCGAGCTAAAGCTGCCTCGAACACAATTTCTGGCTACGCCACTGGCCCCATATATATATATATATATATATATATATATATATATATATATATATATATATATATATATATATATATATATATATATATATATATATATATATATATATGGGGCCAGTGGCGTAGCCCCCCCCGAACAAAATTTCTGGCTACGCCACTGCCGCGCCAAGTAGTCCGGCAGCGTTTGATAGTGCGTTTGGTCGCTCGGAACGGACGTTGAATCGACGGAGCTTCCACGTGCGACGGTATCGCGTTGCACCAGACCCGGAAGGGCAAAGCCGCAAAATAAGTAAACCTTTACACTCATTGGTGTTTTCTGTCTTATTTAACTGTTGCTAATGAGGTGCTTATGTTTTGTCTTCACCAGTCTAAACTAACCTGGATTAAAATGCGGGACTCTTTTCTGAAGCGCTCTCACGTGTGCGTGCTTTGCCTCCATAGCTTTCCCTTCATAGGCACAGAAAGTTGTCCACGAGTATGTAATCTTGGGCGCAAAGTGTTGATACCTTACAACAACGCACTTCCCTCCAGCACGAACATGGGGCGAGTTCTCAGTGTCGCTACTGATTTCTTCACAAGGAAACGAGAAGGAAGATAAAGGAAAAGCAATAGTTTTTGCATATAAACAACGCTTGTAGGACAGCTGTGGACGCATTGAAACAACCAGTCCAGCTAGTTCTATTTACGGTATTTGTGCAATCGTATTAAAGCTGAAAGATATCTATAGCGGCTCCACAGCCACCGTTGTCCTCCATAAAGCAAGCAACAAAATCCCAATAAAGAAAGGCGTCAGGCAGGGAGATACGATATCTAAAATGCTATTCACAGCGTGTTTACAGGAGGTATTCAGACACCTGGATTGGGAAGAATTGGGGATAAAAGTTAATGGAGAATACCTTAGTAACTTGCGATTCACTGATGATATTTGATATGTCGCAATAGGCTTAAAAACACTGACATCAGTCAGACGTAACGCCGCAAGCACCGCAGCTTTATTGCAGCCTGCGTCCGTGTGTTCCGATGCTGACGCATGGCTGACGTGTGATGATGACCATGGCAGTGCCGATGAAGGCACGATGAAGATGACGATGAAGTTGGCGATACAACACTTCTCCCCCTCTTACAGGTCCAAGCGTTCAGGAGGCCGTCGCTGTCGGGTCGATCTTCGTAATGGACTATGTCGCAACGTGATTGGAGTGCTACCTGCATGGTTTACGGCTACCCTCTGTGTCGAGAAAGAGTATGAGACAGTTCGACGTCTCACCTGGTCCAAATGTCGCCGCTGAATTCCTTTCCCGGAATCAACAGTGACCATTCTGGACCCCAGTTGATCTCGCACTACTCCTGGTATCCACCTGCGACGACTTGTTCGGAAATCACGCATCCAGACTGGGTCACCTGCCTGAACTGGAGACCCTCCAACTCGTGGTTGGATTTCTGGTGACCTTTCATCGGGAGCGATACAGTCCAGCTTTGTTCTTATTTGGTACCCCAATAAGAGTTCCGCCGGCGACTTTCCATCCTTGACGGGCGTTCGGCGATATCGACATAAAACCCGCGCTATGCGTATTTTGAGGTCTATTCCGGGGTTCTTCTTTAGTCCTTCCTTGAGCGTACGCACAGCTCGTTCGGCTAACCCATTCGACTGTGGATGATAAGGGGCTGTTGTGAGTTGTTGCACATTGTTCCGTGCCAGAAACTAACGAAAAACTTTGCCCACAAATTGTGGTCCGTTATCAGAAACAAAGGTTTTTGGAAGGCCGAACCATGCAAATATTGATCTTAGCGCGTTGGCCGTGGCTTGCGAAGTCGCAGTTTTCATTGGAATGGCTTCCATCCATTTCGTTTCCGAGTCGACGACGACTAAGACCATTTGTCCGTCCAACGGGCCTGCGAAATCTGCGTGCAGCCGGCTCCACCTTTCCCCGGTGGCTGGCCAGGCCAAAGGTATCTGTGCTGGTGGCATCGCTGAAGCCTGCGCACATGTGGAACATGAGTTCACCAGTCGCTCTATGTCGGAATCCAGTCCCGGATACCAAAACAACGTTCTCGCTGTGGTTTTCATGGCTGTCATGCCGGGGTGTGTCTCGTGCAAAAGACGCAACACACGTCTTGACGCCGCCAGGGGTAGAACAATGTGATGTCCCCAGTACACCAAATTATGGCTGACTGTAAGCTCTGTTCTTCTGTTGAAGTACGGGCGGAGATGCTCATGGCCCTGCGGAAGATATGCCGGCCATCCCTGGGAAATCCATTTTTTAACATGCAGAAGGCTGGTGTCTCGATTAGTCAGATGTTCAACCTCGCGGGCGCAAAGCGCTGTTTCCTCAAGAGAGTGGGCATACAAAACGTACTCGTCGGCAGCACAGTCCCGCGGCTCCTCCATTACTGGCAAGGGCAACTGACTGAGGGCATCAGCATTGGAATGGCCACTGCCCTTCCGGTACTGCAATGTGTAGTTGTAGTTGCCAAGAAACAAGGCCCAACGCTGTATTCTTGCGGCCGCCATCGGTGGTATGGCTTTACCTGGATTGAATAAACCAGTAAGAGGCTTGTGGTCTGTTACTAAGACGAACTGATGTCCGTACAGGTAGTCTTTAAACCGGGCGACGCCGAATACCAGTGCCAAAGCTTCTTTTTCTAAATGCGAGTAATTGCGCTCGCTCTTGGTAAGTGTCCTGGACCACAATCCGATGGGGTAGTCAACACCATTCACGCGGTGCGACAAAACGGCCCCAATGCCTACTGGTGATGCATCACACTCTAGCCGCAGTGGCTTATCCGGGTCGAAGTGAGCCAAAAACTTGGAAGCCACAATTGCCTGCTTAACTTGCTGAAATGCTTTCTCCTGTTCCTGGCTCCATTGGCACTTGACTCCTTTGGATAAGAGAGCATGTAGCGGAGCTAGCATGGGGGCCAGATTGGGAAGGAACTTGCCATAGTAATTTATGAGACCGAGAAAAGCTTTCAGCTCACTCACCGAGGTGGGCTTTGGGACTTCAACAACGGCTTTGATATTGTCGTCCTTCGGTCGCAGACCCTTCGCGTCGATACGATGACCGAGAAATGTGACTTCGTCTTGCCGAAACTTGCACTTTCCCTTGTTCAGTCGGAGACCATACTCCCGCAGCCGCTGCAGCACGGTTTTGAGCCTAGATGAATCATGTTTTTTCTCGGCGATGATAATGTCATCCAGGTACAGCTGCACTCCAGGAATATCCCCTAGCAGTCCGTCCATTCGCCTTTGGAATATGGCTGGAGCAGAACTTACGCCAAACGGTAATCTGTTACAACAAAAGAGACCCTTCTGGGTGTTAAGGACTGTTATCTTCTTTGCTTCCTCATCCAACGGCAACTGGTTGTAGGCTTGACGCAAATCCAAGGTCGTGAATACTTCGCCACCGTTTAACCTAGCAAAAATGTCGTCCACTCGAGGCAACGGGTATTGTTCTACCACAGTGGCCGCATTCACAGTCATACGGAAGTCTCCACACAGTCGGAGGGACCCATCGCCCTTCAAAACGGGTACCACAGGGGTTGCCCATTCAGCGGTTTTTACCGGCGTCAAAACGCCTTCCGCGACCAGCTGATCCAATGACTCAGACATCTTATCTCTGAGAGCATAGGGTACAGTACGGGCCTTAAAGAACCGTGGACACGCGTTTTCTTTCAATTGAAATGTGACCGGTGGTCCTTTGCACAGGCCGAGTCCCGGAGCAAACACGTCGGCATATTCGTCAAGCAGCTGTTGCATACCTGTGCTGGCAGCCTGTATTCCAGCCGGTTGCAGATTCGCTACCACATTCGACAACATTGCCACTCCAACTTCATTAAATGCCTTGATGGTGTCTCTGCCGCACAAAGATGGTCCGGAGCGGTCGACCACTATGACAGTACCAGGAATATCTTTCCCGTCGCACGTAGCGGTCATGCTAAGCTGGCCGACAACTGGAAGTTCTCCCAAGAGACAAGAGAGCTTGAGCTGTGAGCTCTCCAACGGAGGCCAGAGCCGCTTGTACTTGCGGAACACCGTTACGGAAATGACGCTTACAGGTGACCCCGTGTCCATCAACATAGTGAGCGGAACGTTATTCCAACTTATGTCCTTGTAAATAGGCCTAACCTTGCGGATACTGGCTGCGTGATGGAGAACCGCTGTAATCGTGTGCAAGGCGTCGTTGTCGTCCGAGCTTGTGTCCTCTCCGGCTGCCATGGCGTACGAACCCTGGCGCCGTTGTCTTGCTGGATAAGATCCCTGCCGACGGTCACCATTTGTGCTAGACAGGCACATCCGACGTAGATGTCCTCGTTTTCCACACCGGTGGCACACCGCGCGAAGGTGTTTGCACTCGTCCTCAGAATGCGATTCTCCACACCTTCCACACACGTCGCGTTGTTCCGGCTTGGGACGTCGCTTCGAGGAATGGCTCTTTTGTCGGGTAAAATGTACTTCTGAGTGCGCCGAGTTCATGCTCCTGGCATTTTCAACAGCTCTCTGTGCCGAGACAGCAAAGTCTTCAGCCTTTTCTAAGGTGAGCTTCCGTCGCGTCAGTAAATGGCGCCGAACGTCTTCATCCAGCACTCCGCAAACGATTCGATCCCTCAACATGCGCTCCAATGACGTGCCGAAGTTACACTTCTCAGCTAGGCGTGGAATGTCCGCAATGAAGTCCTGAGCAGCTTCCCCGTCTTGTTGCGAACGCATGAAGAAAGCATAACTTGCAGCGATCTCGTTGACCTCCGGAGCATAGTGATCTTCCAGATACCCGATGACTTCCTCATAGCTCAGTTCATTCACCTTTTTTGGTTGACACCGGCCCTGCACCACACGCACTGCACTGTCCGTGAGCGAAGCGATGAGCAGCGCTCGCTTCTTCGTTGTGTCCACGATGCTATGAGCCTCAAAATACGCCTCCAGGCGAACGCGATACGTAGGCCACATACCTTCTGTATCGACAAATTCCGGTGGCCGTCCAGCACTCATGCTGACGCGGGTCTTCTCACCTAGCGACGCTAGGCCTCGTCGCCACTGATATGTCGCAATAGGCTTAAAAACACTGACATCAGTCAGACATAACGCCGCAAGCACCGCAGCTTTATTGCAGCCTGCGTCCGTGTGTTCCGATGCTGACGCATGGCTGACGTGTGATGATGGCCATGGCAGTGCCGATGAAGGCACGATGAAGAAGACGATGAAGTTGGCGATACAACAATATTGCCTTGCTTAGTAACTCAGGGGACCAATTGCAATGCATTCTCACTGACCTGGAGAGGCAAAGCAGAAGAGTGGGTCTAAAAATTAATCTGCAGCAAACTAAAGTTATGCTTAACAGACTTGGAAGAGAACAGCAATTTACAATAGGCAGCGAGGCACTGGAAGTCGTAAGGGAATACATCTACTTAGGGCAGGTAGTGACGGCGGATCCGGATCATGAGACGGAAATAATCAGAAGAATAAGAATGGGCTGGGGTGCGTTTGGCAGGCATTCTCAGATCATGAACAGCAGGTAGCCATTATCCCTCAAGAGAACAGTATATAATAGCTGTGTCTTACCAGTACTCACCCATGGGGCAGAAACCTGGAGGCTTACGAAAAGGGTTCTACTCAAATTGAGGACGACGCAACGAGCTATGGAAAGAAGAATGATCGGTTTAACGTTAAGGGATAATAAAAGAGCAGATTGGGTGAGGGAACAAACGCCAGTTAATGACATCTTAGTTGAAATCAAGAAAAAGAAATGGGCATGGGCAGGACATGTAATGAGGAGGGAAGATAACCGATGGTCATTAAGGGTTACGGACTAGATCCCAAGGGAAGGGAAGCGTAGCAGGGGGCGGCAGAAAGTTAGGTGGGCCGATGAGATTAAGAAGTTTGCAGGGACGGCATGGCCACAATTAGTACATGACCGCGGTTGTTGGAGAAGTATGGGAGAGGCCTTTGCCCTGCAGTGGGCGTAACCAGGCTGATGATGATGATGATGATTAAAGCTTCAGAGGAAAGTAGCGCACAACTAATCGATTACGTTTTAATAATTGCTCAGTTAATATTGTGGGGACAGTAATTGGCCACTGTAATCAATTACAATTTTGAATAAAGTAAGTAGAATTGTAATCGGTTACATTTTTTAGCTGTAACGTGTGCACGACGGCTGTAGTTTAGCTTCTTTCTGTAGGCACTATGTGTGTTACCATGTATACTCACAAGGTTACACCTTGCAAACATAGATGTTTTCCATTTTGAGTCCTGCTAGCTTAACTGCTCAGAATGTTGGTGCTGCGTTATTAACGCGAAAGTAGTATATGTTCAATGAGGCAGAAAAGCCGGCGCTGTAGGCAATGAGTGGTACCAAAGGTTTTCATCGTCAGTGACGTCATCAGCGTCTTGTATGAGGTCAGTAGTAATACAGAATTCAAGTCCTAACAAGTTGTAGTATGGTGCTTAAGGTGCAGTAAAGTGAATTAAGGGGAACTAAATCGTATTAAGGTTGATTAAGGTGGAATAAAGTGGATTGAGGTTGACTAAGGTAGAATGAGTGAATTAAAGTAGATTAAGGTGGATTACGGTGGATTTAGGTGAATTAGGGTTGGTGCAAATTGGAGCAAGGTGGATTGGGTGGATTAAAGTAGATTACACGAAATTA
Source organism: Dermacentor albipictus (assembly GCF_038994185.2). Taxonomy (NCBI): domain Eukaryota; kingdom Metazoa; phylum Arthropoda; class Arachnida; order Ixodida; family Ixodidae; genus Dermacentor; species Dermacentor albipictus. Next base: position 405,774,297 of record NC_091821.1, read on the forward strand.
TTGTGGATTAAGGTTGTACAGATTAGAGCAAGGTGTATTAAGGTGCATTAAGGTAGATTAAGGTATAATTGTGAAGGACACGTGACAACGTATGACGTCACGTATCATGAAGGTAACCAATTAATTAGAGAAGTCAAAATGCTTTCACATTCAAATCACGTAAGGATACTTAAGTGACTGTCAGTTTTCCTGAGCGCTAGCCTAGGGCAATTTATAGTCTCTCGGACGTGCACTGCCGTGTTACGTTTTGCAAAGCACATAGCCCACCCATCGTGCAGACAACCTGTGCATTCCAAGAATTGGAATGCGCAAGTTCTTTTCTTTTTGTCAAATTTTATTTTTATTTTACCTTATCATCTTTATACCTCAAGAAAACAACGAATAATTTCTCAGACGCTTTTCTTGGGTTCATTAGCTTGTGCCCAACCGAAATTAGGCCCCTCAGTTCCTCTTCTTCAAGTTGGTGGCAGAACAAGATGTTCGTGTTCATCATCAGATCTCTGCACCACATACCTGCTTCCGCAAACGGGGAAAAGGCAGACGAAAACTCGTAATACTCAGCTTCTTGTGAGTTAAACCTGGCTAAGTACAATACAAACCATAATATGCTTGTTTCGTGGCCAGTGCAGTAATCTGGACAGTGATAGCTGGCGTTTACGTTTGTTCGGAATATCATTATACTCGTGTTTTACGATCTTTATATTTGCTCATCATTCTTGTATGCGTACTTATTTGTCATGTGATCACATGTATTTAATTTAAATGCGCTCTGACAGAAACTTGAGGAATTACCGTTAAATAACCACGGTAGATCGCCCCACGCAACGGGGTGCAATACGTGAAAGCAGCATCGCCGGGATTTTTTAGCCATATCAGTTTGAGTGCTACGTTAAAAAACTGTGGCTATTCCTGGAGACCAACAACGGTCTCTTGTACCAGCGGTAGACAAACGAAGCTCAAAGCTCAGTAGCAACGACAAAACGGAATAGCTGTCACAAACGAACGACTGCAAAAACAAGGGCCTACTTCCAGCGTGGTTCGCAGAGTAACAACGCTCAAGAAAAAAAAGCAAAGCGAACAAGCGGGAAACAGGCGAGTGGGATGCTCGACCACTTCGCAGGAAGGTAATAGGAGAATGAGTAAAAACGTTGACGAGGATGTGGGCGCAGATAGTCTGAACACACGATAATGAACACATGGCTTGAAGCAAACAAGTCTCGTTTCGGTCGCACCGAGTTGGGAACGACGCCGTCGAACGTAGTTGCAAAGTCTACATTGCAAGTTGCATTGCAAGTTGCAAGTTGTAGATGTTAGTTTCACGGGACTAATCAAAAGAAGGTCAAAAGGAGGTAAAACGAAAAGTTAAGTCCATGTAATTCATGTTCATGTTCATGCATGTAATTTCTCAATTACACTTTTCAGATTCTCATTCAGTGTTGAAATGAATTAAATTTCTCCGTGAGGTAGTACACTCTGTTACTTCCTGTATAGTTCAACGAGCAAAGACAGTGGCGATAACGTGTAGGCCCGTTAAAAAAGTTCCGCTTACGCTATGGGCCACTTAGCGAGCGCCACTTACAAGACTTATCGGTGAACGATGGTCCGCAAGAGCGCGCGGGAAGCGCATTACGCTCTCGCAGCATCGAGGCAAGACGAAATCCGGCCGGGAGAGGAGGAACCAACTTGCGAGGGTTGCACGCGTGCGCGCAGGCGCGGTCAACAACAAAATTGCGCGCCGCCACACGGCACGCTCGACCTTCGAGCAAAAAAGCGGGCATTAATAATAAAACCCCAAAGCTAAAGCCACAGAAAGACGAGAGGACCGCGTCATACCGACGCAAAGCACGCGAAGGGCGCTCGCGAGTGCGTGGAAAGACAGAAGGGAGGAGGGAAGAAAACGACTCTTCGGCGCCCGGAAAAAAAAAACACGCCGGGAGGAGGGCCGCGCGAGCGCAGAAGTCCAAGCCGGTTGCCCGCCGCCGTCCATGTCTGTTGCCATACACAGCGGCAGCTTCAGGGGTCAAGCGGTTTCCTGCAGTGGGAGTTAAGATAACGCTGTTACCGCCGAGACGTTTAGAATGGGACACGAAGAGACAGAGCGTCGCCCGTGCCAATCAGCATAAATTTCGTTGCGTTCGCAAACGTCCCGCCAAAGACTCGCCGCTGTGCATTCGCCCCGGATGCAGTGTCGCGCCCTGATTGCCCATTAAGCGATCAATTTTTCTTTCTCTTAAGGTAAGAAAGAAAAAAGCGCTTCCTTGTGCGACAAGATGCAATCGGATCCAAGTGTTGCGTCCACGTGGTGAAATCGCAGAGTAAGGGGGTCGCCGCTCTTGACAAGACGATACCCGCAAACCCGTGCCCCACAGCCCAACACGAGAAGCGCGGATTCGGTGTCACTCCGGGCCTGCAGGAGCATGGGGAACGACATGTGGCTCACTGTGCCGTTGCTGATATGCTTGCCAGCTGTTCTGCAGTTAGTGACTGCAGTGAGCAAAGGTACGACTATTTTCTTCTTTTTTTCTGATTTCACTGCTGAGTGCCTCGAATTTCATGAAACGTATTTGTTGATATACGAGGTGATAATTTTTAAAGATCGCCTGTGGCAGATAGCATAATTATTGCTCTTGATCTGGATTATTCGAAGAGGCAGACATAAGTAGCACGAGTAGTTGAAGAACATATTCAACTAATTAAAAAAAGTTACTAGTAGCTTTTAATTAATTACTTTACGGCACGTACTGTAATTTACGAATTGTAGCTGGTGCGTTTGCAAGACTTGTCCACTTTATATAAACCTCCAGGATGACACCGTCTACGATATATTTCCTAAAGTTTGGAACCAAATTCTTGTGGTCTTTCCAGTTACTTTTCTGCTCCCATGCACAATAGAAGGTTTCGTTAAGAAATCAAGCGGAACAACAGTGCATTATTACGGCAAGTTTCATGTTCCCCATCTCCAGACTGCTGTCATTCTGAAAATTCATTCCACGTGGCTACGCATTGCAAGCTCGCCGGCAGCAATTCTTAAAGTTTAAAATGTGGCGTGAATTGATTACGTAAGAATGCAATTAGTGAACACATGTTATTTAGTTGAACGTATATTTCGCATTTATTGGAGAAGTAAGGTCCGCTTTTCCGCATAATCGAGCTCAAGAAATGGAATTACGTTATCTGTAACAGGCTATATTATTTAATTCCGTAAAACTTAAGAACGATCCCTCCGTAGAAAGGATAAGTATCAAAGAATTTTAGTTTCGCAACGTGCAGAAAAAAAACATCCCACCCTCACATGCAAAAACGAGCAGAGCGCTGCTCAGTGGCAGCGAACTAACTCTGTGCACATGTTTCCTCTTCTTCTATGTATAATGAAAAAATCCAGGAATAGTATCCACACAAAAAGTAGTTCTTATGGTAAAACGATTTTTGAGAACAGGAGGTGAATGAAAAATGAAATTCTGGGGTTTTACGTGCCAAAACCGCGATGTAATTATGAGGCACGCCCTAGCGGGAGAGTCCGCATTAGTTTTTACCACCTTATGTTCTTTAACGAGCACATAATGCACGGGACACGAGCGTTTTTGCATTCCGCCTCCATAGCAAGGAGGGCGCCAAAGTAGGGATCGAACGTCATAGCCACTAGGCTATCACGGCCTTTGATAGACCAAAGGAAAGCTGTTCTTACGAACGAAAAGCTTTGCGAATTCGGTCCCCAGGTTATTAGGCACGCCCATAATGTTTGTTACTCACTGTATACAGCGAATATACAATGACTATTACCCTAAACAGTGTTTTAAAAGTCAGAAATCCCTATGAAACTAATGACCTGGCAAGCTACCGAATGAACAGTTAGGTTCACTAGTTGCAGTAAATTTTCACCGATGGATATTTCGAGGCACGTGAACAGACAATAGGAAGATTTTCGGCACTTCAAGATTCGCCTTAGTACAACTTTCCTATAATTTCTTTTTCGATAACGTTCCAGACAACTTCTCCACATTGCATTGGCCATGTTCACCTACCTCAGGGGCATAATACTTTTTTGAACATTGAATTATTTAAAAACTATTTGATCGCTAGCTGTTGCCACATGAAAAAACATACAATCCAAAAAAAGCTGTTTTTTTACTTCTTATCTTGTGCAGGCAGCGATGCGATCCAAGGTATCACGATCCCGCGAAACAAGTTCGAGGTGCCCGTGGTTTGCTACTACTATGGCTGGGCAAGCCGGCGGCCCAGCCCCATGAACTATCAAGTGGAAGACGTCCCTCTTGACATGTGCACCTTCGTGGTGCTGGCGTTCGCCGGCATCGACGAACAGACATTCGAGTTGAAGAGCATGATTCCTGAGTACCAGGAAGACAGCCGTGAGTTCCGCTTCTATTTCGGCGCCATCAACGTCCTAGATTTCATTTAACAAGCTGTGCACATTCCGAAAATGTAACGCGAGCAAATGGTTTCACTAGAGAGCCATCCTAAAATAACTGCCGTTGTTTATTAATCAACGCGAAAGGCAAAGTGAGGTTGAGATAATTGCAGCTCTATTTAGTGCAGGCCCCAGTACCCCGTGAAATTTATCGGTTTTCAGATGTAGCAATAGAGACAGAGAAATAGCCGGAGGGCAAATGTTTTTTACTTGAACTGTGCACAATAATGGTAGCATGCTGTGTAAGGTGTACAAAACTCACTAACTGCTTACTAAGAATACTGATTGAGAGTCACCACTTGGTTAGTCGAATGCTCGCCGAGCACTGCTAACGTTAAGACTGGTCACCAACATTACCAAGCTGTTATCCAAGCTGGTCGCTCAGTACAGCGGGTATGAGAACTGAAAATTCGAACTGTGCGCATATCCCATAAGTACATTCTTTCAAAAAGCGAAGCTAGCTGCTCGAGCGACCTTGTGCCATCATTCAATGGTTCTCAGCTTGAGTAATGACCTGCGAAAATTTCACCTAGCAATTAATAAGGTTTACTTTTAGTAAGGGTGACAACCCCTGCGTGCCTCCTAACGGGCGTGCGCATTTGTTTTCGTTTTCTGGTTTTTTTAAGCACTTTTATTTTTCATCTATCCACCTTAATGAAATGAGAACCTGGTGTCCAGCTCAACTAAGGCCCTAATTTTTAAAGATCAAGTTTATTTTCATTTTCTTATCTGTCCGTTCTTCATTGGTTTTCACGAAAGCACGCCTCCGCGTAATCTCCGGAATTAGCCACTTGGCGACAAGGATGATAAGAAAGGAATATAAATTTGAACGTAAAGAATAGTTACAAAATGTGGCTCCAGAGCTCTTCAATCGCACCACTCGCGAAGTTTCCCGTACGCACCACGTTTCAAAATCTAGACCGGATGATTAGCGAAGCTAGTGGTGGTCTACCTATTGTCGCACCATCTATGGACAACAAAACTAAGTTTTATAAAGCATCATACGTTCGTGTGCCACAACAACTAGAAGATCATAAGGGCAGGCGAATATTCGAAGTTTTGAATAGGAATGGGATATTACACAACCATTCATATTCGTAATGCAAGAGCTGTTCCTATACTAAAAATAATTATTTGTTATTGTCGAATATTTGAGGCTACCCAAACATCTCGCAAGAGCCATACATTAAAGCCTTGCTAATGTTCTCCGTCGGCTTGACAAAGTAACGCAAATGATCAGAATTGAAACATTGACAAAAGTTTTTGAAGCAATGCACAAGCAAAATGCTAATGCAAGTCTTATTTTCGATTTAATGGCGGAAGCCTACATGGCAATCTGCCAGTGTTGCTTGTATTCTTTCATTTAGTGTCTTTGTTAGTCAAGTCATGCACATGGTATTTTCTTCGTTTGTGCTACAAGCAGTGGTGCCTTTTTTTTTTTTGCAACGACCTGTCTTTTACGTGTGTTTACAGTACAGAAGTCCTTTAGGCTCATTTTCCCCCTACAACTTCTGATTAGTTTTCGGCGACCATTTATTTAGCGTTTTGAAAAAGCTTCATTTCATACAGCAGCCATTAATTCTTGGAAGGTTTGTTTGCATTTGCGCTCTCAAGATGATGAGAGGACATTCGTGAATTTTTTTTAATGACAGTTGCTGATCTTGTATGTAAAACTTATTCTTTGTTCCTGACTGTTAGCTGCCTCTTTTTGGACTAGTAAATACAGGGTGTCATAAATACGTATGTGGGTCTGTGTTTGACTATTCGCTATTCGATTCGTTATTCGATACTTACTGTTCGTATTCGATTCGTATTCGAGTAATTTAATATTGTCCCACCTGTACAAGAGAAACATTACTATAAACGTGTTCTAATCCAAACCAAGAATAACTCTTTCTAATCAACACTTTTCTTCAAGTAGATTTGGCCCATCGAAAACTTGTTAGCAGAATATAGACGACAATGCAGTGAAGCTTAGCTTCATTTTCCAGTTCACAGGTAGCGCATCGGTCAATGAACCGCCACCTATGATACCCTGAGCACGCCCGAAGTTCCAAGTGATGTTCCAGAGTGGGTATGACTTAAAAATTGTGACCACCGTCAATTAAGCTGTTTGTTTTACCTTAGCAATATTTCTTCTGCATGGTAAATTTCCGCTGCTGAGCTTGTGCTAGAACTTTTATATTTCTGTTTTTTTACTTGCAATGAAAAAAAATAGCGCACGCATTCCTATTCCCTTAGTAAAACTTTATTTGGTTTGGATTTTGTTATGGTCTTTAAAACCATTGATTGTGCTCACGCTATGTTGTGCTCACCCATTTCGTGCAACATGTCTTGCAGCTGCGTTTCACAGCCCGTTTCTTCCTTATCAAGGCTGCCTTCGTCGTGATTTCGCATTGTGCTCACTCCAGAACGATACCTGAACTTCACCAACCTCAAGACCCAGCACTTGTACCTGAAGACTATGCTGGCTGTCGGCGGGTGGCACCTAGGCGGCGAGGTTTTCTCCAACATGGTCAGCACGCCGGAGAATCGGGCAGCGTTCGTCTGGAGTGCGCTACGCTGGATGCTGGACTACAAGTTCGACGGCCTCGAAATCATCTGGAAGTACCCAGGTTACGAGAAACGAGGCGGAAGGCCACAGGACAAGGAAAACTTCGCGCTTCTTCTAAAGGTAATTCTTTCCATATATCAACAATGAAAGCGCTTCTGGCAGTCTCAAATTAGAGACTGGTACGTTTCTACCGAATCAGACTTCTTGTAAATAAATGTTTGCGCCACTCTGATAAATATTTTTTAGAAGTGTTATCACGCGCTGATACTTCACTCACAGTATGCTGCCATAAAGTACTGCTGTTTCAAGCTGCCCAGTGATATTCCCGCGGAGTCCTGTGCGTAGTTTGACTATGTTAGAATTTCCTTAGCACGGTTCTTCTTAAACGACAGTCCACTAATTCAAGTGGTCCGTTCATGAACTTCAGAGATTGCGTGGCCGCTCCTGAGACGCGCCATTCACCAGCATTGTCTGTCAAACGATACGCCGAGAATACTATACGTTGATGCATTTATGACTTGCTGTCGCTAGGCTAGCTTCTCTAGACATCCTTAGACACTGTCTTCGTCTCTTTCTCTCTTTGGATTCTACACATCGATTAGGGTCAGATCAACCCTCCGCGGTAGCTTAGTGGCTATAGCGTCACGTTGCTGAGCTCGAGGTCGTGGGTTCAATTCCGACCACGGCGGCCTCGTTTCGATGGGGGTGAAATACAGAAACGCTCGTGTGCTTCGAATAAGGCGCACGTAAAGAACCCCAAGCGGGTGAAATTAATCCGAAGTTGCTCCCTATGGTGTGTTTCATATTTATATAGTGGTCTTGGCAAGCAAAACCCCAGTAATAATTTATTTTGCTTATATTAAAAATTTGATATCTCTGTTATAACCAGGAGTAAACACCTTTGTTTCGCGGTGCCTAAAAATATTTTGAATTGCAAAGCTATATAACGATATTTGCTTTCACAATAAAAGGGAACGTTCACGACATCATAGTAACAGATGTGCTGGTTTTAATGTTTGGTTATATTTTGTCGAGTCTGAAGGAAATGTACATCGAAGTAAAGTTTACGGGGGTGAACCTTAAGCAAGTGCAGGTCACGTCGGGCGCTGAATTTAGGAATGTATCTCCGCTGGAAGCATCTGTGTCATAACTAAAAAACAATTATCTTTTTTCTAAAATACTCATACCTAACAGCGTTCGTGAATTCCCCGTGGTCTGTTTAAGCAATCAGCAATGGCTTAATGTCTCGGGACTACCGAGGTGCTGGAGTATATAGCCCGGAAACTCAATAAATTCGCAGTCCTCATCACGTGAACATCGCATAGCATGCTTCCTTCTGACCTTTTCTTAACACGCTCATGGCGCGCCTCTTTCTTTTTTCATTCTTGTATTATCATATACACTCGCTCGTTCGCTCGCTAGTAGATATACTATTATGAACAGTTTTTTCCCAACAAACGCGCCATCTGCACTGTAATTTGAATAACAACTTCGCAAAACAAAAAAATGTGAAGGAACCTTCGACAAACATCAATGCAAGTGAATAACCATAAGCTTTTGGAGAGCTCTTCATTTTATGAAAGGAGCGATGCGTTAGAAGACGTATATTTGTAGCAGGGAAGATATTTAGCCAGTGTTTGTAGTTTCATTGTGTCATTCCCCTGAGAACAGGGTCTTTAACCAGCACAGCCGTATCGGCAGTCGCAGTTGGGTATACATATAAGCCGATTCGTCATATATGTATGTCGCCAGCGACTGCTGTCCTCCTCTCCCGAAGCCTCCACCAAAGGGAGAGGGCGGCGAGAGGAGAGGAGGGGCGCCCCTTCTAAGCACTTCACCACACAGTAGACACAATGTTTATTTAAAGCTGTGCGTTTTCATCTAGTTTGTCTAATCTAGGTTGAATTCGTTCATTTTCGACGGCAGTATGAATTTTAAAAAATAAATAAATAGAGCCAGACGACCTTTTAGCAGCTTTTAGGAGCATTGCTTAAAATGCAAGGCTTTCCTGACCCTAGTAACACTAATTGTTCGCATAACTTGCACCTCGCTCCTGTGCAAATTTTAGTCATCTTACTCTAGCCGTGGAACTTGTGTTGTTGTTTTGGTAGTCGATAGCATTCTGCGTAAATTACATGCGATCATTCATCGTATGGTAAAACCGAACTTGCCTTTAGGGAAAATAAATAAATAAATAAGATTCCAGGATACACACTAAGATAACGACCTCAATGAACCTTAAAACCAGCAAACGAATTTTGTTGTGCTATTCTGACAACCGCGTCGGAGCTCTGACATCAATTCCGTTTTCTTACATGCGCGGGTACTACCTATATCATTGCCATACATCCACGTTTCTATTACGCAGGAGCTGAAAGAAGCCTTTGCAGCCCATCCTCTCTACTTGACGGCCGCTGTTCCTTTGGAGGAGAACTACCTAGACGATGGCTACGACATCCCTAACATGCAGCGGTGAGCATGTTACCTTCGTTACCATGTTAGAACACAACGAATAATCAATAACGGCGCACGAGTAATATTATTTCACGCGGCATGAAAGCAAGTGTGGCAATCGTGCTGCGAAAAAGGTACAATTAATTGAAATACTTTTTGCCGCGGCCAGCCGCTATGTGACATTTCGTTTTTTTCTTGAGTGTCATCAATTGAAATCTTAGTCAGTCTGCAAATTGCTTAAAGCTGATATTGACGCCTGTATTCCAAGTGCTCGATCTTTCTTCCAATAATTATAGCATCACTAGGGGAGACAACTAACTCCCCTGCCGCAGTCCTGTGTTCTAGTAAAAATTTTAATTCTGTACGACATGTGCATTATTATGCTTAGAAGAGAAATCCTTCCTTTTATTGTCGCACAGGCTGATCTGCACGAGATAATTTGCAAAAAATATGCTGCCAGCAAGTGCCGTCTAATCACATTCCCCATGCTTAGCCACATATCGCTCAGTGCTGTCACGTACACCGCACGCTAGCATACAATCTGGAAAAATGATTTCTTCATTTTTCTCGTTAGTTGATGCGTCCATACTTTTATCGTATGTCTGTTACTACGGTGAAAAATTCTAGTGAACAAAAAAAGATTATCATTCCACCGAGCAAGAAAAAGAAAGTAAGAAGATGCGAACATTAGTTTAAAGGGACACTAAAGCGAAACAATAAATCAGTTTAGACTAATGAAGCATTGTTTGAGAACCCTGCAGGCAGTCATTTAAAAAAAAATAGCTTGCTTATTAGATGAGAAAATGAAGGTCCAAGTATCAGTATTTGAATTTCGCGCCAAAACCCCAGTGCTGGTACGTCAGCGTGACGTCAGGGATTCCAAAGTATGTTTTTGAATTTGGGCCGCGTTGGCTGAATAATGGTTCCCGAAACTTTCCATGTATAATATTTGGTTCCTTTAGAACACAAGGTAGTCAATCTGTACCACTATATATAATTAGTAGGCCCTAGAAGACGCCATCAAAATCCAAGACGTCACAGCCCCCAGGTGCGGGAAGTTGAGCAGGCGTCGCCACCCGTATTTCGTTCTTGCGCTTTTTCTGGCTTACCAAACGTCTTATTGCTGTAAGAGTGGTGTTTTTGGTGTCGTAGAACGGTAATTTACTGATGCAGAAGAAATCATTCTTCACTTTAGTGTCCCTTCAAGTCATATAAGCATGAAGACGTCTATTTCAACTCCTTAGGGACGCATCTGCCACGTGTGCGACCCTGCATGGTCTGGCGATTCGATGCATCTCTTAATACGGGGTCTTGACAGAAATGTCTTTTTTTATGTTGTTCTCTATATACCCTTAGCTTTGTGAATCTAAAGATAAAAGTTACAGTTGCGTGTTGTGCCGGTCAACGCGTAGGCAGGAAAGGGTTCTCGCCGAGAGGCGCATACGAGATGCTATGGCACCGGGAAGGGGAAATCGAAGCCAACGATGGACGACGAGAAAGAAAGAAGAGAAAAAGCGAGGCCGAAGTCATGAGCGAAAGAAAATCAAGAAATTAGTATAAAAGAAGGTGACGCATTTATTATCGCGTTACGCAGATACGTCGACTGGTTCAACGTCCTTGCCTACGACCTCCGCGGGACCTGGAACCGGTTCACGGACATGCACAGCATACTTTACAAGAGGGCCGGAGACTCTCCCTACTTTCAAGACCTCACCATCGTGAGTACGCAGAGGAAGCACCGAGAGTGAACACAAAATTAGAAAGAAAGAAGATATAACGCGTAATTATGCGTAACCGGGGGCGAATCGATAATTTGTGATTTTCTCGTAACACTCGCATGTAAAAAAAAAATGAACGAGTAGAGCATGTTCTTTGCACCAAACTTGTGTCGCACCGATCGCACATTTACTGTGAAGTCATTATTTAGCTTTAGCATTACGGCGTATCATATCGTTGCTGGTTCCTACACGTTGCGTAGAGGATATTACATATTGGTTTGTTTTCTTCGTCGGCACTGTGTGCCCACCTGTGAGTAAAACATCAATTTATATCACGCCTTGTTCATAAAATGCTTCCTTTTCAAACACTTAATTTGTATTTTTTATCGTCATAGGGCCTCATAAGATCCATATATGTCTCCTGGCCAGAGTGACGGAGCGAAATGCTTTTCCTTCTGGTTTTGGTTTCGTTCCACTGAAAAAAGCTCCGTTCCCGCTCTGCTCCGGAACGAAAAAGAAAATGATCCGTAGCGGCTTATAATGGTTTTGGTTCGCATACAGACATTTTCGAAGCAACGTAACGATAAAAACATAGTATTTATTTTTCTCAATAAGTGAAATAAGATTTCTGAGATCGTGCTCAGTGCCTTGTGTCAAGTTCCGATAAAACGAACTTAAACGAACATAAACAAATCATAAAACTTCGGTAACAAAGCGTTCTGCCCGTAGAAAACGAAACTATAAGCTCTTCAGCGCGCAAGCCGCGAGTTCTGCTACGATGCCAACCTGTTTGTTTTTGTCCCGCTCCGACACACTGCTTATGGCACGGCACTCTATTATTGCAATGTATTATTCTGTTATGTTTCTACTATGAATTGGCGCGCAAAAGCGGCGGTAACGAAACGATACACAGATCCACAGGTGTACACAGGAGTCGCGTTCTTCGGGCTCGCAGTGTCGCCTTATTTGCGCTGTTTCTTATCAACAAGAAAGCACAACCAACTTTCACGAGTCACCTCACTGCTGCAGTGAAATGAATTAACAGGAAGCAAACTCTTTCATCTTCTACACCCAATGCCTCAGCTACCCACCAGCTTAATTGTTCTTTTTGTGTGTGTGTGTTTATGTGCTTGTGTATGTACTGACATGACGCTAAAAAAAAAGAAATTGTGTTTTTGGGTTGCACCGGCTACTACCCGCCGCGTGAAAAAGAACAGGATGCACCGCAAATCACTGAGTGCACCCGAAAGCAAGGAGCACATACATAAGCTCTGCCGCAACATATAGCAGATAAACACGCACAAATATATATCAAGATCTAGTTCATACATACATGAAAGCACTTGTAACTTACTGAGAACACGCGCTGAGGTTCATAGTATTGCATGCAAGAGGGCCAACGCAGTTACGTGCGCACGTACATACATACATACATACATACATACATACATACATACATACATACTTACGTGCATGCATGCATGCATACATACATACATACATACATACATACATAGATACATACATACATACATACATACATACATACATACATACATACATACATACATACATACATACATACATACATACATACATACATACATACATACATACGTGCATACATACGTGCATACATACGTGCATACATACATACATACATACATACATACATACATACATACGTGCATACATACATACATACATACATACATACATACATACATACATACATACATACATACATACATACATACATACATACATACATACATACATACATACATACATACATACATACATACATACATACATACATACATACATACATACATACATATATACATACATACATATATACATACATACATACGTGCATACATACATACATACATACATACATACATACATACATACATACATACATACATGTATACATATACATACATACATACATACATACATACATACATATACATACATGTATACATACATACATACATACATACATACATACATACATACATACATACATACATACATACATACATACATACATACATACATACATACATACATACATACACGTACTATGTAAGTACGAAAAAACCTAGCAAGCTGTCTTCACGACATATAGTACGTCATCTGTAGCATTCTAACTTTTTCGTTTGAGGACACGACGATTTGACGTAGTTGAGAAGCCTTACGTTTTGGTCGACATGGTTGGATATGATTCTCTAGAGACTTATGCGCGCACAAAGACAAGACGTCGAACAGAAGGGGCACACAACATACGCAAACTTCAACTGGCTTTTATTGTGATAACGACAGATATATACGCTTCCACAGTCAGGAAAAAAACAGGAAGGCAAGAAAAAAAAAGGGCATGCTACAACTGAATAGCCACATGTGCCAGAGAAACCGAAACTTGTCACTGTCATGCCGTTTCACCATCCAGAAACCTCACTTCCTTATCACTTAGTACTACAAAACACAATAAAAGACAGTGGAAGTTTGCGCATGTTGTGCGTCCCTTCTTCGTTCGACGTCCTGTCTTTGTGCGCATAAGTCTCTAAAGGATTAAACGTACACCTGAGATATTGGTATTTTCCTTGAAAATGCGTAGCTATTCTTCGCTGACTGAAGCTGCGTGACGCGCTTCTCTTGCAGGCCGAAGGTATGAAGCGGCTGGTCCGCAAGGGCGCACCGAAGCAGAAGCTAATGCTAGGCATCGCCTACTACGGCCGCTCATACGTGCTTCGCGACCCCAAGAAGAACGGACCCAAGGCACGCATCATAGCCACTGCACGAGCACAAGCAGGGCCTTATGTTGGATCTGACGAACTCAAGGGTTACTACGAGGTGAGCTCACTTCTTGATTTCATCCTGCTGTCATGCGCTATTTATGAAGCGTTACGTTTATGATAACTACTCTCGCTTCATTCCAACCTTTCGTCACAAGACGGCAACTTCGTATTTGCTATGTGAGAGAAGTGCGCAGCATTGATCGGCAAACTAACTTATAAGTCGACTCACACAGGCTCACTGAGACTCAGACCGACCCGGCAGTCAGAGTCCCAGTGAGCTCGAGGGTGGGGTGAGTAGCGTGAGTCTGAGTGAGCCTGGCTGAGTAAATGTTTGGCGAGTCTGTGTCAGAGTGAAACCCTAAGAAAAAAAATATTACGGTAGAACTTATCTCATGCTGACTATCGGTGGTAATGCGAATAGCAATCGAGCAATACAGCGACAAATCCCATTCCTGACGTCACGTTTATTTAGCACCTGCGCTTGTAATTGTGAAACTTTCGTTGCTTCGGCTATATTGCACATACTCGGACATCGTCCCACTTTGCTATGGCGCTCGCTTGCCAAGGTGGTCTATGAGCGGGGAGGCATGACGACGACTGTATGACGCCGACGCGGTGACGATGGAACGAAGCAGAATAAATGATATCGATTGACGACAAAGGCGTATAATGACCATGGCATGAAAACAATTAGGTGTCGTTATTTAAATTATTTAGATGGTATAACGACGGCAACGTAATCACGACACATGAGGACAATGAAGTGACGAGAGCTAGATGACGACTGTGGTGTGACGACGATGATATATACGAATATAACTGGTTGAAAAAGCGGGAATGACTGCGATGGCATGACAACGGTGGCATAATCGCGACTGAATGACGACAGCATGATTACGATAGAATGAAGGACAAGGAATGATGTCGATGGTGGTGTGACGACGACGCTCGTCGACGATGGGATGACGATACTGAAGTGACGGCATTAGTGAAACGACAACGTGACGATGATGGCATGATGACAACGGTATGATGATGACGGCATGACGAGAGTCGCATGTCGCAGTTACAATGATGACGATGAAACAGCCGCGACGGCTGCCCGACGACCATATGACAGCGAATGTGTGAAGACGACTGTTTGACGATGATGAAGTGACGACGATGGCACGACTACGGCATGAGGGCAATGATATGACGAGTACGTGTATCATTGCAATGGCGTGACGATGACTGCATCGCGAAACCTTTCTGACGATGATGTTGTGACGACGACGGCGTGAGGAGAGTCAGATGAAGAAAGTAGAGTGACAATGAACGCGCAACTACGGTGGCATTATAAAGACGGTCTGACAATATAGGTAGGATAGTGATTGTCTGACTATAACGGCATAAGGGCGGCATAGTCACGACTGAATGACGACAGTATGATTACAACACAATGAAGATGAAATATTGACGTCGATAGAACAGGGAAGGTGGTATGACGACGACTGTATGACAGCAACGGGATGAAGTTACTGAAGTAATGACAGTGACAAAACGACAGCGTGACGATGAGGGCATGAGTAGAGTCGGATGACAAGGCTGAATGACGACGACGCCCCGACCACGACATCATTAGGACCCCGAACAGTTACCAAGTGGTCCGTGCTATTAGACAACTTGGATCCCTGGGTCGGAGTAGGAGTGACGATGGCAGCATCATGAGAGTCCGATCGCGAAACTGGAATGACGACGATACGACGACCACGACTGCATCACTATGGTGGTGTGACAACAAATGTGTGACGACCGTATGACAACGATGGCGTGACGATGACGACGATATAAACAGTGTCGAACGACAAAGCTGGATTTACAGCGATGCAATGATAACGAAGACATCACGATCATGAGCCCATATCTAGTCGCATAAGCTACGAGGGCGAATCAGAAAGTATTTGCCCCTACTTTCAATAGTCAAAATAAGGTACATATAGGTAATTACAAACATAACGTACAATCCTACGTAATTTACACAATTTTTCCACCTAGTCCCCACACCGGTTGAGGCATTTGTCCCATCGCAGCAGTAAATTTGAGATGCCCTTGTGTGGTCAGTGACGCACGCGGCCTTGCCGGACTCTGATTTTAATGCAAGTCCTCATGGCTTTTTGCGAACTCACAACACCACCACCTCACACTTCTCAAAGTGAGATCACTTTCCCCATACGTGGGCTGCATTTCCCTGCGGATTTCGATGGGTGTTCGTCCCTTGCTCTGTAGAAAACGAATCACACTTCGTTGCTTGTACGCCGGGAACGTTTGAAGTGCAACCACCATCTTCTACAACTGACAGCAGCGCCGTGCAGCGAAGCTACGGGCAGCTAAGGCTGGGCCTGTCCAGGAAAGTCCACCACTTTGAATGCATGCGTTGCCTTCACACTTACAGCCCTAATTTCGCTAAAAAATAGGGGCACAGACGGATTCCCCCTCGTATTAGACGACTTGTGTCACTGGGTGAGTATAGAAGGCGTCACAACGATGGCATGACGAACTTAAGAAATCGTGATGCTGGAATGACGACAATGGAACGACCACAACACATCAGGACCAAGCACATAGGGGGTGGCACAAGAGGACACAGACAGACAGACACAGATAGATAGATAGATAGATAGATAGATAGATAGATAGATAGATAGATAGATAGATAGATAGATAGATAGATAGATAGATAGATAGATAGATAGATAGATAGATAGATAGATAGATAGATAGATAGATAGATAGATAGATAGATAGATAGATAGATAGATAGATAGATAGATAGATAGATAGATAGATAGATAGATAGATAGATAGATAGATAGATAGATAGATAGATAGATAGATAGATAGATAGATAGATAGATAGATAGATAGATAGATAGATAGATAGATAGATAGATAGGCTGAAGTAGGCAAATAATGTTATTCGCATTAATAGTTTTGTGAGTGAGCCTGAGTCAGTCAGTCAGTCAAGAACTTTATTGAGGTCCTGAGGGGTCTAAGCCGTTGGAGATCGCACGCGGCGAGCTCCTTGGGCCGAAACCGTAGGCGACGCCCAAGTCGGGACGGGAACGTGGTGACGCTCCGCCAGTTCTTGGGCCCTCTGGACGGCCTTGAATTGCAGTTTGAGGTCCGGGCTTTTGAGGGCTTCTTCCCATTCGCGCTCACTGGAGAGAGGGCCCTCTGGTAACGCGGTACATTGCCAAAGCATGTGCGAGAGTGAGCAGTAGGGTTCTGGGCAGTCTGGGCAATTTGCCGGGATTTCTGAATTGTAGTGGCTTAATAGGCCTCGTGACGGATACGAGGCCATTTGCAGCATTCGAAACGCGGCCGCCTGCGCGCGCTCGAGTTTGGCGTGCGGGAGCGGGTATTTCATTCTGCCTTTTCGATAGTGTGAGGTGATTTCTTGATATGTGAGTAGCGGGTCATTGAACTGAATGTCCAGCCCCTCGGAGGCCGTGGGACCGTCGCGGCGGGCAAGTTCTCGCGCACGGTCATGGGCCGTTTCATTGAGGTTGGGTTTTTGCGGGTGGATGTCCTTCCCCATGTGAGCGGGGAACCAGGAGAGGCACCGTTTGCACTCGTTTGAGCTCGCTAGTAATATATGCGCTACCTCTTTCGGTACATTGCCGCTTTCGTAAGCCCGAATTGCAGCACGCGAATCCGTGAGGACATGGGTAAATGTGGGGTCTGCCATGGCGATGGCTACGGCTATCTGTTCGGCTTTAGCGCTAGTGATCGATTTAACCGATGCCGATGACCGTAACGTTCCGTTGCCGTCCACAACTGCTATCGCGAAAGTTGATGTATTGCCGTACTGGGCCGCGTCAACAAATGCGGTGGCTTCACGATCCGCGTCTGTGCGGTCGAGAATCGCGCGGGCGCGGGCCCGACGCCTACCCACGTTGTATAGTGGGTGGACGTTTCTGGGAAACGGTGAGACTCTGTAGTTGTCTCTAATTTCACTCGGTAGGGTAACAGCGTGTTCGAGATAGGGAGATGGGGAGACATTAGCTTCGCCTAAAATTAGTCTACCGGCTTTGGACGAGGATAGGCGGAGTATTTGCGCCATAGTCTGAGCCTCGATCACTTCGTCGATGTTGTTGTGCATGCCTAGCTGATCAACCATTGCTGTACTTGCTCTTTGTGGAATGCCCAAGACCTGTTTGATGCTCTTGCGCATGAGCGTGTTCAGTTTCGTCTTTTCTGTTTTCGTCCAGTTGTGGGCAGAGGCGACGTAATTAATATGGCTCATAAGGAACGCGTGGTATACGCGCAGTAGGTTATCTTCGCAGAGACCCTTCCTGCGCCCTGAGACTCTGTGGATGAGTCTGATCATATTTTCGGTTTTGGCGGTTAAGTGTTTGATCGAGTGTGCGTGGCATCCGGTGGCTTCGATTAGAAGCCCAAGAATGCGAATGTGGTCGACTCGCGGAATCTGTTGGCCGTCACTTGTATGTAGTGCGATCGGAAGTTCGTCTAGAGGAGTTAGGTATCGGACTCCTTGGCAAGACTTGCGATATAGTAAGAGTTCCGATTTCTTGGAAGATAGCGTCATTCCTGTCTCTAGTAGGTACTCCTCCGTGGCATCTAGGGCAGACTGTAATGCCTGCTCCATGTCTGCCAGGGAGCCTCCCGGGCTCCAGATGGTGATGTCATCTGCATATAGAGCGAAATTTACGTTCGGGATGTCTCGTAGTTTGTCTGCGAGTCCCTTCATCACTATGTTAAAGAGTAATGGAGAGATGACTGAGCCTTGCGGTGTTCCGACGGAACCCAGCGTGTAGCAGTCCGACTTAAGTTGTGAGACTCGCAGTCGGGCTTCTCTGTCTTTTAGGAAGGAGCGCACGTACTCCTGAAATCTCTGGCCGAGGCCGAGGCCTGCCACAGACTCCAATATGAAGCGGTGCGAGACAGTGTCGAATGCTCTCGTGATATCGAGGGCGAGGATGCCTCGAACGTCTCTTGTTTTAACGTCAAAGACCTGTCTTTTTAGGAGCAACATGACATCTTGCGTGGAAAGGTGGGGTCGAAACCCTACCATGTTGTGTGGGAGGAGTTCGTGTTCCTCAATGTAGCGTGACACTCGGTTTTGAATGACGTGCTCGGCTACTTTACCCACGCATGAGGTAAGAGAGATAGGGCGTAAATTGTCGAGGTTAAGTGGTTTGCCGGGTTTTGGGATAAGGACCACCGTGGCCGTGCGCCATTGCGTTGGTACCTCTCCTGTTTCCCACACGTGGTTGATGTCTTTAAGGAGTAGTGTAATGGCCTGGTCGTCTAAGTTACGTAAGATTCGGTTGGTTACCCCGTCGGGTCCTGAGGCCGATCTGCTGTTGAGGTTGTGTAGCGCCTCTCGAACTTCTGCTTCCGTGAAGGCAGCGTCTAGTTCGGGAGTGGTGTCGCACTTTATGCTCGGGTAATCGTTGGGGTGAGCGTCGCCTAATGGAAGGTAACGTTTGGCGATTTCTGCCAGGAAGGACTCTTCTGTTCCCCCTTTCGCTTTATGTAAGTGTAAAAGTCGGTCTAACGCGTGGCTGTGATTGTCCTTTGTTTGGCTGTCGTCTAACATGCGTTTCAGGAGGTTCCACTTACCTCCGGTCCGCATGCGGCCGTCGACCGCCGAACATAGTTCCTGCCATTGGAGTCTTGTGAGCTCCGTACAGTATTGTTCGATATCTCGGTTGAGTATCGCGATGCGTTTGCGCAGGCGTCTGTTGAGACGTTGTTTTCGCCATCGCGCAAGTATCGAGGCCTTGGCCTCGAGTAAGTGTGCGAGGTGAGGGTCAACCCTTGGGACCTCCAATTCCGTTTGTATGGTTTTCGTGGCTCTAGCTACGTCGCCCTTTATCGCAGAGAGGAGCTCTGCGAAGGAATCGTACGTGTTCGTGTCTTCCTTCCGTAACTGGCGGAAGCTATCCCAGTCTGTAAGGGTGAAAGACCGGGGTGGGGCCGCCGTGTTTGGTATTTCTGTGCGTATGACGAAGTGATCGCTGCCCAGGTTCTCTTGCGTATTCGTCCATGTGTAGTTTGCTACATTTCGGAGTAGCGTGAGGTCCGGCGTAGTATCGCGTTGTGTCGACGTACCCAATCTGGTGGGGAACTTGTGGTCCGTCACCAGGGTGAGGGACAGGTCGTCGATCGCGCGCGAGAGGTTGTTGCCGCTAGGCTTGATTGTGGGGTAACCCCACGACGGGTGGGGGGCGTTGAAGTCCCCTGCGATAATGAGCGGTGAGTTTCGTGCCAATGATGTGGCTTTAGAAAGGATCGCGTGGAAAGATTGTTTGTAGTGCGCGGGGGAGCTGTAGACGTTTAGTACAAAAATGCTTTGTTTTAGAAGTCGGTTAGGCACGAGCTCGATTAGGATCGCCTCGATGCGACTGTTTTTCGGAAGGACGTTATGCACGATATGCGCGAATTTTCTATTAACGAGCGTGGCGATGCCTCTCCTGGCGTCCCCTCCTTTTTGGGAGACGGGGCTGTACCCTGAGAGCGTGAGGGTTTCACATAGGGTTTCTTGTAATAGTATTACGTGCGGCTTTTTGCGTTGAATTTTGAGGTACTGTTGCAGCGAGGATTTGCGTTTCGCGTAGCTAGCGCAATTCCACTGCCAAATTTCTAAGGTGTCCCGTGTCGTGTTAGCCATGATGGTTTTGCGGGGGATTTATTGGTGACGAGGGGTGCGTCGTCGTGTCCATCTGTTGTGGCTGACTAGCTTTGTTTTTAATTTTTATGGCGACTTTATTTTCGACCACCTCTACACGATTCGTTAGGATACGAATACTTTCTAGGTTCTCTCGCGTGAGGCGCAGAATTTCGCCTAGGGTGTCTTGCGGTGCATTACTCTCTTCTTCCGTCTCTGGGAGCGGAGGGGGCTTGCGTTTGGCTGTGCTAACTTTTACGTTTGTCTCCTGAGGTGGTGCTTGTTTGGGAGCTTTAAGGTTTTGAATCTCCTGTTTTGCGTCATTAAGCTGCGCTGTAAGCACTTGTATGGTGGCCCGGAGACCCGCTAGTTCCTGTCGTAGGGCTGTGACTATCTCGCTCTCATGCTCGGGCAATGAAGACCGCGTTACCTGTCTGGTAGATGAAACGTCCCGTTGCTCCTGCTGGTGATGTCTCCCTCGTACTCGGTCGGCCCACGTCAGTTCCGTGGGGCCGGATGTAGGGCGCCCCCTGGAGCAGGACCGGCTGCTGCGTCGTCCCCTGGAGCGGGAGCGGCTGCTGCGTAGGGCGCTGCGGCGCTCGGGTGTCGGCGTGACCGAGCGACTCCTTGTGGTCGCTACGGGAATGCCCGAGGCGGCACTCGAGTCACTGTGACTGGCACCGCTTGGTCCTTGGGAGCGGCTACGGCCGCGTCGGTTGCGTCTGCGGCGGCGTCTCTGTCGAACGATGTAAGGGACCTGAAACTTGCGCTTGCAGTCCTTGTCGGCGGTGGGGTGCGGTCCGCCGCACAGGGTGCAGTGAGGGGAACACTGGTGATCTTCCGCTGGAGTTTTGATGCCACACTTCCGGCACCACGTCGTACTGGGGTTAGGGCAGACATCCGCGCGGTGACCGATGTTGCCACAGTTGTAGCAAACTTCTGTGTGTCTGCGAAAGAGTGTGCATCGAACAATGCTTGCTCCGCAGTAGATGTAATTTGGTACTTGCATTCCTTGGAAAAGGATTGTCACGGCTGTGGTGTTCTTGATTCTCTTCACCTCCAAGGCGTTGGGGTTGCGTTTCGTGACGATCAGTTCTCGGAGTTGGGAGTCGTTGAGCTCGAGGTCAATGCCTCGGACTACGCCTTTGCAGGTATCATCGGGTGGCGCCGGGTATACTGCGACCCGATACGTAGTGTCTTTCATGCGAATTTGTTGCACCGTGGCGTATGCTCTTGCATTACGTTCGCTGGGGGTGCAGATGATGAAGATATTATGAGTTACGTTGGGGCAGATGGAGTCTTCCGTGAGGTCTTGAGGAGCCAGGGCTGCCGCCATTGCCAGGGCTTGCTCAACCTGCACTGGTGTAGATTTGGCCACGTTAAGACCGTCTCGGGGTCTCACGATTATACGGAACGTGTCCCTCGGTAGCTGAGGGAGTCTCGAGGTAGCGACGAGGCGCTGGTATGCGCTGTTCGGTCCGGCGGTGCGATCACCGTCCCTTCGTCTGCCACGAGTACTTGAACTTGCTCCTTGTGGTTGACTGGCCTTTACCTTGCGTGATTTGCGGTTATACGCCGCAATCCAGCCCGGGTCATTCGCATCTTCCGGCGATATCGTCTCACCGGGGACGATTTCCATGGCGGCAATGACTGACTTGCGGTGTTAGGCCTAGGCCTACCCGCCTTTGAACGACGAGGTTGAGAATTCGAATGCAGAAAATGTTGAGAAAAAATCCACCCACCGAAATAAATCCGGTATCCACGGAATCCGTGTAACTTGCTGCTTTCGTTGGTACACAATTCACTTCGATTTAGCGTGAATAACCTCGTGAAATCATTGATGATATCGGGAGCCGATGTTTGCACGTCCGCACCAGTCGGCGCCCCACTACCCACCTTCAGTGAGCCTGAGTGTGTGCCGTTTTTTTGATCTACCTATATCTAATCATTAATGGTGTATTTTCTCGAGAAGGTTATGCACGATAGACGCATTGCACGTGCGACTATTTAACACAAAGTACAGGAGTGAATTATTTAATATTATGTTGGCAGCAGAGCGTAAGCCCGCAAACAGCAGCCACTTACGCACGAACCTGCGCCGACTCACTGTTTTTATTCATAAATGATCATCATCATTTATACGGTGATGATAAGTGACGTCGCCACTTTCAAGCTCAAGCTTCCAACTATAGGTCTTGCAATGACGGCTATAGAGCAACAGCTGTATGTCGCAACTTCAAGCGCAAAGCCTTCAACAAAACTCAAAGCGTGGTGAGCACGCATTTCAACTACCGCATTACATGTATTGCGAAAAAGAAAGAAAACCCGGTCCTCATTTGCACAACCTACAAATTTGCTTTTATCCTGGTGGTGGTGGTGGTGGTGGTGAATTGTAGCAACAGGCGGGTTTAGCCTGGCGAACAAGGCCGGCAATTGCTCCACCCGAGCGTCTCGCACAATACCGCTGATGGGTTTCACCATATGTCCATCAAACCTAAAGTGACACAACTAGCGTTCGATTATGCTGTTCTGTCTTTATTATCATTTAGCCTCAAGCCATCAGCAACGACCTATTGTTAATTCAGTCAATACAATATAGTTTCCACGCAATATACTCGCGAAGGAGAAGTAAGCTTCTACCACATCGTAATTCAGAGTAGTTTGATTTTCGAATTCTTCAACATAGCCTCTAAGGGCATAACCAAAACTATTCATTTTCACTGCTGCGCCGACTATAGGTATATGCTGGTTTCAAAAGTGTCTGCTACAGGCACGATAATTGAAAGGAAGCCGGCTATGAGTAATTATACCTAAGAGGTAAAAACAAAATCAGGAAAGAAGAATTTAGGATAACTGAAAGGTAAGCTCATTACTTTTCGAATCTCGATCAGGAGTCCTTAGAACGTGCAGTTTTAAGCGAGGTACACCAAGGAAGAAGAAGCATGTGCTTGCTGCGACAAAGCTAGGGACAGAATGTGAAAATATCTACCCGACTGTCGGTTGAAGCACTGCTGGCATCATTGAATCTCTTTGGTTCAGAGATAGCAGGAGGAAAGTAAACAAGTCAGCAACAAAGATAAGCAAAAGGCGATTTGAAGCTTGGTGGCAGAAAAGTAGGAGGACCCCCCCCCCCCCCCCCTTACAACGGCGACGTACAAAAACAAAGTTCCCAATAATGGTACAGAAAGTTGGGAATCAGTAAAAGAATAAGGTAGCTAAGACGTTCGGTAAATTCGAATAAAAAAGAGCTTCGGCCCAACCCACCGCCCCGTTTCAAGGGGACTCTCGTGGCATCCGACCATCCATTCACCCAAAGCGTGCTGGTATGGGTGAATGGATGGTCTATTATGAGCTGGTCTATTATGAGCGTTTTGTCTTCTAAATTCTGCAGCTGCGCATGATCAATTGTTAATGGGGAGCATTTACTGGCTCATACCAGCACTTTTCGGTAGGGATATTCCTGTCTCTTGCTGTTTTAGGTCTTTTCAACGAAAAAAAAAAAGGGAGAGAAAGTACTTGGCCGATGGCGGGTCTAACGAGGATCGCCGTGCGCAATATCTCGATGCTTCAAGTATTACGCCCCAGACGCATTTAGAATATTTATCTTCATACTCGAACTAGTGAACCTCATTATGCTACCAAAGCCCACACGGACCAACAACAAGATATTAAGTTTTACGTTCTTTCCTCCTTTTCTTCAGATTTGTCAAGATGTCAAATCGAATGGTTGGACACGGATGTTCGACAATGAGGCCAAGTGTCCTTACGCCTACAAGGGAGACCAGTGGGTTGGCTACGAAGACGAAGAAAGTGTTGCGAACAAGGTAATTGAGCACGATCGCTGCTGAGGCCATATTCTACAAACTGGCGTTCTCTTTTATGCATTAGTTTTAAGAGATATCGCTTTCCAGAACGAAAGGAGAAAAATGTGCACGCTACGCATTGTGAATGTTACACGGCAGAATGTGTCTACTAGATTGGCAAGAAACAAAAATGATACAAAGCAGCACTTCTAATGCCACTTACACGCCCAAGCACATAAGCATGAACGGCGGAGACAATATTAGGTGGCCACTTTTTTTTGTCTTAATTCCCCTGTGTTTCGCGTTCATGCAACAGTGAAACGGCAGTTATGATTCGAAAATGGTATCTTAAATTGCACGCCAAGCAATAAATACCTACTATTTCCCTTTTAGTACATCTATTGAGTAATTAGTGAATGTGCAAGATATATTTCTGGGGACGTAATAGGTTGACGCCTCCAAACACATCAGTAATTCAAGATTTCAATTTACAGTCATTGCCATAAACCCCCCTCCCCCAAGAAAAATATCAATTCCCATGCTGGCCATTGAATTATTATAATATTTATTTTATGTTGAAATTGTATGCGTCCATACAGGCATTAACCTTGATCGTAACCTCATGTATCAGTCATGCATGTTACACCTATATAAACGAACACAAGGCATACGGTATTATAGTCCTAATGGGCCAATAAAGCTGAACTCGTTTACGGTTTCGTCATCGTTGCATAACTTACGGTACAATATATGCACAACGCCTATAACACACGGCTCACCTTACTGGAATCTTCACAAGCAGGCCATCAACTGGCTATCCTGCAGCCCATTCAACAGATATAACGGCAGCTGCTCCATCATCGCAATATTACTAAAATATATTCTCACGTTTCTTTGCACTTTAAGTAATAGGTTCTCGGTACTCTCTCGTCTAGAACAAATAAAAAAAGCAGTCCCATTATATATTCTTCTAACTTGATACCTGGCCAATAGTAACAGCTCACGGCCTACGTCAGTTAACAATGAACGCCCATGTTTACGCTGCGCATTTTGTACTGGCCTTCGTTGCAGATGGACTTCATCTTGCGCGAAAAATACCGCGGAGTCATGGTGTTCAACAACGACTTGGACGATTTCCGTGGAGTGTGCGGCCCGAAGAACCCACTCATGACCGTAATTTTCAACAAGGTGGGCGAGAAGGCGCGCCGAGAGCTCAGGGCCAACCAGATACAATCCACATCGAACTGAATAGCTCCACCTAAGTAGTGCTATTTATGTTTCATCCATTCACTATACTCTCTTCACTGCTGTCAGCCCACCAGTAAGAAACTAGAAATAAAGAAAATAAATGCACATGTTCTCGTTTTGCTATTTCAGTGAAAACATACGGTAGTGTATTATGCATGGTGGCCAGAATGACGGGCGAACTGCTCGCAGTGATTCCCTGAAATGACGTCACTATGAGACTTCCGTCGCGAAGTCATGGCAATTCACGTTATTTCATGTCACATTATATTGTAAACCTACTTGTCGACCTAGTATTTTCGCAAGAGATCGCACCCAACGTGATCACGGCAGGTCGGATGTTTTGATGCGTCCATCTACACATTTTACCAGTTTTAAATTATTACAGCATTGAATCGGCATTTATCAAAAAATTATCAACACATACGATACCGTGTTACAAGCACTCATCATTCAACCACATATGAGAGCCATATATACCATAATTAACCTTACATATCCATAAAGGAGAACATAGTTGAACCCTCTACACAAAATTATTTGTTTATAGCATTTCGAAGTACCATCTTGAAGGTAGAGAAAAAGTTCCTTTTAAAGGCTCCAAAGGTGTTTTCTAGCAACCTTAAGAGTAATATATGAACTCCTATAGCTCTCACTTTAAGCAAGCTATATCAAGCCTAACAGCAGATTCAGAACGATCCCATGCAGTGTGATTGAGGATGTACAGTCCATTCAGTTATTCCCTTTGCTATCATCCTGAAATTCCTACCATGACAAATAAACGCAGAAGTTACTTTCGTAATGGAGAGCGGTTGGTATGCGTGGACACTCTACTCCATAATTCTGCTCTTATTTTAGTCTGCAAAGACACAGCCTACCTCTAGGGCTCCTGCAGTCCACCCACAAGAAAAATAACTGCTCCTATGTCCGCAATGTAATCAAACCACAGGCTGTACCATGTCCTCAGCAGTACGACTTGTAATTGCTTCATGGAATTTTAACCATTATAAATGGCACTGGTGTTAATGCAACAGTTTTCTTAGCTTGTATGCTTCGTGTGGTGGTGTATCTTCTGCGCGTTGTGTGTCTGTGACGTACACTGTCCGTATAACTTCATGTGTCATCGAGACTCTTCCTACTATTCTAGACAAACCGCTCAAGTATTCCTTAAAGAGCTTCACTCTGTCTTTTCTCTTGCTCCTTGATTGCGAAATTTTTATGCTTTCTTTTGTGTTCGTTTCTTTTTACACTTTCATATTCGTAAGAAATGGAGCGCACGTTTAAATTACGCCATTTTTGACTCGAAGCAAATGTTTCTTCCCAGCTGCTGTTCTTTAGCACGTTCGTTCAATATTCTGGAATGAAAAAAAAATGCGCCTGCAAATATTTAAACCAGTTTTTTCCACCTCCACCAGCAAAATATGCGCGAGTAATGTTCACCTACATCTAGATGTTACAAGCGCTTATTCGAACAGAAAAAAAAGACAAGTTAAAGCCAATTGCAGACATTTTTTAACATTCCACTCAAGGACTTTTCTCAGGCAGTAAGCCACTCCACGTGATCCCTTACAAAGCTGAAGTAAGGTAAGCCAATGGTATACTTCCTTCTAGACGGGGGAAGGTAGAGGAAGCGAGGGTATAAGAAGAGGCGAGGGAGGGCAGCTTCGCTCCCTTACGGTGCTGTCGCCCGGCTGACTGGCATACCGAGTCGCGAGCCCCTTGGCAGGCTCAGGCGCCCTTGAGGAGAAGGCGATGACATAATTTCCAAAGCCGGTCGGTTGTGCAAGAGAAGTGGCAGCCTCGGCCCTTCTCCTCACCGCACATGTCGGTCTGCCTAACGCCTAGAGAAAAGCGAAAGACAAATCGACGAAAAAAAAAAAAAGATTGCTGTTGTTGAACGCGGTTAAACGATGTTTGTCGAGCGATTGCGCGGTTTCGCTTGCCTTGGGAAAGGGCGAGACTGTTGATTTGCAGAGACGTAGCTTTTTTTTTCTTTTCTTTTTTCTTTGTAGCAGATACTACCACATCTACAATTGCACCACAACATACAGACGCTGCTCAGCGCCGTCGGCGCGAACGTGCAGTGAACGTGGATGCTGCCAGCGCCTCTGGTGGTGGCGGCACGAAAGGCTTACCTTGAACCGCTGTTCGTTTTCACTCCACAACGCATTAGGCAGGCTAAGTCCCAGTTTTACCTTGGCTGAGCTTGAAGGTCAGATTTACGCAACCAGGCAATTTTTCGCTGGTACTTTGAGTAGTAGAGCTATCGCTCTAAAAAGGAGGATGCGCAGTGTATACGGCCGTCGTTTCGTCAGCAAACCATATCATAAGTGTTTCTCAATTAGCCCTGCTTGTTTTCATGTACGAAATCTTAGTTCGTTTGAATGCTATCACGACCAACTTCGAGGCCTGCTCAGCGAAACCATTAGAGAGATGCATTGTCACTGCCTATCCTGCCACAAATGTATCCGGAAGTGTGGTGCTGTTTGTACTGCAAGCAAGGTTTTGTTAGGAAAGGCGCTGGCCAGCAGTGCCCGCATTGATACTTCTGAAGATCGGCATTTTCGTTCCCTCAACGTCAGCGGGGATGAACGGCGACAAGCTTACCCTTGCCACGTAGAGAGCTTGCAAAGATGTACTAGTCAAAGTTTTACACCGACATTGAAATGCTGATTGCGTCGTATACTCCTTATCAGTAGTTAAGCCAGCACGCCATGAGCGACACGATTTACCAATATGCCCTACTGTGCGATTCCTGTAACATAAGCCTAGCACTCAAAACGTTTGCGCATGTGAGTAGCCGTGTGCCATTCAAATTTTGAGGTTCTATGCAGTGGTCTACACGTAGAACAAATCGTTTACGTATAGTCACCGGCCTACGTGAACCATTTGACATGTCTCGTAGAGCCTGCAGTACCTTTGAGCTTCTGAAAAAGACCATGCATTGGAAACTCAATCGTCGGTCAACTAGGACATCTAGCTAGTGTGTACGACAAACCCTGATTATGCAGTAACGATGGAGTTACTGCATAATCTGCAAGGATTTAGGCAGGGTGAATGCATGCCTACGCGCTTAAAGCTACGCAATATGGCGCGTTTTAGATTTTATAGAAATGAGAGCGTAAATATACCACCTATGCCATACGGAAAAATGCAAGCGGGACAAAAATAAACACTAAACTTGCGCGGTGACTTAAAATGTACGGTGCTATATTGTTGCACTTACTAATGTCTGTAAGCTGTAGCTAAATAAGGTCTCGCAGCTAACATTAGCCAACTATTCGATGGTTCACAGATTTAGAAAACACGGTGCTACATGCCGGTCATCAGACTTCTGACAACCGAACACCGTAGGTCCTATAATTGTATCTTGCACTATGTTTTAATGCGACAGCGTTAAGGAGCCCGTGTCGCAGAAAGTGCGGCGTCAGAAGCCGCATCGGCAAAATATTTTCGAACCCCGCATACCCAGGCCGTTCACGTGACGCAAGTAATTCACTGAACTAATTGAATTTCTTAAGCTAAAATATGTGGAAAGGTCGTAAATTCTGACTTACACACAAACTACAGACATGATAGCTCTCGGATTGTAATTTGAGTTCACGAGAAGACATAATTCTGTTGCGCGAAAACTCAAACAAACCCATTTTCCAGCGTTTCGACAATGCTCAGACCGGAGACGGCGTGCGCCATTGGCGCACACCGGTGCGTAAATATTTGAGCGTGCACGAAGCAGTGCGCCTGCGTCCTTGAGAAACTTCCAGATGACGCTCGCCTCCGCCGCATTGCGGCCCCTGCAAGAGGCCACGTTTCGACCAGAAAGCCCGACTTCGTGCATAGCGTTCGCCGCGAGCGTTTCCAAGTAAACATTACGCTTACATACGCTGCAGTTGCCGGGAGGCGAGAGAAGCAGTCGGGGATCTTTGAATGCTATCGCGTTCCACTCTCAAAGGCGAAGCTTAAGCGTCCTCCAACTTTTTTGTTTTTAAATCCTTGTTTTACAGTGAAGCTGTCTATGGCTAGGATCTGGGAAAAGAATGTGTTCGAGATGGCGACAAAAACAAATAATCCTCTGGGCCGACCCTGATAGTGCAGAAAGGGTCCAAGCTCAATAGCCCATACTCCTGTGGGCTCGATGCGTGTCGAGAGAGAGAGATAGAAGAAAGGGGAAAGGCAGGGAGGTTAACCAGAGCGGAAGATTCGGTTTGCTACCCTACGCGGGGGAAAGAGGGGAGGGGGAGGTAAAGTGATAACAAAGTAGAGTTAAAGAAAGAAAGGAGCACAGACATACAATCACAGTTGGTCACTGTCGCCGCACACTGTCACCACACAGCACAGTAGCACTTGCAGC
Source organism: Dermacentor albipictus (assembly GCF_038994185.2). NCBI lineage: Eukaryota > Metazoa > Arthropoda > Arachnida > Ixodida > Ixodidae > Dermacentor > Dermacentor albipictus. The sequence continues at coordinate 405,804,331 of NC_091821.1, forward strand.
ATTATGAACATCTCTTCATGCCACAGCGTGTCGAAAGGTCCGTGTATATGTACGAGATAAAAAAAATAAAAAGTACCAAGTAAAGAAAGAAAAAGAAAAGAGGACAACAAAAAAATTAAGAAAATTGAAAAAACATATGAAATATAGATGAAAATAGAAACAAATAAAAGATACGAAACAAACAAAGAAGTTATGATGCTGACAAAACAACGCATTGGATCGACGAATGCTGTTCACCAAACGGTAATCTATGACGATACGTATGGAAACGTAAGTGTATATGTATAAAGTAAAAAAAAAGGAATACTGAAGAAGAAAAAGAGAAAGAATGGAAACAAAGAAAATTTTAAAATAAGAACAATATAATACAAAGAGAAATAAAAAAGACGAAACAAACAACCAATTTACATGTTAGCGCCTTTATTCAACCTATATAGCAGAACCACCACATAGAACTTAATATAGCTATTGAGCAATACAGCTTCGCTGGTCTTGGATCTTCACATAGTGAAAGGGCTCTGAATTTTTTGTTGAACAGCTTGGCTACCGTTAGCTGAGACAGACGGTGGAAGTCCCTACCCAAGACCGTTCATGGGAATGCCGCAAGCCCATACTAACACGTAGGCGCGCAGAACGGTTGATATCCGGGCGAGTTGGTACATAGTTGAAGGGAAAAAACCATTCACAAGCGACAAAGTACAAGAAGAGGTGTTCACAGAACAACTACTGGACTATCAACTGAGCTTTACTAGAAATGACATGGCCAGCAGAGCATGCGCAACAGCAGCACTTGATAGTCCAGTCGTTGCGCGGTGAACATCTCTTCTTGTCCTTTGTCGCTTGTGACTGGTTTTTTTCCTTCAACTATGTAAGCGCAAACAGGCCTTTTCCTTTCCTCTGACTTGACCACGTCTCATTTTAATACGCAGATTGAACGCACTGCTCTACCAATACTTAAATAATAGTATTTCGCAAAGAAACTTGCGCTCTTGATTTAACACAGTGACTGTAGTATAGCACCCAAAGAGCTTTTTACCCATTCTCTAAGTGTCCGTCCGCTGAAATATCTTACGGCAGGTTTGATGCCTTCAGGTAGCAAACAAGGGTTTGTACTGTGGAAGAGTCGACATTTGGGTGCGTTGGTACTGGTTGATCATCTCGAAGAAGCACCACAAGACGACAAAGATAAAAGGGGGGAAACACACAGGACGGCGCTGCCCTGTCTGTTTCCTGCCTTTTGTCTTTGTCGTCTTGCGCTGCCCCTTCAAGATCTTAAAGCGAGGGTTTATTGGCCAGCTGTCTGCTCCTGAAAGTTCACGTATGACGATAAAAAGGGTGTGCCCCATCCGCCGCAATGACCCTGTGTGGCGCGGACTTGCATTTGCAGGGTCAGATCTTGCAGACGTTCGTAAATATCTAAGAGTGTGGTGGTGCGAACAGCTGTCGCCTTAGATCTGTCATTAAGACCATCGCGCGTGAAAGGCGCACGATGTGGACGCGGCTCCCACCGACGGCATGTTGTTTTTTCTCCTCATTTATTTCTCATTACCTTATCATTGTTGCGTTTCAGTTAACACAACAAACAATTTTCCGTATGCTTTGCTTGGTTTTACCATCTGTTGGCGTCATATGGTTGTGACTAACAAACAATCGGCGCCGTTGTCCCCCCCCCCCTCCCTTCTTATCGGCTTCTCTTTAGAATGATGTTCATCAATGAAGTTTTATGCCCTAAGAATATTGCCTCGCTCTTGCGTTGCTGCCTTAAGAGTTGAATGACTACATGGTAAAGGTTGATTATTAATTTTTACTAGATATACTTGTGGTATATGGGCGAGTATCACAGTAGATTCACAGATTAGAGAAATGCAAAAGGGTAGAATTTCAGCACTTTAGATTATTTTTTGCGTCCAAGGAGAATTAGTGATGGCGTCGCAATCCACAAAATAGAATTCCGATTGAGGGGTTTTGTTTCACCACATGATTCTGTAAAGCTCAAATCACATCATTAGAAAAGGTTCGCTCCATACTTCAAGGGAATAAATATTCATTTTCTTTTAACGAAATCAAGACTCGCCTGTGTTCTTTGTACAAATCAATATTCGTGTATGGTACTCCCGTTTGGGGCACTGGTTGCAGTCAATCTTCAATCCGGTTGTACTTTTCCTCGTATGCGATCTAGTTCAGTCACTTCAATCATCACAATAATTTCGAAGTGTTTCAAGTTAATTCAACTTAATAACAGGAGCCTAAACAGCATAAGCGCCTTCTGGAGCATTCGAACAATGACCAATGAAGGGATCGTTCGGACTAAAGGATGTGAAATTAAAAAGCACGTTCACTGTTGCAAGAACGGTCAAAGGGAAGCAAGCGGTATATGGTCTGAAATAAACGCAAGCACATTCAACATCTGTGTTTCGCTGAGCCATAGTGAAAAGCGAATCGGTTCGAATTACATTCTTTTCCAACAGTTATTCATCTCGTGTCTTCCGTTCTTTCTAGCGCCTGCATATTCGTATTCTGAGACTCACATACGCATCTGCGCATTTTTCAAAACGATATTCTCACTACGGCAGGACGACAGACTAATGGCTCCTCCACAGTGCCTAAGCGAAGGCACGCAAAGCTTCAACACGCCGCAAACTACCACGCACGCACGCTCGCTCGTGAAAGCCGTCCTTGTGTTTGTTCCAATTATGGCGAACAACATTTGAGATAGTCTACGTTGACAGTCGAGAAAACAGCTTCGAGCGCTAGCAATCAAAGGCATGTCGAAGATGTCTGCGACATGATGCCACCGGCACGGGCAATGAACAGCTAAGAACAAGACATGTGATCGCTATATTGAGAAATTTGTACAGCGAAGCTGTATATGGCTAGGATTTCATCCATTTAAAGTGTTCGTGCGTCAATATAAAAAAATATGTGCGCGTGGGCTGATCCCGGAGACGTGCGATACCGGGCCTACCCGCAGCGGAGGTGAAGCACGCCTGAAGCACTCCGCCCCTAATAATAATAATAATAATAATAATAATAATAATAATAATAATAATAATAATAATAATAATAATAATAATAATAATAATAATAATAATAATAATAATAATAATAATAATAATAATAATAATAATAATAATAATAAACAAAATAAATCAGGAGGCATTGCCATATGCGCAATGGACAAAATGTATATATAACAATACACTCTTCAGTCGCAAGAGAACAATGCCACCGACTGTGGAAATGTCCGTGCCGTACAAACGAAAGACGTAATTGTGATATCGACTGTGTATATATATCTCCAGGCACACCTAAGTGCGATATGACCACGCACTTTGCGTGGTTTAGCCGTAATGACACTGCCCCTGTGATCATCGTTTGACACTTAAATATGGACATATCAAAACCAGACAAAAAATGGTTCCCTGAGTTTGTACCAGGAGAATTTAGTTTGAAGTGTCACGCCACTTCAAGTCAAACTACTCACCAAAGTCGTGTATAAGATTTGACTTCGGCCAAATATCTGTATAAAGTTGTAACCGAACCAATCAGTGTATATCACAGTAATCACAAAGCTATCGTCACCGCCATTACCAAATGACGAAAATAAATACAAGTGCCCTTGTCTAACCCTCTGTGGTGGGCTACAGTTTCGCTGGTCATCCACCTTTACATAGAGGAATAGCTCCTCAATTTTTATTCTGGTTTGCTAATGTACGAAAAACACACCGTAGCTTACATTAAGCGCACAAGAAAGCATGATTTGGTTTTGTTCAGCATACATGACATTTTCTTAGAGTTTCGAAGTATTTTGCTCAGCCGTCATCTTGCTTCTACAGCAAAGTAGCCGGCATTATTTTTTTTTTTACTTCGATGAGGCACGTGTGTCCAAGTGTTTAAGTGACCTGTGTTGTGTGTGCCAAAAGGAAAGAGCCACTGCAGCTCACATCCTTTGGGACTGTGCTAAGAATCCCCACGAAGCTGCAACGATAACAATGATACCACCGCGGCTCGAGGCCGCAACGATGTGCTATGACCAATCTGTCCAAGCCCAGGCCGTCCAGCAGATCTCGGCGGCCCTCGAAAGGCAACGACCGAGCGAAACCGGAGAGGGGCTGCCACCTCAAAAGAGGAGCAGACGCGGTCGACCAAAGGGTGTAGTGCGGCCGCGGCCGAAGTAGAGGTGACGCACGCCGCGAAGACGTCATGGCCGCGTCACGGTGACGCCTCACTAACAGGGGAAGGCTAACCGTTCTGCAGGCATCCATAACAAAGTTTCTTGACTCACTCACTCACTCACTTCCATTCTGCCTTCACGAAAATGTCCATTTTGTCAACTTCGTCAGAATTGGAACAAGACTTTGATCACGCAAACAAGTAATAAATATAGAAAGCAGTGCGGTAAAATGACTTACACTGTTGCAACATAACGAAAGAACATGGGCGCAATATTGAAATCAACCAAATGAATGCGAGCGCAGCGTGTGCCGTGCAGATTTGCGAAAGCGTGCTTCGATCTTAACGATCATGTTTCAATCTTCACGATTTTGACCTTCCTCGAAACGTTCATCCATCATCTCATGGCACCAGAAAACCGAAGACGCGAACAGACAAGGAAATTGGCTCGAACGGGAGATATGGAGAAACACCCGAGGCAGAGAAATCTGTTCGAATCGCCGCGACGTCGTGCTGCGTGCGAGCGAAATGTTGTGGTGTGGCTGGCGGCGGCGCACGAGCTTCTGAGACGTACATAGCTGCGTATGCGCTCCAGAGCCGGTTGTGCAACCTCGGACGGGGTAATCTCCACCGGCGCCGCTGCTGTCGCACGTGTCAGCTGGCTTCGTTCAGACAGCACGATGTCACGGCCGCTGCCTGGCAGAGAAAAGCAGCCTTAGAACGAAGGAGCCACACGTTGGAATGCACAGCTATAGTTTATACAGGACGTCGTCAAGTTGCCGCTCTCTTATCAACGCGGCGTGTTGTTTTTCGTTGTTCTGGTGAGCGTGAACGCGGACGGGTGCAACACCGAATAGTTGCGCGGTTCGTCGTTAGGAAAGGCTGTCGCGCCGGGAAAACACTCTATCAGTCTTGGAATATGATCAAAGTGTTGCGCGGATTCTCGGACTGTTCCTTCTGCCATCATGAGAGCATAGAAAACACTCGGCGTCTTTGCGCTTTGGTGCTGATTCTCCTGCTCGCCGTCCTTCAACAACAGGCGTCAGCGGTGACCAATGGTAATGTACATTTATTCAGCGTGCAGCAAAACGCTGAGCGAACTTCTGGTTAGAACTCGTAAGTTGGGATTTGGCGTATGCATGCCCTTCCGACACAGATAGACAGTCATTTCAAGTGCGAACACATCAAAACTGCAGCCCTCACTTGAAATGTTTTCTTCTTGTATGATAAATGTGGCTTCGATAACGCTAAGATTTTTTACCTTATACATCAGGCAAGATTTTAATTTGAATAACACAGAAAGATATTTCGCCGGTGCAGTTACGTCCAAACACATGTGCTAACATGATGGTAGCTATACTGTCGATGACGAGCTTTGAGAAAGCGGTGGCTCCTCAAACTTAGTTTTCGTGCATGCTCTAAAAAAAGGTGTACTTGACTTGTAGCGTGCGTAACTTGGCCCGCTAAACACCTCCCAATGGCCATCGTCACAATTGTTTATCTTCACTGCAATGTGACGCCATACAGTCATACACCAGCCTGGCGCTTTGACATGTTTGTACAGCAATCAACAAGAAAATGCATCTAAAACATTATAGCGTGTCGGCTGATTCTGTGGTGTGATACTTCCGCTGTAGCCTCAGATGTAGTAATTTGGCTTTGGAAAGTAAAGAAGTGGATTGTACGGGTCATGCAAGGTTTGATATTGCTGAAGGAGCCACGCGACGGTCTTTCTCCAGCTGAGCCATCACCCTAGATAGAATATTCCCCAACGGCAAACCAAATAATACTTTCGACAGCAGTGTTCGTGTATAAACATATCTTTGATCGGCACCACATGGATCTCAGCAAGTCAGAGCTGCGCTTGAAAAAAAGACAGCTACCTTCCTTGAGACTGCAAAAAACCGGTGCCGACGCTGGCCTTGATTAAGAGAAAAACCTTCCTCAACTTTGCGTTAACGTAACACACCGCCTTCTCCGACAAATGGGTAGGCAAGGTTTTTCTGACCTGCTTGTGGACAGTAGACTGCGAAACGCTTGAGCACTTCCATTTAGAATTTTCAGCTTTCAGCAGTTGTCACTCTGTAGTGCAAAGCAAGTTCCAGCAGCGTATTTTTTCTCAAACTGCAATCAACAATTCGATACGAGGCTCCCAAAGCTGCACTATCGAATCCATCACAACAACGAAACGAAATTCTTGTGTGTAGTGTTTGTGCTCTGTGTGTGATATGGTGCGTTGTTGAGTGCCTTCCGCTTCTTCTTCCTTTTGTTTCTCATCTTCAAATTAGCGAAAGCAGAGCCATATTAAAAAGAACAATTCAAATACTTGCCTGTCTTATCTCTTGCTGTTTTATGTGTTTACATGTATATCTAATAATGGTTAAGCAGGGGTTAGATAGTTAGATTAAGGGAGTATGTGGATCTTCCTAGCACCAAAAATGTTTTCTCTATCGTTTTATGATAGCTTGGCCGCAGTCGCCTTTGCAATATTTGTACAGCATTGTTCTGTCATCTCCTTACACCCTCAGTGTTTGCACCCACCTTTGCGCTTGCTTTGTCTCCAACTCCAAGGTAATGGTGTAGGTTTTACTTTATTTTATTATATTCGTGTTAACTATTTGCCGCACTATGGGTACTCCATTTCTATACACGCTGCCGAGCTGTGGCAAGTTTGTATTAGCATACCACGTGGCCAACGAGTAAAATATTGGCTCCCAAAGCTCACACGATCTGAGCAGAGTACGCCGTTCGTAGCACGTTCCCCCAAAGGCGATCTAACATGGACTTTCTTAAACATCTCTGCAAGTCTGCGTTGTGTACAAAGCACTCCTTAGCCGAGCACTCATTTGTCATGGCTCCAAAATCATTTTTGATCATTGACCTTTTGTGCGGAGCTTGTAGCCTGTGCATCGGTTTTAATGTCTTATAATTGCATCAATAGGAAACTAGCGGACTCACAGCCTTAATATCATTAAGTGCAACAGTGGTTTGCGGGGCCGACGCCTGCAACTTATCCTGTGTGGAAAATGTCAGGCACATGAACTGCTAAGAAATATACATTTCATGTAATGTAATTTTACCACCGCGACTGATAACAAAGATAACATAAGATGTCGCTCTAAAGAAAACTCGAGTAAAACGAAGTTACTGTCATCATCCTTAATTCAGGCATCCGAAAGAACACAGGGATTAAAGTATGCGTTGAGCATCACTTCTGGAAAGCGATAATGTTTTTGCAGCGCGGAGGTACACTCTCGCAATCTGCCGCTCTATACTGACTCTGATTCAGCATGACACAGGGTTTATGCTACAGTTACAGTGGTCACAGCTCTATTGAGGGCGTAATATGGCTAGAAAATGGTAAAGCAGTCGACTACGACGCAGTTCAGCAAAGAATTGCGAGCTTATGCTTGAGTTCATCGGCTCTGCAGGATGGTTTTGTAATAAGATTTCCGGAGATTTTCATCTCTCTTTGAGCTGCAATCGCAGTGTCATTTTAGGATACGTTAACTGAGCCCCATGAACTTCATTGTTCAGTATAACGTTTCATGCGGAGGACACCATCTGTCGCTTGTTCATGCAGTTAGCGGTATATTCAAGTAGCACAAAAGTACTCGTTAATGAATGATAATAAGAAAAGCCCAAGTTATAAAAGCAGTCCGATTGTCTTCAAGTTTAAAAAGATATATGTGTGCATGTAATACAGTCGTCAACTAAAATTCTGTTGGGATTACTGATAGACCTTAATCAGTACGTGTCAAATATAACCATCCGTATTTACTACGTCTGTAGAAACAAGCACGCATTCCGGGGGCGACAAGTTGATGTTTCCATTTTTCAAGAATGCTAAGGGCCTACACGGGAAACGCAATGTTTATAGCAAATAAATAAATAACGAAGATTTCATGGTTGCCTTTATTTTTTTTTTTCAATTTCGCCTATGATAATGCACCACTTTGCTAAAAAATTTCGCTTGAAGGAGTCCGTGTCTCTACGTTACAGCTATGTGTTTCTTTCTTTTTTTATCGTCACGTCTTTTATGGGCGCCAACAGATTACGGATCATAAAAATAAAAAAATATATTATGGATTCTGTGAAGTATCAAGCTTCAAATTAATTGTGAGCCCCAGCCAGCACTAGTATGTGCGACCAACACGCGTACACTAAGGCGATAATGTATGTCAGAGCTGGGTTAAATATTTTTTTCTTTTGGTGTTTGCAGTCTCTACCCGTTTGTCGCTGATACTACTACTGTGTACTAGAAGGAAGTAGTGTTTTCAAGGGCGGCACGGCCATGCATTGCTGTGAGGCGCAAAAGTGTGGAAAGGTCCGGCACTTGGTTGCCATGGAGACCATGCGACAGCAGCGCCGCCGCCAACATCCGTCGCATAGGGTTTCCCGTAGCTCATTCTTGCTGTTGGCAGTTGCGCTGGTTGCGCGCCGCTATCGTGTGCGTCCAACTTTGTGTTGTTAGGGATATTTTTTTTTGTAGTTTGTGTAGTTGAAATGACGCCTTCGTTTAAAATAAAGGCTTGCTTTTTCCTGCAGTGTTCCAGTTTGAATTATACACAGCGGTTATCAGTGCAATATAACGACCTGAATCCAATATGAAGTATTCAATTACATTAATTATCCAGCTTTTATATAACTCATGTAAGTGAAAGTTATAATCGTTAATTAATTAAACAAAACCAAGTTTGCTGTTGGTCTGCATTAGTCATGTTGCCTAAATAATTGAGTAATTAGGCAGGTAATCATTATGCTAGTAATTACTTTTGCTATCTCCATTAGAGTGCTGATCCTAGAAGTTGTAGAATTTAAGTAACCAGTCTCTTTACAGGGTGCCCATATATTGTTTGAGTGATATCTGCATACGAAGGAGGAGGCTTTCATTGACAATTTTTTCATGTGTAACACGTAATTGTAAAAATCGCATGTGCATCTCCACAGTCGTTGATTTTCTGCAGCCTAACGATGTATAAGCAACAATTGTGACTTCTACGACTAACTATTGTGTAACACTTGACTTCATACTGCCAAATTTTCTGTGACGAGTTGGCTGGCTCTCCTTTTCAAAACGTTTAGCCTTTTTGAGACCACTCGCGCAATCCTCCATCTCGGAGCATGTGAGGACCTTGAATAAAAAAATAATAAACTACAGACATTCACAAGCACAACCTGCGCAATGAGCCGTCGTTGCCGAGCGTGTCGGGAGAAACACGGCGGCCTCCATACAGCCCATGCTGAAGTGGCGCCGCCTGGTGACGTCTACAAAAGGAACCTCAGCCACGGGCCCTTCTAGTACACTGTGATAGTACATTATTTGAACACTTCCCAAGGTGCCGCGAAGCACGGTATCGGCAGTGTCCCGTACTAGGTCAGTATAACGCACGAATCCATTTCGCACGATACTGTTCCTTTCATATTATCCTACGTTCAAAAGCGACCGATCTGAATAATAACATGTAAGAACCACGGGAAGGATTACTGACTAAGCACAAAAAATAATACTATCGGAATAGAACCATTACATTATTCCTGCAGACGAAAGAAATAAGGAAGGCAGGGAGGTTGACCAGAAGAAAAAAAATTCCGGTTTGCTACCCTACGCTGGGACAGGGAATGGAGAGGTAGAAAGATAAAATGCAAACAGAGAAAGACACAGAGAACACGCACATTCGTGATCACAGCCCTTCATCGCATGGGATACCAGTTGACACTACCGTCAGTGGTAAAGTCCTTAAGAATTGTAAGAATCCATTCGTAGAACCTTTTCCTGCAATGGCTAATAAGGTCGCTATTCTAAATTAGCTTATTCTATAAACTCCCCCCAGTAGCGCCATCAACTAAAATGATACCTTCAGTTCCATACCTCGCGGCTTCTGCACAAAAAATAGTCATTAGCCACCAGCAGCCGTCGCCGCTCCACAATATGTGCGGAACTGAGCATGGCACAGCTGAATCGATACGTCGCAATATAGTCGCATTTCCTCCGCAAGTTAAGCGATAAAAGCAACAAATGGCAGCTAAATATATGGCGAATGCTGTTTTCCTATACAATATACGTCTACGGCAGTACTGCCGATTCTTTTACTGTAAATTCCTCTTCAATGATAGCGAAGATGCTGCACCCAAGCAGTCTGTCAAACCAGAACACGAAACAACCGTGCACGGAAACTTGACCCACAGCTCTAATTACTCTTACCAGAATGAAACCACGCCTAAACTGCAAATAGCGAGGGCATCATTTTACCAAACAATGATCAAACTGGTTAAATAACAGGAGCTCTCCCCAAAAGCGAAAATATTTTTTCGGAGCGCTCCACTACAAGGCCTCTTCAAACCAACCGTGCAGTTTCAAGACGTTCAACTGAACAAAGGTACTATAAGCTTAATGAGAACCCGCACAGTAGATTGTGGTCTCGGCACGTAAAACGCCAGGGTTTATATACAATATATTAGTACTTATTAAAGAGAATCTGAAACATTTCTTCCACCTTCCTTTTTTTTTCCATGGCAGGTCGCGATGCGACTGAGGGAGTCGACATCCCTCGCAACAAATTCGAAGTTCCTGTGGTGTGCTACTACTACGGCTGGGCCAGCCGGCGCCCAAGCCCCGCGGACTACCACTTAGAAGATGTGCCGCTTGACATGTGCACATATGTCGTTCTCGCCTTCGCCGGCATCGATGAGGAGACCTTCGAGATCAAAAGTATGATTCCGGAATACGAGGACGATGAACGTGAGTGTTACCCCTCTTTTATTACCCTGGGAGTGTCAAAGTGTTGCGCGATGGGACTGCAACGAAAAACGGGAGGCGCTCTCAACGAGTTTATCCAAGAGCCCTTATTTGGTTTATTGGCGCAGAACACGTTGTGTTTTTTTCATTCACTTCGCGTGTTGCAGAAATTAAAACCTGCTTTCATGACGCAGATGCAGAATTCCAGAACTATACTGCATCATAAGACTCATTACATCCATAAGGCTAAACAAAAACAGTAAGTTACGATGTTCTCCCATAGGTAAAATGGGTGTAACACACTTTGCACCGGACGCTTGCGTCAACACTTCATAGTCGCTTCTTGACTCGGCCATTTATTTGCCCGTAGAACAGGCGAAATTTCTAGAATCGCTCGCAGATAAATGAACCGCTAAGCGTGCTTCAGCTTACTTAAAGCACAGCTTTTCGGATAGTTTGCTCCTAACCAAGCAATGGCGGGCTTCTATGCGGTGAAGTCGTGATATCACTACGTAATGAGTAATGATTCTATCTTAATAACTTAGTCATGTGTTAGAAAAAAAAAATGTGAAAGCACCGTTAATAGCGCTTGCTTCGCCTCAGTACTTATAGACGTGTGCGTGTGTGTGCGTGTGCTTCGTGCTTGATTATGCTACAGGGAAGTACCTCAGCTTCACTGACCTCAAGAACCGTCACTTGTACCTGAAGACGATGCTGGCCGTCGGTGGCTGGGACCTGGGAGGCGAGGTGTTCTCCAACATGGTCAGCACGCCTGCAAGACGGGCGGCCTTTGTCGAGAGTGCCGTCAGCTGGATGCGGGACCACGAGTTCGACGGCCTCGAGATCTTGTGGAAATATCCGGGATACGAAAGGCGTGGCGGTAGGCCATGGGACAAGCGCAACTTCGTTCTACTGCTCAAGGTGCTTGTGTGTTGATAACGCGCAGGATGTCGTCTTCCTTATCACGTTGAAAAGAACTGTATACGATTGTTTTTGTTGTTCTCGTTCATGGCTCATATTATTGGTGTCGCCTTAGTTGGATACGTGTAGTATGGAAACCATTACGAAATCGCTGGAGTGACGTCGTTCCCCACTTTGTTATTTCAAACAAGGAAAGAAGTCATAGTAAGGCAAACATTTGTCATTCCACACGACCCCTACCACGTAATTGCATTAAATACTGTGCAAATAAGTACGTAAGAATAAGAAATATAAAGCGATGTAACAGAACCCATACGTGCTGTTAGTAGTTCGTTCACATTTCCAAAAAGGGAAGGCTTTTTTTTTTTCGATGGTGTCAGAGAAATTTTATTTACAAGAAAGGCAGGGAGGTCGGTCTGAGCTGTAGCGCTCTAGCCTGATAATCTGCATTGGGCAAAAGGGAAGGGAAGGAGAATGAAAGGAGTGGATGCATGAGTATATCACACAATTACCCTGCTAAAGCCACGCGTCCAGCTCCGTCTCAAAAAGACCATGCTGCGAACGCTGTTCATTTGCTGTTGTGAGCGCTGTTGAAATGTCCATTGTTAAAGGGCACCATCAGAGGGCTGAGGGCGTCCAACTTCGTCCTACGAATAAACCTGTGGGTCAAGGCTTTTGTACCTTTGATTTCCGATTAGAAGAAAAACACCTTAGTTAATCTACAGAAAACAAGCAATATATAGTGAACACATTAGGGGCAAGTTACGAGGGCTCATCGCGGTTAAGTTGTCATGACAACAGTGTTCAAATAAATGTTACAAATCTTTATTATCTAGGAATAGTAACCTTAAAGAACGCAAACAAAAATAGAAGTTATCTTGGCCAACAATGCAGTTTAACAATATGTTGCAGCACAGCATCCCGTTTATGCAGGTATGATTTACAAGCAAGGGATACAAGGTTTAATTAACGAAGGAAACCTTCTCTGGCATCTTATCTTATTCATTATCGTGTTATCGTGAAAGTGCTCAGTTTTTAAACGCTGCAACGTATTCTACAACTGTCACTTTTTTTGCTAATCTTTGAATACGAACAACGACGCCCATAAATAAATATACATATAGACATTTTATTTTACGGGGGCTCTTTTTTCTGCGTACAAAGGAGTACTCCTTAGCTGGCCTTCGATACATATTCAAGAATAGAAATATTGCATATGCATAAACGATTGTCTCTCCTTGCGTGCAAATAGTGTCTCCGTCTCTCCTAATGCTTTTTTTTTTTTTTTAGCCATGAATGTGCGCAATTCTTTTTTTTTTCATCTCACTGTGCCTTTGAGATGAAATTATGCCGTTTCGCCCAGCGCCCTACAAGAACCAATGATCTTTGTATAGTATTTTTTTTTCTTCAAATGCGTATTAAGTGTAGCAATGTGCAGCAGGGGTCTGGCGACGCCTATTACTACTAACCTCGAGGTATAACACTGAACTTTTCTTAAATGGCGCAGGTTGATTACCACATAGCGTCTACTCGTGCTCACGCCTTTTCATCTACGAACTATGCATATTATTATTATTATTATTATTATTATTATTATTATTATTATTATTATTATTATTATTATTATTATTATTATTATTATTATTATTATTATTATTATTGTTGTTATTATTATTATTATTATTATTATTATTATTATTATTATTATTATTATTATTATTATTATTATTATTATTATTATTATTATTATTATTATTATTATTATTTTGGTTCAAGTCTTTACGCAACGCAAACGTACATTACATTGGCAGGAGCTGAAAGAAGCCTTCGCTCCGTACCCTCTCTACTTGACAGCTGCTGTTCCGTTGGAAGAAAACTACCTCGACGGGGGCTATGACATTGCCAACATGGAGAAGTGAGTTAAAATTTACAGGATTTTACGAATACAGACATTTGAGAAGTATCTGGGGGAAAAATAACGAAGGGGGAGAAAGTATGCGACTGTCACGGTACCGTTCAAATGTCTGGAGACGCGAGATGCTCGTAATCTTACATTACGTTAGTTGCTATCATTAACCCAGAAGGAACTGTGTAATTTCCTTTCCTGTACGCTAATAAATAGGTCGAGTATAGCTCGCACGATTGATTTAGGCTTGTAGTAAAGAAATGCGTTGTAAGTGATGGTACGGAAAACATGATGAGCACGAGCAACTCGGACCGACTATGTTATGGCGTTCGCAAGCCTGTTCAGATCGCTGTACTAAAGACACCGTAATGCCCAGGTAACTGTGACCACGTGCACTCCGCAAGAAGGAGCAGAGGCCAGCAAACCTGCTTTAATGCATGCCACGAGGCGATATTATTCTCAATAGTCACGCCAATCCATATGTGGTCCTCAGTACTTACTGCGGCTAAAATAATTTATTCAGATAGGGTCAAAAGCAGTGAGTGCATAGAAACGTACTAATTTTGCCAGCGCTATGTATAGTCCCTTCTAGCAGAGCAGTTTGCTCTATATAGGAGCAAGATTGTGCTTTAGTAGGCGCGCCGCGCGTTGCCTTAATGAATGCGTACAAATAAGAAACCATTACTGCTTCTGCCCTGCTGCCAGAGTTGTACATGTTACAGAAAAAAAGGTAACTGATCACAATTACAATTACATCATTCAAGAATGTAATTGATTGCAGTGCCTAATTACTGCCCGACAAAAGTGAGCAATTACTGAAGAGTAATTCATTATTTCTGCGTTACTTTCATCTAGACTTTTAATAACATTGCACAGATACCGTGCAATGATACGTCCACTGCGTCCACTGCAGCCCTTCGTACATTGTTTATTTTTACAAATACTAGGGGCCATGCGAAATTTCTTAAGCGTTATTTCCCACTCAGCTACCTTGCCTTAACCAAGGTTTTCGCGTTCCAGTTAGTATTACTGTTATACCTTAGGCCCGCGTCTTCAAGGCAAGGATCGTGCGAGGGAGGGAAGGCACAAGGAATGGTGTGAGCAGCCCCGCATGTTGACACCTTACTACAATTCTAACCCAAAGTCCGCCATCATGGCTAGGTAAAACTAGGCACGCCAAAAAACATCCATTAATAATTTCGATATTTCCTATTGCTTTTTAAAAAAATCCATCGCTCTTCTTTACACCCGCCCTAAGAATTCCGGGTGTAAAGAAGAAGGCCAATCACCCAAAAATAGCTCTGAAACAGATGAGGCTGCCATTAATCAATCAGACATACGGGGACCGAATACACATATATACCGATGGTTCGGTCTTATCTACCAAATCATCAGGTGACATTGTCATTCCAGCTACGAAAACTACAATGAAATTCAAAGTGTCGCACATGACAACATCAGTGGCGGCAGCGCTTGCAGCCTTGTGTGCTGCCGTTAAATACCTGCTGCAAGAGACACCTCAGGAATGGGTCACCTTTTGCGACACTAAGGCAGCACTTAAGAGTCTGCATTTTCACTATATTATAGGATTCATGAGCAGCTGACATATAAAATAAGAGCAGACCACAAACAAGCTATCGCTGAAGGGCATGTAATTATATTCCAGTGGCTACCTGGACATACCGGCATTGCTTGTAATGACCTCGGCGAGGAAGCCGCTCGGTCGGCCCATCTGGAAGCCCGACCAGTTCCAGCACCCTTATCCAGAACTTACGCTGCAAGAAAGCTTCACATCGTGGCCAAAGCTATGACACAAATATACTGGTCTTCTCCCAAGCTCCCGAAATGTCATCTTCATAGACTTCATCCATCCCCAATGCTACAAGTGCAATCAAACGTTTCCCGCTCTGAGGCAACAGTATTGTGCGCCGCCTCTTGGTCGGGGCGGTATTTACGAAGGCTTACTCGTTCCGCATTGGAATTGGGGATACGCCCATGTGTGACTCTTGAGGAACTATTGAAACGATTGAACACCACCTATGTCTCTATCCCGAGTACGACGTCGAGCGTGCAGCTTTTCTGACAGGGTTAAACTGACTGGACTCTAGACCATTTTAAGAAATGAAGATCATTGGAGTACGTACGGCCGTACGCATCCATGGCACAGAAAGCCACGAAAGCGTTGTTGCACTGCCTCAAGTCGACATGTCTTGGTGACCGTGTGTAGACTAGATGCGAAGCTTTAAAGTTCGTGAAACTGCGCTCTCTATAGCTCCTTTTTCTCTCTTCGTCCCCATACCCCCTTCCCCCAGTGCAGGGTAGCAAACCGGATGTCCGTCTGGATAACCATCCTGCCTTCCCCTCTCTCCCTCTCTTTCTCTCTCTCTCTCTCGTCGTTCTCCTCCCACGCTTTTGACATGAAGACCTCAGCAGCTACCCTGAAAGCTCGCTCAATAAGCGGGCTGGTAGGCAGGGCGGTGTTGTAATGAACGAACATCTTGCGAACAAGATTGCTATTACTCAGGGCCTGATTGCTCTATGACGCGCAGCGCTTGTTATTGCTGGGATTAGAAGAAGACGCTTCCGTATGGGCCAATGAAGACCTCTAAAATCGTCCGTAGCTGATAACTTGACATTAACGTCCTATGTGGCCTTCGCTTTAGAGACATATTAGCACCGGTTCAATTTGTCGGCGAACATCTCGTGGAGTCAATAACAGGAACAAACAAATATTGAACTACTGGGTTTGCCTGTAAGAACATGCACATCCACGAGACTGCTGCCTGGAACAATCTTAAGCATGCTATTGTCATCATGATCATCATCATCAGCAGCAGCAGCCTGGTTACGCCCACTCCAGAGCAAAGGCCTCTCCCATATTTCTCCAACGACCCCGGTCATGTACTAATTGTGGCCATGTCGTCCCTGCATACTTCTTAATCTCATCGGCCCACCTAACTTTCTGCCGCCCCCTGCTACGCTTCCCTTCCCTTGGAATCCAGTCCGTAACCCTTAATTACCATCGGTTATCTTCCCTCCTCATTACATGTCCTGCCCATGCCCCCCCCCCCCCATTTCTTTTTCTTGATTTCAACTAAAATCTCATTAACTCGCGTTTGTTCCCTCACCCAATCGGCTCTTTTCTTATCCCTTAACGTTATACCCATCATTCTTCTTTCCATAGCTCGTTGCGTCGTCCTCAATTTGAGTAGAACCCTTCTCGTATGCCTCCAGGTATCTGCCCCGTAAGTGAGTACTGGTAAAATACAGCTATTATACACTTTTCTCTTGAGGGATAATGGCAACCTGCTGTTCATGATTTCGGAATGCCTGCCAAACGCACCCCAGCCCATTCTTATTCTTCTGATTATTTCCGTCTCATGATCCGGATCCGCCGTCACTACCTGCCCTAAGTAGATGTATTCCCTTACGACTTCCAGTGCCTCGCTGCCTATTGTAAATTGCTGTTCTTTCGCGAGACTGTTAAGCATTACTTTAGTTTTCTGCAGATTAATTTTTAGACCCACTCTTCTGCTTTGCCACTCCAGGTCAGTGAGCATGCATTGCAATTGGTCCCCTGAGTTACTAAGCAAGGCAATATCATCAGCGCATCGCAAGTTACTAAGGTATTCTCCATTAACTTTTATCCCCAATTCTTCCCAATCCAGGTCTCTGAATACCTCCTGCAAACATGCGGTGAATAGCATTGGAGAGATCGTATCTCCCTGTCTGACGCCTTTCTTTATTGGGATTTTGTTGCTTTCTTTGTGGAGGACTACGGTGGCTGTCGAGCCGCTATAGATATTTTCCAGTATTTTTACATATGGCTCGTCTACACTCTGATTCCGTAATGCATCCGTGACTGCTGAGGTTTCGACAGAATCAAACGCTTTCTCGCAATCAATGAAAGCTATATATAAGGGTTGGTTATATTCCGCACATTTCTCTATCACCTGATTGATAGTGTGAATATGGTCTATTGTTGAGTACCCTTTACGGAATCCTGCCTGGTCCTCTGCTTGACAGAAATCTAAAGTGTTCCTGATTCTATCTGGGATTACCTTAATAAATAGTTTGTAGGCAACTGACAGTAAGCTGATCGGTCTATAATTTTTCAAGTCTTTGGCGTCCCCTTTTTTATGGATTAGGATTATGTTAGCGTTCTTCCATGATTCCGGTACGCTCGAGGTCATGAGGCATTGCGTATACAGGGTGGCCAGTCTTTCTAGAACAATGCTCCCGCCATCCTTCAGCAAAGCTGCTGTTACCTGATCCTCCCCAGCTGCCTTCCCCATTTGCATAGCTCCCAAGGCTTTCTTTACTTCTTCCGGCGTTACCTGTAGGATTTGTAATTCCTCTAGACTGTTCTCTCTTCCATTATCGTCATGGGTGCCACTGGTACTGTATAAATCTCTATAGAACTCCTCAGCCACTTGAACTATCTCATCCATATTAGTAATGATATCGCCGGCTTTGTCTCTTAACGCATACATCTGATTCTTGCCAATTCCTA
Source organism: Dermacentor albipictus (assembly GCF_038994185.2). Classification (NCBI taxonomy): domain Eukaryota; kingdom Metazoa; phylum Arthropoda; class Arachnida; order Ixodida; family Ixodidae; genus Dermacentor; species Dermacentor albipictus. The sequence goes on from NC_091821.1 coordinate 405,822,583, forward strand.
GTTTCTTTTTCACTGTTTTTAGGCTTCCTCCATTCCTGAGAGCATGTTCAATTCTATCCATATTATACTTCCTTATGTCTGCTGTCTTACGCTTGTTGATTAACTTCGAAAGTTCTGCCAGTTCTATTCTAGCTGTAGGGTTAGAGGCTTTCATACACTGGCGTTTCTTGACCAGATCTTTCGTCTCCTGCGATAGTTTACTGGTATCCTGTCTAACGGAGTTACCACCGACTTCTATTGCACACTCCTTAATGATGCCCACAAGATTGTCGTTCATCGCTTCAACACTAAGGTGCTCTTCCTGTGTTAAAGCCGAATACCTGTTCTGTAGCTTCATCTGGAATTCCTTTATTTTCCCTCTTACCGCTAACTCGTTGATCGACTTCTTATGTACCAGTTTCTTCCGTTCCTTCCTCAGGTCTAGGCTAATTCGTGTTCTTACCATCCTGTGGTCCAGGCACGTACCCAGGATTTTTTTTCGGGGGGGGGCCCACCACCTCCATCATCATCATCATCATCGTCATCATCATCATCGTCATCATCAGCCTGTTTTATGTCCACTGCAGGACAAAGGCCTCTCCCTGCGATCTCCAATTACCCCTGCCCTGCGCCAACCGATTCCAACTAGCGCCCACGAATTCCCTAATTTCATCGCTCCACCTAGTGTTTTGTCGTCCTCGATTGCGTTTCCCTTCTCTTGGTATCCATTCTGTAACCCTAATAGTCCAACGGTTATCTAACCGGCGCATTACATGACCTGCCCAGCTACAGTTTTTTCCTCTTTATGTCAATTAGAAGATCGTCTATACCCGTTCGCTCTCTGATCCAAACCACTCTCTTTCTCTCTTAACGTTATGCCTAGCAATGTTCGTTCGATCGCGCTTTGCGCGGTCCTTAACTTGCTCTCAAGTCTCTGCCCCATATGTCAGCACTGGCAAAATGCACTGATTGCACACCTTACTTTTCAATAATAATGGAAAGCTTCCAGTCAGGAGCTGGCAATGTCTGCCGTATGCGATCCAACCTATTTTTATTCTTCTGTGAATTTCCTTCCTATGATCAGGGTTCCGTGTGATTAATTGACCTATAGGTAAACATACTCCTTCACAGTCTCTAGTGGCCGACTGGCGATCCTGATCTCTTGTTCCTTTGCCCGGCTATTTATCATTATCTTCGTCTTCTGCACATTAATATTCAACCCCACTCTTACACTCTCTCTGTTAAGGTCTCCAATCATTTGTTGTAACTCGTCTGCATTGTTGTTGAATAGAACAACATCATCGGCAAACCGAAGGTTGCTGAGATATTTGCCGTCGATCTTTACTCCTAAGCCTTCCCAGTTTAATAGCTTGAATTCTTCTAAGCGCGTAATGAATCACTTTGGAGAAATTGTGTCTCCCTGTCCAACCCCTTTCTCTATAGGTACCTCCCTGCTTTTCTATTGTAGAACTAAGGTAGCTGTAGAACCTCTGTAGATATTCTTTCGCGAAGGACGAGTCAGTAAGACGAGAAACTATTTACAGATTATATTTACAAAAACGTTGCAGCGCTGACCGGTTAGATTCACAGCGGGAGCCCAGTTCGTTCTTCCTACTCTTTTCTGGAGTTATGGCGCCTACGCGCCTCGTTCAAGCAAACAAATACCACACGCATGTAGCAATATTTTCCAAGCTTTTTACGTAAGCGTTCTGTACTCCTTGATTACGTAGTGCCTCTACGATTGCTGGTATCTCTACTGAATCAAATGCCTTTTCGTAATCTATATAAGCCACATAGCGAGGCTTATTGTACTCTGCAGATTTCGCGATAACCTGTTTGATGACATGGATGTGATCCAGTGTAAAGTATCTCTTTCTGAAGCCAGCCTGTTCCCTTGGTTGACAAAATCCAGTGTTGCCCTTATTCTATTGGAGATTATTTTGGTTAATATTTTATATAATACTGGGAGCAAGCTAATGGTCCCATAATTGTTCAATTCGTTAACGTCTCCTTTTTTTTGTGGATTAGTATAATATCTGCATTCTTCCAGTTTTCTGGGACCCTTGCAGTCGATAGACACTTCCTATAAAGAGCCGCCAGTTTTCCAAGCATTATGCCTCTTCCACCTTTGATTAAATCGACTGTTATTCCACTTTCTCCTCCCGCTCTTCATCGTTTCATGTCTTGCACGGCCCTTCTGACCTCATCGATAGCTATAGGAGAGTTTCTGTAGCCTGTTCACTACTGTTTCTAAGTGAGGTATCGTGACTCCTCTAGGTACTGTATACAGGTCCGCTTAAAATTTTTCCCCTGCTTTTACTATATCTTCGAGATTGCTGATGATATTATCCTTCTCATCTTTTAGTGCATACATCAATGTTTGTCCTATGCCAGGTTTCTTTTTTACTGATTTCAGGCTGCGTTAACTTTTTACGGCTTCTTCAGTCTTTCTCATGTTATAGTTTCGAATATCAGTTATTTGTTTCGCCTTGTTGATCAGTTTTCACAGCTCCGCGAATTGCGTAACGCTGTGCGGCCGCCAGTCCCATACAACCGCGTAGAGCGCAGGACTCTGCGATTCTAGACGTACTGCGCTCACCGCGAAAGGTTAGAAAAACACCCACATAAGCACAGCAGAGAAGTGGCTACGTGAGGCGGTTCCAAACAAGTAATTGTTCTCCACTTCCGGCGGCGTTTTTCTCTACTTCCTTTTTAAATAAAAAGATGTTGATCCATAAATATTCTCATAAACAACGGTTAACTTATTTATTATTCGCTTTTGCTTGCAGTTTCGTTGTTACCTTGGCTCTCTCCCTTAGTAGATCGCTTAATTTCTCAACTCCTTGCGATTTTTGTTTCCAGTTGCCAATTTTGCACGAGAAGTGCTATACAATTTGGGAAAAACAGACGAGGTAACGGGTGACAGTCATCTTACTTATGGGTTTAAGGGTTATTGCAGGGTTTCATGATGGACGCTCTTTCACATTATCTTATTTCCCACCTTATCTAACCCATATCAAGTGTATATGGTTCCGGGCATCTGCCAGCGTCGCAGCGCGCCGTAACTCAAGGAAATGAAGCAAAGGGATAAGTTAAACGCAATTGGCGTTTTCTCCGGCCGCAACTCTTTCCATGAGAGTACAGACCAGCTGAGTAACAGCCGCATCCCTCTCCTGGTCCCAGGAGCAGCCGAAACAAAGAAGGTTGAACTAACAAAAGGAACAGCTATGCGCGTGACGGTTGAATAGATGGTGACAGTTGAACGCATCTCGAGTTAATCGCGCGGGTGCGGAATCTATGAGAAAACTGTCCTTCACACTACAAGAGATGCCGATAACTACCGCCATCTAAAAGGAGTGAAAAAGGCAGCATAATGCTGACCGATGAACAGCTGCCAAGTCTCAACATTGATCTGGCGGCGCTTTAGGAATGTGTGAGGAGTGGTGGCGTGGGCGGGGAGGGGGGGGGGGGGGTATGCCACTTGATTTCGGGGGGGGCCCGGGCCCCCCCGGGCCCCCCCCTGGGTACGTGCCTGCTGTGGTCACTGCAGCGCACCTTGCTGAGCACGTCCGCATCTTGTATGGTGCCAGGGTTAGCGCAGAGTATGAAGTCTATTTCATTTCTAGTCTCGCCGTTCGGGCTCCTCCACGTCCACTTTCGGATATCCCGCTTGCGGAAGAAGGTATTCATTATCCACATATTATTCTGTTCCGCAAACTCTACTAATAACTCTCCCCTGCTGTTCCTATAGTGTCTATGCCATATTCCCCCACTGCCTTGTCTCCAGCCTGCTTCTTGCCTACCTTGGCATTGAAGTCGCCCATCAGTATCGTGTATTTTGTTTTCACTCTACTCATCGCCGATTCCACGTCTTCATAGAAGCTTTCGACTTCCTGGTCATCATGACTGGATGTAGGGGCGTAGACCTGTACAACCTCCATTTTGTACCTCTTAATAAGTTTCACAACAAGACCTGCCACCCTCTCATTAATGCTATAGAATTCATGTATTTTACCAGCTATATTCTTATTAATCCGGAATCCGACTCCTAGTTCTCGTCTCTCCGCTAAGTCCCGGTAGCACAGGACGTGCCCGCTTTTATGCGAAGCATACTAGCCGCACAACCACGCTCTTCCTTGCTGCCCCGCGCGCGGCCGCGTAGCTACCATATGACGTCATAACAGCTGCAAAAGCGGAGGCTCAACTCGTGCGCTCGCTTGGGGCCGCGTAGCTACATAGCCGGGTCTCAGCTCGTGCGCTCGCCTGCATGAGTTGTTTCTTCGTCTAGCCGAACCAAATATAGCCAAGCAACAGCAGTTCACCAGGCTAAACAGTGGTTCAAGAACTAAAATAAAGGCTAGTATGCTTCGCATACTGGGCTTAACCTTAGCTAAGCCACAGCCATTTTTAGCACTTTATATGCTTCTTTTCGCCTCCTAACTTCAGTGAGCCCTATTATATCCCATTTACTGCCCTCTAATTCCTCCAACAGCACTGCTAGAATCGCCTCACTAGATAACGTTCTAGCGTTAAACATTGCCAGGTTCATATAGCACCTCCGTGCTATTGTAGTTTCCGGCAAATTCAGGTTGCCAAAATTGCATGATCTCCTACAGCTTATGTCAGCAATAAAGTAACTAATTACACGTCATTTGTTACTGAAAAAATTATTGAAATACAGTGGTGGTTAATGGGCAAAAAATATAATCGTTAAATTACAAAATTAGAACATAATATTGTAGATTAAAAGTAATAAATTAGATGCAATTCGTTGCGTATAAGTCTTCCTGCTACGAGGCGATCACCTGTTGGAAATGCGGCGGGGTGTTCGCTAACGCACTGTGCTCCATTCATGCTGCAAAATTAGGAACGGTAGAGAGACGTGTGCAGTAGTGGGCTGCGAAAATAGGGGCTGACATTTTAAAAGGGGAAAGAGAAAAGCAGGAAGCAGGGAGGTTAACCAGAATAACGTCCCACTGGCTACCCTACACCGGGGGATTGGGAAAGAGGAAAACAAAGACGACAGGGAAAGAGAGGAGGGAAGGAAAGAAGAAAATTAGCGGTGAGTTCGCTGACGCGTGTGGTCTAATAGAAATTGCAATAATAGTCACAGAATTTCACACAAGCCCATCGTCCTCAGGAAGCACAAAAGCGCCTTCACCTCTTTATGGGCCGACGAGCGATGGGAGCGGTGTTCCAGCAGCACCTGCACGGAAAGCGGCCTATTGTCCAGTTTTTGAAGAGCGCTAGCAAGTTCTTGTCTTCCTGGGGCATATCGTGGACAGTGGCAAGCAGGTGGTCGATATTTTCTTCGGTGCCGCAGACCTCTCATGCTGCACTGTCGGTCACTCCAATTAATGTAGAGTATGCCTTTGTGAAGGCAACTCCTAACCAAAGGCGACACAGAAGCGTAGCTTCACGTCGAGAAAGTCCGAGTGGAGGTCGGAGTTGCAGTGAAAAGTTTAATCGATGCAGTCGTGTAAGTCTTAAGTTTGGCGACTTCCACTCGGTCAGTGAGAGACTGCGTGTCAGGTGTCGAAGCTGCCTTGCGGCGTCTGTCCTCGAAAGCGGAATTGGAACGCTGTGCTCTTCTTGACGTGCTGTATGAGCAGCGTTAACGGCGGAATCAATGCCACTGATTCCACAATGGCCAGGTACCCACTGAAAAACAACCTCGTGAACTTTTTTGTTGGACGTGATGGTGAAGTTTCACGATTTCGCATGTCAACTGTTCATGACATTCGCGTCAGAGAACTGTCTGCGTACCCTGTAATCCCAGTTTTGAGTCAGAGAACAAAGCCCGTTTTCTGGGTCTTTCATAATCAATGAATTACAGTGCACGACGCAGAGCCCTTAGTTCTGCCACCTTTGAGGTTCTGACATGTGATGTCTTGAACCGCAGTGTTATTCTTCGCGTTGGTATAACCACCGCACCACCAGAACTGGACGACGTAGTCTATCCATCGGTATTGATGTGCACGTGGTTGCTGTACGTTTCATGCAAAAAAGAAAGTAAGCTCAGCTGTTTTAGAGCAGGGGCCACTAGATCTCTCTTTTTCTGTAGTCCTGGATTTATTATATGAACTTGTGAGCGGCTCAAACACCACGGAGGAAACACTGGCTTGGCCGCAGGTGCGTTTTGTTGAAGAGCACAAACGCGTGACAGCACACATTAGCGAATAGGTTTATGCATATAGTTTACTCTGTACTTCCCCTTCAGATGTGCTCGTTGCAGCCTCTATTATCTGCAGAATTACGCAGCAAATATACGCCTTCAAACGAATAATTTCTTTATTGTCATAAGGGCATTGTGCGCATAACTACGCATCTTTTTTTTATTATTAATTGCTGGACAGGTGTATGAAATCACCGTCCTGCAAAACGCTTGCAGAATATAAACAGTTTCATAGCATTTAATTATCAGTTCCTGAAAGCTTCGCTTCCCGTAAATTCCAATATGTGCGTTGCATCCGCATATTTCTTTTTCTATTACTTTCGTACTCAGGCTAATAGCCTAGAAATTATTACCTTTCGCAAACAAGACACATGCGTGCTAAAGTAAGGAGGATGGGCGGGGACTGAGCGAAAACCGAAAAAGAATTGTATCATAACGAACATCTCCTAAATATATGTGTCCTCTCATGCAGATATGTTGACTGGTTCAACGTCCTTGCGTACGACCTCCGTGGTACCTGGAACCGGTTCACCGACATGCATAGTATCCTATACAAGAGAGCAAATGACCCGCCATACTTTCAAGACCTTACCATAGTGAGTAGGCTAGTAAATAAAACTGATGATGAATCCAACAGAGAAACAAGTATATATCTGTGTGCGTGTGTCTATGCGCGCGTGTGTGTTGTTAACAGCGACTATCGTTATGTTAACGCGTAGCGATATATTTTTTCCCACTGATTTAAACTCTATATTTCAGGTAAACGATGGTGCGCCTCATACACGTAGATAAAATAAACGTTTCTACCAAGATTGTTTTTGTTGCTAACTCTTTCTATACCCAGCCTTTTATTAATGACGAAGTACTACTAAACATGTGTGCACGTTTTGTTAGTAAAGGCGAGTACTTTGTCCAACCTACCAGGCGTTATTTCTTGTGATGAAAGCGATGTTGTTATGTCTCACCATTTCTTCGACGGTGCTCATTCCCATTCCTGTGCTGTTCTTCTAAATAAATATTTGTATGCAACGTGTTCGATAAAACAACACACAACATTGTATATCTTCGGGAAACACGTGCTCATATATGTTCTAGAGATGACGACTACAAAGAAATATACGCGACACTTGTATCGTCACGCGATCGAAATTACGACAATGATGGGCCAGTTACTGATATAAAGACGCATAATGATGTAGTACTGCAATGAAGTATATAGTCTGTCATACTCTGTCAGACCCACGTGTGATCAGGTGACTGTGTCAACAAACATTCGCAACAAGCACCTACTGCATGTTATTTGATTTTCATATCTCCACCAATGTGTACGCAAATAGATAACCGAGGTCGAAACAGTGCTTAGCGTTACCTTGAATATGGCAAATCAGTACTGTGGAATCCCATATGGTGGATATAGGTTCACGCAAAGAAAAACTATAATCCACGTGAATGTAGCACGAAGCCACAAAGGAAACTCCTGCGTGTTTCTGAGAAAGAAAGCTTCACAGTTGAGAAAAAAATTGTTCTGGTCCGGGATTCGAACCCGTGACCATAGCCCTTCCAAGGCGGTCGCTCTACCATCAGAATCAACCAGAAGCCCAACACATCGGATCTCTCTCTGAGGAAACCGTGTTGGTTTCTTGTGTAACTTTCTGCTACATTCAGGTACATGACAATTTGTCTATTCATAAACGCTACCTCTACCAGCTGCGCTTTACTAAGAGCCTGGAAACATATGAGACCATAAATAATTCATTAGTGGCAAGGAAGCTACGTCGGAAATCACGGAGAGTACAAAGGGACGTTCGATTAAATAATTCAACGTCACTTCGCCGTTTTTGCCTCACGCTCATTTTCAGTGCAGAATATTTGTTGAAGTTCATCTAGCAACATGCAAAGAATGTTCATCCACCATCCACGCACAGTAATTTACCAAGTTACCCTGTACAACTGTATTTCTCTGAGACAAATCGATGTAAACCACCGTAGCCTACCCGTGCACCTATCTGCATTGAAGGCAGCACAATAGCTTTGTATCCTTGAGTCGCATTGCGCTTCATCATCCTTAGCCTCGAGACAATGTGAACCACTTACGCTGGAACATGGTCGCAAGTGTTAAGTCTATCCTTGCAGGCTCAAAGAATGAAGCGGCTCGTGCGCATGGGCGCTCCGAAGCGGAAGCTGATGCTGGGCATCGCTTTCTACGGTCGCTCGTACGTGCTTTGGGACGCCAGGGAACACGGAGTCAAGGCGCGCATCAGGTTCGACGAGCAAGCGGAAGCGGGACCCTACGTTAACTCCATGGAGCTCAAGGCTTATTACGAGGTAGCCTGAACAGTGTTTCTTGTTTTTTTTGTGTGTGCTAACTAATAAACAGAAATGTGGCGCGTCCTATATGTAACCAGCGGTACTGCATGTATTGCATGTGACTACGGCATGGTGTACTTTGGGCTGTCTCTCAGATTTGAGCTCGTTACTCACACATATTGCATAATTTTTGTTTACGTGATTCCGTTAATGATTTTATGCTGGACTAGGAATGCGAGCAGCATTTTGAACTACAAAGTGGCATTATAAAACAAGAAAAGTTAATCGAAAGGTATATATAAGCTGATGTTAAATCTTGCAGAAAACTTATGGAAGTTAGGATTTATGGACTCCACCACAGGACGATAGCCGATAGTTTCAGATGAACATGCCAAATAACGACGAAAAATAAACAAATGTACTCGCTTGACTTAATCATATGAATCGCTGTGTGCATGTGCTAGGCTTTTAGCTATATATGAAAGTGCTTAAACTGAAAAACACAACACTGCTGTAATCACACATTTTGGCATTGTTCAAGGAGTGGTTAACAGACAGAGTGGTCTGTCGCAAATTAAAGAAAGTCGCACTATTGCCTGAAAGTGCAGCAATTGCAAGGTATTCGACCATTACACGAAATCAGGTTCGTAGCTTTACGAGCAATGCAATGCACTATTGCAGTACATATTCGCTTGCCAACTAAATAAGAATGGTATCACGTGCCAAAGACTCAAGAGTACCGAGTTCACTCGATGAACGCGAGCACTTGAGGTCACGTCGCTGCCATAATGAGAGGCCGCTGGGGCGCGTTCGTGCAAGTCCCAAAGCAAAATTTTCGTGCGACCGCTCCCTTAATCATTTGAACTACGCCACGCCTCTAAAGCTCAGCAGATTGCATGGCCTCCAACACTGGCGCGCATCAAGTCACCAGTATGCCATCAGTGCCATCACGAGTCTTCTCGATTCGCACTCGCGTGGTCTCCCTGATAGCCACAGTGTTTCACGTCACCTCCAGCAAACAGCTGACGTGACGCATGGCCCGCGCATGCGCCGTCGCACCCACTCTCGAACGCACCTCGAATCTCGATCGCAACTAAAATACTGAATTAGAGCGCAGCATCACTCCAAGAACGGTGTCATTGGTGCCGCTAAGTATTAGAGATGAGCAGCGCTGTGGTGCAGCAGGTGACGTACACGCTATACACTGAAGGCTATTTTCGTTTTTCGGCTAGTATCAATCAGGTGTTTGAAAAGCACTAGGATAGCGATGTTGGTTTATTTTTTTTAATGAAGTATATAGGGAAAGCAAATGGCCCTTTGTGCCCTTTCTGTAAAATAATTTATGCGCATAACGAATTTCCACTTCTGCTTAATTTTTAGCAACTTCTGACTGCACTCAGACAGACAGACAGACAGACAGACAGACAGACAGACAGACAGAGTCTGTCTGTCTGTCTGTCTGTCTGTCTGTCTGTCTGTCTGTCTGTCTGTCTGTCTGTCTGTCTGTCTGTCTGTCTGTCTGTCCTTTCGTCCGTCTGTTTTCATATCTATATATCCATCACGTACTATTTATGAGCTTGAGAGAAAGGGCACTTATGCAACATTTGTTTTTCTGAGGACGTTTTTGAGACCAGGTGCTCAAAACTTGCGTTGTTCAGTCAAGCGTTAGTGCGGTTTACTGTGACAACTTCGCTCTCGTCGCTTAATTTCTCTTTTGTTGAATAAAACACGTAAAGCACTCCCAGGTGAAAAGGTTACTGGCCCTAAAGTGGCAATCACTATTTCATGATGTAGCCGTAAAGCGCAAGCTTAAAGCACAAATATCATAGTCTTGAGAATAGTTAAAACTTGTGCTAAAACTTGCAAGGACTATAAGACGCCACAAGACGGAAGAAATAGCATCGAAAGTAAGGCCCAGTTCGGGCCTCATTAGTATAGACTCAGGCCCCTGGCCCAGCACATTCTTAATGTACGGTACCAAAAGCGACCCCCATATATACATATACTGAAGGCAAATATATATATATATATATATATATATATATATATATATATATATATATATATATATATATATATATATATATATATATATATATATATATATACATATATATATATATATATATATATATATATATATATATATATATATATATATATATATATATATATATATATATATATATATATTTGTTGGAGGTAACATTATAAGCATCGTGTTCTTGAGAGTGGAGGTCACGGGGCACTTCCGCAAACTTTGCTTATTGGCAACGGAGTAAACTGTTTATTGGTCACGGCTACCTGGAATAAGCAGGTCGCACACCTAGGGCACAGATTGCGCTTGCTCAGAATGAAAGTTCATTATCTCTTCTTCTTGGTCACTCAATAGTGCGAAAAGTTACTCAGATTGTCTGCATGTGTTGCGCTGTCATGAACGTTGATGCTACACATGCGTCCTCGTTTTCGTTTTCGTGTTCTTCGTTTCTTTCTTTTGCGAGCAGATCTGCATGGACGTCAAGATGGGAAACTGGACGCGCAAATTTGATGACGAGGCAAAGTGTCCTTACGCATACAAGGGAGATCAATGGATTGGCTATGAAGATGAAGAAAGCGTCGGTCACAAGGTGGGTGTAAATAATACAATTCGGCCAAAAGTTCACAACTTCAAATAAGTACGACATTCCTGTTAGTGCATGAGAAATTCAAAAGCATGCGATCACGGCGCGCTGTGGTCGGAGTTTCGAGGTATTCTAAGTTATTTTAAACATAGATGCTCAGCCCTGTTAACTCGTAAAGATAAATTTTAATTTCGTTTCTGTTTGTTTGTTGTTGTTGTTGCTCCTGCTGCTGTTGTTGTTATTTCAATATTGCCAAAAAAGGTCACCTGTGGCCGAGGTTGAATGTGGCGTCTCCATGTTGTTTGATCTTATTTCGATTGGCTGTATTGTGGCCCCTCTTTTATTTTAATTCATTTGGATCATTTAGACAGATTTGTAAGAGGCGCTTACTAATTATATTCATTCATTAAAAAGAGCATATGAAGAACTGAGGCTAAACAGCGCGAATAAAACAAGGACGCGAAGAAACAAATACCACAGACAAGCGCTTGTCTGTGGCATTTGTTCCTTCGCCGCGCTTGTCTGCGGTATTTGTTTCTTCGTGTCCTTGTTTTATTCGCGCTGTTTAACCTCAGTTCTAAATATGAACCAACTAGCCCTCATCAAGATCTTACTAAAGCTTATGAAGCTTCGCTTTTTCCATGTTGTCTCGGTTAGTATATATATATTTTTAACATCTTGCTCCGAAACTAAAATTCACGTTTTTCTAATTGAAAATGTCAGCTAAGTCGAGACATCTCTGCCTCTGCGCAGCAAAAATCTGAGAGAAATTTATTATTTATTTATTTGTTTGTTTGTTTGTTTGTTGTTTGTTTATTTATTTATTTATGTATTTGTATTACGTCTTTACAGATGGACTTCATTCTACGAGAGGGTTATCGTGGTGTTATGGTGTTTAACAACGACCTGGATGATTTCCGAGGGCTTTGTGGTCCCAAGAATCCACTTATGAGCGTCATATTCAACAAGGTCGGGCAAAAGGCACTTCGAGAGCTCAGGAACCAAACTGAAACACGGCCGTCAGAAGCGACTACGAGGTCGAACGTCATACCGTAGCCGACAAGGAACGTTCATCCCACTGACGACATTACCAAGGGCCGTTTCTGAAGCCTGTAAAATAAACTACAAGTTCGCGAACTGATCTCTTGATTAAATCATTGATTTAATTTAACGATTGATTTAATTTAACGATTGATTGATTGATTGATTGATTGATTGATTGATTGATTGATTGATTGATTGATTGATTGATTGATTGATTGATTGATTGATTGATTGATTGATTGATTGATTGATTGATTGATTGATTGATTGGTTTTACCATGTCAAGGCAAGACGGTAAATGTGAGAGAACCTTTGGATTTTTTATTCGATTAACATTCTTAAGGTATACTTCGTGCACTTTCCGGGGGCATACTGTCTGTCTGTTTTTCTGGGTCTCTAACTCTTCTCCTCCTAACCTGGCTCACAGGGTAATCCATGGACAAATGGGTGGCGCATCGGACTACTGTACTGAGGCAACAAGGTTCAAAACACACCATTAGACTAACTTCGGTCAGCGGGTATGTGGCATGAGTGCCTATATGCCGCTCCTAAACGAACCTCTTTCACGCTGTCCTGGCTCACTGGGGATGCGGAACTGGGCATGGGGTATTGAATATGTACCGCTCTCCAATGAATCTCTTGTGACACCACAGTCTGTACCCCTGGGTATGTGCCGTTCTTCAGTGAACCTTTTTGACACCAGCCTGGATAACTGTGCAGCTTAGCATATGCCGCTCTTCAATTAATAACTCAAAAAAAAACTTCTTAAATATATTTCCCCAGTGTTCAATTTTTTTTTTCATTCGGCTCCAATCATAATGAGGCCGTCACATTCAGAAATCGAGCCCACAGCTAGCCCCTATGCCTATGCCATTTTGAAAGCTAGACGCTAGTCGCATTTCACACTTATCCTGCGAACCTTATGGTTCCTTTATTAGAGCAACTATAATTGTGTCTGCTCAATAGGGATCGTCAAATCAAACGAGGAGGCTTTTTGGTGAGATTCTTTAGGTCGCAAGACTCCCAAACGAAAGCATCCATAACTTGCGCCTTTTCTTTCTCACATGCATTTTGGAGTTTTTCTTCCTGAAACTTTTCGTTTAGTTTATAATTTGAGTAAAAAGCTTTAGCATGACGTTTGGGTTAGAAACACAACATGAACTATTATAATAAACGCAAAGTTAGAGAAAGCAAGGTTAGAAAAAGGCAACACAAGAAACACAGCATGAACTATCATAATAAACGCAAAGTTAGAAAAAGTCGTATTGTACGCTCGCGATAGCACTGTTTCCTTTATCCGAGTTTGCCCGGGCACAGTTGTGCCCCATCATCAGCGATGCGTGCGCGGTAATCGCTGACAAGTCATGGCCGAAGGCAAAGACCTCGAGTTACTGCTCCGGTTTGCGAAAGTTCAGTGACACGAAAGTCATTCCGGGGTTTTCCAAGCTCGCGCACAAACACACATACACGTGCTCATGCATACGCAAACAAATGGACATACACACACACACACCAATACAAATACAAAATATAGACACACATACACACAGGTGAACAAGTACGCTCATAGAAAGGAAGCCGTAGCCCCACCAAATTCCAGCGCCTGCCTGTAGTTAACTTGTACAAGTATTTCTACGGTCGGTCATTACGTGTGCGCATGCCGTCGCGCGTCCAGCACGGCATCCTATCTCTTCCCGAGCAAAGAAAAACACGCCACGCTCCTCTGTCGTCCTCGATCTCGCGTAACCTTGGGGAAAGCAGGCGGCTCCTTTCTCTCCTACCGACAGCGGAGGACGTGGGTGAAAAGCGACGGCTCGGTGGATCGCGCGCTTCTACAGGTATCAGCGCGTGTGGCTCCCTGGGGCACGCCGGAGACAACGCGACCTAACGGAAAGACAGGGGAAGGCTGGGTCCGGTTTTTTGAAAAACGAACAGCTATATCGTACGCGCCACGGCACGGCGCTTGCGGACTGTCTCTCTGTTCGCCGATTCCTGTCGAGGCGCACGCATCTATCTCGACAGCGCACGCCTCCCTTTGAGCGCTCCTGCCTGGAGGAAATCCTTGTCGCCTGTTGCGGGGTATTCCTGCTCCGCCCATTTAACCGCTTCTTTCTCACCACTCGTGCAACGTTGTGGACGCGTGTTTTGCAACCCCCCCTATGTTTACGAAGGTCGCTGGACGCTCGGAGGCTCGGACGTGTCAGAAGCGGCTCGCTCGGTGAGTAGTACGCACCGTCGTGTACTCCTTCTTCTTCGTGCATGTCATGTCCGCGCGCGTGCGCGGGTTTTACAAAAGGCGCTAACTTTCGACGCGCACGCGGGCGGGCTTGGAGAGTTACCTTCGTCGTTGACAGCTCCTGCGCGGCCACGAAAGGTTTGAGAGCAAACGAGAAACGCGTTCAAAGTAAGCGCCGAAGAAGGGTTTCCCGCACTGCATTTTTCGGCCTTTTAGACCGCCATGCTTGTCGCGCTGATCGGCAGTTGAATGAGAGTGACTGATCGCTCGTCTCGTTGTAGTCCAAGTATCGCTCTACACACTGTCGAGCCAAGAAATGTGGAATGTACTCTTAAATTTTTATTTGTCCTTATTTTATCTCCATCCTTATTATTTCAAATGGTGTGTTTGCTTTTCATCCCGCTTTTTTCGTTCTTGTTTGTTTGTTTGTCTGCTCCAAATATCATTTGGCTCAATTTTCGTTGTACTTTACATTAGTGAATTGTTACTATTTGCAGATAATATTATGTAAATGTAGTTTACTTTCATGTTTCTTACTTTTTCTTTATTTTTGCTTACTTGACCAGAACATAACGAGACCTGAGATCTGCTGTTAACGACAATTAGGACATTGCATGGGACTTCAACAGATTTATTTTCGATTTTCAGGACCTCCACGATGTTTAACGTTTTCCTCTGTGGTTTTCTGCTGGTCCACATGGTTCCGACTGTTCGCACAGGTAAGCCCTCCACTTTCTTTAATTTTGCAAGATAGACTGCCTGAAATGAGTTAACAATTGTCATGAAGCAAACATTTCAGTGGCCGAAATAGTGGCGATTTCTTCGTCATTTCATAACGCACAGTTTTTAAGCCTGAAGCCCAGCGCGGCCGTAGATTAAAGACATCTTGATTATTTTGATTAATAAACTATTTAACTTTACAATGCAGCTCAGGCAAGGCTAACAGTCTCTGAAAGCTATAAAGCGAGAGCATCCAACGTGTAGAACAGTTACTTTTCCCGGAAAGACCGCAAATGGTTCACAATGAAGTGTCGCGCATTCTGCTAACGTTTCCTGTGGGAGACTTGACTGGTCGACTTGCAGTGGTATTTGACGTGCAAAGAGACGCTCAGGCGAAGCATTTGGTGGCCAGATCTGCCAGGCTAATCCCACCTGTAATAACTTAATTACCACCGGCTGTGTCCGCGCACATATAGATGCACACGAAAGGTGCAAGCGAATAAACATCGGAAAATCTGGGCCAGTAGTCAGAAAGCCCTTCGCGTGACAAGAATGTCTCATATCAAGAGGCGCTAGCAAATGCTGATAGGTTCATTAGTGCAGCCGACTGGCCATTAACAAACAGTTCTTAGAAACAACTTTGTGAATTCAGCCATTTGTATCACATGAATCGCGTTAGAGAAACCACACCTAAACTTCCAGAAAGGTAATGAAGATGAAATACTAATTTGAAATTAAATAAACGAAGCGCTTGGTAAATACTTGCTTCCGTACGGTTTGTCCATCTTGAGAGCCATGCAAGCCAGTGTAAACAAGGAGTCCTTGTTACGCTTTCTGGTTTCCCCCGTGCCGTATCTCCAGTGTGATTTGCTCATTCCCGGAGTATACTGACAGGCGAACAATGGTTTCAGATGAGTTAAATGAGCGCGAGCTTACGCTCTGTTAAGTAAGGTGCCCCAAGGAACAACATCGTGACATTTAGACATTGAAATGCACGAAGTCCAAGTTCAAACAATCTATCAGAAAAATTCAGCGCCATTCCACTGTGTGAAGATGGATGACCAGCGAAGCTGTGTATGTGAGCTTCTTATGGCGAAGTGTCCATTGCGGTGCGTCAAACGCCACATGCGCATAAACGGAAGGCGAGGCGCGACTAGTCGCTTCTCCACGATGCTGAGCCTCGGAAGATGATGAAGCACCGGTGGGTACACGTACCCATATATTGTTGCAAAATGCGGCACATATTTTACAGTGAAAAGACACGTACTTCAGCGCACTCCGACGGCACAGGCTGCTCCACCGTAACCAAGGCAATCGTGCGTTTGTCAACGTCCCCAAAGCGCAGTAATTGTTGTGAGGCCACTCGAAAACCACAAGCGTTCACACAACACACAGGCCACACAAAATAGGTTCCCCACAAATTCCCTCTGAAACCTGGCCGTTGATTAGGTGAAACGTTCCAAGTTTGCGGGATCGGGGCCACATGAACGGTTAGCATTTCTTTTCGTCTCGGGGTCCTCGCGGGCAGGACACTTACGGGACCGTCACCACGGGAGAGCGTGAGGAAAGGAAAGTAAATAAGCAAGCGTTTGGAATGCCGACAAAGAGAGGGCGGTGCTAACATAAACATAGCCGATGCGGGTCAAAGCGTGATACCCCTTCTTATCAGCTTAATATCTGATATGGGTTGTATTCGTACCTAGGATATTGAACTTACTTTTGCAAGTTGGCGGCGTGCAAAATTGCAGCTTTGCCGAGCAGCTTTGCCGAGGGTCGGCCCGGTATTGCGCAATCTTAGGGATCGGCCCTCGTATTGGAAGAAATTCTCGATCTACACGGCTCTTGCCCACGGACACATTTTGCATCAGAACCTAGCCATATACAGCTTCGCTGTAAAATAAATCACTCTGTAAATCTTAAGTGGCCCAATAGCTCACATCCACGGAATCATACACAAAAGACGTGCGCGAAGAAAGGCATTATTGTTTGATTTCTCACTCAGTACATGTCCCCTCCTCGTAGTGCAAGTGCGCAGTTACGTAATATGAGCACTAGCAAAGATTAGGCATTTCCGAAAAATTAACCTGCTTCCTTGATGATGCTTCTTCGGAAACCATATTGTTACGTAGGAAGACGCAGACGAAAAGCTATGTACAAGTATATTTACAGGAAGATATGCTGCGCTTAGCCAAGAGGCAACAGCCCGCGCTAGCTTATAACTGCTCGCCTTTTCGTGATCGCATATATTGTTCCGTAGCACTACCCCCGGCTGCAAAAGCGCCGTCCCGGAGCGACTAAAGATCGGACTCGGAAGCAGTGTAGTGGGCCTTGAGCCTACTGACATGCACGACATCACTAGATGCCAAAGGACAGGACGAGGTTGAACCCACAGGAGCAATTTCGTAAGTTACAGGCGTGACATGGCGCAGCTCGTGGTAGGGCCCTGTGTATCGCGAAAGGAGCTTCTCTGAAAGTGCGACGTGACGAGAGGGCGACCACAGGAGCATGGGCGCACCAGGCGAAAACTGTACGTCACGATGGCGGGCGTTGTACGGGCACTGCTGAGTGGTTTGTGAGGCCTTCAGTCGAGCACGGGCAAGCTGTCGTGCATGGTCGGCGAGGGCGATGGCATCACGCGCATACTCCCTTGTTGAGATCGCAGCAGGAGGAAGTGCTGTGTCTAGGGGCAAGGTAGGTTCGCGACCGTACAGTAGATAAAATGGAGAAAATCCAGCTGTGTCGTGCCGGGAAGAATTGTACGCAAATGTTACGTAAGGAAGGGCAATGCCCCAGTCCTGGTGGTCTTTGGGAACGTACTTGGACAGCATATCGGTAAGAGTACGGTTCAACCGCTCTGTCAGGCCATTTGTTTGAGGATGGTATGAGGTAGTCAGTTTGTGTTGAATGGAGCAGGAACGCACAATGTCATCGATAACTTTCGAGAGGAAGTTTCGACCACGTTCAGTAAGCAGCTGTCGCGGGGCGCCATGAAGCAAGATAATGTCACGCAAGAGAAAGTCCACGACGACAGTGGCGCAACTTGTAGGCAGAGCCCGAGCGATAGCGTATCGGGTGGCGTAATCAGTCGCGACGGCTACCCATTTGTTCCCAGAGGATGACGTGGGAAAGGGACCGAGCAGGTCTAATCCAACCCGAAAGAACGGTTCCACAGGGACTGTGATTGGCTGGAGATGACCGGCAGGTAGCACCTAAGGTGTTTTCCGACGCTGGCAGAGATCACAGGCAAGAACATAGCGTCGAACGGAGCGAGCGAGACCAGGCCAATAGAAGCGGCGGCGGACGCGGTCGTACGTGCGCGTTATCCCAAGATGTCCTGCAGTGGGTGCGTCATGCATCTCAAAGAGCACAGTCTGTCGTAGCTGTTTTGGCACGACAAGAAGAAGATCAGAGCCGCCAGGGAGGAAGTTCCTGCGATACAGAATGCCGCCCTGGAGGACATATCGGCGAACGGATGCGTCGGTAGGTGTAGAGCGCAGACGCTCGATAAGTGCTCGCAGCGATAGGTCTCGGTACTGCTCATCGGCGATGTTAGCGAAGGCAGACACAGAGAAAATGCCGTTGGCGCTACTACTGTTGGCGTCGTCAGGCTCATCGACCTGGTAGCGAGACAGGCAGTCAGCGGCCTTGTGTAGTGGGCCATACTTATAGGTGACAGTATACGAATATTCTTGGAGGCGTAAGGCCCAGCGACCAAGTCTTCCTGTAGGATCTTTCAGTGAGCATAACCAGCAAAGCGCGTGATGGTCTGTGATAACGGAAAAGGGTCGGTCATATAAGTATGGGCGGAATTTCGCAACCACCCAAACTAGGGCCAGACACTCACGCTCAGTGATGGAATTGTTGCGCTCCGCGAGTTACAGGAGCCTGCTGGCGTAAGCGATAACACGGTCGTGGCCACGCTGGCGTTGTGCCAGTACTGCGCCAATTCCGTAACCGCTGGCATCAGTACGGACTTCGGTAGGCGCAAAAGGATCGAAATGGGCCAGAACGGGAGGCGTTGTGAGAATTTCGATTAGATGTGAGAATGCAGAGGCCTCGTTATCGCCCCACTGGAAAGGGGCGTCTTTTTTCAAAAGCTCGGTTAGTGGTCGTGCTATGGAGGCGAAATTTCTCACGAAACGGCGGAAGTACGAACAAAGGCCGATGAAGCTGCGCACATCATTGACACACTTCGGAACAGGGAAGTGCGCAACAGCATTCCGTTCACGTCAACGAGATGTCCAAGGACGGTAATCTGGCGACGGCCGAATTGACACTTCGATGCGTTGAGTTGCAGACCGGCTCGACGAAAAACGTCCAGGACTGCTGAGAGGCGCTCGAGGTGCGTAGCGAACGTTGGGGAGAATACGATAACGTCTACCAAGTAGCACAGGCACGTGGACCATTTGAAACCGTGAAGAAGGGAGTCCATCATACGTTCAAAAGTGGCAGGGGCGTTACATAGACCAAATGGCATCACTTTGAATTGATAAACACCGTCGGGTGTTACAAAAGCAGTCTTCTCCCGGTCGAGATCATCCACGGCAATCTGCCAGTAGCCGGAGCGAAGGTCAATAGAGGAGAAATAGCGAGCACCGTGGAGGCAGTCAAGGGCGTCATCAATCCGAGGTAGGGGATACACGTCCTTTTTGGTAACCCTGTTAAGGTGCCGATAGTCCACGCAAAAGCGCCATGAGCCATCCTTATTTTTGACCAGTGCAACAGGTGACGCCCATGGACTATATGATGGTTCAATAATGTTCTTGGCAAGCATTTTGCGAACTTCTGCGTGAATAACTTGACGCTCAGCTGGTGACACTCGATGCGGGCGGCGATGAATAGGAGGGGCATCGCCGGTATTATTTCGATGTTTGACAGCTGCAGTCTGGGCCAAAGGACGACCGTTAAAGTAAAAAATATCGTGGTAGGAAAACAGAACGCGGTAGAGTTCACGAGCGTGCTCGGACGGCAAACCGGGTGCAATCATTTTCTGTAAGTCAGCGATGGTACAATTTGCCGACTGCGATGGTACAGGAGTATAGCATGAAGTGTCGTCTACTGCAATGGATGCTACTGAGTGATTCTCGAATGAGCAAAGCTGGGCCAGAGACATCTTGCGTGGCAGCACTTGTGTCGTCAAGCCAAAGTTGACGACTGGCAGGCAGACACAATTCGCCGTAATAGATAAAACTGTATGAGGTACTGTAATCCCGTGTGTAAGGAGGACGCCTTGCATAGGAGCCGCGATGTAGTGACCATCGGGGACTGGTGGGGATGACACTAGGTCAACGTAGGTTAGTGCTGAAGGTGGCAAGCGAACAAAGTCGACGGAACTGGGGCGACTGGGGTGTGGCTCAGCGGGATCCAGAACAGGCAGGTCAAGGCGGAGAGTACTCGCGGAACAATCGATGAGAGCAGAATGTGCGGAGAGGAAGTCTAAGCCGAGGATGATATCGTGGGGACAGTGGGCGATGTCTGTGAATAGCACGATTGTTGAGCGATCGGCGAAGGAGACGCGGGTGGTACACATGCCAATTACGGGGTCTGTTCCGCCATCGGCGACACGGACAACAGGCGTCGTGTGTGTGTGTGTGTGAAAACATTTATTGGAATGAGGTCCGGAGGCTCGACTTCTTAAGTCAAGGCGGGCCGCTCCCACGTTGGCACTGTCAGGCCAAGCCTTTCAGCGACATCATGGGCCCTCTGGACAGCCCTTAGTTGATCCTGAAACAATGGGCTTTGAATCCTTTTCTCCCACTGTGTCCATTCTTCAACGAGGTAGGGGAGAGTCGTGGGGCACCCCGCCAGCATATGTCTGATTCCAATGATGCCATTACAATCGGTGCAGTCCATCCTAATCTCCCTCTCTGGTTATATTTTATTAATGGTGTACGGTGTGGGATATGTACCTGTTTGCAATAAGCGCAGTGAGACTGCCTTAGCCCTGTTCAGTTTTGAATGTGGCAATGGGAATTGCCTGCGTCCTAAATAGTAGTGTTTGGTAATGTCATTGTATGTTATTAAATGATCTCTAGATACCCTGGCTTGATGGTGAACGGCTCGGTTGTGACTGCCACGGTTAGCAAGTCCTCGTGCCAAGTCATGAGCAACCTCATTGAGGTTTATCCGAGTCTCGTCCACTTTTCCCATATGCGCAGGAAACCATCGAATTTCAGTTCTCATTATCCCAATGTTTTCAAAAAGTTTCGCTGCAACACCAGCTACGTAGCCTTTATCAAAACACTTTATAGCGGATTTCGAATCACTGTAAATGCAGGCCCACTTATTACTCCTGATGGCTAGAGCAACTGCCACTTGTTCCGCCACCATGGGGTCTTTGGTAAAAATAGTGATAGCATCTTGCACCTTCCCTTGGTAATTTGAGACAATGGCCGTATATGCTTCTGGCCGGCTGCATCAACTACAGCTGCCAATTGGTTCTGCTGTTCTATATCCTGCAAGAGTGCTTTAGCTCTTGCCTTTCTCCTTTCGACATTATATTCTGGATGGATGTTTCTGGGAAGAGGGTTGGTTCTGATCTTGTTCCTAACGTCAGTCCTTAATTCTACTTCAGCCTCTATTGGCCTCCTTGATGTATTCAGTTCTGCCCCTATTGCCTGTAATATGTTCCTGCCAGCTCGTGATTTTGTCAATCTTTCGTGTTGCGCTAGCTGTTGAGCCTCCGCGATTTCTTCCATTGTGTTGTGCACCCCTAGACTCATGAGTTTGTCAGTTGCAGCGTTACTGGGTATCCCTAGGGCTACTTTAACGAGCTTCCTGAGCATCACATTAAGTTTGTTAAGTTCTGCCTGCTTCCATTTGAATAATCCAGCCACATAAGTGATAATTTTCTTGAGCCGGTCACGAAGGTCAGCGCTCATTACGGACAAATGCGCCCCAGTGTCTATGAGTGCGGACACAGAAACATCGTCGACTTGCACGTCAAGACGGTTCAGATGAGTGGCCAACGTCAGTAGAGGATTTGGCGGCGTAGGAGCGGCGGCCGAAGGGAGTCGGCGAATAGGAGCGACGGGGCTGGGGAGAGCGAGATTGTCGTAGTTGGGGCGAAGGCGAACGAGAATAGGAGCGGTTCGGAGCCGGAGAATCAGCGGCGGCGTTATCGGAGCGTGCGGCATAGGGACGAGAAGGGCCACCTGGGGGGCGAGAGTAGGCAGTGTAAGTAGACCGGGTCGAGGAACTCCAGAGACTGCGACAGTGCCGAGAAATGTGCCCGATTCCAGGGCAGTGGAAACAAATGGGCTTGTCGTCAGCAGTGCGCCATTCAGATAGGTGATGGGTAAGAAGATGCGGGACGGGGCGAAATCGAAGAAGCCGGGTGGGTATCAGGACGATGGGCCGAGCAGATTGTGTGAAGACCCATGTCTTCGAACTCTTGGCGGACAACTGCTTGGATGAGAGAGACCGTGACTGCAGATGTGTTGGTGGGACTGGAGTCGCAGGCAGCCGGATAGGCGGCCTCGATCTCACGCCGGACGATCCTGGTAACATCGGCAGTGTTGTTGGGACGAGGAGTGTCGGCACAGGAAGATGTCGCTGGGGTGTTGGGCAAACGGGCAAACTGCTGGTCAATACGTCGGCTTTTAGCGAGTTCCAGGCGGCGGCACTCTTTTATAACAGCATCCACCGTCACTACGTTGTTGCGAACGAGCAAGTGGAAGGCGTCATCGGCAATGCCTTTGAGGATGTGGGCAACCTTGTCTGACTCAGTCATGTGGGTGTCAACTTTGCGGCACAGAGCCAATACGTCCTGAATGTACGTGCCATAGGGCTCTGTTGACGTCTGGACACGGCCGGAAAGCGCCTTCTGTGCGGCAAGTTGGTGACCGTAGGGGTTGCCGAACAAGTCTCGAAGCTGTGTCTTAAGTGAATCCCAACTGGTGAGCTCATCTTCGTGCGTGCGATACCAAATTCTAGGTGTGCCACCGAGGTAAAAGACTACGTTGGCGAGCATAATAGTACGGTCCCACCGGTTATTGCGGCTGACGTGTTCATACAGGCTGACCCAGTCATCGACGTCTTCCCTATCTTTGCCCGAGAATACGCCAGGATCACGGGGAGCGGGGAGAGTGATGTAGGTCATCGAAGTGGCAGCAGGTGTCGGAGCCGGCGGGGTCGAGTTGTCGTCGCCGGGAGCCATGAAGGAAGGCTCGACGTACCGTCCACTGCGAAGCTCCGTGACGAGGTACAGGGAACGTCCACCTCCACCAGATATGTTGCGTAGGAACACGCAGACGAAGAGCTATGTACAAGTATATTTACAGGAAGATATGCTGCGCTTGGCAAAGAGGCAACAGCCCGCGCTAGCTTCTAATCGTCGTGGTTGTCTTCACACTGCTCGCCTTTTCGTGATCGCATATATTGTTCCGTAGCAATATTTCCGGGGCTTTTCGTTGGTCACTGAAGGTTGCTGTTATATTCAGAGGTTATTTACGCGGCACTTTAACTGTTTTACCACTCATGACCTCGTGACACACGTACTGTAAGTGGCCGCTGGTTGTATTTGTTTTTATAGCGAAGATTTCAATGCGACTAGCGTCAGTCATAAGCGGCATAAGCGTGTATAGGAAAGCATTCGCAAAAAAAAAAAAAATGTGCAGATCCCACGCATTGTGGGACCTGGACATCCAGCATTGTCTGGAGTTTCCCAAAACAGTACCAGGTGGACAACATGTTTCTCCAATTTGAGAGTTGTGTGTGTGGATCTCGAGCGAACGTAAATGTGATGACAGTGTTGTAGACGATCGTATGACGTTAATAGCATGATCTCTACGCCGGTCGTTCAACGCTGGCCTTAGACATGGACATTGTTGAGTTCTACACACTTAGTTCATGAGTTTACATGAGAAAAACACATGTTGTGACGTAATCAGACGCTACAAGTTATACAATCATGCGTGCTTATGTCTATTTCATAGAGTATATGCTAAACAGCGATGACATTTGTACTCCGGCGAAGAAATGTTGAATCACGATTGCCTCTGGTAATCATGAAGTTGGTGCATCATACATTTCCTACATAGCCTGAACTGCTACGAGGAACGTGTTGGGTAATGTGGGCCAGTCCCGGAGAAGGTGCAGTCTAACACGCCGCTTCAGCGCGAGCTGTCACAAGGAAAGAATACAACAAAGTGGCATGGGTTGTATGCGCTGAATGTTTCAAAGAGCTAGCTGGCTAGTATCAGAATGAGAGATGCGTGCTTGCGATTCTGCCCTAATGGTTACAGCACCAAGCTTCTGTGCTGAATGGCAGAGGTTCGATTCCAAAATCACGGTCACATTATTTTCTTCTTAAAGAGAGGCGAAACGGAAACCTAGGTACTTACTGCAAAGTGCCAAGAATGTTGCAAAGAATGTTATCATTTTAAAAAAAGAACCTGCGAATCTCACGCTCTCTCAGAATAGGTTCAAGCGACATTTTCATTGCTATTTCCAAGTAGAGACCACATGACCCAGAATAATGTTTCCACTGGGAGCCGGTAAACAAGGAAAACAGTCAGCGATGAACGCTTGTGGGTGTAACAGTACCAACTGTTACGTTATGTCTTCCCTCTCCTCTTTCGATCACCTTTACCCCCTTTCCCAGTGCAGGGTAGCCTATCGGGCTCAGCCAGCCTCCCTGCCTTTCCCTTATCACGTCTCTCTCTCTCTCTCTGCCTCTCTTTCTTGCGCTTAGCCATGCACATAACACGCATGACGATGAAAGAATGACGTCGAGGAAACGGTCGTTACGACATAAAGATGACGGTATGGTGACGATGCAATGACGACGACATAACGGCGAAATCATGGCGGCAACTGCATTACAACACTAGAATCGCTATCCGACAAAATAGCCACCGTGAAACCACCACAACGGCATAATGGCGACTGCATGACGATCATGAGATGACAACACCGGAGTTGAAACGTTGGTGTGACGACGATGAGTCGCCGACCATGGGATGACAACGCTGGTGTGGCAACGGTGGTATATATGACGACGATGGTGTGGCGACGACAGCATGACGACGATGTCACGACGACGACCACGTGACTACAACCTGACGCTGATGCTGTAATAACGTCGATGGTATGACGGAGATGCATCATGACAACGATGACCTTACAAAGGGCATCGCAACGACAGCGCGATGACAGTGGGCTGGCAACAATGGAATGACTACAAAATGACGACGGTGGAAAGGCAACAACTATGGCATGGTGACCCTGTGATGACGACGGACTGATTACGACGGAATGAGGACAAACGGCTCGAAGATGGATGCGTGATGACGGACAAATTACAACGTAGTGACAGCGACAGTGTGAAAATGGCACAAAAATGACGATGAGGTGACAACGAAGGAATGATGACGATGGCATGAAGACAATGAAATGACGACGACGTATAATGATGACCGCGCCATTACAACGATGACGTGTTGGGGCCGGAGCTCCCTTCCGCGCTCACATGCATCACTTGCCGCCCCGGAGTGCCTTAATTCACAATGTATCCGGTATTTCTTGCGGTATGTCCGGCACCGGCCAGTCGGGCCGTCTAACTTCGCACAATATCTGGTGTTGGTTTACGTTATGTCCGGCACCGTGGGCCGCCGTAATTTGCATTATATCCGGTGTTTGTTTGCCCTGATCTCGACTTCTCGAAGGCAGATAGTTCCCATGGATTTGCGAATGTTTACTTGAACCGACATAGCATGAAACAGTCCAACGCTTAGCGCGCATAATATTGCAACACCTATCGCGTAACTGCTTGGAATCAAGGGCGAAACAGCAATTTGCTTTGTAGTTGAAAACTGCCATGTAGAAATACAATGTTTTAAAAGTGCAGCATTTAACGCAGGCTTCATCACACATTATATTATACGACCCACGCAATTTGTGCCAAAATTTTTAGTATATGCAAGCGCCACGCAGCTGGAACAGAAGCAATGCAATGTTGTTCGCCGTTGCTTGGTGTAAATGAGACGATCTTATTTTCGCCTAATTACTTAATTAATTCTTGATCTTGGGACCATGGCTTCGCATATCGCAGCTACAAAAGGCCACAAAAGCGCTGCTGCGAAATTTCAAAGCTACTGGATTGAGTCAGCGTCTGTGATCCGGACTGAATGACCGAACGATATCCCCAGTAGACTTTCTCTTCTGCTTTTATTCTTCCCGTCCCCTTTTCCCTTTCCCCAGTGCAGGGTAGCCAACCGGGCTCAGTCCTGGTTAATTTCCCTACCTTTCCTTTATCATTTGCTCTCTCTCTTGTAAATGATTGAACGTCTCAAGATATGTTCAAAGCAAAAATGTCAACGCGAAAATTGTCGACTATTGGGAAAAAATCGCGATCCAGCTTCTTGCTGCTCTATACGTGCTACATAAATTATATTTCCCAAGCTGAAAAAAAGGCCGCAAAACATGCTTAAAAAAGAAAATGCTTTGTAGCACGTATTGAACCACAGAAAGCTGAATCGAAAATTTTTCAGGATTGTCTACAGTTTTTCTTATTGACCATTGGGTTTGAATATAATATTTGAGGAGTTTGTCAATAAAGATAACTATTATGTATACAGAAGTGTGAAAAAAATTGTCTAATTTGCTCTAAGCAACGGCAAACAATATTCCCCCAACATTACCTCTGTCTAGCTACGGGTCACTTGCATATTTGTAAATTTATGAACAATTTACATGGGACACATGGTAGATCAAACCAGGGTGTGTACGGAGCACCACACCAGCTGTATAGAGTCAGTACAAAACTTTATATACTTGCATGTAAGCATTCTTAAACAGACCCTTACGAAGTTTCATTACGGCAACTAATTAAGACTAAGGTCTGATAGTCCGAAGAAAGTAGGGGAAACCATGATGAAAAATGCAAGGACTAAATGTACATGTGTAAGTTAGAAGAAAACAAAAGTAACACTTATGAAGCAGCGGCTACTGCAGAATACAACAAAGTCATAGCTTTAAAGAATGCACAGCGATGACTGGATGAAACGAAAGAAATCGACTTAACAATACAAGTTAATAAGGGCTGGACATAGCAAAAAGATTGGGATGGCAGGAGGGAAAATTTCAGAGCTTTGGTAAATCTATAAAGCTTAAACAATGAGTCTAGGTTCGTTGTCCATGAACTCGTGATCATAACGATCTTCCTTTCAACTTTAAACGTGTACACTAAGTGTTTACTGATAAATATTTCTAAATAAGTTCGAAAGGTATTCCATGATATATTATTTTAAGAAACAAGCAGGTACAATTCAATTGGAGTAACTTCCAAAGAGATAAAATGTATTTCCTAAGTAATGCAAGAGCATTGGAAAGGCGAGGACTGACGGTAGTAATACGGATTGCATGATTCTGGATACGTCGCGCCGATGAAATGTAGGATTGATATGTGTTACCCCTGGTAGTTATACCCTACTTTAAATGACTATGAATGAAGGAAAAATGGAGAGATAACAATGCATTTGTCGGAAAATATAGTCTAGCTTTAATTATTGCATGAATACCAAAATCAGTTTTTTTTTTTCTTGACGTCGATCATATGCAAACCAAAATTAACAGTTACGTCGAAATCCACTTCAAGAAATGAAACCGAGTCACAAGCAGAGATAATATTAAGACCTACCGCCAGAAATACCGGAGTAAATACCGGCTTTGGAAATGGCCTGGAAATAATGAATTTATTTTTAGAATGGTTTATATTTAGATCATTATTCTTGCCCTAGTTAACAACTTCATTTACTGTAGAGTTGAGTTTTGATGTTAGAAAGGGAACCATTTATTCCATTAGCCTATAGTCTGTAATGTCCAGACTTAAAACGTCAAGGAAGTCATTTATATAAAGGATCAAGAGAAGGGGACTAAGAATGGACCCCTGAGAATACTTTGGTTAGTAATCTTAGTGTTTGAGTAAGAGCCGCCCATGAATACTACGTATTGTCGGTTAAGCAGGAAATTCTTCAAAACGTTTACGGCGAGACCGATCATACCTTGAGAATCAAATTTGCTTAATAGAATGGAGTCGTTGAGCGTGTCAAAGTATTCAGTTAAATCCAAAAATACGGAACCTGAGACATTACCGCTATCAATGTGACAATTGATAAAGCCAGTCAAAGAAAGTAAACCATGGTCCATGGAGCTTCATTGAGAAAAACCAGAATGGAAGGCTTTATAATATTAAATTTCGCTAGGCAAGTATTACGGCACTTAACAAACAAATGTTCAGCGACTTTACTTAATGAAGAGAGAATAGATACGGGCCTATAATTTATAATTTCCTCGTTATCACCTTTCTTAAACATTGGTATGGCATTATCCCGCTTTAATGGGTCTTGAAAACAAGCTTCAAGGTTGATTATATGGCTTAAGGGATCAAAAATGAACTGAGCAACCATCTTTAAATGACATGCACAAATTCAATCCAGACGGGGAGAAGTATTTTAAAGATTACGAATAGACGACGACATTACTACAGAAGCAGGAAACAGAAAAAACTAAATCTCAGAAAAAATACAATCTCTACAAAAAAGTCACGAAGCAACCCGTTAATAGCGTCTTGGCACTTCACTGTAAATTTTGTTGCAACCTTCTTAACTCTTTACTAAAACACGCCATGAAACGCTGCCATGAAAAAGAATTCATAACAAGTAAAATTAACCCTAAAAGTCAGTGGAAGTACTTCAATGAATTTTTAAAACTGCCTGCTCTGAGCTCGTCTATAATGATAATAACTTACAATGATGTCGCTTCTCGTCACTCAGATAATATTGAAGATTCGTTTTCTGAGTATTTCTGTTTGCCATCTTGTAGTTACAGACTTTCTTAATATGGTTTGCCGCATTTACCTCACTCACTCTTTGTCATAATTGCGTCTCTTTACGTGTTTTATTAGAGTTAAAAACGACGCAACAACATTTATAGCGAAGTGCCAAGGCACTATTAAAGGGTTGCCTCTTCACTTTTTTGTAGAGGTTATCCTTTTTCTCAAACTGGTTAAAAGAGCAGATGACATACGAGAGTTCGTAGGCTTTTGGTATTTCTTGTCGCATGCAACAATAAAGGTGTTAGAAAAAACAGCCTCCGAAAATAAAGTGCAGAAGGCATCAACCGCCTGTTTTGAATCAGTTAGTGATTTTATTTTACGCCAGTCGCAATGAGTAAACACATTATTAAAATTTACTTGATCAAAGTGTGTTATAAATAATGTTGTGTCAATGCTAGCTACAGGGTTATCAAACGTGACAAATATGGTAAAATGATTTATAATATCTACATTAATTACTCCAGACAGACGCCTGACGATTGAAGTTACAAGAAGCACGATCCAGAAGAGTGTAAGCACCACGTGTGTTACATCTAGTATTGGAATGAATGAGTCACATAAATCCCTCCACGGAAAGGCCATCAGTATATGCAGCGATGCTATTGATATTAGAATCTAGTAAGCTTTATATATGTTGATATCACCTCTTAACAAAATGTTTTTTTTTTTCTAGAGGTGAACTGTTAAGGACGGTCTCAAGGGCTGATAAGAATTCGGCAAGTGATGAAGGAGAGTGACACATACTATCAAGAATTAGATTCTTTCGGTTACATCTGAAGCAAGGCTATTCGATTTCTATGCAAGTTGATTCGCAATATGGAATGTCAGTGGAAAGATCTGGTAGTACGAGTGTAATTTATGTCAGCAGAAATGACAATAACTGAGCATCATATACGCGCGGTGATAGTACTCAGGTTTGTATGGCAGAAAATTGTGTAGATGAGTGTCACCATCAGTTTGGTGCCCCGCCACCAAGTTTCAAATACACATATGAAGAGGAAAAAATACTTCGTTAAGCCAATGAATCACTAATGCTATCAATATTCCTCCGCCGTCTACGGGCACTAAAATGTACTAGAGAACGGTGTTTGCCAGAACGCAAAAATATGAGCTCCACAGCAGAAAAACACATGAGGCGGCAGATGCACAGAAAAATAAACAAACGGGAAAGAAAAGGCCGTAGGATCAGTGACACGGGAATTAGCTGAAAACCCTGAGGTTATAGGAAACAGTAAACATAAAGAGACACTAAACAGAAACGCTGAGTAAACTTATATTGATAATGTTTCCTTTCTTGTTGTTGATTTCGCAAAAAATCAACGAATCATTATTGGAAGAGAAAATGGTGCTGAAAAGTCGATTTCTATAATATTGCGTCAAAACTTTAGGGCCGTTAGGTCACTGGGACAACGCGGAACTCAAAGTAAAATTTTTTTTTCGCATTTTGGCTGCTGTGGTGCAGCAAATGCTTCTGAGACTTCCTCAGTGCAGTCATTGGCTCTGTTATAAAACAATGTAGTCTATTTTTACCGTAGAAAATTGAACTTATGTCCGAGTAGACGCAGTCAAAACTGAAAACGCCATAGCGAGCTAGTCCGCAAGTCCAAGATGGCGTCGACACCCATATTTAGTCTTTGCATCGTTTCTGGCTTACAGACTGACCTCTCGCGGTAATAGGCATTGGCATTCTAGAGCGGTAAATAAATGCCACAGCTAAAATTATTGCTCTCGTTCGTGTCTTTTTAACTACAGCGCGAACCTACGTTATAGACGGATAACAAGATAAAAACAACTTGTGTGGTACGGCCTTCTGTGCTCAGTCTCCTACTGTCACGTGATTGTTCAAGCGGATCCCTCCTTCATGTTGGAGTTACGGTGCAAACTATCAAAATGCAGGATATAAGAAGCATCCAGCTAGCGGTTCCATATAAAGCATTAAATCAATTGTCACAACTGATATCCCTTGATCAGCCTTACTTCTCTAGCAAATGAGATTCGAGGTTGATATATTTAGACAACAAAAAAAAAGGTTTTTCGAAGTCTGTCTAGCAGCTTCCTCTTGCAGCATCTTAACGAGCATATACTTGTGCGTATCAATTATTCCTGATAAGAATTATTCCCCGCGTGCCATTGCAGATGACGACTTCATCAGAAATGGAGGCAGCCCCGTAGTGTGCTACTACCATGGCTGGGCAGCAGACCGTTTCAGCCCCATGAACTATCGCATCCGGGACATTCCGGGAGATCTGTGCACACACGTAAACCTCAACTACGCCGGCATCGACAAGGACACGCTAGGAGTCAAGGACCTCATACCGGCATACCAGAACAATTCACGTGAGCAATGCACCCTTTTAGACATCGTTCCGCTTTCCCACGTTGATATCGTTCCATCTTGTGATATCTTTTTCCTGTAACTTTGTTCCTGTAATTTGTGTGTGCTAGAACATGAACTGCCGCGAATGATGCATCATCAATTAGCCCGCCAGCAAACGTTAAAAATTTTGGTGGACATGGTCGTTCTTTTTTCTTACGTCTGAGAGTGACGCATGCAAGTGAAAGAAGAAACTGCAGTCAACTCGCAGATGCAGTAACTAAATGCATTGGCTATCAACGACCTCCTGAAAAACTAGCCTTTAGACGCGCTTGCAATCCTTCTCTATGCAAGCAAAGCTAATCGAATATAATAGCTGTAGTTATAGGGTTGCATTAGTAATCGCAGTCTAGCGCTCTCTGCATTCGCACAGCAATATACAGGGCCGGGATAATGTAACGACTCCATTCCAACTCTTTTTCTTTTCGCACTCGATCGGTGGTTCCAACTATGCGCTTCGTCTTCGTTATCACCCGGATCAACCGGTAGGGAGCGGCAGATAACAATAAATAAATAAAATTGAGCAAAAGATATCGCTACCGAGGCAACACCACCGCAATTATTGATATAAAGAAGGAAAGAAAACTCGTTCACGCGCAGTCTCACGCTTAAGAGAATTTCACTATGGACGGCAATCGACGCAAACATGGTCCCGTACTATCATAGCCATTATGAAAGGGATGTTTACCAAGCATGGCATCAATCGCCGTCAACTCATTTCTTCTTGCTGCGTGGGCGGTAAAAGGAAAGAAAGCGGGGCGGTTGCTCCGGAGCTGCTCAACCACTCGGACTGGCTGCTTCCTTGTTCCTCATATTGAAGCTCATTACGCCTTTCGTAACGTTTGTGAATTGCAGATTACAAAGACTTCACGGCCATCAAGAAGAAGTTCCTCTTCGTGAAAACACTGATCTCCCTTGGAGGCTGGGACCACGGAGGCGAATCGTTCTCCTACGTGGCAGCAGACCGCAGCAGGCGGTGCAACTTTACGAGAAACCTGATGAAGTTTCTCAAAGAAAACGACTTCGACGGAGTGGACATCGACTGGAGGTTCCCGGCGAGCCCAGACAAGAACGGAAAGCCGGAGGACAAACAGAACTACGTCTTGTTCCTGAAGGTTAGACACCTTCGGCTACTGCTTTGAAATTACTTAGGGAAATCTGAAGCCATGTTAGCGAGCACAAGAAACTTTTCACTCGCAATGCATTCGTGTGGTCAGCACTTCACCTTCGCCATTTTCAAGGTTGCTGTTAACATTAATTGGATGGCGCTCGTGCCTACGCACCGTTTTTGCATATAAAAGCTCTCAATCCTCCCACTCCATATGTTCAGAGAATCCGCGACGCACTTCTTTCACAACACCTTTAGCGAAAAAAAGGGACGGTATGAATTATTACAGCATATACTAGCACGTATAGCTCATTGTTCATCGCTAAACAACTAGTTCAGTGCAATCAAAAGAAGCCACAGAATCAACTTAACAAAGGTTTGTTTCTTTTTTTAAGAACGGTCGGCCTTCACTTTTTATACCTAGTTAAAATCGACCTTTCCACGCTAAATGTAGGAAATAAACTTTTGAAATAATATTCTACTTTAGTCTAAGCTCATTTGGGTGTTGCTTTCTATTGCTCCTTTAATCCTATCAGAACGCGCTCTAGATTGTTATTTTATTTAGTAATCAGTATTTTCTTTTTGATACCTTCTGTTCTTCAGTTACGTGAGAATGTGCAATCATTGTGAGTTACCTTTCTCTTTTCCCATCAGAGTCTCTGCAAGCTGCGAAG
This sequence comes from Dermacentor albipictus, assembly GCF_038994185.2. NCBI lineage: Eukaryota > Metazoa > Arthropoda > Arachnida > Ixodida > Ixodidae > Dermacentor > Dermacentor albipictus. The sequence goes on from NC_091821.1 coordinate 405,855,658, forward strand.
AAAGGGTTTAATCGTGACCGCTACAGTTCCAATCACTCCTTTTTATCTCGATAATGGATACGACGTCAGACAACTTTCAAAGTAAGCAGTGTAGCGTCAGCATTGTCTCCCTATATATAGAGAACGGACAACTTTTATGTTTTCACATCTTTCCGTACAGGTACGTAGACTGGCTCAATGTGATCGGTTTCGATTTGAGGGGACGCTGGACTGGAATCGCTGATGTTCACAGCCCCCTGTACGCCCGATCCTTCGAGACAGGTGACACTCGGAACCTGAACGTGGTACGTTCTTTGCTGTTGTTATACACCCTCCAGCTTTAGGCTGTTGCAAAGATGGAAAGTTTGATCAGTCGGTGATTTCAATCCGATGTAACAAAATCAAAGCCCCAAACAGGAAACAATCAACGTTACAATGACACATGAGCTCGCTGTGGCCATTGCTCTTCTGTACAGTTTGCCTTAGCACTGTTTTGAAAGTGTGCAACTCCTTCATGCTCGGTTTTCTTCGCCGTATTTAGTGACTACATACCATCATTTCTTTTAATATAGTACCGCTGGGATGAATGCTGTGTCTTCATCATCATACACTTAGGGTTTCTTTCATGCCGGGGGTACTCGAAGCACCGAAGTGCTGCGCCAATAATTTGAACAACGTGAAACAGTTCAATGCACACCATCTCAGGAAATACATACTGTTTGATTTTAGGACTAAACGCATATTTCGCGATAGACATGCATGTAACACGAGTCCACAAAAGTAAATCCTCAAGGGATTGTTCAAAAGAAAGTTGCCAGATGAAAAAAAAAATATTTCTCTGGATTCAGGCACGATGGAACCTGGAGTTGCCACCAGACTGCGAATATTTCTGTTTCTTTATTACAGGGAATTAAAACCAAAGCACGTACATTAGTCGCCTCATTAGTCAATATTCACGCAAATTTAAACGTATATCAAAGGAGTGAAACCATTCAAGAACATAGCTAGGGCATATCGCTCAGCTAACTGACCTATTCATGAGGCTATCCGTAAGCAGCGTGAAGGTAAATTAAAAATAGGAAGTACAGGACTATTGATTACAAAAGTTACTCAAATGAAAACACGCATGATGGAGAGAAGCACTCAAATAGGAAAAAGAACCTGACATCATCTTGCTCAATAGAATGTGAATTTCCATTTCACCGTTATACACAAACCTTGCGGGCTTCCGCCGAATTCGTCCGGTTAAGTAATTTGACGACATTATAGGAGCACGTAAATTACTAAAATGCCGAAAACCTCAAGTCATACATATCCGAAAGGCGACAAGGGGCGTTGTGATACCTTCGATGTTTCTTTATTCTGTTTTTTTTTTACCTCCATACAGGCGCAAGGGCTGAAGCGTCTTGTGGAGCTCGGAGCACCCAAGAAAAAGCTCGTCCTGGGCATCCCGTTCTTTGGTCGCAGCTATGTGCTCGCGGACAAAGAGAAGCACAAGGTCGGGGATCCCATTAAGGATATACCGGCGGCGCCAGGACCTTTCATCGGTAGCACCGAGATCCTGGCCTACTACGAGGTGACTGCGCCAATCTATTTGATGCTCGATCTATCTATTTCTCTATTTGCTCGATGTATAAGGCAGTATGTGACCCGAAAGGAACGGCAATGGATGGATTAGCCTGGCAGAGTAGTTTATCCGTAAGCTAAGCATACGTATTTATGACTAACTTAGATATGATTCCGCTGCGTATACTGTGACACTGTTCTGTATACACACTGCGCGCCGAGCATAGTTCCGTGTATTCACGGACGCGATGAACACGGTTTCATTGGCCAACGCAAATGCTCAACACTCTAATATGAGCCGAGTGATGTGCTTAAATACGCGAAACCATTTAGATTACAGACCATTTTTACAGACAAAGATTCTTGGGCCCTATGCATCAGAGGGTTACAAAGCGCCCCGAGCATTACTGTAGTTCTTGAAATCTACTGGTCTTAGTGACTGACTGCAGGCGGTATGGACAGCCGAACGTGGTTGAGCTGCTAGTGCCTGCTCCTTCTTTTTTCCTTCTTTTCATCCCTGAATGCCCTTCGCCTTGAGTCGGGCCCAAACCGGACGCACGTTTTGTTGACGCCCTTACCTTGACTCCTCCTCCTGTTTACCACCTTTCTGAGATTTTCTTGTGTTGTCCTCATCGGTTGCCAGACCGTATGTTAATGCTAAGCATTTTTGACGAGTTCATCCCAATTTATTGTAAGAGGTAGCTGTCCTGCTTTGCAAAATATGAAAATGCTCGACACCTGCGGCTGATGTCAACTTTCCTGGTATCTACGCGCTGGCAGCTTAAATTGTGAATACAGGACCCGTACGCACTAATCGCATTTGTGGGTGGGCTGGAATAAGAGTATTCTAAAATAAGGGCGCATTCGGCTGCAATAAGAGCATACTCGGCAGGGGGGCAAATGGAAGAAGGCACCAACGTGTCCGTGAGCAACGTAGGATTTTGGCCGAATGTGAGAAAGAAAAGCGAATAACCAGCGATCTCATGACTTGACGTATTATACGCGAAGGTTACAAAATCCAATGCAGTGTCCCAATCTTGGTGGTCGGTGGACACAGATTGCCGGCATGTCGGTAATTGTTCGGGTCAGTAGTACCGTCAAGCCATTCGTCAGTGGGTGGTTGGACGTGGGCAGTTCGTGTTGCATCGAGCAAGGCCGTAGAATGTCCTCGATCACCTTCGAAAAGAACTGTCTCCCCCGGTTTTCTAGGAGTTGCCGAGGTGTCCCATGCTGGAGAATGACGTTATGGAGCAAGAAGTTCGCAACATCGGCCGCGCAGCTGGTACGAAAAGCACGGGTGATCGCGAATCGCATTGCATAGTCCTCAGTGAAGGCGACCCATCTGTTTCCTGGGACAGACAGAGGAAACGGGCCACGTTGACGCTGACGCGATGAAACGACTCATATGAAACGTTGAGAGGCTGAAGATTTGCCAGTAAGCGGGAGTAGCAACTTTTTCAGGGGCTGACAAAGGTCGCAAGAGGCCAAGTAACGACGCACCGAGCGGGACATGCCTAGCCAGTAGAAATGACGACGTGCGCGATCGTATGTGCGTGAAATGCTAAGATGCGCCGCTGTTGGCGCATCATGAAGCTAGGCCAGAACAGAGGAACGGAGGTGTGCCGGAATCAGAACTAAGAAGTCAAGACCACCAGAAAGCAGACTGCAACAATGTAAAATACCATCGTGTAGCACAAAGAGGAGGAGCGGGGCACCAGTAGCCTGGGAATTGAGAGGCTTTATAATCTTGCGTAGGACACCGGGTCACGGCGTTGTTCAGCAGCAATTATGAAGAGTTCTGAGATTGTGAGCACAGAAGGCCTGTAGTCTTTTGGTGCAGGTACCGGTTGGTCGACGGGGTACTATGAAAGGCAGTCGGTGTCCCTATGCAAACGGCCAGACTTTTACGTGACTGTATATGATTATTCTTGAAGCCGTAACGCCCAGCGTCCAAGGCAGCCCATGGGATCTTTGAGTGAAGATAGCCACCAGAGAGTGTGATGGTCAGTGACTACGGTAAAAGGTCTGCCATACAGATAAGTGCAAAATTTTGCGATGGCCGAAAGAAGAGCGAGGCACTCTCTCTGTAATTGAATAATTCCGCTTAGCGTCTGAATGGAGGCAGCTGGCTTACGCAATAGCACAGTCCTGACCACGTTTACATTGAGCCAGAACAGCAGCGATGCCATGGCCACTGGCGCACGTACTGACTTCCGTGGGAGCAGAATCGTCAAAGTGAGCCAACACAGGTGGCGTAGTTAGCTGTGCGATGAGCTGCGAAAAGGCAGACGTTTAGACAGCACCCTAAGTAAAACGAACGTTTTTTTTTTTTATCGGGCATGTGAGAGGCCCTGTTATCTCTGTAAAATATTTCACAAAGCGACGAAAGTAAGAGCAAAGGCCAAAAAACTACCGGACGTCTAGCGAAGAACGCGGCGTTGGAAAGTTGGTAACAGTGCGTACTTTGGCAGAGTCCGGTCGGATACCGGCCTCATCAATAAGATGGCCAAGTACGGTGATCCGTCAGTGGTCGAAACAGCATTTGGAGGAGTTAAGTTGAGCTGGGCATTGCGAAATAGCTGCGAAATAGCCGATAGCCATTGAAGATGACTCGTAAATGTAGGCGAAAAGACGCCGAGACGTCGTCAAGGTAACATAAGCAAGTAGCCCATCTTAACCCGCGAAGGAGGGAGTCCATCATTCTTTCAAATGTTGCTGGGGCATTACGCGACCCAAAGGCACGACTTTAAACTGGTACAGCTCGTCGGGTGTAATGAAGGTGGTCTTTCCGCGATCCTGCTCGTCAATGGCAGTTTGCCAATAGCCGGGCTGAAGATCTATGGAAGTAAAGTACCTTGCTCCATGGAGAACGTTGAGTGCGTCGTCTATTCGCGGCAAAGGGTAGACGTCCTTTTTTTGTAATCTTTTTCAGGTGTCGATAGTCAATACAGAGCAGCCAGTTAGGTGTTATCTTTTTTTTCTGACAAGCACCACAGGGGCGCCCAAAGACTCACAGCTGGTTCAATAATGTCCTTAGCCAGCATTTCCTCAGCTTCTGTTTAAATGACACAGTATTGGACGCAGACACTCCGCAAGGGCACCTATGGATGGTCTAGCATTTCCAGTATCGACGCGATCAGTTACCAGTGATGTTTGGACAAAATGGGGCAAACAAAAATTAAAAAGCTAACATGCGCGAAGATCTTTAGACTGAGAAGTGGAGAGATCAGGGGCAATCATACTGTCTATAGAAGGTCGTCAAGCGCAGTACTTGCGTTTGGACTTCCAGGCAACGACTGCGGAGCATCGATAGTCAGGGCCACAGGATCGTGTGCCTCTAAAGTGATATGCTTCTCAATATTATGCCTTCGGGAAAACATTGTGGGGTGCGTCCAAAGTTAAGAATACGTATACACGGCAGACCCTCAGCAACAGTCACAACAGAGTGAGGGAGCGGTACGTATCACGTCAATAGAGCACATAGTCAACATCGCCAACAGGGGCTCTGACGGCAACGTGTTGTACGTCGAGGTAGCTAGTCGCAGACGAACAAACTCGACAACACATAAACGCAGTGGCGACTTGGTGTAGATGTCAGGTACAGAAGGGAGTTCCACTTGTAGAAGGCCAGATGAGCAGTCTATGAGTGCAGAATGGGTGCTCAGGAATTCATGGCTGAGGATGACGTCATGGGGACACGTCATGGGCTGATGAAAAATAGTACGCATAATTCCGGCAATTTAAGACAAAATTACGATCGCAGTCTTCGGCTTTGGAAGTCGAGGTTATGAGGTTATCTCCCATATGCTGAAATCTATTTTCCCTTGCCATTGACGTAAAAGCAGACATGAGTGTAGTACCACACATTCCAGGACTTCGTATATTAATTAAACATGACATTAAATGAAGTTGACACACGCTCCATAGCTGAAAGCGGTGTGCGCGTCACAGTGTGCTGTATTTTTTTGCTCCAAAGCGTTCTTCCCATCCGCAATATACGTGTCTTCTTGTTGTTCTTCAGATATGCACCAACATTGAAGACGGCATTGCGACACGAGAATTCGACAACGAGGGAAAGTGTCCGTACATATACTATGAAGACCAGTGGGTGGGTTATGAAGACGAAGAAAGTGTTGGAATCAAGGTAAGACCTTCGATCAGCCCAAAATTTCAAAGGCATGATCTTGTTCACTTTCACCGTATTTAACTGGCTTGATGGCGATCAAGTAGACAAAACACTAAGAAAGTGCATTCGATGCAAACACGTATCTCAGAATGATAGACCAATGAGTTCAGTGAAGTAGTCGGTGGGTCATTTGCTGAACAAGAATAGTTATGATCTAGGTGTTTTATCAATAAAGTGGAACAGTGATTTCGTCAAGGAACTCGTAAAGTGTCGCTCGTTAGCTGTCCAACAGCTACAATCGTGCGAAGCCACTAGGTCATCCTCGCGTATTGCAATCCCCCATATGAGCATAGCCCTCATGCAAAAAATATGTCATACTCATATGGGATCCACGTTTATTGCACGATCTAAGACTCATTTGCAAAATTCTCTTTCTCTTCGGCGTTGCATCCGATGAAAAAAGAAACGTTCGCTACTTTGCAGGTCGATTTTATCATCAAAGAGGGCTACGCTGGAGTTATGGTGTTCAACAACGACATGGACGACTTCAATGGCGTATGCGGCACCACGCACCCGCTGCTCAAAGTGGTCTACCAAAAACTGTCGGAGGCACCGGAAAGGCGACGACGGCGGCGGCGGTAATAAGACAGATGGCACGATAAAGAAAAAGGGAGAAAATAAAATAAATAATATCTTGGACGCACGCCATTCTCATCTCTGCTCACAGGGCCAACACTGTTCTCACACAAAAACCAATTGACGCAATGCCAATTAAGTGGCATTGTATGTCTAGGAAACACTCTTTTTTTTTTCTTTCAACATCAACGTTTTCGCTATTTTAAGATTTATCTTGTCCAGAAAAACCACATGGCCTGTAGACTGTAGTAAATTTCTTTTCATTATCTGCAGTCGGTACACTCTGCAGAGATGGTAGACGTACTACTGACGTTTAATTGTTTTTAACTGTGCTAGCTGCTCTGAATGGTCACCTTATGAAAAGCGGACTGCTCTGATATACGGCTAGTTTTGTGAAATCGGCTCTATTAGGCGAATCTTGCAATAAAATCTAGTGAAGGGTTGCTAAGTCACGTCTCTGCGAGACACAAAATCGCGTATGCCGTAGATAACCTCGCTTAGCAGTGGCGTTTGCATTTACTACGTTTGTAGTTTACTTTTTTTTTCTTTCGGGGTAAAAGGAAAGGCAAGGCGTGACTCACCTTGTTTTGAGGGTTTCTTTTGCATAAATAAAAAATTCTATCTTTTGCTTTGGTGTCGTAATTGACATAGTTAATAAGTTACAGGATTAAGCTTATCTTTTTTAATAGACAAGGAGGAATATATAAATGGTAATTTGAGTTCAATAAAAGAAAACGACATTAATTAGGCGCGACTTCCACCGTTTATCTAGAACAATTTCATACGGTTAACGCGTAATAGGAGGGTCTATGTAAACATTTTTTCTGGCTTGTATCCATTTGGTTTCAATGTACATAAGTGACCAGCCAAAAATATTCGATCTAGTAGTTTTCTGTTCTGCAGTACAACGTATTCATTGCATACGTATCTTACGAGGAATTATTTATTTTCTTTAGATTTAAAAAGTATTTACTGTGTAACAACCGATAGTTCGCCTTTCAAGGAAAAACTTTGAAGGGCGCATCTCAATGTATCGCTAATATCTATTATTTATATAATATAATATTTATATATTTATATTCTTGTCCCTGGCATAAAAAATCTTCAAAGATAAAGGCTAGTTTTTCAACACATTGTGCTACTCGACACGAGTTTTTGCTAATGCTTTCGCGTTTCATTTATGCTTATTTAATATAGCGCTTATTATTCATGCCTCATGCCAACGGGCTATAATCACCGTTGGAAACAATGGCAGCCGAGCGAAATATACTTTCACAACACCTCCACTCTCTAGTTCAATCCTGGAACTTTCGTCGCAGAGCTATATATATGCACTCTGTGGCGATGTCCATCATCAACAGCAGCAGCAGCAGCTTGACGAAGGTCTGTCCGAGCGACCTCAAGCTACTCCTATTTTGCGCAATGGCTCCATTTCAACTCTGCAATTTGCTATCATCACACTGTCTTATTCTCTTTCGTGCTCGGTTGCGCTTCCCTAACCCTTCACACTAATTCTGCGACTTTAGTAGACCGTCCGCTGTCTGCTCTAAGCCTTACTTGACCTGTTGAACTCAACTTCTAAGCCTTGGTCTCAACAAACATATTCCCTACATTCGTCTGCTCTCCATAGCATACTGCACTCTTACTGTTGCCATTACTCCTATCATTTCTCGTTCCGTCGCTCGTAAAGCAGCCGGTAGCTTCTTCTCAAGTTCTTTCTTTTCTTTTTGTTTGTATGTATTCGCTTGACACCGTCTCTTGAAATTGTCCATAGCCATCGACTTCGATTGTCCACATAGCGCTGCTCAGGGTGCAAGTCAGCCCTTTAAGTCTTGTAGAAGGTCTCTTCAAATTGCAAGACATCCCACCACTCTTTACGCTGCACCAGGATATTGCGAAGTCAAAGCTTGAGCGCGCTCTTTTAATGGTTTTCCTTTACGCCACTGTTTCGGGCAAGGAGGCTGTTTACAATCACGTCCACAGAGTGACCGCGTGTTATTCTTGCGCGCCAAGAAGGCAGGTATGTATATCCAGCGGGAGTGGCGCTCGCTGCGAAAACAACACTGTGCAAGCATGGCCTCGAAGGCGATTGGCCGTTCAGTAATCCAGCCACGAGAATTGTGGCCTGTATAAGTGGCAGGTCGTAAGCCCCGGTATTTGTCCCGTGGTGCGCCGCGTAGTGGCGACATTTGCTAACCATTGTTTGCGTGTAGTATCGCGTGATATTCGACTTTTTTTTATGCAAAAGTATCAAACAGCACATTGAGCGATAAAGCCAGTGTCTGTAGCAGCAAAATGGCCCCTAAATTCCTATTGGGTGTGACACCCCGTCACATGGGCGCCTCGACGGAGCAGAGCGGGGGAAAGGGAACTCCTGCTGCCGCGCTGGCGCTCCAGCTATTGCGTGAGGGGAGAGCGCTTCGCCGCGATGCCATGTCATCCTCACTCTCGCTCTTGAAAGCCTATGTTATCAGTGCGTTCCTTGTCCGCGCAAGCTCTCGCTGGCATTCAAACTTCGTATCGGTACGAAGAAAAAAATTAAATTATGGGGTTTAACGTGCCAAAACCACTTTCTGGTTATGAGGCACGCCGTAGTGGGGGACTCCGGAAATTTCGACCACCTGGGGTTCTTTAACGTGCACCTATATCTAAGTACACGGATGTTTTCGCATTTCGCCCCTATCGACATGCTGCCGTCGCGGCCGGGATTCGATCCCGCGATCTCGTACTCAGCAGCCCAACACCACAGCCACTGAGCAACCACGGCGGGTGATGGCTGCGAAGAAATGAATGTATTAAAAAACTGAATAAATTCTAAACGAAAAATGTTGGTGGCGGTGAGCTTCAAAACTACGAGCCCACGCTCGGAAGCCGAGTGTCTTATCCACGGGGCTAAACCAGCGCCTCCTAGATAGCAGGCCTGTGCACTCTGCGTTATGACATCATGCTACTTGGACCGAAATTTTCATTGCCAAGCCCGGCGTGACGAAAGCGATGAAGTCAAAATCGCCGCAGATTACTCGGGAGCGTGCCCATTACTTTCTATGGCACTGAGGCAAGGTATCATGACGTCACGGATCGAAGTGCACCGGCCTTGTGCTATCAAGAAGGCGCTGGCCAAGCGTCTCAACGCTCTCGCCAGCCCACAAGAAGTCCGTAACTCGAAGGACCGCTCAGCGGCGTTCAATAGGAATCATTAATGCTTTCGCATTCACAACTCATAAGAAGTGCTTAGGTGTCTTCGGATTTTTTCAGCGCGATATCAATATACTTAACGTCCGCAGTTGTACACGAAGGCACAGTTCAGCTGTGCTGAACTGCAAGTCTGCAATTTTTGCGTACCGCGGGCTACTTGCGGCCGTAGCACTGCTTTAGCATTTCTTTCAAAACAAGCCGCTAAGATACGCAGTAAATAAACCTATCGGCCTCCTAAAAAGCAAATACTGTGGGGCGGTTTATTTCGGTTAATAACCAACTAAGGAGTGGCATAGCCCAAGCCTACTCGAGAAAAAAAGTATCGGTGCGTGTTTTGAACATTGCACAGCGATGGAAAAAAAATTGGAGGACGCTTAAGCTTCGCCTTCAAGCGTGGAACGCGACAGCGTTCCCGTCGACCCGCCAAGGGGTGTAAGAGAATGGGCTACGGCGCAGCGATCACTTACGAGGCGCCCCGCATCGGACGCGGTGAGCGTCGAGCAACGGAGAGAGAGAGAGAAGAAACTTTATTATAAAGTGAAAGGATTTATGTGGTTGGGGCCCTCAGTCCAGGGCCCCAATGGCTGTCGCCACCGCTCGTACTCGTCGTATCAGGGCCAGCCAGACCTGAGGCTCGGAGCGACGGAGGATTGCCTCCCACTGCGCATATGTTGGTTGGGGGGATTGTAGAAGAGGGATATCCTTAGGTGGTTTTTGGCACTCAATCGTGACGTGGAACGTCGTCGGTGGTGCACAGCACCCTGGGCAGGTGGTGGGATATAAGGTTGGGGAGAGTTTGTTGAGAAAGAGGAGGTTCGGATACGAGTTGGTTTGAAGCCGTCGCAGTGATACGGCTTCATCCCGGGAGAAAGATTTGGGAGGAGGGTGATATTGCAAGCGCCCTAGTCTGTAAAAGTCTAGAGTGTCCCGGTATGTGTTGGGCAAATTCTGGGAGGCTTGATATGGGTTGCTCGCCTCACTGCCAGGTGCCCGGCAGGTTAGCTCTCGGGCAGCCGCATGAGCGCGGTCATTACCCGACAGTGAGGCATGAGCAGGTGTCCAAATCAGCCTGATGCGTGGTACTGAGGGATCTGGAATGGCGGGGAGCTTACGTGTGCTGGTGAGAGCGCGATTGGCTTCCTGAGGAATATGACCCCTGAGGTAGGCTCGACATGCGTCTTGTGAGTCTGTAATGATGATGTGGTCGTGGTTTGGGGATCTTTCCATGTGACCGACGATGTGGTTGAAAGCGAGTGCTATGGCCAACGTTTCCCCTGTGAGCGTAGCTTTGGTTTGGACGCTACACGAGGTGACGATATTACCTTGATCGTCCGCCACCACCGACACTTGTCTTTCTTTGTTTCTGGTCGCAAGAGCATAGTGGGCAGCGTCGGTATAATAGACGGTGCCCTCCGGCTGGGCGTTGAGGAGTTTCCGAAGGTATCTAACACGTGCATCCCGGCGACCATTATGATGCTCTGGATGCATATTGCGCGGTATGGGCGCTATGGTGAGTAAGGTTCGGATGTTTGATGGGACTGGGACATGCTCTCGCGTAGAGGGTGAATGCTGTGGGTAGCCCAGCCGTGCGAGCAAATGCCTGCCTGTAGGGGTCAGTCTCAATCGCTCGAGTTGTGCCATTCTGTGCGCTTCGATGTGTTCCTCGATGGTATTGTGTACCCCGAGAGCAAGTAGTCGTTCCGTGGAAGCATATACAGGAATTCCGAGTGCTTGTTTGACGGCTCTTCTAATAATTGTGTTTATACGGTTGGTCTGAGAGAGCGTCAGGTTGTGGTATGGGAGGTGATAGGTTAGCCGGCTGATAATGCATGCCTTGACCAACCGCAGCATATCGGCTTCCTTGAGTCCTGAGCGGCGGTTACTAACGCGCCTCATCATACCGATGATTTGCTCGCACTGTCGACCAAGGAGATCTACCGTGAAGTGAGCTTTGGCGTTGGATTGTAGGTGATAACCAAGGATTCGGACCCTTTGTGCAGTGGGAATTGGTATGCCTTGTATTCTCACTTCAATCACTGGAATTGGCGTTTCATAGCTGCTTAGCGGTCGGATTAGTAATAGTTCTGATTTATTTGGCGCACATTCAAGGTCTCCAGTCGCGAGGTATGCCTGCACTATATCCACCGCCGTCTGTAGGCGGTCCTGAATGTCTCCATCCGAGCCGGTGCACGTCCAGAGAGTCAGATCGTCAGCATATATCGCGTGGCATAGCCCCTCAACCTTCTCCAGTAACTGGGGTAGTCTCGCCATAGCTATGTTGAATAGCGTCGGCGAGAGCACCGACCCCTGAGGTGTCCCCGCTCCGGTAACTTTAATGTCTGTTGACCGATATGGGCCCATTCCCACTGTGGCTACACGGTTCTTGAGAAAGGCTCGCACGTAATTGTACATACGGGAGCCACAGTGGGAGTGGGCCAGGTTCTCAAGGATGAGACCATGGGAAACGTTATCGAAAGCTCCTTTGACATCAAGCGCCAAAAGAGCTCTCGTCTGAGCCCTGATGGGGGGGTCAACGAGGTCCTCTTTTATCTGAAGAAGAACATCGTGAGTGGACAAATGGGGGCGAAATCCAAACTGTGTGTGGGAAAAGAAATTTTGCATCTCCAAGAAAGGTTGAAGCCGTTTTAGGATTACATACTCAAGCAGCTTTCCGATGCACGATGTGAGGGAAATCGGCCGTAAATTTTGGATCGACAGGGGTTTTCCGGGCTTGAGCATGAAAGTGATCTCGGCACGTCGCCATTCTAGAGGAAGAGTGCCGGCGTGCCAGTGCTGATTGTACATAGCACAGAGCGTTTCCAGGTCCTCATCCGGGAGATTTCGCAGTAGAGTATAGCGTATCCCGTCCTCTCCGGGTGCGGTGTTCCTATGAATGTCTGCGAGTGCGGCTTTGATTTCTTGGACAGTTATGTCAGTGCCTAGCGGGTCACTTTCTTCTCTATACGGATAGTCCGGATAGCTTGGCTTAGAGCCACGGGAGAGATACCTTTGTTCAAGGTCCTTCAGGAGCTGGTCTCCGTCTCCTCCGTACTGGTGGAGGAAAATTTGAAGCTGCCGGTTTTTATGGGATGTCGTGTTTGTCGGATTTATTAGTGACCGAAGGATTGCCCACGTTCTCGCGGTGCCCAGCGTACCACTTAGCTTACCACAAAACGTTTGCCAGTTAGCACTGGTTAGCTGGTCTGCGTATTCCTGAGCTGCTCTCGTAATTTGGGATATTCTGCAGCGCAATTTTCGATTTAACTTTTGCCGCTTCCATCGCTTCGTGAGACCTCGGCGCGCGTCCCACAGATGTAGGAGATGCGGGTCAACCTCGGGGGTCTCTGTCGTCGTGGTTATGCGGCTAGTCGTTTTGTTTAGATCATTGCGTAAATCACTGAGCCCACTGGCATAAGTTTTGGGGCTGTCATCTCCTGAGGCTCGATCCTTACGGATTACGCGAAGTTTGGTCCAATTTGTGATGCAAATTTTCTTTTCAGGGCGTTTGTAACTTGTGTGATTGATGCGGATGATGAGAATATGGTGATCGCTACCCAGCGTCTCGCCAGTGTTCAGCCACTCGCCCTGGACCCCCCTGGTGAAAGTGAGATCCGGGCAAGTGTCTCTCTCGACGCTATTTCCCTGGCGACTAGGCTGGGTATGATCTGTTATGAGGGTGAATCGGTGATTATGTGTGAGGTCCCAAAGCCGGGTGCCCTTTGGTGTGTTACTGCGATAGCCCCAGGCCACGTGTGCGGCATTGAAGTCACCGCACACTACGGAAACCGGGCCCAACTTGATGAGTTCCAAGAGTAGATACTGAAAATTGTCCCACCGAGCCCGAGGTGCACTGTATACATTTAAGATGTACAGGCTATTTTGTCTCGTGTCCGCGGGGACAACCTCGATGATTTGATGAGGGATATCTGACGTGAGAGTACTATGGGTATATGTGAGTTTCCTGGACACAAGCGCGCACACTTTCGCCTCGTCCGAGCCCCTAATGGCCTCGTAGCCACTGATAGTTACAAGGGTGGCGCCCGGCTCTTGGAGAAGTATGATGTCCGGCGGTTCTGACGATGCGGCAACGTACTGTTGCAGCGAGCCCCGTTTAGAACGGTACCCCCTGCAATTCCACTGCCACATCGTCAGTCCCGCCGTTCTATTTTGCATTTGCATTGCAGGCGCCATCATTCTGTAGCTGGGCTGGGCGAACGTACGGGTGAGCGCGCTCGCTTGTCGCTAGTGACGGCGCTGAGGTTGATGTAGCGCGTGCGACTAGTGAAGATGAGGAGGAGGAGGATGATTTAGGGGGAAGGGGTTGTGCCGTGAGCTCTCTCACGCTCTGCTTGAGTTCGTTAGTAATTTCATGCAGCATTGGTTTCAGCACGGTGGTTTGGAAGTCTACAAAGGCGGCTCGGATCATTTCCTTAACCTCCGTGAGAATGCTTTCTCGCATCTCCTGTATAGCTCGGTGTAATTCTCTTCGAAGCTCCTGCTGGAGGTCGCGGCACAATGAAGTTGTGGACTGGGGAGGGATCTTCGCGCGAGGCGCCTGGGATTGGGATTGAGTTTGTGGTAGGGTCTGAGGTTCGGATGAGTGTGAGGGAGATTTGCGCAGTGAAGGTGGCGGGCCCTCCGCCCAACTTACCCCTTTAGGTCCGGCTGGCCCTTCGGGCGCTACTAATGGTAGCTGTTGCGGTAGTGGTGGCGGCTTCTTCTTGGCCGGTGGTGGTGCCACTGGTGGTGGTGACGACGGTGGTGATGAGGATGATGATGACGATGGTGGCGGTACCCGCTCGCGGTTCTTAGAACACTCGCAGGGGCCTCGGCTCCGAGATCGTGACCGGGATCGGGACCGAGATCGGGAACGGGAACGCGATCGGCTTCGTCGCTCTCCAGATTGGGCCATAGGACGATGCTGTTGCCGTTTTTGTTTCTCGAGTTCCTGGCGCACTCGTTGCTTGTTGGGTGGCTTTCGTGCCCGGCCCGGACAGCTGGGATCGGTTGTCGGATGATCCCCTTTGCACGTCAGGCACCGGGGCTGGCACTGGTGAGGTTCGGTGGTGGATGGGTTTTCAGTCCCACATGTGGTGCAGCGCTTGATGCTTGGCGTGGGGCAGACGTCCGCACGGTGGCCCACTGTGAGGCATACGCTGCATACCTGGGCCCTCGGGGTGTGTATGTAGCATCGGTACTCGGCCCCATAATACCTAACGTAGCGCGGTACCCTGAGGCCAGCAAATGTTATGATGGCCGTGGTTGTTCGCCCCATCATACGAGCATGGAGGATTTCCACCCCAGGTGCCAACAGGTGGTCTAAAAGTTCGGTTGATGTAGTCCCTGTGTCGGGACCCGTTATGACTCCTTTGCAGGAATTATTGGGGGAGGCGATGTATGTTGAGATGGGGTAGCGACGCGGGCCAAGTGCAAGCGATGTCATCTTGTTAAGGCTGGTCGCTATTCTTTCACTTGGCGTGCTGATGAGGGCGATGTTTTGGGCACGTTGAACACGTAGGTGAAGTTCGTCGACCTCTTGTTCCTTGAGGCGCGCCTCGATGCCGACGGCGCGAGTCAGAGTGTGACGAGGCCACTCACCGAATGTGAGACCGTTTCTCGGGCGCAGGATGACTTTAAAATCGTCAATGGGCAGAGGTGGTGGTCTCTGGGGTCGTCGTGGTACAGTTTGGTTCGAATGCTGCGTCTCTTGGCGGCGGGCTGCTGGGTCAGACGTATCGTCGGCGCGGCGTCTCCGCCGGCCGCGAGCAGTGAGCCATGATCCATCCGCCGGGTCTTCTGGATATCCTTCTGTTGCTGGATCATCGCCGTTGGTAGCTTCCACATCCATGATCGTGGTCAACGGGTTTTCGCGGTGCTGGACAAGGTCGGCAGTCCTTGGACGCCGATCCTCTCGAGCAACGGAGCGTTAGGCGCGGCAACGAAACGTGCGCCTGAGCAAGCGGAAGGAGCCCAAGAACTCTGTGTCTCGGAGCCCCGAGGAAACGACGCACGCCAGTCAAACGTCGTGATCGGCACGGGCAGAGAGATAGAGAGATAGTGATCTAAAGAATGGAAGGACGCTTGATTCTGCAACCCGGGTGGGAGCAAGGAGAAACGTCGTCAGGGGAGAAGGAGTCCGGGACGCGACGCCCCTCGCACCTCTCTTCGCACAACCCCAATGCGCGCGCGACGCGCCACCTGTCAGGGCAGCACCGTACATTGAGAGGAGGGGATCTTCTGTGTTTGCCGCAGGATGGCTCTGCGTGTGCAGAAAGCGCTGAAGAAATGTAGCGGAGACGCACTTCCCTACTCGTGTAACTGCAACTTCTGTAAGTTACATGTTCATAATTACCGATATACACCGCAGTAAAGCTTTCTACGGCTCGTTTCTAAGGCAACACCGCATTCACTAGAGGCGCTTTTGCACCGCTTTGAAGCATGGAACTCGTGGTTGAGTGGTAGAGTCTCCGTCGCACACTCCGGAGACCCTGGTTCGATTCCCAGCCAGCCCATCTTGCGAGTTGTTTTTTATTCATGAAGTGCCTGCCGGGATTTATCGCTCACGGCCAACGCCGCGGACGCCGACGACACCGGCTTTTCTGCGACACGAGCTCCTTAACGCTGTCGCGTTAAAAGAAGGTCTGAAAGGTGGAACTAACGTCGTCTGTCAGGGCTTAAATTAAGCGTACAATTATCCGTTTTCACTCGGGTCATTCTGTGGAAAACTTAGCGAACTTAATTTTCTTACTTTTGTACAGTGCACATTGCGATGCTATATTAGAGAAATGCTAACACGTTCTAGCGATCTTTTCCACGGATAACTACTACCAAAGCACGAAGCGCCATTGCCTTTGACTTAAAGAGCACGACGCAGTGATCCTTTGCGTCACATCTATGGATTTAGAGGAACAATGTACCCCTGTTTAGACAAGTGCGCATAAAAATTTGGAAGACGCTTCTCCTTTAAGAGCGGAACGCGACAGCATTCAAAGATTCCTGACTCCTTCTCACGCTTCCCGGCAACTGGAGCGTATGTAACCGTAATGTGTACTGAGAAACGCTGGCCGTGAACGCTATGCACGAAGGCGAGCTTTGTGGTAGAAGCGCGGCCTCTTGCGTGGGCCGCGATACGACGGAGGCGAGCGCCAGCTGGAGGTATTGCAAGAAACCAGGCGCGCCGCTCCGTGGCCCCCATGACACCCGCGCGCCGGCGCGTCCAAGTGACGGACACCGCGGCTGGCCTGTGAACTGTAGAAATGCTTAAAAGGGATTTCTTGGAGTTTTCGCGTTACGGAATTATGTTTTCTCGTATAGACAAACTACAAACCGAGAGCTATCATGTCTGTAGGTTGTGTCTAAGTCATAGTTTACGATTGTTCCACGTATTTAGATTGAGAAATTCAATTAGTTCAGTAATTTCTTTACGTCACATGGAGGGCCTGGACGTGAGCAGCTCGCAAATCATTTTGCTGTAACGACGTCCGACGCCGCACGCCGATGCGGGACGCCGACGACACGAGCTCCATTACGATATCGCGTTAATGTTCCAGCGAATCACGAAGCTGCATATATAGCTAAGATGATAGCTTAGATTACCTGTGAATGGCACGGAATGCTTACGAACGAGAAGTTTTGTGAAGTTTTGTGGATTCCCAGAGTAAGACGACGGGACCAGTTCTGCAAAAAACCGTGGTGGAGCTCAGGCATACTAACTATGAAGGCATCTAGAGCACCAAACAGAAGTAAAGTATTACATTAGCAGTTTTAATTAATCGGCTTTCAAAGATAAAAGCATGAGCCTAATGGTTTGTAACGAATGACAGCAATTCCGTTGAACTAGGTATCAACTATTATCATTATGCTACCTTGCAAGAACTAAGATTATGTTGGCAGGGAACTAAACCAAACTGCTTCACTTTCTGCTTCCTTATCATTAATCTATTGTGACCTCCTACAAAAATATGCAGTTTCCTCTAGCCAACCCCACTCCCCTGTTAGTCATCCACCTCTCATTAGAAAGGTCCTGGAAGCGAAAGCCTCACAATTGAGCTTTATAATAACGGAAATAAAGTGTCCGTCGCAATTTCCTCATCCCGTGAACTGATTCTGATTAGTGGTTTGCACAACTCGGTATTGGAGGCATGCTCGCTGCAGCCGCAGAGACGATGCAGACCCCTTTATCACATGGTATGGCGACTTTTTCTTTTACAGAACCCTACTGCGTCCCGGGGGTTCATACCACGAACCGCGCTTCGCGGTGTCGTCTGTGTAATAAGGCAAATTGAACGAATAATTTCACGCCAGTTATTTCGGTGTATACATGCCTATCTTGGAAGTGTAGAAAGATGGAAGTAGATTTACGATGATCCCCTTCAACATTCTAATATAAACATGTATTGCAAAGACCTTTAACTTCGGAGTTAGTGAATTCAATTAGTGAATGAATTGGATTGGTTTCTCTGGCAAGTGATGTCTGCCTGTGCAGATAATTCATTTGTAGTGACGTGTTTGATATAATGTGGGGGAGCAGGGAAGGGGGGGGGGGGGGGAGTTAAGTCTCAAAGTAAAACAAAATATATTTATAGTTGAAAGATAAGTGTTTCTGAGAACTGTGTTGGTATTTGAGTGAGCCCACGTGGAAAGAACACAATAAATTTTTTAAACACTTCCCAGGGAGCGTTAATACAGCATTTCGTTAAATAATTTACGAGACCCCCAGAACACTATTCAAACTATCGTGCGGTGTCATCGGCAGCACAAGTTCATTGAATTTGTTAGCAGATTGTTTTACAGGAGAAAACAGTCTGGCGGTTGACTCACAGCCTGGGCGCCACTATGTAAAGCAGGGGCATGGTGCGAATTCGTCGCACAGCTGTGGGAGAGGGCACAGTTCAAGAGCTCATGCAAAGAAAAATATTTCAGAGAAGAGGGCATTGCTCAAAGACCATGGGGTTTCTTACAAATGTATGACAGGAGCCATCAGAGAGCCTCGCGTAGGAGGTAGTAAAGGAATCGAGCGAGAATGGATATTATAAGAACCTCACATTACTGTGAAGCCCACCCGCCGCCGGCAGTATTGAATGAGCGCCTACATTCATTGTACTTTGAAGTAAATATGACAAAGCTCTGTTGTTAACAGTGTTGATGGCTTCAGAGGAATAACTTGAATGAGTATGCGTAGTCCCGCTACCAGAACACAGTTTACGTCGTTGCTGAACGCACTGGGGTACAGTTCTAAAGGGAGAGCCTGTTTTCATAAAAATAGTTCTTATGTTTAAAATTTTCGTAAGAGCAAACCCCAGCCAATCGTGATGTTCGACATATTATTAGCGAAGGTTGCCGGCGAATTGTAAAAAGCATTTACGAATAAAAATATTTGCGCATTTTCTTCCAGGGCCCGTACACGCAAAGAAGTCATTATTCTATAGAAATGTCCGTAAGAGCTGCTTGCAAACCAATTATGATGTTATATCTATCATTAGCGAAAGTGGTTGTCAAAAAGCGAAGAGGGTTTAGAAATGAAAACCTTTGTGAGTGAGTGAGTGAGTGAGTGAGTGAGTGAGTGAGTGAGTGAGTGAGTGAGTGAGTGAGTGAGTGAGTGAGTGAGTGAGTGAGTGAGTGAGTGAGTGAGTGAGTGAGTGAGTGAGTGAGTGAGTGAGTGAGTGAGTGAGTGAGTGAGTGAGTGAGTGAGTGAGTGAGTGAGTGAGTGAGTGAGTGAGTGAGTGAGTGAGTGAGTGAGTGAGTGAGTGAGTGAGTGAGTGAGTGAGTGAGTGAGTGAGTGAGTGAGTGAGTGAGTGAGTGAGTGAGTGAGTGAGTGAGTGAGTGAGTGAGTGAGTGAGTGAGTGAGTGAGTGAGTGAGTGAGTGAGTGAGTGAGTGAGTGAGTGAGTGAGTGAGTGAGTGAGTGAGTGAGTGAGTGAGTGAGTGAGTGAGTGAGTGAGTGAGTGAGTGAGTGAGTGAGTGAGTGAGTGAGTGAGTGAGTGAGTGAGTGAGTGAGTGAGTGAGTGAGTGAGTGAGTGAGTGAGTGAGTGAGTGAGTGAGTGAAACAAGTTTATTTGGTCCACTATAGACGCAAGCAAACTCAACGTCACCTGGCTAGGCCCACTCGGGGACCATCAGGTGAAACCTGACGGCCCTCTCGCGAGCCCTCTAGACTGCCAGGATTTGAGAGGTGTGGCCCTCGGCCCTAATGAGCATCATCATTTCCTCTTGGGTGAAAGGGGAACCGGCCGAGGCGCAGCCACACAGGACATGCTTGAAGTCCACATAATCACAACACAGAGGGCAGTTCGGGCTTGGGAACAGTTCGAGGTACATGTGTGCAGCGCCGCGGGGCTCGGGTAAGTGCTTATTTGCAGAAGTCTGAGAGTGACTGCCTGGGCCCTGTACAGTGAGGAATGTGGCAAAGGCACGGGTCTTCTTGATAGATAATTATGTTTGCAGATCTCGTTGTACGAGCATAGAAGGTCGGGCTGCCCCGGAGAGGACGCGTTCCCCGGCGCACGGTCAGTCAAACCTCGTGCAGCCGAGTGCGCCTCCTCGTTGGGGTTGAGCAAGGCACCCTTAATGGTTCCAAGGTGCGCAGGGAACCAGGCCAATGAGTGCTGTTTGATGTATTTAGCGTTTCGGATTATACGTAGGACCTGGGGAGCCACCATTCCCATCTGAAAGGCCCTGACAGCGGCCTTGGAATCAGAATAAATCGTGTTATGTACACTGTCCGTCAATGCAAGAGCAATAGCAACCTGCTCTGCAACCCTGGAACTATAAGTGCGGATGGTAGCGCAGCTGAGGACTTTGGAATCACAGTCGATGACCACTGAGGAGAAAGCTTCTTCTTGAACGTACGAACCAGCGTCTACGAAGCATGTTCGATCCTTGTTCAAGCGGGCACTGGCGAGCAGAGCTTTACCCCTGGCTCGTCTTCATCCTTCGTTGTAGGTGGGATGCATATTGCGTGGCATCCGGTGTATGGAAATCTTTGATCTTACGTCGTTGGACAAATTCACAGCGTCGGGACCGGCGACCGTGGGGTTACGTCCCAGCTTGCCAGGTATGGCTCGGCCCGCTGGGGTACCGGAGAGTCTGACGAACTGAGAAAACTCTTGGGCTACAACAATTTCTTCGAACGTGCTGCGAATTCCCAAATTCAGGAGGTCTTTTGTGTACGTTCGGACGGGAAGGCCGAGGCTTGAACATCGCGAAATGGGTTTTGTGACCCTTTATGCGAAGCATATTACTAGAGCTCAACCCAGCTCCTCAGGCGCGGCGGTGTCGCCTTCAATACCACGTGACACCATGACGTCACGACAGAGGAGAAACGGGGCTCCAACTCGCGCCGTCGCTCGCGGCGTCGCCTTCAAGGCTGACCACGTGACACCGTGACGTCACGACAGAGGAGAAATGGGGCTCCAACTCGCGCCGTCGCTCGCGGCGTCGCGGCGGTATATAAGGGATGCGCTTGCCTCTGCTAGACACTCACGAGGTGAGATGCCTCCTAGAGACAGAGCTGCTCGTTGGAATGAGAAGCGAAGGTTGCGGTGTGCTACAGAGACTGTTTCTAGGTGGCTTTGCTGCGGCGCAGCGACTACGCGCCCCGCATCGGACGCGGTGAGCGTCGAGCAACGCAGCGTTCGGCGCGACAACGAAATTTGCGCCTGAGCAAGCGCCGCACGCCTGAGCCGACGCCGACGACACCGGCTTTTCTGCGACACGAGCTCCTTAACGCTGTCGCGTTAAAATAAAGGCTAGTATGCTTCGCATCCTGGGCTTAACCTTAGCTAAGCCACAGCCATTTTTTGTATTCTTACTTCTGTATTTATCCCAACATTATTTTTTAAGCAAGTCTGGGATAACAAGTTTCTAGGATTTTCCGCCGGTGATTCCCCATCGTAAAAATAAAGAACTGAGTCAAGAAATCCCTCTGACAGAGCAAAAACAAATTATTTTTACCTCAGATAAGCGGTCTCTGACTTCGGTTGAACATCAAAACTAAGAAAGATATCGTCCTTAAGGATGCTGTACGCTTCCCAAAATATATATCGGAGGGCGCGAGGGAGTACGGAATGATACCGTGCATCGACGCGTACAGTGGTCAGTCCCTCTGTATACCTTCAACAGCCAAGTCTGTGGTAGCCTATAGGCAACTAGGCTCTTTTATTCACACAGAATGCACTTTGCTTTCCTTGGCAAGCGGCTGCTCTCGTCCGACAGAATCGTCGGTACATTTTGTGGTCGCGTGCCAATTATGGTTTTCAACATCTGCGCTATTCTCTTCCGAACCTGCCTAATCGGTTTACACTAACACTTGAAAATCTACCTTGCGCGTCAAACAGGGGTATACTGTAAATGCTGTGCTAAATGTTGAATGCATGGTCTCCACAACCTCTCTCTCTCTGGAGGCACCTTTTATGTATATATTGACTTTAGTTTGGGCATATAATGTGTGATATATTGAGGAGAGTGCTTCGTTGCCTTCTGCTGCATTTGTTTCAAGGGGCGCTAGGACTAGCCAAGCTGCCGTAACGCAGGCTTTGCCCCACTGTCCTTTGCCGTGTATGTACATCCTGGTACGTATACCAATGTGGTTAAACAAATCAACTCAACATATCACAGCCACAATAGGCTAAGACACGTTTCTGCATAGCATTGTGTTTCTTCGTCCTGCGCTGAAGTTTGCGACTATCCGGACGATTACAGGCGCTAAATGCCAGTTGCTGTTAAATCAAGTGTTACGTCACCGCGTGGCTCTACACGGAAACATGTTTCACTTACCTCTGTAGCAAAACAATTTACTACGCCCGTGTAGAAAAGTGCGCCTGAAATTGGCGCAACGCAGTTACGAATGAAAAAAAAAAGAAAGACACGTTGAGAGCAGGAACTTTGCATGTCACCCTAGAGCTGTCTTCCTTACGAGATGTAGGACATTATCCACCACGAGACGTTACGGCCATGTGGAACATCTGAAGCAAGGACGGTATACCTTTGTTGAGGAAGAGTGAAAGAAAAGCGCTTGTATAGTGTTATCAGTATAAGCTACCATCTCCGTCCCTCTCTCTTATTATTTCCAAGAAACCCGTGAACGACAAAATATCGCGCTTATAGCGTGGATGTGACAACTTCCCCGACTACTATGACGTTCGCAACGCGTGCGTATAAGGCTTTCCGCCTACGGCCGGAACTCGACCAATCCCGAGCTCCAGCAGAAAGGATGCAAGCTAGTCACGGGTGTCAGCAACGGAAGCCCTCGATAGAAACCATACGCCCTTCCGACATACAGAGCAGTCAGAGACGCTGTGAAAGCGGCAAAAAAAGAAAAAGCATCCACAGCGATGGAGCCGCAGACTAATATAAGTAAGTGCCGCATTATTTTTCATATTTTTCATTAAGCTTTGCCGACTAGGCGTACCGTGATGCTCATCAGTGGCCAACGGAGGGCCCGAGAAGATTGCGATATGCATTTATTTCTTTATCATATTGAAACCGCCCATAGCCGCATGCAAGCTTTAAATGACCATAGAAAACAAACGTCCTTCAAATTAACGAGCGCTATTGTCTCCCTGCCGGGAGCTCGAGTAAAGGAACCAATTAGACGTGCGCATTTTAGTAGCTTTTGGTTTAAGTAATCTTAAGTTTAAGTAACCTCTCAGCCAACTCCAGGATGGCCTCCTCAAGGTCGACCCTGAAGCTGCGCAAGGCAGCCTCCCATTGTTCCTCACTAGACATTAATTGCTTGGGAGAGAAAAGGTGTTCTATGCCGCTTGGCACATACGACCATGGCGTAACGAATAGTAAAAAAAGAAACTAAAAAAAGCGTCCGTGGAGTAATGGTTTATATATTAGGCTTATCTGCTAGCGGTCCTCTGTTCGAATTCTGCCGTAGTACAATCTTATTATTGTTTATTTAATTATTTAAAACGCCTTACTTTGGTGGAAATAATGATTTTGCAAAGTCATAGAGCCATTTGAAGCCAAAAGGACGTGGTTTAGGTGCATATTCATGCACTAAACCATCACCAACTTGCGGCTGCAGAATCGCCGTACTTGCAGCTCTCGTAGACACTAGCGTCACAGTTCTCTCTAGTAATTATTGTATGAAGTGCTATGCTGGAAACAGCAAACTCGTGAACTACTCTTCCGCTGCACCGTTCGTAGATGGCACCGCCATTCCGTTAAACGCGTCCAGCATTTGAGGCCAGACACGTACGAAAACGTGTCTCGAACTTAGCGAGAAAGCTTCGCCTTATAAACGTAAAATAACTTTGTTTGCAAGAAATCAGTTTAAAACATCATGAGCGAAATTTTTGTCATGCACCCATATTCCCCCTAAAAGAAATGAAGCACTTATACTAGAAACTCTTCGCAAGAGCCGATGCTAGCCAATCGTGAGGACGAGCATCCTATTATGAAGGCGGCCGGCTAATGGCAGACATGCCGTCCCGAATGAAAAGCTTTGTGAATTCGGTTGCTGGTGCTCAGCGCGCACATGTAGGACCATTTCGTATGCGCTTTCAGTTAGGACACTTTCTGCCACTGTTAATGCCTCTGTCGTCATGCTAATTACACGTATAAAATATGTCGCTCAGTATGCTGAAGGCTTCTATAATTTATCTGCGTATCCGCTCACAGGGAACGTCATTCTCTAGGTAGGGCGCGTTCAAACTGTGGAACCTGCCATCAAAAGATTTTCCTTTATTAGATCTTCTGCCAATATAAGCCTTGCGTTATATCCTCCGAATCAGAGAAAAAAAAAGGAAATTATAGCATTTTCAGTGGTCAGTCTAACTAACCAGGGTCTGCAGCAGTTAGTTTTCCCATCTATTATGCAAGAAAATATTTCGTTCAAACACCTGTCTGGAGGATGTAAATGTCCCGGGTTAGGAGGGAAGTCTTGTCGACGGCTTCTGATCGTGTTCAGCAGGAGACAAGAGTCGCCATAGGTGATTGATCCAGACTATATTCCTTCCTGTTTCCTATAAAAGACAGGAAATAGAAATGGGAAGGTATAAATATTGTGTTTACTTGTTTACAAAATCCCTATCATGTCCCGTGCCGAGAACACGACCCACCCGTCTCTTCCTTCTGTGAATTACTTGCGGCAGCTTCAAACTCGCGCATAAAAGACACAGCAAACCAAAGGGCTCGTTGCTGTTGCTTGCTAATTTCCGCCTTCCTGCGGAGGTTTTTTTTTGCTGTTCCTACCCTCCTGTTCTGCTCATTGTCGTTGTTTTGCTTTAGCCTTTCTTACCTGTGATGCACCCTTCCCTCCTTCCTATATATATCTACGCTTCTATCCGTTCCTTCCTGAAGAGGAAGTGGGCGCTGTGCCCCTTCCTGTTGCAGCCACCGCCTGTTCCTGCCCTCTTTTTCCTCTCTGTTTATTGGTATACAGGTTCTCAAACCTATTAATATTAATAACAAATTGTCTCAATAACATCTGCTTCAGGCATTTCTCGACAACCCAGACTAGAGCTTAATTGACTATATACAACAGCAATAGTGGCTACCCATTTTTTTATCTGGAAAGCGTGTGCGCTGTTCAACGAGATGTCGAAGTGTCGTAACTGCACATCCCGCAGTGCGAAAGCTGGAAGCTTGTTTTTAACCACCGTCTGAACCATGTGATCATTGGGGTTTAACAGAAAACAGTTGTCGAATTAGTCTACGTAAATATCAATATGAAGCAGCAATACCTAGTAAACAAGCCATCTATGCCATTGTAGTTCCAGTATGCCACTGACCTCAAGTGCTAAAGCTCAGGTGCTTTCCGCTAGAAAAAAAAATGTCACATTATACAGATTCCACCCATGACCATTGCCCCCCACTTTCTTCATTTTATATGGATAATGCATCCGCCTTTTGAATTCCGCATGTAAAGAAGGTAACTACCACGACGCTAGGCAACAACAGCTTTAGAAATTCATCGCCTCAAATGCACCAACATACTTTTTATTGACCTAACTTCTATCAATGACGGGACCACAATAATAGGCAGATAACAGACTTGGGCTCTTTATACAGGTCCCTTAACCGCGGTGCAGCACAGGAAAAACTAAGAATATGTTTCAGTCCTGTCACCCTATTTCGTTACACATGATGGCGCCTTTTCCATGTTGCTAAAGTTTAGAACTAAATCGCCAGAATGTGCCTATAGAACGTAAAATACATTTCCGCGCATGTACAGGGTGTTTCACTTAACTAGAACCAAATTTTAAAAATATGCAAATGCTACGTAGCTGGACAAAACCAAGATAATGTTGTTTTTCGTCGATTGGGGATACCCAGATAATTTTTTTGCATCCCACCTAATTACATTACTGGTCTTAATTGATCAATCAACTCCATTATTAAATTTAGATAAAAAGCGTCAATGAAAAAAATTGAACAGCAACATGAAAAACTTCCGATACAGCTTTTTGTTTGCTCAATATGCGCTGCATAAAAGTGTTTTTCTGAGCGTGAAAGAAGCCCGCGAATACACGCAAAGTGCCTCGAGCGGCCAGCAGCGCGGCAATTTTGCGTGCATTCGCGGGCTTCCGCAACCGGATGATTCCACGACCTCGTGCTTAGCAGCCCAACACCATACCCACTAAGCGAGCATGGCGGGTAAACGTGAACGTGACTGAATGCCGGTAAGTGTGAGGGAACTTCAGTATGAGTGCGAGTGAGTACCTATACTGAGAAAAATATGGGTGATTGTGCGTGATCATGCGTGAGTGAAGGCCTATTAATTCCGCCGACCTATGTGTGGAACAATAATACTTTGCTCAGTATTTTTTTTATTTTGTATGTCATTTAAAAGTTGCTTCATTTTTTGTTTCTGCTGTCCCATGCGTATAGGCCATTTCAAAAATTGGATTACGCTGCTTTGTTTCCTGCTGCTGGGGTTCTTCCGTCCTTCAGGTAAGAGTAAACGTAATTTCAACTGATAAAGGCATTGTCACTGTGATCGCGAGCAGTTTTAATCAAGCTTATTTCATCGCATGTTTCAAGGGGCAGTCTTCATTGAAAACTTTAGCCACGGGCGAATTGTCCCCGTGGTGTGCTACTACGAGAAAGGCCAGGCTTTCCGTCCTTTTCCCATGAACTATGGCATGGAAGACGTGCCCGGGAACCTCTGCAGCCACGTGAACCTGGCCTACATCGAGCTGAATGAGACGACTGGAACCATCAAGCTCGACCCCACGAGTAAGACGTCATCAACATCTCTGCGGGAAACAGTAGCAGAGTTGTTGCGACCACGAAGATAAGTAAGACTTGACAATGGCTACAGCTACGTGGCGCAGCCGTAGCCATTGTCAAGTCTTACTTATCTTTGGGGTTTCCCGCTGATCAGGGGCTTCCCCAGGAATAGAATCAAGGGGAGGGGGAAGGGGGGTCTCAATGGCTAGGGGGGAGGGAGGGCAGGGGCACGTAAACCAAGCGTAAACACAGGTAAACACCACAGAGCGGAAATTTTCTGGGACGTCTTCCGCTGGCTGAAGCTTGTGGCTCCAGCTGTAGGGATTTTTTCTTAGAAGGATCTCTATTGGAAGCACCACGGCTGCACGCAGTTTTTTCTATTTTAGTTTAATTTCTTTATGAAATTTACTTTGGGTTGTATCACTTGTTTCCAATATTGATTAGCGTTGTTTGCATTTAAAAACATTTTCCATTTATAGTTTCGTGCCTCGAACCACATCCCTTCATTTTTCTTTTCACCTAACGTTCACTGCAGCTAAAGCTTCCTATGAGGCTTCATATTTTCAGATAAATTCGGTCCCTAATTGGAAGTGAAGCCCCTTAGATTAAAGTAGACAGGTCCATATTTTCTCTTTCTGTCTCACTTTAGATGGTAACGTGGTGTTTCACTCCTCCTTTTATTAGGCTTTGACCAAACTGACCAGACGTTTAATACAAGAACTGACGTGAGTAAAATTTTAGAGATGCAAAAGAGGGGGGGGGGGGGGTGGCTCCAGAAAAACCTGGGGGAGGGGGGAGTTCTACACACCCCCAAGGGGGGGGGGGGGTGTAGGGAAATCACTGGCTACGCCGAAACCGTTGAATATGAAGTATTCCTGACAGTTTCTAGTGGCATGGTACAGATGCTGCGCAATTTCACAGCTTATGAGAAACTGACTATTACCATGGTGAGTGAGAAAGAGGCCCGATTTTTTTTTTTTTTGTGGCACTCAGATAAAGCCAATCGACCATGAGGTCAAGGGAAGCATAGGAGAAATTAACTGCGGTTTTTGATTGAATAGTACACATAATAAAGAAAGTAGAAATTAAAGTGCCCGGAGACAAGTAGCCGCTGCTGTGAGCCTAACTCACATGTTAAGCATTACACGTGCGGTGGCGCTCTGCTAATTGAGCGACGGCGGCTGCGGTCCTCCCGCCTCCTTTCTTCACTTTTTTTTGTATGTGTACTTTACATGGCTTTGGGAGGGTTAGCCAGTCGAACTGAATGCCAAGGTGGTGGATCTCGCACAACCTTTCAAGACGGCAGAAAAGATGTTCGAAGCGTGCGTTGTAGAAAAATTTTAGATGAAGGGCGTACCTCCATGATCGAAGAGTGGAAATGAGTGTGTTTCGACACTCTTCGAAGCGCATTTTCCCTGTGGCCGCCACCAAGCGTGCAAGTGCGTCTTGTCTCTGTGCCAGCTACACCACGTGCACGCAGCCTCTCTTTCAGCGCCTTTCCTGGAAGCTTAATTGAAGCTTAATTGGGCTATGTTTATAGCCCCAACGAACAATCGACCCACGGGTGCGAATGCAAAGTTTACACACTTGCCTTACACGTACTTGCACGGTGAGCGTCTGTATTGTGCTATGCCGCGCAATCTTCCGACGCAAGAGGACGGATGTTATTACTTCGGATTTGAACTACTTAAACTTGAAAGTGTAGACGTTTTTTTTCTACTTCATTTTATGAGGGTCGTACTTGAATATCAAGAATATTGAGGGAAAACTCGAAGAGCTGTATATATTATCAGAAGGAAACTCACTCACTTTTATTTCGTTACAGTTTTCCAATTGGTGATGCATGAGACAAACCTTACAAAAAAAATTATTTGCCTCCGGAATTCAGCAAATGCGACAGTGGCATTACCACAGACTGCACATGATGCATCGCCGATAAAGTACGAGGCTACTTTTAGCCGTACAGTTTACCAGCCAAATTACCTTTCTCGAGGGGTCACATGTGAAATTTGAAAGAAACGTTCAGCCTAATTTTTAAACATTCTCTTCACCCATAAGGGCACGTACTGGTGGTACATATTAGGAGATGTGCAGAAAGGAACTGTAGAGGACAAGCACTAAGTTTCAGCCAATATTTTTATGGTAGTGCTACTATTCTTATTCTTATTCCTATTCTATCATAGAAACCACCCGGCTCCCCACAGCTCACTGTTAACAGGTTGCAAGACGCAAAGCACATAAGAAAATGCCTTCAAATGAAAAAAAAACGATTTCCATATAACCTTAAATCGAAGGGTCGTTTTGTTAGAATACTACCCCAATTTATCATAAACGGAGATTAAGAAATATTATGAGCGCGAACTGACTGCACAAAACAGCAACAAAGAATTATTCGCCGTATTTTTTCTTCTTTCAATCAAACGAAAGAGATACGTAAACTGAATGCACATCTACAGCTGCCGGGCCTCATGCGCCAAACGTTCATTACACATAGTTTATTATTTTTTTTAACGTACTGAGCTCAATTTTATTTCCAAAGCTAGATAATTCATTTTCGTGGGCGCCGTCAGATAAGAGCTACTACAAACAGTTTGACGAGGCCGAGGACACTTGCAAGACATGAGGGAAACACTTTGAATAAAATAAGATACTTACAAAATACAAATTTTGACCCCATATTTAGTAGTATTAAGGAAAATAAACAGTGCATTATTCAGCAATTAACATTCGACTATAAAATGATTTCTTCTCCACTTCAATAACGCTAGTCATGGCCCTGTAACAAGGATCCAATGATTGTCGCAGTCGATCTTTGTTTATCCCATCAGTCCGATCGAAAAATTTTGTGCCTTCCACCTAACCATATTTAGTGACAACTCATGCAGAACTTGAGTCCTCGCTTTTATAAAATGTGCGTCAATGGTGTTCGCATTCTGCAGACTGAACTCAATCACACCCAGCCTTCCCGGTACAAAATCCAGTGCCAAGATGGAGACGTTTTAGTTTTTTTTTTATCAGCTGCCTTGTGCAGGGGGTATCAAAATCAAAATAGTTTTGCCTAAGCTTTTATTTGCCGAAGTTTGCCTCTTATCCTCGCATATTAATTGATTCATCGGTGAGCTACCACTTTATTTCAGAGTACAATGAGAAACGTAAAAAAAAGATTGGAGCGTAATATCACTGTTCTAGCACATTGTTCACATTCACATTTTGTTCGCAAATACGGTGAGGCAGAACTCACGTTAAAAACTTGCTTAATCTTTTAGTCAACTTTACAGAGTTTGCTCAACTGAAGAGCAAGTTCCCGCGATTGAAGACACTCCTTTCAATTGGAGGGTGGAGCAACCAAACCAAAATCATATCGGACATGGCTACTACGATGACACGGCGAAGAGTATTCATCAACGACGCCGTTCAAAAGCTCGTGGGCAATGGCTTAGATGGTCTGGACGTTTTCTGGCTTTTTCCTGGAATGGTTGACCGAGGCGGAAACAGGAGAGACAAGATCAACTTCGTCAGACTCTTGAAGGTCAGAACGCCAACAGGTTTCATTCACCGCATGAAGCAGGGCAAGTTAGCCGAAGAAACATAAGAGAACCACTTACAAAGTGCGCCATTAGATCACAAAGGTGCGCTATTTAAGGACGTGTATGGGCAGTAAAAATAACCATGATTTACCTACATAAAGCGGTGAACCATGAGCGACGACGGTGCGTTACACATGCCTAATCCTCCATTACGAGCACAACTAGCGTTTTATTAACTGCATAGTGTTTCCGATTATAACTCCGCACGACAACATCCTGGTGGCGCTTTCGTTTACGCTCACATTTATGCCCAGTTACATCGCGCATGTGACATTAGCGTTGCATATTAGCTTGCGCTCCCCAGAACTTAAGGATGAGAAAACCTCGGTAGCAGATAACACTATGATAGCCCATGACATCTCTGTTTGTGCAAGCTCCATATATCAGTAAATAAAAAAAAACGCCCGCTATGATGAGCTTTGATGTTTTGAGTCCTTGGGAAAATGACCAAGGTCCTAATTGACAAAGCTTTTCGCTTCGTAAGTATTTTTTACCATTTGTCGGCTCTTATTACTAATATTATTTCCAACATCCACATTGGCTGAAATTTGCTCTTACGGACACTTATAGCGTAAGAGCTTTCAGTGAAAGCGAGCCCTGGGGCGAAATTCACAAAGCACTTCGTTGTCAAGGGTTGTTTTCCACTAGTTCGCTTCCTTAACTAGTAACATATCCGACATCACGATTAGCATACTGTTACTTGGTTCCCGGCGCACATGGTTACAGTGGAGGGAGCCCTCAACGAGGTGGCACACAGAGAGGCACGAGGATTAATGTGCCGTGCACTCCCTGAAGGGGCTGTATCGCCCGCTGTTCAAGGACAAACTGTTAACATACAACGAGATCACAAAGCACTATTACTTTTGGCGCAGGACATTCCCCCTGCCACATTCTAAATTAAATGTGCCACAGGCGGTTACATTAAGGCTTCTGCAGACACGAACGTCCCCTAACCCGGTCG
This sequence comes from Dermacentor albipictus, assembly GCF_038994185.2. Lineage (NCBI taxonomy): Eukaryota > Metazoa > Arthropoda > Arachnida > Ixodida > Ixodidae > Dermacentor > Dermacentor albipictus. The sequence continues at coordinate 405,886,887 of NC_091821.1, forward strand.
TCATGAATAAAAGTAATCCGGACCGCGGAGTTTCCGTCTATTGTAGTAAGTGTGGGCTATTGTAGTAAGTGTGGACACACGCATTGGCTCTGCCCACACGGTCCAGAGGGCCCGTGTGATGGCAGAGGGGCTCGGCCTCTGTCCTGAAGTGGGAGCGGCCCGCATCAGTCCCAGACTGATCCCTCGGGACCTCAATAAAGTTCTTCGTACCATACCATCCCGATTAGCAGACATCTGATTAGGCAAGCAATCCTCGTATAAGAATTTCTTTCTGAATACGGGTCTTGGGGCGCTATAACGTAAAACTATTCCAAACTTTTCTATTCCAATTCTGCAATCAGCCCTACGCGATTAGTCAAAAACTTTTTTGAATCTCCCCCACTTCACCTGTATGTCACGCGACGTTACGAAAACCGTGATAGCTCCCCATCTGATATGACGCGTAGTCATAATCGTACTGATTATGCACGACTGGACCGAACAGAAGAAAAATAGTCATTTTAGATTCGACGCCTTCTCGCCGTCAGACCTCGGCTATTGGCCAAAAGTTTAGGGCTCCACCTACTTCACCTGCCTGTCACGCGATGTCTTGAAACCGCGAAACGTCACCGCGTCAAAGTGACGTGTACGCGTTAAAGATGCATTAATATGCCGAAAAAAACTGAATTTTGTTGTGAATAGCAACAGGCTGCCCCATTCCGAAAGGAATAAAAGATGGCTGCCGCCGATTGCTCAGGCACTGGCTACTCGCACCTGCCGGAGAGCATAGGATTCTTTGCCTATGATAAAACTTTCTGCGTGGCCGTGTGACGTTATCGAGCACTTTCGGCACGTTTACGAGCTCGTTGTGCCTACTCTTCTTTGCTGAGGATCCGTTTTAGCGGCGTTCTTAAGCTTCTGTTGCTTGCCGCCGCGATTTTCAACCAGCCACCGCAAGCTAAGTAACGGAAAGCGGACCGATCGCAGGCGCCGGCACCACCCCCTTCATCCAGTTATCAATTTTTACATCGAATCCCTCTCCACTTGAGCGTGTTCCTCGCCTCTTGTCAGCAAATTAGATAAGACAAGCCGCTCAGTGTAGGCAATGTTATTCGTTTTTCAAGCAAACAAAAGTGACCTTCTATGAACGAGGAGAGCATCTGGTCGGTCTGTTCAGACAACCCTGTGGGGGACTACCCGATGCTTGCGTCGGCGGTTACGCAATTTTGACGTCAGGAGAATGGCATAAAAACATATTGGGAATAGTTTTGCGTTATAGGACCCCCGGTCCCATATTCACAACAAGCTCGTATACGCTAGAATGGTTGGTAAAAACTAAGTTCAGCCAATTCTGGTGCTGGACATATTATTAGCGAAGGTGACCATCCAATGGCAAACAACACTTAACACCGAAGCGCTTTGTGAATTTTACCCCAGGGCTCGTATTCACAAAACGTTCTTACGCTATAAGTGTTCGTAAGAGCAAATTTCGCCCAATGTGGATGTTGGACATAATGTTCGTGATGGCAACCCACCAATGGCAAAGAGCGCTTACGAACGAAAATCTTTGTGAATTCGGCACCTGTCTTTGCGCGCCATTTTTTTTTAACGTCTTTATTTTACTTAGTGCGAGCTCAAGAGTGCGCACTACAGTACTTGCTATATAAGGACGACTTTCCGCGCAGGAACTGTACGCTGCCTTCAAAGGGCGCAATCTTCTGCTTACGGCTGGCGTTCCCATTAACCAGAACGTACTGGATGCCGGATACGACATACCGGCAATCGACAGGTACGCTGATTGTGCCTCATTTTGCTTTTTCAACTCTCGGATTACCGCACAGCACATTACAGTTAATTAAATGCGTGCAGGCATTCATCGCAAACAAGCTGCATAAGTATCCTGTAGAAGTTATTGTTCATAATTACCCGCTCGAAATATGTGTGCTTAGACAAAGTGCTTGGAGGTGTCTGTGCCTACTCGGAAACCTCTAAGCACTTTCCCTCGTCTGGGCATATGTCCTTGGCCGCAGCCACAGTAGATTTTGTGGCTTCCTAACATCGGTAGCTAAACAAGCACAAACGGTATAAGGTGCTCGGCACATGTAACAATACAGAGAAACAGTGCCTTGCATAAATGCACTTACACAAACCTGTGCCTTCCATGTGTTCCACCCAGGCTCCGTTTCTCTAGTTAGTTACAAAGGAACGCAAGTTCCACTGTTCAGAACGCCTGATTTTTTTTTCTTTTCACATGGTAATCCTCGTTTACACCACAAACTAACGCTCGGTGGACGGTTTAACTTTGGGCCTCAATCTCACGTCACGTTGTAGCTCTACTGAAACTAAACTAGACATTTACTAGCAGGTCCTACGTACTTTCCCTATCTGTCTATGTTTCCATTTACGCTTCATTTAATATAAATGCGCTAGCTGGCCGACAGTTCTTTAAGTTTGCCGGGAAATATGCAACTTCATTTGCTGCTGCAAGTGACGGCTGGAACAAAATCCCGCTGCCGCGTGCCCTCGCTTGAACCAAAAGCGGTTGGGTGCAGTATTCAAGCCCAGATAAGTCAAGACTTGAAGTACTTTAACGACGAAATAGCGCCACCTAACATGCATTAACAAGTTGTGACCCGTTGAATGTGAACCATGAAATTGCTACTTCCTAGCAGACTGTGTCGCAGCCAACATTTGAGTTAAACGAAAACAGGGGATGTCTTCACTAACACATCTGCCTGTGCCCTGAATAAGTCATTATGGCGTCGTTGGCAGTGGCAAGGTGTCGAACTACATTGAAATGACACGCGGATAAATTGTTTTTACATCTTAGGAGAAGGTATGTAGCGCTTCAGAGATGAAGCAATGGTCATAGTGTCAGATAGGCGCATATGCGATTAAATAATATTCAGTGCATTTTACCATCAATAATACGTTGCGGATAACCACGACGTGGCCGAACACCCAAGCAATGCTCAGCCATCCGTATCTGTTAATGTAAAGGTGCACAAAACGAGCGGGACACTGGAACGATGACAACAGACTTTGCCGACTGATTCGTTGTTGCGATTATTGGACGAAAGTTATGTCCGAACAACGTCACTTCAGAACTTCACAGTCGGAAATATCAGATTACAACTGTAACAAAACACACACATTTTGATGTAGAATTGTGTTATTGTGGTTAGGCATATTTTTCCCACCTTATCGACCACCTTATCGACAGACAGTAATAGAAACTGGTGGTCATCATCATCACTTTTTTTTTCTATTGCATAAGGGCAAGACAGGGATATAGCGAGAGGGTACTAGGCCGGATAGTGGTATAGCGAATGCTTATCGTACAAAGTAGTTTCTCTCTAATGAAGTTCTACTGTATTTCCTTTTCATAGCACCTCGCCTATAGCGTCACAGTGGTGAGGCTCACTTTGCAGACAGGCGGCCTATACTATATGAAGTTAGACCGACAACGAATTCTGGAAATAAAACCTCGCGGAAGCCATATTGCTTTCGGTCAAAGCACGAAATCATGTTTTTAGCAGAAATCTTACCGTGTTCCTGTGTAAATCCGTGAATAAGTAAAGCTCAAACGGTACAACTATTAGTCAGAGCCACATAATCGGGAAATCGTGTTTGAGATAGAATAGGAAAGTGAGTATTTAGGTATGACGAATTTCTACTTGGACGAACGATACACCACTCTTTCCAGAGAAAAGCGAACTGCACCATTATATGATACACATCACCGAAGTTACTGCATTGTGTTGCCTCTCGCAATGGGCTATCCTCTTTTTATATGTTACAACGTAATTTGAACCTTGGTAGCTCTCCATGTGCGATTTTGCATATTGTTAATAATAATAATACCAGTAATTTGCGCACGGCTACGGGCGGTTATAACATGAAATAATAGGGCAATATGTGATTCACTGTTTCATGAAAACGTTCCAGATATCTTGACTGGATGAATGTCATAGGTTACGACCTTAGAGGATACTGGAACGTCAGAACTGACATCCACAGTCCTCTCCACCCCAGAACAATCGATGGACCCGACGTCTCGGAACTTAACGTGGTAAGCGTGAAACACAGCTATGTGAACACTCTCTTAGGTGAATCGACAGGGGTATAGCGAGGTTGCAATCAGTTTGAATGAATCTTTATGTTACTTTCATCACCTGACAATGCTTCACTGCTTCTGCGAGCAAAGAGAGCTCGCCATGACAAAAAACACCAATTTCTGTACTCCCTCTAATGGTCAGTGCTTCGACTGATCTGCGATGACGAGTTTGTCTCCTACACGCAACCACATGACTGCTACATAAGAACGACAGTTCTTCAATGTCAGTTTTATGCTGTTTCCGCGGGCTGCGATATACAGCCTCGCGAGAGACACGTTCCGTGGTTCACCGTAATTCGTCGAGTGGAAGTCTTGTCCGCTCGTTTGGCGCACTTTCGGCCAAACGTAATCAGCTCTTGCATGTTTTCGCGCAGGAAGAGGGTCTTCAGGCACTGCTGGACCGCGGAGCCTCGAAACGGAAGCTGGTGCTTGGCGTGGCCTTCTATGGGCGCGTGTACAGGCTCGCGGACCCAGCGAACGCCAGCCTTCACGCGCCCATCGACCTCCTCAACAGGCCGCAAAAGGGTGCCTTCCTCATGAGCGACAACATATACGCCTACTTCGAGGTGTGGGAGTACACTCACGATATCAATAGTCTATGCAATGGACTTTCAAGACTCCTTCGCCTCCCTATCGACTTATTTTTTTTTCACAGCTGCGTTTGTGCCTACATGTAAAGCAAACATCTGCACTACGTACGAGTACGTCACGAAAGCGTTTCAGCGACGTAAATGAAAGATTCGTGGCGCTCGCTCATGTTGAGCGAGAAATAGTGGGGCTCACGCGCAGGCGTCGCAACTATACTACGCCACTGCCCGAAAGCTTGAAGCAAAGAAAGCCCAATTTACTCGCTGCATTGTCTAAGCACAATATCATATTTACGGGCAGTGATTCCAAATACACGTAACGCAGAGCGATTTTCTTCGCGTTCGGAAAGCAATGTGAAATTCATTGTTTGTTCAACGCAACAACGCTTCCCACTCGGCTCGTAACGGCTTGGTGCTGCCATCAGCCCGGACACCGAGCACAGCAGTCGCGGCCGCAAAGAAATAAACGTATTTATGGACGTTTTATTTCCCGCAGCTGCACAGTAAGCATTGAGGGACGCCGTATAGTAGAGCTGCCGATCGATTGTGCTCTTCAGGCATTCTTGACGTGTATCTAAGCATACACGAGAAAGCATTCAGATAGAAGAGGCATTACGTCTCCATGAGAATGGGATCGGCGTTGCCGAAAATTGAACTGACGCAAGCGAATCCAGCAGCTGCCGCTAGTGTTCGAGGCTAACTGCATTTCCCCCACCGGAAACGACAACTGCAAGAACTGCTGCAGCTCCAACGCACATGTTGGAATATACGTTAAGCGGAGCTTACTTGAAATGTTCGAGTTAAATACGATGCAAAGAGACGCAACATACGTGTAATTGTATTCGATTTCCAACTTACGTAATCATATAACACCTTCTGCTTAAACGCGAACCCAGGTTCAAAAGGCCTCTGAGAGAGACAGAAAAAGGTTCTATCGAAAGGCAGGGACGTTAACCAAAGGTAGTTCAGTTTTGCTACGCTGCACGGGAGGAAGGAGTAGGGCGATAAAAAGAAAAATAGAGCAGAAAGGAGAGAGAGAAAGAGAGAGAGATTTTTCAAGACAGAAAAAAAAAACTGCTTTAGGAACCACTGCTTCGGGGGAGATTCGAAATGGTTGAGCCATGCGGCGCAAGTCACTATATAGGGGACAGAGAAAGACGCCCACGTTGGCAGTAGGAGCGCCTGTCCGTCATTGAATTCGGATTTCCCGCGAAGCGCTGGTTGCTGTAGCAACGCACGATAAAACCTTTTTCTGCCTTGCAGTTGCGTCGCCCCGACGAAAGATTTAAAAAATTAAATTATGGGGTTTCACGCGCCAAAACCACTTATGAGGCACGCCGTGGTGGAGGACTCCGGAAATTTCGACCACCTGGGGTTCTTCAACGTGCACCTAAATCTAAGTACACGGGTGTTTTCGCATTTCGCTTCCATCGAAAAGCGGCCGCCGCGGCCGGGATCCCGTCGAAGGATAGTCGCTGTAGTCAGAGAACCAACGGGTGAGCGTCCTCGGTACTTTACCTGGTCGACCCGCGCCTTGTGAGTATCCCCAGCCAAAGAGACCACGCCTTACACTGTGGTCACGGCGCAGTGCTGCATCTTACACGTTCAATAATTACCCAATTGGGACGTAGGTCCAACACTCGCGTTTCTAAACAGCCACCCCATGCCAATTCAACTCCGCGCCACATCAAAACTACACGCGTGTTACAGCGATGACTTTTACGGTCATAGAAAATTGTGAAAATCGTACGCACATTTTGGAACCCCCGCCAAGCGAAGCTTTAGTGAAGCGACTAATTGGATGTGTTATCAAACTGTTCGTGTTCTGCAGCGTGCTGTGCAGCATAGCGGTTACGGGCGCGCCCAGCAAATAAACAAGACGCGGAGACTCCCACCACGCGCGACCCAAGGTGATCGACGAGACCGCGGTTTGCCCTGTCTCCAGAATCGGCCTACTTTTCCTCACGCTATTTCGGGCATCAGCCCAGTGTACTTTTGCCCTGTCTCCGACGTGAGGCTCACTTTATTTGGCAAGAAGCCGGCTAAGTACACACTCTTAAGTAAAGGGAAACAATGCACAAAAAAATTCGCTTTAGCAAAAATATATATATATATATGCTCTCTAAGGCATACATTTGCTGCAAGGAGGATATATAGCTGCCGTTTCTTGTTTCGTTGCTTAATTCCGTAGACAACAGAGTCGGCAACCTACACCTCTGCAGGAGTAGTTACCGATGACGCTACAAAAAAAACTGGCTGTGGCTTAGCTAAGGTTAAGCCCAGGATGCGAAGCATACTAGCCTTTATTTTAACGCGACAGCGATAAGGAGCTCGTGTCGCAGAAAAGCCGGTGTCGTCGGCGTTGGCTCAGGCGTGCGTCGCTTGCTCAGGCGCACATTTCGTTGTCGCGCCGAACGCTGCGTTGCTCGACGCTCACCGCGTCCGATGCGGGGCGCGTAGTCGCTGCGCCGTAGCAAACCCACCTAGAAACAGTCTCTGTAGCACGCCGCAACCTTCGCTTCTCATTCCAACGAGCAGCTCTGCCTCCAGGAGGCATCTCATCTCGTGTGTGTCTAGCAGAGGCAAGCGCAGCTGCTTATATACCGCCGCGACGCCGCGAGCGACGGCGCGAGTTGTAGCCCCGTTTCTCCTCTGTCGTGACGTCACGGTGTCACGTGGTATTCAAGGCGACACCGCCGCGCCTGAGCAGCTGGGTTGAGCTCTCGTAATATGCTTCGCATAAAAATGGCTGTGGCTTAGCTAAGGTTAAGCCCAGGATGCGAAGCATACTAGCCTTTATTTTAACGCGACAGCGATACGGAGCTCGTGTCGCAGAAAAGCCGGTGTCGTCGGCGTTGGCTCAGGCGTGCGTCGCTTGCTCAGGCGCACATTTCGTTGTCGCGCCGAACGCTGCGTTGCTCGACGCTCACCGCGTCCGATGCGGGGCGCGCAGTCGCTGCGCCGTAGCCCATTGTCTTACACCCCTTGGCGGGTCGACGGGAATGCTGTCGCGTTCCACTCTTGAAGGCGAAGCTTAAGCGTCCGCTTTGCACCTGTTATGACGTCATATGGTAGCTACGCGGCCGCGCGTGGCGCAGCAAGGAAGAGCGTGGTTGTGCGGCTAGTATGCTTCGCATAATAAACGAGTTCGTCATACGAGGGCTGTCCTGTGTGCGAGCCATTCAGAAAGACAAGCAGCAGAAGCAGCAGCAAAGCCACAGTCAGCGAAGTCCGGGGCACTTCACGAAGAAAGCTTTACTTTCAAAGTGGTTTCCCGATGGCGATGTTCGAGCGATTAAAACGGCGGCGTAACATATCCAGAATGCGTTTACCTGCGCCGCGGGGATCAAATCAGTCTAATTCCAGACTTAAACATTTCAGATTTGCAAGAATATAAAGTTCGGCACATGGCGCCGCAGCTTCGACGCGGAAGGAATGTGTCCGTACGCGACTGACGGCAAGGACTGGGTGGGGTACGAAGACCCCGAAAGCATCTCCAAGAAGGTAACGCATAGTTTAGCACTTGATGTTTATGGTGTTTGCTGTTGAGCGCGCGTGCCTTGTGGGCGTATACACGTGAATCTGTTGTGCGCGTATACGTAGGTCATCGTGTTTCTGCATGCGGGCGCGCGCAAGGATGGAGGTGTGTACATAGCTGAAGTTATAAACCAACGCCGCTAATAAAAACTTTCGCATCGGGTTTCCTGCGATGAGAAACACTGAAATAAATATTACTACGCAACCGCAATACCGATGTTAAAGACATCTGATGAATTTTAACGAAAAAGCAAGCTACAGTGACGGTAGAGACATATTTTCCGCTTGTGCACTTATTTTACTTGCGAGAATTGGTTACAATGCGAAAACTTCTTTTAAAAAAAGTTGAGCGAAATTGTGACTCCGGCGTGAAAGCTTAAGTCCCAATTTTGTGAAATCAAGCAACCTACTAGATAGTATAAAAATGTCGATATACGTGTATATCCGCAAACCTTTAAGACATACAGCTGTTCTAAAAACGGCACTTCTGTAAAACTTGCGTTCTATAACTGTTTCAGTCAAGCTATCAAATGAAATGATTTTTTCCTAGTTTATTACACATCAATTGTAACTTCAGCTTCAATATAGGTTGTATCTTACTGTAGTCACAACAAATGAACGTTCTCGTTCGCTCTCTTTATTATTCTTTCTTTTTTTTCTCTTCTATTTCTTTATTTCTTTGCGCCTTCTTTTTCTTTTTTTTCCTTTTCATTTGTAGTTGTTCATCGAGCTCTTCAAAAAAAAATAATAACCAAGGCTTAGAGAAAGCATTTATTTCTTGCAGTCACTATATAATTGTAATCATTTAAGAGCTACCAATCTTATTCAAATTGGTTCTCGGTGTCCAAATATGTGCCAAAGAGACCACATGTGTATCCACGCATGTGTAACCGCGCATGTGAATTAGGAATGATGTTATTGGGCAAATGTTATTCTTAATGACCAAATCCAACGCTTTGCGCTCTCCGCAAGGCTTTAGTTCTTGGAAACCTGCACGTGCTCACGCACATTTACACAACTTCGAGCACACTTGCGTCACTCATTCTTGTTTTTTTCTAAATACGTACTATTTTTATTACAATTTTCTTGCTATTTTCTGACCCATAGCATTTGCTGTCTATTCCTTATACATTGTTTATTTTTCTTTCCTTTTATTTTTCAGGTTGAATTTGTCAGAAAGGAAGGCTACGCCGGCATAATGGTCCTAAGCTGCGACATGGACGATTTTCGTGGAGTATGCGGGACGCATAATATACTGCTACAAACAATCAATGACGCCATGCCTAGGCTAAGGTACATCGTCACTTAAAAGAGGAATAACGCTACTTCAAACTCCATTCAGTAGCATTAAACCGGCCGCAGTTTCCCTTTCAGTCTATACAGATGGAAGAGACACAAATGTGAACACTGTGCTTGCAAGTGCAAGAAAAGCGTTATAAATAAATATTAAGCATTTCACAGAATGAGGATGTGCCACTGCTCGTTACAGGCGAATCTAAATCCTCTATAGACTAAAGCAACAGTTCCAGCCGAGTGTATCATTTTAACTTCTTAAGGGTGAACGTACGACACAGTCACGTGCGGCGTAGGCGCACAACTTTATCGCCAACGCTGTTACGAAAGATAAACGACTCGGGGAGACGGCGAAAGAGTGTGATGCCCAAACCCACTGAATCAAGTCGTACTTGATCAAACCCCTTACCCTGAAAGACTATCCTTAGAAATGAGCAAAACGTGAACAAGGTGAATGCAGGAGCCAACGTTTCGACAAGTGGACTTGTCTTCTTCAAGGCGACATATGGCGAAGAAGACAAGTCCACTTGTCGAAACGTTGGCTCCTGCATTCACCTTGTTCACGTTTTGCTCATCGTCTTGAATTGCCATCTCCCGCATTCCCCGTCTTTTCTCTGGCCTTACAAATGCCATTGCAACATAGGTGTGGGAGACAAGAATATTACCCGTGTCCACTGCAGAAGAATGGCAAATAAAGTTGTTAGAAGAGCAGCACCGATTTCATCGTTTGGCCAATAAAATATCTGGACACGTACCTTATATTCCAAGATCATATTTATGATGACAAATTATGAAAACACCGTCGAAATCGAAGGTAATATGAGCGCCTAGAAAAACCATGAAAGAGAACAATTCAATGTAAGGAAAATCAAATTTTGTGCGGTTGAAGATGAAACGTTTTTCATTTGTGTTCAAATAAGGTCGATATACTGTAAGTGTATGTATTCATTCATGTTCGCTCTTTACTCGCTCACGTTTTCGATACAAACGAGAAAAAAAAACGACGAGGTATCGAGGCGTCCTACTGCAATGTGTTTTCCAGCGTAAACGCTGCTCACTGCTTCGTTCTTTATTTTTTTTTAATCTAGTCCCGTCAACTTCCCAACAGGCTGCAATGTGATGCGACAAAGCTATAAGTTACTTTGAAGGCAGCGCCCATTAAGGAATTCTATTTCTATTTTTCAGCGTATTCCTAGGATCCTGAGATGTCGCCACAGATAAGAACATGAAAAAAAAATCAGCACCCAAACAACAACTTTTTTTCTCGCTATGAAGTTTCGCAAGCAGAGAAAATCGCTGGCGCAATGCCACGTGGTGCAATCAGACGGGGGCGGTCAGCTTAACGGCTCAACATCGAAGGCGGACGCCGCGTTAGCCGCGCAGCTCAGCGATGACCTACGAGCCGAGGCCGAGAGTTGCCTTGGGCGAGAGGTGAGGACGTGCGTCGTAGAGCTGGGAATCTCCCGCCTTGCAGCGTGCGCGCATGTGCGTATGCGAGGCTTGAGTGCGTGCGGCGAGCCCGTGTTTCGCCAGTGTTGAACAAGCGCCGCTTGCAGGCCGAGTTGCCGACGTCGCCCTGTCCTCGGCGAGACGGCTGTCTGCCTTGTTTCTGCTTGCGGAAGATAGCGAATAAAGAGCGATCGCTCACGTAGACACTCCTCTCTTTTACTTTTTTCTCCCTTCTTTTTCCTCGGCTAGCTTTTGATGTATTAACGGGACTGTCGCTTGCAATGTTCACCGAGTGGTTTCGCCTTTCTGCTGACATACAAATGATAAAGAACCAACGTTTGGGGGGGTACACGCATAGAGAAGTCGTGACGTCCCAGTGAGACAGCGTTAGCACGCGGATCTAGACGAAAAATTAGCAGAATTACCGACATTATCGTATATGGTCAATAATCGAAGGTGCAATATACACAATGTTCTTTTTTTTTTAGATGGATGGATGAATGGATGCGAAACTTTAATAAGGTCCTGAGGTACGCGACTCAGCGCGCTGCGGGTCGCTCGCACGTTGGGACAGTCAGGCCTTGCCCGACCGCCGCATCGTGGGCCCACTGGACAGCCCATAGTTGCGCCCCGGCATCGGGGCTCTTGATAGCGGAGAGCCACTTGTCCTCATTGATTTGTTCTGTGCCTCGTAACGAGGGGCAACGCCACATATTTTTTTAAAGCCTATGAGCGTAATGAAGGTGGAATTTTGCAGAGGAGATTATAGGCGAAGCAGACATTCTTTGACCCCAATAACATCCGTTTCGGAAGACTAATTAACAATTATTTGCTCATTAACGTTTTAGTAGACCTTGGGCACAGGCGTATGTGAGATGAATTTGGAGGCAGTCACATTTTAATGCATTGTCATTTTTGGTTATCTTGCATATCACGTCTAATTCTAGATATTCATCATCAAACTTCAACGCTCAAGCCATACCATATTGAAACCGAGCGAGCGGGAAGCGCAGAAAAGGCTGCCCCGCTACCATATCAGACGAAAGCGCCCCGCGACGAAAACAACGACGAAGTCTGAAACTGAACGTCCCGGACACTCGAGGGGGTTACTGATGCAGCACGTTTTGTTTGGCAAGCACCTGGCCACCATGTGTCGTATCAGTATTTTGCCGCTGCGTTTCATTATTTAAACTTTCATCTCACACACCGTCACGAGACGTTTTCGTCTGACGTAGCAGCGGGGCGCTCTCGGTTTCGACATTGCGTGGGTTGAGTGTTAAAATTGGACGATGAATATTTCGAACTAGGTGCGATTTTTGAGTTTGATTTCTTTTTCTTTTTTAATGACGATGCATTAAAGCACGGCTGCCTCCAAATGCGTCATATGAACAGCTGGCCCAAAGACTCTAATAAAACGTTAATTACCAAGTGCTCGTTCAGTGGTTTTCCGAAAGACACGTTTAGCGGAACGCTATGTCCGCCTCATCTTAGAACACATCAGCAAAAGCCATGTTCGCTACGCTCAGAGCCTTCTTTCTAAAAAAGTTGTAGCGTACAAAAGGGGAAAGCACCCAGTATGGCTGCATCAAATGTTGATCGGAAATGATAAGGCGTTGTGAGTTCCTCGATTTTTTTCTTTGTTACAACCATGTAAAACAAACAGACAATGAAGCCAGGAAGAGCATATGTGCGAATGTCTTGTTTATGTTTTATTGAAATGTAATTACTAATACGGTAAAGTGAAGTGCAAGTAGACGAAAATGCAACTTGACGCAGGTAGGACTCGAACCCACATCCTCCGCATTAAGCTTGCGGGGCTTCACCAGTCAAACTACCGTAGTGACCACCCTCCCGCCCACATCATTTTGAAATGTGTTTATTGTTTTTTTTTATTTCTTTTGTAAAATAAAAAAATAAAAACACTAAGAATGGTAAAACAAACGTCCTGTTTTCCTAGTTAAAGTTGACTCGCTCCCAGCCTACAAAGTAAACGTCGTTCACAAAATACCTAGACTCCGTCCTTCGAAACCTAAACGTCCCGTACACTGTTAGAGTGAACTAAATGCATTATTTCTAGAAAACGCAAAAATATTTTTTTTGTATCATGGCGCTCTCTGCCCAGAAGTGGCCCTTGCGTTGCGCCATTAAAAGTCAATATTCACTTAATTTTGTGTTTCTTTCTTTTGTCATTCAGATCCAATTATATTATTCCGTCCCAGTATCAGCCGTCATGTTGTCGTATTAGAAACGACGGCACAAGTTCTGAGCCCGAAGCTGCCGTTCGTCATATGACTGGTGCTGTAAGGCCGCATGACCGTTTCGTACACTCTCGCAGTGCCGCGAGTTTGCCCACGTGTTATGTGGGGTTCACTGCACTGCACGTCCGGGCGGCGACTGCTTGGGTTTTCTTTGTAGTTTTTGAGGGGTCGTAAGGCTCGCGTGGTGTCCAGTGACGAGCCACAGTGCGCGCCGCAAAGACGCGGTACACATGCGAAGAACGCATTCGGAGAACGTCGTCTTGTAAACACCGGGTTCGGATGCGGTCATAACTGTTTCCACGCAGAGAAACCTTGAGTGGGACTGCATTTCCCGGTGTTGTGGCACCGGCTACCGAGTTCTTTGTCGGCTAGCGACACCACTGAGGCTTGAGGTCGCCTGGCCATGAATTGTGCGTGACTAGCGCTTTTCGCCAAGGCCGTCACTGACTACTTGGAAATAGGAAAGGGAAACATAATTGTATCAATAAGCCAAATAGTTTTGGTTTCCAATACATCTACCTTTAAGAGCAAGCCCATCCTTTTGGGTTGTGGTCTGCCAAAGTTTTTTAACGAGCATTGGCACTGGCCCTGTCGGCTCAATACCACCCTTTTTCTTTGTCTGTTTGAGCTTTACCAATCCAGAAGATATCCGGTCCCTCAGACTGGGCTGACATCAGCGTATCTGATAGATCAGTGACGCACCGTGCAGTAGTCTGGGCCCTAACAGTCATTGAGACAGTCGAAGATTGAGGCACTGTTTCCCTGTTGTTCAAGTTGTAATTTATTTGTTTTATCTGCCATGTATCAGCGTAGAAACGCTTACCTGTAAACACCTCCTTGTCCATCTGCTCTGCCTCGCTTCCTATCACCGTTTGATTACAGCTGCCGATCATCATCCGAGAAACTTCACGTTCCAAGAAGATCGGAAAAGCAGGAAGAAGAAGGCATTACTGGTGGGACACTCCCGCGTTAATGAACTATCACAATCCTTAAATCTTCTTTCCGCCAACTATATTTCTCTTTTCTTTTTGTTTATTAAAAGACAGATCTGCCCAGTTCTTTTCGTCTATCAGTGAATGTGATGTGTTTGAAAGAACTGCTTAGGTGCTGAGCGCATAGCCGCTGTCCGTCAATTTGTACAGGTAACATTCCCAAGCTAATCAATTATTATTTTCTGCCCACCACTTTTCCCGTGCCCCCATTTAATAATTTGACAGATATCACACAAAGGACTTGGGGGGAAATACGCTATGATTAGATGGCACCCAAGAACTGCTTCAAGATTGCAAAATCGAGTAAAATATTACAACGATGATGTTACCTTTTGCATGCCAGTAAAGAAATTCACATACTCGATTTCGCTTATTCGTGAATTCCACTCGATTGCTGGAACTTTTCTAACATCATCGAGATCGCTCGCTCCGTGGTCAAACCGTACAGCACGGGTACGGTTAAAAGCTCTGTTTAGGCAATAGGTTCGTTAAGTTTGTTATTTTGAAAGCGGATACAATGCATGCTTTCGTAAGGTATCTCCAAAATGCAGCACCAATGCGAAGGAATCCAAACTGCCCAAAATCGTAGTTTTCAAAACTAAATCACAAATAATTTGTTACATGAGAAAACATGTTCATACATAAAAGCATTTGATGTGCATGTTTAATGCAAAGCGTTTGTGCTTCGTACTCTCCAAATAATTAAGGGTTCACTCAAAATTAAGGTCCCGAACTGTTATGAAGCGAAACAGTGGTTGTAGTTTCGCTATGTTTCGCTGTGTTTAAAAAGTTGAATTCTCAATAAACGTAACTGTCAATTGTACCTATGCGTTCATCACTTGTCAGGCGTCTTCTAAATAAATGTTGTTCAACACAAACATTGGCCGCTTGAGTATGCATTCAATCCCCTGATGAGCTGGTGTAACTTGTTATATATCTATCGGGCCGATGTCTTGATGACGGTGCTATTAACCATGTACAGTAAGGTGAACGGCATTCGCAGGTAAAGTATTTGACATTTATTATCTTTACAAGTGCCCACAGTGAATGAATATGAGACCTGCAAAAGCTGCGAACGCGTTCTCCAAAAGATGAGTGCAGCGAAAGTCGCGAAAGATGAGCTTTCCAGCAGTATCATTCACCTGTTTTTAAGTAACACATGAAGAACTCATCAGAAGTACTTGTAGCATACAATAAAAAAAATCAAGCATTACATATAATGGCTGCAACGTATCCAGAGACGTAACGGAGCATAGGAGAAACTTTCTCTCGTTTAACGAAGAAAAATTTGCGCTTGCAACATGATGCCCCTTCCATTGACTCCGAGCATCACTACTGAAAAAAATTAGCATTATTTCAATAGAGGCGAAATGAAAAACCTAATTGCATTCATAACGGCTCATCCAGTTTATAAGTTGTTTGAAGCATTCGTAGTACAAAGTAATATTTAATTGACCGAGATAGGGTCTAAGGGTCTTGATTTTTGACCTCTAAAAATGTGTGGTAATTAGCAAGAAATGAAATATATTACGAAAAGTCCTATGCACGCAGCAAGCAGAAAAGGTAGCCAAGTAAAGAATACAGGAGAAATTCACTGTTCTTTCAAATGAAATTCAGAAATAATCCCTATAAATTTTACACTCATATTGTTGGAGTTAAACGTAGCTAATTTAATTCTATTATTCTTTTCCTTGACTTCATTGTTTATAGGCTTCATGTGCATTTAACTAAACAAGAAACAAACGAGCCCCTCAGTTTCCTCTGTCCATTTGACTTAAAAAGAAAACAAGAACTACAGCTTCCAAGTCAGCAACTCCATGACAAAAACAGATATTAATTTTCGACCAATTCCTACTGAAAAGAATATAAAGTACGAAAAATAAATGCCTCTCATAACACCGTTCTTACTTCGGTTACATTACTTTTCAAAAGTGACACTTACACTATGGCTGTGCGATTTAAACGCTTCTCATGTGTTAAATTTATCCATTTCAAACGTTCTCTCAGATGCGTGTTATGGAACTTTGACACCTCTTTTGTTGCGAACTAATGAGTTTCTCCACTTGGAGTTGCTTCTCTTCTTTTCTTTTTGTCTTTTGTCCTTGTTGTCTTTTGTAAACTGCCTGACACTCAAAACCTGAACCCTTAAATCACTCGCTACCATCACTCGCTTTAATTTTACGTTTCTTTCTTTTACCTCACGCAATATTTACTAGAGCTTGTTTAATGTGTGTCTAATGAAAGAATTTCTGAGTTTCACTTCTATATAATATGGGAACAAGTCAGAGTTGGCGGTGAGCTCAAGCCACCTCCTAACTTCCTACGTAGCTCTGTCGACACTTACGCGTGCGTTTTTGCTGACCTTCGTGTTGAAGTAAGTTAATTGATAGAATTATCGTGTTTATTGGAACCTGCAGCGCTCTTCTCACGCGTAAATATCATACGTAAAAGCGTTTCCTCGTTATTGAGCATTCCGGCGCCCCTCAGTCATGATGTCATGCTGGCAGTCGACGTGATGATACATCGCCGTGCTGACGGCCAATCGCAGAAGGCACTTACGAGAGTGTTTTTGTGAACACGGGGCCTGTTTTCCACGTTGAAGCCAACGAAGTTGTCGCGCGCCTTCAAATGTCACGGTCCATCCGCAACGATAAAGAACTTGTCTGTCTGAACGCCTCACTCGACCCCACCTAGAAGTCGAGTAGGTGGCGAGATAACGCATTTTGCCGCTATTGTTTGCGTCAACAGATGTTGGTCGTGGAATATTTTGACCTCGCAACTTCGCCATGAGTATAAGGTGCGCTCGAACTGCGCTACGTCCTTGGATATTAGCGCATAAACATGGCCGATAACGTCCAACGTTAGTGCATCGTCTGCCCTATTCGCATTTCTTCTTGGAAACGATTTCCACGTCTCGTTCGGTCTTACTTCCCGCTCGACATAATGTAAAGTTGCACACGACTGGTCACGAACTCTGCAATAGTCTTGTAGTTATCAGCACGGAACCACAACGAGTTCTGTTACAGGAAGTTTTTTGGGGGAAGTGGATTTGGTCTTCAGGGACAACGCGTATTCCCCCTTTGCCGCACGCGACAGTAACTCATCACAATTGATGCTAACACGATATTCAGCACGTCAAGTGAATCGTCAGAAATGTCTATAATACTGCATAAAATTTATAAAGTCTATTTGACATGATTTCCTTCTTTTTTTCTTTGTTCTATCTGTTCGAGACTTACGTTTTGCTTCTTTAAGTACTTTTTCAGCGTTAGTGTCGGTATAATCTAAGCATCCATCATGTCCATCGCAGTAGCCGAAGTCTTCAAGTCTGCTGTATACGATCACCTTCATTAAGCTTCCTGCTAAAAAAAAATGTATTCGTGTATAGCCATTCACATTTTTGTATACCCACTCCTCTCTGTAACGCCGAACGGCCCTGAGAGTAAATAAATGAAAATGAAATGAAATGAATCCCCTTCGCTCGATTCTATGCTTTTCTTGTCATCAAAAGTTCATGGCCAGCCTATCCCGGTGACAAGGTGGGCGGTGTTGCCGCTTGAATTACTGATAAAGAGCGAAAAATAATGGCACTGGAATAGAAGTATTTCACATTCTCCACTCAGCCTTTATTTTTGTCGTTCGAACTGGGTCACCCACAAACCGTGATCAAAAGAACAACGAGTCCTTATCTTCAAGGTCTTTCAAACGATGGAAAACATCCCGCCAATATGAACATTACAGCAGCAAAATTATTCTCAAAGCTGCAGCCTTAGGTGGCTCACGGGTTGAAAAATCCGTAGAACGTCCGGCGTTATGGCACCAAAATTCAAGTGCATGCGCCAGTAAGCCATCTATTTTTTTTTTTTTTTATCGATAAAAGAGCTCGATAATCTGTGTTCGCGTTCAACGGCCACTCTTCTTAATAATCAGTGTGGCCACAAATGTGTCTGCGCGAGGTTTTTCCTGTTTTGTTCACATTTGCCGAGCAATGCACACCTGTCTTATGACTTTTTGATGAGTACAAGTATACGCCTGCGAGAACCGGAAATAAATCTGTTGTTGAAAGTTAGCGCTGCACTTTTGTCTGTTTGCTTTGCGGTGTCCCCCTGATTCTGCCAGTGCTACAAGAAAGTAGAAGGCATCATATATACAAGGCCCACGTAGCAACCTTCGTCGTTTCAGGTGTTAAAACGTAAAGAATTAATTCAGTGAACCTGCGTACGTGTCTTAATGGTGATCTCCGTAGACTTGCCGCTACCGTTATAACTTTTCATAAACCACGCAGAACCAGTGGCGATGTCTAGGGGACCAAATCAGAGAACAATTAAAGAGAAAGCAAGTAATAGGAAGTAATTTGACGCATTCGAATGAAAATGTCAAAGTAATTCAATTATAGTCTTGTGAGCGCGCAGGCTTTCGCCTGCATGCTCCTTAGCGTAGGCTAAAGCGACTGCCAACTTTTATTTCAATTTAAGAAAGCATTTCTTTGCATACTTTAACTTTCTCACGAGCTTTTCTGAAGCATCAAAAAACACTCCATTTCAAAAACTTATTATACGCGCTGATCCTGAATCCACTGCCCCGCAATAGGCTGCGTCAATGTCGATAGCTGGATGAGTTGGTGAATGTTCAAATTGATTACAAATATTGACTTATCGCGGAGACCTTCCATACTGAGGAAAACTTTGATGTGTACGCGTCGATCCCATCTATTTCTGTATTAGAGTGCGAGAATTAGTCGCGTCCAAGGGCGTTTCCTTGAATGTATAATCGCGCAGGTTGGCTTATCGTACTTATTCTTTGTTCTAAGTAAAGTTCCGGTTTGTTGTGTGTTCATACTGCGTCCTACTGTTCTTTTATTAACGTCGTTATATTTATTTATTTATTATTTTGCACTGTAATGAAAGGGTTAAATCATGCTATGGACTATGTCGTGCACTGTAGCTGTTATTTTCTCTCTCTCCCTCTTATTATAATAAAGATTTCATTTTTAGCGTTCATACGATTAATTGTTTAAAGAAGCTTAACCCTGTTATATGCTACTGGTTACGGTAACAGTTTTTGTTTACTTGTTTCAGGGGCTTCCACAATTTCTGTTTGCAATAAACTGCCCCAAAACGCGCGTGATAGAACGAAGTGGATCTGTCAGGCGTCGGTTTCAACGCTGCGTTGACTTCTTGGTAGGCGCTGATCGCCTGGTGACAAACGTCTAATTAACGCCTCTAGCCGTGTTGAGACGTAACAGTATGCGTAACTGGCATATCTTTTATATACCGGTTGTCCCAGCTAAGGCTAGCCCAGCCGTTCAACGAAAGATATTATTTACAAAGTACGGTGCAAGGTACAATTTTAAGATGTACGATGTTCGATGTTCAGACTTCTGACGGCCGAACACCGTAGTGCTTATAATTGTATTTTACACCATGTTTTCTGAGGAGGAAGACGAAGTGCTTCTCTTGCGGAACACATCTCGCCCGTCTCTGTGTTTTTCTGGACTTCTTACTGCACCTGTGGGGTCTACCGCCCCCTCCATCGCGGTGATGGATGTACAACACCCTGAGGATCCTCCCGGTTCCCGTTCACCCGCGGACATCGGTTCGAGGAAGCGAGGAAGTACGTCGAGTGGTAGCGAGGACACAGAGCTGTACTGCGCATCAGGTGACGAGTCCTCGGAGGACAGCTTTCGACTTGTCCAGTACCGCAAGGCCAAACGAAGAATTATCAACTCATCTTCGGCGTCCAGCTCGAACACTGTGAAAACAGCTCCTCAGCGATGGCCTCACTCCATCCTGTTTGTGCCACAGAACGCTACCGACAACCTGCGCGTCCTCAACAGGCAAGCACTCTCCGTGTATCTAGAGAACACCGTGCCAAATGAGATCAAGGATGTTAGGATAAATACTAGACGAAACATCCTGGCAATCGATGTGATGAACCCGAGTGCACTGACCATACTACAACATGTAACGCAGCTGGGAAACATCAAGGTCCGATCCATCGTGCCAACGAATGGTGCCACAATAACTGGAGTCATCTATGACATTGACAATGAAATATCTAATGCGGACCTCCCAATTCTCATAAAACCAGCAAGCGAACACAACGTGATTGTGCATGTTGGTCGCCTCGGCAACACACGTTGTGTGAAGATAACCTTCAAAGGCGACTGCCTTCCACCCTACGTGAAGGTCGGCCACTTTCGCCACCAGGTTCGACCATTTATTCCAAGACCAATGCAATGCTTCAATTGTCAGAAGATTGGACATGTGAAGGGTGTTTGCAGAAATTCGGCCGTGTGCCCTCGATGTGCCGAACCCCACTCAGAAGACAACTGCAGCGCAACCACGTTCAAGTGTCCGAACTGTCAAGGTGATCACTGCGCCTCTTCCAAAGACTGTCCCCAGATCAAGAAAGAGTTCACCATTCTTAAGCAAATGGTGAGAGACAACTCTACCCACAAAGAGGCCGCTGTGAAAGTACGGCGAAGACGACGTCACCGACAACGGTCTTCACGGCGGAAAACATCAAGCTTTCAGGAAAAGTCCCCTCGTCAAGCATCATCATCAGCGGACGTTTCCAGCACTCCGATCACCAATGTTGGAAGGGAGCAAACTGCCAGATCTCTCTCCACAAAGGAATGGCCGCCACTTCCACGTACACGACCGCCAGAAGAGCCGCAGAAGAAGCCGCCCCAAGTACAGCAAGGTGCTGTATCCGAGGAGTCGCGGAAAACAGATGAGCAAGTGATAGCACTTATTAGGCCTTTAATGAATGCCATTCGCGTGCTGCTAAGCAACATGCACACACCGTCTGCCAGAAGTGCGCTTCAAGTACTGGACGCTCTGAGTCCGGTGCTTGCAACCCTTGAGTAGATCATGGCTGCACAGCCACGGTCTTTTAGGGAAGACGTCCGACAAGCAGCTATTTTTCAGTGGAATGCCCGCGGACTCAGAGCGCGCCTTTCGGATTTCCGTCGCTTCGTGTTCGCCAATATGTTTCCCATTATCGTCATTTGCGAGCCGAACTTATCGAACAAAATCAGGCTTTCTGGATATGAATCATTTATGTCGTCAGCTGTTTATGAAAACAGTAAGGTTTTGGTGTTCATTCGCCGTGACCTCACCTACACTCATCAGCCTGTACCACCTAATGACAGCAATCAATATGTATGCCTCAACGTAAGGAAAAAGAATCTGGCCTTCACTTTTGTAGGCGCCTACCTATCTCCGTCAAGTCGATTTGATTACATAAGACTACGAGACATCCTTTCCTCAACTTCCAATCCCTGGGTCATCACTGGAGATTTCAACGCCCATCATACACTCTGGGGAAGTCCGATCATCAACGCAAGAGGCAGAGCTCTGGTATCTTTCGCCTCCAGTAATGAACTTTGGCTGCTGAATGATGGAAGTCCTACGTTCTTACGTGGCTCCACGTACAGCAGCTGTCTTGACTTGGCTTTCGTCTCACGAAGCCTAGTCAGGCGTGCAGGGTGGTTTGCGGACATAGAGACGCACGGAAGCGACCATATCCCCACCTACATCAAGATCAGAGGATTGACCGCTTCCAAAATACGGGATACGATCCAAAGAGTGGACTGGCCTAAATTTCAGTCTATTATGGAAGAACACTGCGACGCCAATCCATCTTTCGACTTGGAAGAGGCAATCAAGAGCGTGGTGCAAGACACTATGCGTACTCTAACATGCTCCTCGAAACTTAATGATTATGATGTGGAACTAGAACGACTTCGAGCGATCCGACGACGTGCTGAACGAAGATACCGACGTACGAAAACAATGGACGATCTACGGACCGCCAGGCGCACGCAAAAGAAGATACAGCGCCGTTTAGACAAGCTCGAATCGCAACGTTGGGCTGCCTTCTGTGAGTCGCTAGATCCACGCAAGCCTTTATCGCAACTATGGAGAACGGTGCGCGGACTGCGGACACTTCCCGTACAGCGATTCCCATTCAAGGCACTTGCCCTCTCTCAAAAGAGATCGGAGATTGACGTGGCAGAGGATTTCTGCGCCAGATTATCCGGCCAACTCACAGCTACCAACATTCCATCACCTTCGAGCAGCTGTCCGCCACCACGTGATCACCGGTTGGATCTACCATTCTCGATCCACGAACTTAAGGCAGCATTAGCTTTGTGTAGCCGCACATCAGCGCCAGGACCTGACGGAATTTCCTACCGAGCTTTGTGTCACCTGGGGGAGCGAGCGAGAGGGGTTCTTCTTGAGGTGTACAATGAATCTTGGAGAAATGGCACGCTACCAACAACCTGGAAGACAAGTCGCCTTGTTCCACTGCTGAAGCCTGGCAAGTCGCCGTTGGAGCTCTCCTCATATCGCCCGATCGCTTTGGCGAGCTGTGTGGGCAAAGTAATGGAGAGGATGATCCTAGGACGCCTGGAGTGGTACTTGGAGTACCACAACACCTACCCAGATGCCATGGCGGGCTTCCGACGCGGTCGATCATCGATCGATAACGTCGTCGACCTGGTCACCTACATTCAACATGAGAAACGCCGTAAGCGTCTCTGCGCATCCTTATTCCTCGACGTTAAAGGGGCGTATGACAACGTTACGCATGAAGCCATCCTCTCTGCTCTCGCAGAGGTAGGAGTGGGTGGTCGGATGTTTCAATGGATACGGAGCTATCTATCCATGCGATCCTTCTTTGTAAGCACCGAGGAAGGCCATACTTCTCTACATTATAGCTACCGCGGCGTCCCCCAGGGCGGTGTACTTAGCCCCGTGTTATTTAATCTAACACTAATTGCTCTCCTTGAGCACGTGCCAACCACAGTCAGGCTATCAATGTACGCAGATGACATCTGCATATGGACATCTGCAGTAACACGCCTACAGCTGCGAGCGAGAATTCAGAAAGCCGCGACACAAACTGCTGTCTACCTCCGTAATCGAGGCCTGGAAATTTCCTCCGAGAAATGCGCACTAGTGCCATTTACGCGCAAACCCATGGCAAACTACAGTGTTACGATAAATGGCCAAGTAATACGACGGGTCCGATCGTACAAGTTTCTAGGTGTCATAATCGACAGGGACTTGTCATGGAGCCCACACATATCTTACGTGAAAAAACGGTTGACAGGCATATGCCACCTGTTCAAATTTTTCGCTGGCAAGACCTGGGGAATGTCGCCTAGTGCCATGTTACAACTGTACAGGGTGCTTTTTCTGGGATTTCTGCGATACAGCTTGCCAGCAATAATCAACACAGGCAAAACGAATCTACGCACTATACAAAGTCTTCAGGGTCAAGTGCTCCGGATCTGTCTAGGCCTGCCTCAGAGTGCTTCAACAGTGGCTACGATAGCAATCGCTAGAGACCACCTTGTCAAGACCCACATTGACATTGAAGTACTCAGGACCCATATAAGGCATCTAGCCAGGACTCCTGGTCACCATTTAGCCTCTCTACCAGCGGACAGGCCACACACATCTTTCAGCCAAACGATAACTGCATATCATGAATCATTGCCAGCTTGTTTCACTCCGGCTGCGAGACCTTCGATCCCTCCATGGTGCCTCGCTCAGCCGAAAATCAACCTCGCAATACCTGGTATGTCGAAAAAAGCTGATCTGTCATCACTAGCCCTTAGACAGCTCACGCTACTATATTTGTACGAGAACTACCGTGACTCTACGCATATTTACACTGATGGATCTGTCCTTCCAAGCAGCTCCGCTGCGGCAATCGTCATACCAGCGCAAGCTACAACAATCAAATTTAAGACGACCCACGCGACAACATCGACAGCAGCAGAGCTCGCAGCGCTCTTTACTGCTCTTCATCACATTGGTGATGAACCGCCACACAAATGGACTATATTCTGTGACTCGAAGGCGGCACTGCAGTCTCTACTGTCACCTCTACGACGCGGACCACATGAACAACTA
Organism: Dermacentor albipictus; assembly: GCF_038994185.2. Classification (NCBI taxonomy): domain Eukaryota; kingdom Metazoa; phylum Arthropoda; class Arachnida; order Ixodida; family Ixodidae; genus Dermacentor; species Dermacentor albipictus. Next base: position 405,911,031 of record NC_091821.1, read on the forward strand.
ATATTCCATATTACAGAGACATTACACCATATCAGTGATGCAGGCCACGACATAACCTTTCAGTGGCTTCCAAGTCACTGCGGGATTGTGGGCAATGAACGGGCGGATCACGCTGCCCGCTCAGCCCATACTGAGGAGCGCCACGTCCCCATTCCTCTTTCTAGAACTGACGCTGCACGGAAGGTCCGCCTACTTGCTCGGCAGTGCACCGCCTCGCAATGGAATGAGCCACATTTAAGAAATCCGCGACTGCACTCACTTGATCCAACATTAAGTCTTCGAGCGCCATCACAGCTTCGCCGTAGAGACGCCACGCTTTTATATCGACTTTGGTTGGGCGTTGCCTTTACTAAAGCCTATGCCTTCCGCATAGGGATGACCGACACCCCAACCTGTGACCACTGCGGCCATGAAGAATCAATTGGCCATATTTTGTGCACTTGCCCGGAGTACAGTCCACAGAGGGCATGCCTCAGCCAGGAACTAGACCAACTGGACGACCAACCGCTATCTGAAAAAAGAATTCTGCAACATCGAAAGGACCTACCGTCACAGAAGAAGGCCGTGCAAGCGCTTTTGCGCTTTTTGCGATCTACCGGCCTGTGTGAACGACTTTAACTGGAACGCCTTTTGTGTGTATGTCTCCATGTGTGCGCGTTCGTTTTTTTTTTCTCTCTCTCTCTCTGTCATCTTTCTAACCCCTATCCCCCATCCCCAGTGTAGGGTAGCAAACCGGAGACTCATATCTGGTTAACCTCCCTGCCTTTCCTCTTCATTCTCTCTCTCTCTCTACACCATGTTTTCTAACCTCTTCTTTTTTTTTTAACATATTGGGAAATGTTAGCTGTGACGCAAGGTAGATAACACGAACATACTCTCCGCGATATTCTCGATATTCAACAGGGATATTGAACTATGCTAACTGTTCCGACGTAATTTTTATGTGAGCCTTAATTATAATGTACTATAGCCAAATACAAAAGAATATAATTAAAGTGAAGTGTAAAGGCTACAACGCTGCAGCAGTAGGTGATAACAATGGATATCCGAGCTCAGTAAGGTGGACCTGTTAGGGCGTCTGAAGCGGACAAAATTGACACGACACATTGCCGTGAAATACACCAGTAATTTGTGAAAGAGAAATTTTCTAAACCTACGTAAACAGAATGATCTTTTCTTACAAACTCTTACTGTAAGAATTAGCTACATAATGTCGCCTGCTGTTCTGCCGTAGATAATATTGTAATCGGCGTTCAAACCATTCAGTTTTCTTTAAGAATGAACTGATATCTTATAACAACAACCTTCGTGTTACCGACTTTAGTTCTGTATTTGTAAACAAAGGTTTATGCTATGCATGCACTCCTACTTTGCTCGTCACTGGCGCGAAGCCTTTTCAAATAAAAAGAAAGTTGCAGGTAATAAAAGAATTAAATGCTGGCGTTTCCCGTTCCAAAACCACCATCCAATTATGAGGCACGCCGTAGGAGAGCAGCCGGAGTTCTTTCAAGTGCACCCAAAGCACAGTTTGCAGCTGTTTCTACATTGCCTCCCATTGCGACAAGAAGTCAACACTGCGAGTAAGAAGAGAATTGGCGCAATAAATATGGCCGCGTCGCAGGCTCTAGAAGATTCAGTTACCCGAATCATTCTATTTAAAGTGTAGAGTTAGGAGGTACCAACATGGCGTCTCAAATGTTTTTATTTATTTTTTTATTCACCGATACCGATTGTTTTTGAGAACGATCCTAGAATCTAAACAACAAAATACGATTTTGAGAATAACTAGTATCGGCTATGTTAGGTGGAAAAAAATGCATTTATGATCGCTCCAATGCTTACCTGATGGGCGAATTATAGCGTTGCTCGTATATCTGAATATGCAAATCTAGGTACACGGGAAAAGTTGGCCCTGAGCGAAAGCATCCCTTTGGAGAGCTGATTACTTATACCGCGTTTGAGCTTTACTTCCGCGTAAATCACATGCGGTCTCTTGTGAAGGCTACCGCGCACTTAATCATTTCCGAATAAGCGATTGTATTCCGAAACGAAACCTATAGCGCAAGGTGCTTGCATCCACTTGTGCAGTGAATGCGGAGACAAATGCCGCTCAGATGTGCCAGCGGCCTTTGAAGGAAAGGGGAATTCACTGCTCAAGGCGACAAAAGGGAAACGTCGTTTCGGAAATAGGCGATTATGCAAAACACCAAGATTACCTTCCCACAATTTAGCCTCACCCGCCGCGTTGGTTTAGCGACTATGATGGTGCGCTAAGCACGAGGTCGCGGAATCAAATCAGTGCCGCGGTGGCCGCATTTCGATGGGGGAGAAATGCAAGAAACGTCCATATCCTGTGCATTGTGGGCACGTTAAAGATCCCCTGGTGGCAAAAATTAATTCGCAGTCACCCACTACTGAATTCCTCATCACCAAATCGTGGTCTTTTTGGCCCGTAACAACCAAGAATTCTATACACAATTTATGCTAGATAGGCCGTAAAACTCGTGAAATGTACAAATGTGAAGTGCTTCTACTGTGTAGAATAATTTGTTACGTGCCAGTAAACATAATAGCAGCGCTAAGTTAATTTAAATGTGACAGAAAGAAAAATAAACCGAAAGAACGAGGCAGGCGCCTGCTCCGGCCTTTTCGCGCACTATTGTTCCCGTGTCGTCTTATTTTCTTCATTTTTTTTACATTTAGTACTGATTACTGTGCTTGCATGCACGAGCCAACAGCTAACGTATAACGCCCACCCCCTTAACCCATTTTCATATGGATATCAGTGCTTTGGAGAATTTTTGATTAAAGGATGTCGTAGACTAATCCAACTACTTCGTTTCCTTTTTTATTTAATTATGGATTGCGTAATTTTACACTGTTGTATTAAATAAACATTTTGTACCAATCTTCTTGTTAACCGAGGGTCCCGCTGCAGTCATTTGACTTTAGATCCCTGTATACCAACAACCAACTAAGTATCTTGAATAAACAACAAGCTGAAACTAAACTGAAACTAAACAGGCACATAACAACAATCCGCAATGTGTCTACAGTGTTTCTAATTTCTCAGTATTCGCCGAGTTCGAGGTTCAGCCATATTTATAGCGCGCGCGCGTATATGCGGATGCGATCCTCCCGCCTCGGCTTCTGGCGCGCCCGTGCTATCGGAGGTTACTGCCGCCGCCAACAGGAATACGAGGAACCGGACGGGCTGTGATCGGCCGCCGCACGTGCGGCGGATTAAAAAAAATCAAAGAAAGGAAAACGAGCGCGACACAAAGATCGCACACATGCATTTCCAGTTCCGCCAGCAACCGAGCCCCCGCCTTCTTTCATTCTCCGCTCGACATTTCGTTGCGCAAACGCATCGACTGCGTGCTCTGCTCACGCGTCGCGTTCGCCAGCCTGCGTCGAGGTTCAGAAAGAGTTGTGGAGAGGAAGAGAGATAAAAAAAGAAAGGAGTAGCGTTGGCGAGGGCAAGTGAAAGCAAATGACGTGAACGCGCATGTCGCGGGTCTTCCCCTATCTCGGCGTGGCGTTACAAAACTGGTCGCGCTTTTCTTGCTTATAAACAGTCCGCACGACTCCCACCGCAGCGATTCACGCTGCTGCCTTCGCACTGCTTTCAGGTGAGCGCGCCAAAGCCTCGGTCTGAAAATTTTTTTTTGTCACGTTCGCCGATTTGCGTCTCCGACGTTGGTGAAAATGTAGGTGTATAGTATGTAGTATATGGGTCGGTTTCCGTGCGGGATCTTACACCTCCTGCAGGAAGTATGCGCGCTGAGACAAGAATAAGTTGTTTCGATAGAGGATGCACCGTTTCCGACTGATACTCCTCGCTCATACACATAGCGGACCCGGGAGCAAGCACCGCAATTTCATTTTTCACGATTTACCCTAAATACGTGCTTAGTAACCAAAGCATTGGACCGACTTCGCACACCTTCCGCTATGTCTCAGTGGACACGGCTGCGTTCTGCTGCTGAGCGTGCGAGGTCGCGGGTACGATTTCCGGCCGTGGCGCAGCCGCAATCTGGTTGGGGGCAGAATGCAAAGACATTTATGTGTTTAGAATCAGACCGGCGTTCAAGAATCGCAAGTGTTAAAAAGAAGTAATACCGAATTCCGCCCCTCTGCGACAACTATCATAGCCCGCGCGTTTCTTTTGGAACCTTAAGATCCATAACGTAAGTTTTGTCAGAATTTGTGACGATCAAAACTGAGAACTATAGTCTGGCAACAAGTGCACTCTATCGCAAGGCTAAATGGCTCAGTCACTCTTGAGTGGTGGTTAATTATATCCGCTCACCCTTCAACCAGCATATAAACTCTAAACCCATGGGAGCAACGTTTTGTAGCGAACGTCTATGGAAGTGCGGAAATTTCGAGGTCGATATTCTTTCGCGAAAGGTGCGTCTTTCCACGCATTTCGAAGTTCGTGAAGATACTACAGAGGCTAAACATTTACAAAGGTGCTGAGCAGTTTTTGCGATTACTTAGAAGAATTTGCAGACAAAGAAGCCTTAACTTGGAAGGCCACTGAGAGGGACGAAAGATGTTGCGCGCCCTAGAGACAGTCGCCTGCTTCTTGGCCGCATTTCTTGACACTTGTAGCGTGAAGACATGTCGGATATTATTGATTTGAAATGACGTTAGCAACGTGGGTAGCAACAAACAACAAAAGCGTCGCGCCTTTTTTTTTTTTTCTCGCCGTTCACCGGTGCTTCTCGTTTGAAGTCAGTTGAAGTTGAACACAGTTGAACACAGTACAGTCAGTTGAACACAGTTGAAGTCCGGCGTTTGTGTTGTCTTTCTCGCCTCGTCCTTGTTCAAATGTGCGCTGGAACTATGTTTCACAATGCTAATCATAACCAACTAGCCCAGCTGTCCATACTTAACTCCTCGCCAATTTTCCTTTGCAGCTCTAACTCGGGCCAACGAATCACCATGAAGCTACTTGCGCTCCCGCTCGCCTTACTACTGACCTGCGCTTTTGGCATGCCCCAGCAGAACGGTGAGTGCTCGACTTGTATAGTGAACGTGGGCAAAGCACCCGCGAAACAACGTTTAGACGTTCGTTGCCGACGAAACTGATTTTTCTAGTGGCCGCACGTGTACGTTAAGGAGAGGGGAAGGAAAATCGGACCTCGAGTGCCCAAGCCCACGAAGGTCATTGTCAGCCGATAAACGAAATATCGCGGGGTAATCAACAGCGTATAGTTACTGCAAGGTCCAAAGCGAGGGTCACCACACGAACGCCGCTGGCCATGCCGGCAGAAACGACTCTTACGGGCGCGGTGCCATTCGCCGGCGCGCATACCCATCTACCGTTCCTCAATTCCCATACCTAACTTCCCACTTTTTTTTTTCATCTTGGCAAGAGAGTAGTGAATTGTTCAGTTTTAACTTTTGTTCTTTTTATATGCAGTACATACAATGCTATCGTATGGATATGCAGTAGAAAGAACTGACTGGCTTGGCCTATGAAACGGACATAGCATGCAGTGGATAAATAAAATCGATTAAAGAAGATGGATATATGGGAGCCGTGCAAACTGCAGGTAAACCTCGAATAACATTAGCGTAGCAGGCAAAGCGCGAGTGAACAAGACGCAGAAATAAGGCGACCTTGGAAGTCAGAAGGCTGAAAACTACAGAAGCGTACCGAGGTGGAGCCCAAGTCCAGTGCAACCATACCGGCGATAAATGACTATTTCATTGTTCATGCGAGAGCGGCCATGGGCGGAAAATTTTATTTGCGATATCTCCTGCAGAGGGCGAAGGAGGAGGAAAACAAAGAGAGAAGGCAGGGATGTTAACAAGAGATGCGTCTGGTTGGCTACCCTACCCTGAGGGGATGGGAAAGAGGGAATAGAAAGATAAGATAGAGAGAAGGAGGGGGAAAGCTGCGGTGAGCTCGCGCTTGCACGCGGAGGGCCTGAGCGAGTCAAAAGCGTTCACATAATCCAGTCGCCCTCAAGAATGACAATAGTATGTCACTGATTTGATAAGCCAACTCGTGACGTTGTCAACTGGTAGTTTCCCTGCAGCAGTCCAAGAAGATAATCATCAGTTGAAAAAAAAACATTTAGTTTCGCGCTGCAACGAGAAATTGGTTCCTCCCTATTCCTATAAGCCCATATCGATACGGAGCACTTAAAATGAAGACAAGGAGATAGAGAAAGGTGTACCTACACCCGCCGTGGTTGCTCAGTGGCTATAGTGTTGGGCTGATGAGCACAAGGTCACGGGATTGGATCCCAGCCACGGCGGCCGCATTTCGACATGCGAAAACACCCATGTACTTAGATTTAGGTGCACGTTAAAGAACCCCGGTGGTCGAAATTTCCGGAGTCCTCCACTACGGCGTGCCTCATAATCGGAAAGTGGTTTTGACGCGCTAAATCCCTCAATTTAATTTCAAGGTGTACCCTCACTCAGCGTGCACAGTCGTTCTATGCACTTAGCTTGAGCACGCGAGCTGCGCTGCTAAGATGTCGTGCAGCTTGTGCAGTAAAACGATTTCGTAACGAAGCATTGCGCCCATATTCGTGGTACTGACACCATGACAATTGAGCTTCAACAGCAGTTCAGTTCCATAGTTCAACAGCACAGCAATAAAAGAAAAAGCTCAAACCGCGTCAATGAGAGCGTGCATGAAAGCTTTGGGAAGGAAGAAAGGAAGGAAAACTTTATTTGGTCCTGCAAAAGCGGGCCGCTCCCACGTCGGGACCGGAAGGCCAAGCCTCACGGCCACATCGTGAGCCTGCTGGACAGCCCAGAATTGTTCATCCAGGTCTGGGCTGCGAAGTGCAGCCTCCCACCTGGACGCATTTTTGATCGCCGAGTCTTCAATTATTTCGCAAGACCAGAGCATGTGTTCGAGCGTGGCTAAAGCACCACAATCTTGGCAGTAAGGCTCTGTATACGTCTCTGGATAAAACATGTTCAGTCTCCGTGGGCAAGGATAAGTACCAGTCTGTAGTAAGCGTAATGTGAGTGCCTGAGCCCTGTTTAGTTTAGGATGCGGCAAACTGTAAACCCTGCGATTAAGAAGGTAATACTTCGTGATTTCATTGTATGTGGAAGGGGAGTCTCTATTCTCGGAGAGTACCGCCACGCCGTTGCGCGGGGCAGAGCGGAGGGTAAGATCTCGCGCTGCCTCATGAGCGGACTCATTGAGATTCGGAGGGGCTCCCTCGATCATCCCAAGGTGAGCAGGGAACCAACATAAGTAGTGTTGAGAGATCTCACATGTCTGCATAATTTTAAAAGCAACCTTAGCCACCGTGCCCTTCTCAAAGGCCCTAACGGCCGACTTTGAATCGCTATATACAAAAGGCCTGCGCCTGTCAACCAAGGCGAGCGCAATAGCCGCTTGCTCCGCGACCTCTGGCCTATCAGTCCGAACGGTAGCAGCGTTAACGAGACTGCCCTCATTGTCCACGACAACTATGGTAAACACCTTTCTCTCCTCGTTGAAAGAAGCATCGACGAAGCCAACCTTCTGATTCTCATCACGAATGAGTCTCAGTAGGCAAGCTCCCCTTGCCTTTCTTCTACCAACATTTCGCTCCGGATGCATGTTCCTGGGAACAGGCTTGACGTGATACCGATTACGGACCTTCACGGGAATACCGACATGAAGCTGCGAAACCTTCTCCTGAGGAACCCCTAACTCTCTCAGAATCTGCCGACCCGTGCTAGTCGTAGAGAGACGCACCATCTGCGTCCTCTCCTGAGCCTCAGCTATCTCATCCAAGGTATTATGAATTCCCAGCTGGAGAAGTCGGTCGGTGCTAGTGCACATTGGCACTCCCAACACTTTCTTCGTGATCTTCCTAATCTGCGTGTCAAGCTTTTCCTTCTCCGATGGTTTCCACTTGTGCATGGCCGCCACATAAGTAAAGTGACACAATACAAATGCGTGCATAAGTCTAATGAGACTGTCCTCCTTGAGCCCCGTCTGCCTGTTGGCCACCCTCTTCACTAGGCGTACCGCATTTTCTGTCTTGGCAATGATCTTCTGGATCGTCAGCGTGTTGGCGCCGTTTGACTCAATAATCATCCCCAGAACCCTAATCTTATCTACCCTAGGTATGAGATTGCCATTTCTTGTACGAAGCTGAATGCTCAGCTGGTCCACGGGGATCCATCCCCTTGGCTTGCGTCCCCTTCTAGTGGGACTGTACAGCAACAGCTCCGACTTAGAGGGGGAGCACCTTAACCCCGTCGGGTCCAAATAATTCTCAATTACATCTACTGCCTCCTGCAGAACACTTTCGACATAGCCCTCACTACCACCGGGACACCATATGGTCACGTCATCTGCATACATGGTGTGCCTAATCCCCTCAATCTCCAAGAGCTTCTTGGTCAATCCGACCATGGCCAGATTGAACAATGTGGGCGAGATGACGGCCCCTTGAGGAGTGCCCCTGTCTCCAAGATTGAACATCTTTGACTCCAGCTCCGCAACCTTCAAGGTAGCCTTCCTGCCTGACAGGAAGGACCTGACATAGTCATGAAAGCGCGCGCCGAGGCCAAGATCCGAAATGGACTTAAGGATATAAGAGTGGCGAACGTTGTCAAAAGCCCTCTCCAGGTCCAGCCCTAGGATGGCCTTAACGCCGCTTCCATCTCCATCAATGACCTGATGCTTGATGAGCTTCATTGCGTCTTGAGTCGACAACCCAGCCCTAAAACCAATCATAGTGTGGGGGTAGACCTGGTTCTCCTCAAGGTACCTTGTAAGCCGATTAAGCACCGCATGCTCGGCTACCTTGCCCACACACGAAGTGAGCGAAATAGGCCTTAAGTTATCGATGCTCGGGACTTTGCCAGCCTTGGGAATCAGCACCGTGAGAGCTGTCTTCCACTGCTCCGGAACCACCCCGTCTCTCCACATAGCGTTAACCTCCCCGGTAAGGTACTTGATTGACCTATCGTCCAGATTTTTCAAAAGCTTGTTCGATATCCCGTCCGCTCCGGCAGCCGACTTGCTCTTAAGGTTATGCAAAACCGTGCGTACCTCTTCCACAGAAAAGTCCTCATCTAGGGAAAAGTTGTCCTCTCCCGTGTAGGCCTGCTCCGTTAGAAAAGCATCCGGGTCCGCAACAGGAAGGTATTTGTTGGCCAGCTTTTCAACCAGCTCTTCCTCTGAGGCAGACCCCACTGCTTCGTGTACAGCTCTAGCAAGGACGTGCCCCTGACTAACCCTCGTATTGGAGTCGTTCAGCAAATGCTTAAGCAAGCCCCACGACCTCCCGTTGCGCACCTGCTCGTCCACCGAGTTGCATACCTCATCCCACTGTTGCCTAGACAAAAGCTTACAGTGCTCCTCAATCAGCTTATTCAGCTCAGAAATCTTTTTGCGCAGCCTTCGATTAAGCCTCTGCTTCTTCCACCTAGCCAGCATAGACTGCTTGGCTTCAATCAGATGGGCCAGCCTGCTATCAATACTATCCACCTCCAAATCCGTAGTGATCTCCTTCGTAGCCTCCTTTACATCCTCCCTCACCTGGGTGACCCAATCCTCCAGGGACGGCCGGTACAGGCCTTCGAATACCTTCCCCCTTTCTCCTCTCTCCTCCCGGATCATCCGAAACTTATCCCAGTCTATAAACGTTAACGCCCTAGGGCGCCTACCCTCAACCTCAAAAACGACTTGGTTAATATAATGATCACTACCTAGGTCTTCGGCAAGATTGCACCAACTAGGCTTGGCTGCGTTTTTTACAAAGCAGAGGTCTGGGGTAGTATCCCTACACGTCGACGTCCCTATACGTGTCGGAAAGGCAGGGTCAGTGACCAGCGTAAGGTCAAACTCCGCAGCGTTCTGCCAAAGGTCTCTCCCTTTTACTGTGTCATGCTTGTAACCCCACACGTGATACGGAGCATTAAAATCCCCAGCCACGATCAGCGGATGGTCCCTGGCAAGCTTAGAAGCCTTCTGCAGAAGCAGCTTGAATCTCTGCACCCTGTCCCTCGGGGCACTATACACGTTCAGAATAAACACGCTTTTCTTGTTCACCCGGTTAGGAATCACCTCAATCATGACATATTCCAGGGAACTTAAAGGTATCTTAAGGTCATGGATCACATGCGTCCGTTTGCTATCCAACAGAATGCAGGTCCCCCGAGCTTTGGATTCGCCGAAGACGGTTCGATAGCCCGTCAGAGAAACTTCTTCCGTCATTGGGAGTGCACAATACTTTCGACGAACTGAGGCAAGCCACCCTGATGCGACAGAGGGAGTGCCTCAGCTTCACAAAAACTGGCAGGGCAATATTGGCTAGACTCAATATCCCAGCATACCCCATTTATCTCACAGAGTAGGCCGTACCTCTACCTCCTTCGATGAGATCCAAAATTACAGTAGCCCCAATTCCAAAGAATATGCATCTCGAGTACAACAAAGAAAGGCGCAAAGCACGCGCACAACACATTCAATCAGCCTTCTCTAATAACCATAGGTACAACACGTACTACACGGACGCAGCTCTGTATGCAGAGGCGACCGGGCAGCGCTACCAAAGGAGGTACGCCCTGGCAGTCGTAAACGCTATCAGCCACCAGCATATTACCGCGTCGGCCACGGCGGGATCCCCAACCTCGGCTGAAATATTAGCAGTGGCGATCGCACTCGCTCACGCGGAGCGTTCGCAAAGGGACTCGGTCGTGGTCACGGACTCCCAGGAGACATGTCGCATGTTTCTCAAGGGGCGCGTGACTGCGGCTAGCCTCGCGATAATCCCCAAATCCTTCAACCACCATCATCGCCTACTCTGGTGCCCGGGCCACGCGGGGGTACAGGGGAACGAAAAGGCTAACGCGTTAGCTCGAGGGTTCACTAACCGAGCGACGGCGTCTTCTTCTAACCCCAACCACCCACACTACCCCTCACAAAATTCCACCAATTTAAATGCCAAAGACATCCTTGCTCATCAGCGTGGAGTCCTAAGAAAATGCCCGCCGCCTCACCCACAACTTAACGGGGAAGAGGCCTCCGATTGGCGTAAAATACAGACCGGGGTGTTCCCCCATTTAAAATTGCTACTCCCACTCCCACTGCAAATTGCTACTAAATCCCACTCGTTATAGGGCCAACTGTCCTTGGTGTGGTGGCATACCTACCCTAATGCACATAACCTGGGAGTGCACTAAGCACCCTCATAGGCCAAATACCAGTACGACAATGTAGCAGTGGGAGGCACAGCTCGCCCGCTCCGACCTGGTAGGACAAAAGTCCTTAATTAGCCAAGTCAGGCATGCAGCAGAGGCCAGTGGGGCCCTGGACTGAGAGGCTCCGACCACCACTCCTTCAAATCTTTACAATTACAATAAAGTTTCTCTCTCTCTCTCTCAGAAAAGCCGCAGACGTAATGTGCATTTCTTTCACTTACAATATCTAGTTGAAGGAAAAGAAACCAATAGCACGGGACAAGAGATGTTCACACCACCAGTCGTGGTGTGACCATTTCTTCTTTTCTTTTGTGACTAGTTTTTTTTTTTTCCTTCAACTATGTACCAACTGGCCCGGATGGCAACCTTGCTACAATATGTAGCTCATGGTGCCAGATAGAGCTTCTATCGGAACCCCCGAAAAAAATAGCGCGTAATCATTTATGATTTGCGGCGTACGCTATCGTGGCGTCCATAATCCAACTCAACACAGCACGTGTGTAACTATGATTTGTGTTTATTTTGTTTAGGTAGTGGCACAGGCATGTCAACAGCAAGCACGGCGGTGGTCTCGTCGTCCACCCCAGCGTCAGCCAACGCCACCACATCGACGACGACTCGCTCGGGCGCGCGGTCGGGAGGTCCGGCGCCGATAGTGTGCTACTACTACGGCTGGGCCAACACGCGGCCCCACCCTGCCAACTACGGCGTCAACAACATCCCGGGTGACCTGTGCACGCACGTCAACTTTGCCTACGCGGGCGTCAATCCGGAGACCTGGGAGCTCAGGAGCGAGGTGCCTGAATACGAGAGCAACAGGGGTGAGAAGCCTTGGCCGTTTCTTACGACGCAGAAAATCCTGCCGCCATTTGATCTTCTCGCGAAGGCAGCCAATTGTCTCAGTATTGTGTGTGCAGTGTTCGCGGCACGTTTTGAGCATCATGTCTCGCATGGAATGCCACGGGTACAGTGTATGCCTATCACATGCAGGTGTTATCACTTTTACTTCGCACCGTACGCCCTCATGTCCTACATGGTGCAGACGAAGCATGACTATAAAATGAGTAATCAAGCACCGAAACGCTATTTCTTGTGAGTTCTATATGCTCGCCATAACGAAGCTTTCAAATCAAGAAAACGTTCGGTCTGTGTAAAGCGTGAATATACAACCATGCATTGAATCTAAAGAACAAAACATTTAAAAAATGCCAGATGATACTCGAATTCTTTACTGGACGAACTGCTGCCCAGAAAACGCAAGTAACACTACAATCACATTGATAGCGGCCAGCGCTATCGTCGGTCGCCTAATCTAATCACGCGGGCAAAAGAATGCGTCCGCTATTTCGACGTGTATTGCGGTACTTTCCAGAATAATCGCTGGCGCACGTGTGCAACACTATTTGCGACGGGCGCGCAATCTAATCATATAGGCCTGCCTCACTATAGAAGTGGCAGCAACAATCGAGAGAATACACCGAAGCCACCTGCCTTGCTACCATCTTTGGATGTATGGTACGCGCCATAGAACCCTGTTGGATTACATCGAACACAACCAATTATACGTGTACATAAACTTACATTAATCACACGTTTTATTCCGCAGGGCAAACTTTCGAATTGAAGAAAAAAAACGAAGCCCGCCAAAAAGTGATACGACACGCAGTAGTAATATAGAAAGATATTTTTGTTTACACAAGATATTTATCATAACGGTATACGCCAAATTCAAACCGATACAGAAGTGGGTTGTAACCACGTTCCGATTTTAAAAGCAACCACGCGTTCAAGTCAGCGTTGTAATATGGGCGGTGATTACCTGGTGCCATGCAGTGATACATTCCTTGTGATACCAGGGCTGTTCTTGTAGTAGCCGATCCCCGAGATTCTTTGGTCTTCCCTCATAAGCACAGCAACAGAGATGCGCATCCATTGGTTTCCTTGTGAAGAGAGCATTGCAAGGTGCTAAACCTTGTCACCTCACTCGGACCACTGCAGTTCGCCGGCAACGCCTGCGCATGCTCGCAATGAGTGTGCGCCACGAGACGTAGGTTGCGCCAGCACTTGGCCTAAATGCAATCGGGATCTGCGACTCTACGGCAAATATCGTGACTGTGTGCTCCCCAATTTCAGAAGCCGTGGTCCCACATTATACAGGGTTTTTCGCGTAATTTGAACCAAGGACTTTAAAAAAGAAGTAGTTAACCGCAACTGACTGAAACCAACGGCATATGGTTTGCCGTCATGCGGCGCTCCTTAGCGTATCTTGTATGTTGGGCTTAATTAGTTAATTAACGAAGATCAATTAATTTTTCTTACATTTTCTTTAGGGCCAAGTGCGTTTCGTTAACTTGTAGAGGGCACTCGAAAACCACCGATCCATTTTCTTTTTTTTTTCGGTAACGTACACACTGCGCGGCTATTTCTCCCGGCGTTTAAAGAAAGCCCACGAAATATGAAATAAAACCACGTGACGGCGCTCATGCGCTACTGTATTGCAGCGCTCTCATCCGGGCTTCGTGCGAAATAACCGTGCGCGCAGACCGTGGAGCAGTGCGAGGCTGCGGCTCGTATCGGCTTCACAGTGCGTCAGCTTCTTTGGCGCAGTTACACGGACGGGAAGCACCGTCGTGCGGTTGAGCGCGGTGCAATAGCATTGGGCACGAGTGCAGTCACGTGGTTTCATTTAATTTTTCGTGCGCTTTTTTTAAACACCGGAAAAAATCGGCATGCACGGTGTCACAAAAAAAAATTGAATCGGCCATTTCTGAATCCCCTCTGCAACGAAACGCACTTGGCCCTAAAGGGAATATTAAAAAATTTTCACGATTGATCTTAGTTAACTAAGTAGGCGCAATATAAAACATATACTAAGGAGCGCCCCATGACGGCAAGCTGTACGTCGTTGGTTTTGTTCTGTTGCGGTTAACCACTTTTTTTTTATTTTTGGTTCAAGTTACGTGAAACACCCTGTATACGTACCAGCATTTAGGTCGAATGTTGGCACCTCTAGCCGTCCTATAATATAAATATTTTGATGGCCTTCATCCATGTCGGCCGTATAGTGGTGATGGTATATTTCCCTTGTGTTTAAGGCCTGCAAGCTAGCCAATTCATGCGCTTGAAGTCAAAATAGAAGCGATCAACCAAATCGTCAGCGCGAGCCGGTGTCACGTAGAAATGCGAGTGCAAGGCGCATACTCCTTTGAGCCGTTTTACTACTTTAGCAGTTCCAAGCTCGAAACTAAGTTTTCTGTGTCCGTGCGTCCTGTATAGCACAAGCTCTCATCGTACGTACTCATCTACGTACTCTACCCACCAGCTACAAATCTCAAATATACAAGCACCTTTCCTGAAACCGGCACCATGTTGTGCAACCTGCACGAGTCGGTGCCTTTTGTGAGCAGTCTGTTGCGAATATTCAGCGCTCAACCGATACCTGATGCCTTCTTCGCAGAACTCTTCAACAACTTCACGGCCATAAAGACCAAGTACCCGCAGCTGAAGACGCTCCTGTCGGTTGGAGGCTGGCAGCAAGAGAACGGCGTCTTCTCCGCGCTCGTCAGAAACGCTGACAGGAGGGCGCTCTTCATCGAGAGCGTCCTGCTCTGGATGAAGGAGTACAACCTGGACGGCGTGGACATGGCCTGGCGCTTCCCTGGCGTCTCCTACCGCGGAGGATCGCCACGCGACAAGGAAAACTACGCCAGCCTCATCAGGGTGAGGAGGAGTGGGCGGCAGTAGGAGGTGGGAAAACGAACGCACAACGCATGTAGTTCCACCAGTTCTGTGCAGCAGGATAAAAGCAACAATCGGCCACTGCCCGTTCAGCGAAGAGACAGAGAAAATACTCAGTAACTATAAAACGGCCTTGTCTTACACTATCCTTCGTATTTCTTCTATTCCCATTTCTCAGGACAATGTGGACGTTATATAGTATGCGGATAGCTAGAGCTGGTGGTACTATTATTGCATTACCACATTATTGCAACGACCGCTGGCGCTTTTCTAATCTGTCTATATTCCATTTGCCTCGCTGGCGGCGAAGTAGAGCTAGGTCTGTACGACATTTCAAGTTAGGCCCACTAAATTAGCTTGATCCAGCGCGTAGCGCACTCACTATCTCGAAGCCCTCGGAGTGGGAGGCCCGCTTTGTCTTGTTCAGGAGCGGTTGAGCCTTCTCGCGCCTTCAGCTTCCGTAATGCTGCACAAAATTGGTCGGACAAAATCTAGAAAACTTCGTCACTGCGCAAAGCGAAGCACGCAGCCAAAACTATCAAGGCTACGCTGTATGTTGCCACCAGCCAAAGTGACTAATGGGTCGTCACGCACTCTCTTGTGTCGTGTCGAGGCGGCGGCTGCAATAAAGTGGCGTAGCACTTTTTCTTTTTTATGCGAAGCATACTAGCCGCAGAACCCCGCTCTTCCTTGATGCGCCGCGCGCGGCCGCGTAGCTACCATATGACGTCATAACAGCTGCAAAAGCGGAGGCTCAACTCGTGCGCTCGCTTGCGGCCGCGTAGCTACATAGCCGGGTCTCAGCTCGTGCGCTCGCCTGCATGAGTTGGTTTTTCGTCTAGCCGTACCAAATATAGCCAAGCAACAGCAGTTCACCAGGCTAAACAGTGGTTCAACTAAAATAAAGGCTAGTATGCTTCGCATCCTGGGCTTAACCTTAGCTAAGCCACAGCCATTTTTTTTCCCCTTCTCGAGTACATAGCTGCAACTAAGCTTGCAGAAAACACGATGACCGTCGCGAACTAGTCTAAAAACAAGTTACGCGATTACGTTGCGGAACTAAAGTTCGTATCTTCACCAAAATATTGAGTAGGGGGAATTCCCAGCCTGATCATATCGCCGGCAACGTCCTCAGTGCACGATACAGGCGTGCCACAGCTTGAGTAACATAATTATGTTTGGTCGCAAGTATAGTGGAGGAAGAAACTACATTGGTGAGCATCAGTCGGGTGGCATTGTATTCGATACGATGGTAAAATGTACACCGACGAGGTATGAGTGCAAAGCACAAGGGAATGCGCAATTGCAACGAAGGAAAAAAACATAATTTGTTGAATAGCGTTATGCGGTCACATTCGTTCTTGAGCGATAAAGGTCAACGAAATCTTGCTGTTCGTCATATAAGCACCCTTTCTCATTATTTTTTTCTTCTTGCTCTTCGCACTTTATTTGGTCGGGCGCCTTTTATTCGTCCATGTCACTGCCAGTAAATTCACCTTATTGGCAAATTAGGCCAGATATGTCGTGATATGTCATTACCGAGAATGGCCACACGAGCAAGAAATATCGAACAAGGAATGGGTACTTGTCTTCGTCAGGGCAGCAAATGCTTTCCTTAGAAGTGTTTATGTATGCGCGTATCTCACTCAATAAAGGAGGAGGATAGGGATAATCGTGGTTCATATTTTGGTTCACTGTTTTCACTACTCTGGATGTGTCTACGTATAAACCAGCATAAAATGCGTCACGTAGTAATCGAAGACTGCATACGTACGTGCATTCACTAAAGTGAGGCCGCTATAAATGGTCAATCTTCAAGCGGTGCTCTGCGTATCTTCCATGTTCATACAGGCGGCTCTTCAATCTGCTAGCAGCACATTTATTTTCACATCACTCTGCCCGTTCACTGCACCAGACTCCTGGTGCTCTCAAAACAACGTGCGTGTTAACGCCATGCCGCTGTAACCACGCAGTATGTATTAGTGCGGAAATCGTGAGCTTGAGCCCTCTTCCTGTGAGAAGTAACAAAGGTGTGTGTGTTAATTGCGGTCTGCTTTCTTTTCTCTTTCACCAACAGGAGCTGGCTGGCGCTTTTGAAGGGAAAGGCCTGTTGCTCACGGTCGTCATGCCAGTTACCGATGAGTTCCTTAATCCCGGATACGACATTCCAGAAATTTCCAAGTGAGTGGCGTGCTATAAATCCTTGCACTAGTGCTAACGGCAGCCATTGATAAGCCTTGTAAAGCACATTTTAGAATACCATATTTATTTCTCACACCCTAAAAAACAGCTCATTTCTTTTTATGTTTACTGTTCGCTAATTTACGTATTTATAACGAAGAAAACGTTGAAAAAGAAACGTCGTTGAAATGGGGCAGCTTGCTCAGTCAGAGCTAAATATGCCAGTGCCTAAATGCAGCACGACTGTTGGGCTGAAAGCTTGAACTCTTTTAATTAACGGCAAGAAAAAGCACTTGAAAGACAAATCTAATGACAGCAGAAAGCACCCACAACATCAATGCTAGACTTCATACTGCCAGCATTTATGGACAAGAATATTTCCACTCGACGTACACGGCTGCTCAAACAGCTTTCTGTATGCGGGTGTCAAAAGAAATAAAATGCAGTCTTGGGGATCACATGGCGCAGTGAGATTACACACAGCCAGCTGACACCAGAAACCGCACTTGATGAAAAATATTTCATACTGCAAACGAGTTCACATTAATTCTGATGATCAACAACGCTGTCTCCACGCCTTAAATAGAAGGTACAACGGTTTGTTGCTCATCATCTGCCCTCAGGTACGTCGACTGGATCAATGCACAGGCCTACGATCTCAGGGGACCTTGGAACGGCGTCACAGACGTCCACACTCCACTCTACTCCAGGTCTATTGACGTCGGCCCGCAAGTAACGTTGAATGTGGTAAGTGCACATGCGAGTTTAGAGTTAGGCCTCTAGACCAGCCTGACCAAGATTAGCTTATTTATAAAATACACACCTTATTGACAGCGACGAGAAGGAGAGATGGCAACGAGCGCCGATATCCAACAAGCATTTTGCTCTGAATGCAACATTTACCATGTGCAGACTCGTAACTTCAAATTCGCAAGGAACAGTTAAAAGGGCAGATATATATACATGGCCCCAGTTTGGAAGCGCGCTGTGATTTGTGGTGTCATTGAACGTGAATGAGCCTGGTTTCGTGCCCTGGTTCAGTGAACACTCATGTTCTCCTATCTGTATTCGTACTTGAGGCTGCCGTAAATCATTCGCAAAACCATGCGTCACTGCTTACTCGTTGTGGCCTTCACACGATAGAACGTTCATGGTAGTTGTGGCTTGTACGTGTTGTATTACATGTGGCCAGTTGTGCTTCGTTGTAATAATTGCGGATATAACGCGATGCCTGGGCTGTCTATGCGCACATTCCAAATTGTCATGATCGTGTCATACCAGAAAACGAAAGAGCACGTCATACGTGTCAATGACCGATATAGCCACTAATGTCGGTCCCATCAGTCATTACCAGAACCCTTCATCTCGGACAATAACCGGATGCGCAACGCGCTCACCTGGCTTCACTGCTATTGCACATTGATCGTTCAATTGAGTACGCATTTGCATGCTCGGCATTAACACCTCCTTAATTTGTTAAAATTATTTGTTGTCTCTACCGTCACCACCTTTCCTTTGTTTCTTTTTTTTTCTCTTCCATGCTGAGTAGCGGGCCAGAACCATGCACTCATCATGCCGACTTCTACGCTTTCTTCCGAATGATATCTCTCTGAAACTGCGTCTCGGACATCAAACCACTTGATAGAACTGTCGATTTCAGTGCCTTAATTGTTCACCCTTGCGCAGAGGGCCACACCGCTCTTGGTCGCGTTGAGTTCACTTTCCTTTGCCTGTCGGCGTTTCCACAAGTTTATACCGCCCTATACTTTGAGCGTTGTTCTTCCTGCTGTTGTTTGTCCTTGTGGGTGTAGCCTTCAGCATACCTTTACAAGTGCAGAGCAATCTGTTTCTCAGGCACACCTTCCGATCACGCGCGCCCGTTTGCTTGTTTTTTCCCGCAGAAAGACGGCCTTGCCCGCATCGTGAGCGGCGGAGCGCCAAAGTCCAAGGTGGTGATGGGCATCGCCTTCTTCGGCCGGGGATTCACGCTGCTCGATCCGCAGCAGCACGGCCTCCACGCCCTCATCAACCGCGACGTGCCGCCGCACGCCGGGCCCTTTGTTAGGAGCAACGAGATCTTCGCCTACTACGAGGTCAGTGCAACCGAGCGGCTCTCCTTCGATCTCCGTCTCGGAGGTCGCAAGAGACGCGTACACGTTCCACGAGAACGGAACGTTCGAACTGTTGCAGCACAAGTTGCGAATCGACAGAAGCGAATGCGAGGAAGTCTTTCGCGTGATCGTGTGAGCGTGCACGGCAAGAAGTCGCTGCGTAAGAGCCCGTCGGTAACGTTCTCCAGTCTTAAAACTCGGCATCCAAGACCGTATATTAGCTGTTCAACATCAGTTGTTGGATGCTAAACTTAATTTTGTCTCGTGAATCTCTCTAGCTGGCGTTGAAGATGGTTACGCAGTCAGCACTGAGTAAATTCGTCTGCCCTCGCTTTTACTGATAAGGTTAGAAATTATGATAGAAAATCTTCGTGATAGAAAACAAGTGACGCTAGAAAAACGTCCACTCAGCTTTACCTGGGAGACGGTATCGTTTCCCTCAGCATTATAAATACACCCACCCTCGCAATAGCGCTCGTACTCGTCTGCAAAGGTTTCATCATTGTTGAACTTCGATCTTTGCAGGGTTTTAAGAGGGCCACCATTGTTATCCCATGTGTATTAGCTGTTCATTTCGTTCTGTCGCTACAGGTTGTCATGGTTGCGGTGCTGTTTTATTTAAATTCAGTGAACGCAGTTGGTTCGCATTGCGGTTCGCACGTGATTTCGCGTGCGAGCGGCAATGATCAAAAGCAACGTAAAGCACGTACGCACCCTCAGGTCTTCTGTCTCTCGTTCTATTTAATCTGTACAGCTGCTCGCTTGCCGGCACCTGCACCAAGACCATTCAGCGAAGATGCGTCAGAGGGCAAATAATGACGCTGCGAAAACCGCGCGCTACGTTGTCGGTCATGTATATTCAGGAAGCACACTGACAATGGCAGTCGAAGTGCCACATTGCTTCTTAAAGCCTGATGTTGAAATGAACGAATGAATAAGGTAACGCTGCGACAAATTTCGTAGAACGCTCGAGTACTTGGATTTAGGTGCACATCAAGGAATACCAGGTGATTAAAATTAGTCCAGAGCGCCCCACTATACGGAGTACTTCGTAATCATATCGCGTTGTTCGAACGTAAATCCTCAGAAATCATTCTTTAGGGGCCACATCTCGTAATTCATACTGTGAGGTCAACAGACTGCATTACTCTGAAGTCTGCACAAACATGTCTATGCTATCACCGGGGAACTCTGCCATGTAAGCGGTAAAAATCTTAATTCGTCAAATCCGTCATGCGCGTCCAAAGCACACCCCCGGCGAAAAGGCACAACTTTCCTATATATGCCACTAATGGTCGATTCTACCGCGTGTGGCAGTGTTAAAATTGCCGGGACGCGAACTTGGTGCTCGCACATGCTTGCATGCGGTCTTTGTAGATATGACACACCATGCCCGCACCGTGATGCATAGCCATGCATTATTTCAGACCCCCATATGAAAGCGAGTCGCATTTCTGTTTTCTTTGATGTGGGCCTCAAGAAAGAGCCGCAATCTTGAATCACAAGGGCGTCGAAACATGTGCCAGAATATTTCACTCCATTCAACTCATGTACTTGTTGACGTAGTCTATAGCCTCCTCCGTACTTTCTTGTCATTTTGACAAGAATAGGGCGCACAATGGAACGCGTAGACCCCCTCAGCACGCCATATATTAATAAATTAATCTCGTTCTGTCGTTCGACATTTCAGATCTGCCTTAACTTGAAAGGAAACTGGAAACAAGAGTTGGACGACGAAGGCAAGTGCCCGTACGTCTACTACAGGGACCAGTGGATCGGCTACGAGGATGCTGTCAGCATTCAGCACAAGGTACGCATAACCCCTGTCGTACGCCTAACGCAAGCTGGACTATGCATCGACATGACAATTTTGAAAATTCATACTTTGCTTTATTGATGTCCATGCTGCCCTAACGGACAGCTGCTATACGTGCAGCGACGCTGTGAAAAACCAATTGCTGGTCTATAGTAATCAAGCAGAAGTTGAGCTATCGGTCGCAAGTTAGATGCTTAATAATCGTTCTTTCTTGCCTCCGACTACAAGTAGGTCGTATTTTGTTAGGATGCAGCTAGTTGGTTAGTTTACCTCAAATACTTTTTGACTATTCCACATGCAGCTCTTGCCAAAAATTTCAGTCTGCTTCCTTGTTGGGGCTCTCCCGTGTCATTCTGTGTTGGTGTTGTTCTTATTCCCGTTATTATCAGTAGTAGTAGTAGTAATTTTCACCTTGTAGGAAACGTAAAGTAAAACATTTTTTACCATTGATCAAATATTCCTTTGCTAAAAAAACTTATTTCCCCGTTGAGACGTCATAAAATAACCAGCGTACTGCTTTAGTGTCGTGGGGTTTATGTCGCATAATGTTTTTATCAATTGATTCACGGCCCGATTTAATGCTCTTTCGCTCACTGCTGACGTTCGCGTTCGTGTACCACAGCAGATACGAAATCGCCGTGATGTTCTATGCATCTCCTTAGGGCTGCGACAATCCCGCTTCAAGGATACAAATGGCATTGGGTGCCGTTCTGCCCATCTCGTGCTTTAAATCGAATAATTAGCATCCGTGCCAACCTCTAAAAAACTGGCGTCTAGGTCTCTGGCTACCGAAAAAGTTTCATTGTGGTCCTGCTCTTGCTGCGCAGTGATGGCATGTACTGGAAAACGGAAATATGTCCATAATATCCGTGAGGTGTTGTGGCGACCCCTATTTATGTGAATATAGTAAAATTAGAAGAGCGAAAAATATGACACGGACAAGACTGAGCAACACAAGCGCTGCAATGACAAGAAAGCACTTCCTGCAATCACAGGAAGTGCTCAAAATGGAAAATTTCTGCCAGTACTTTATCAGACGTATGGGCCTTGTCAACTCAACGTTTCCAGCAACGTCGCTTCTCCCTTCCTGAAGCGATAGTTAACCATTAACCTGTATATATGAACTGCGTAAAGCGTCCCGTCCCGGTGACATCTACAGCTGCACGAGTGGCTTTGGAACTTCGCGCAAAAAAAAATTAATAGGTGGAAGAGGTGCTCAAATTTGCGCTTGCTTATTCTTCCAGATTGACTTCCTTCAACAAGAGGGCTACCGCGGTGTCTACGTGTTCAACAACGATCTGGACGACTTCCGGGGCTTCTGCGGCGAACCCAACATCCTCCTCAAGACCATCAAGAACGGTTTGAGCGAAAAGAACGAGATCCCTGTGTCGGCCTGAAGGTGGACGTCCGCAGTCGCAGTCAGGAGGATCGTGGCAACCTAGTCACTTTGTCAAGCACAACTACTTCAGAAATTATATTCACTGTGATGCGAACAGAACGCATGCTTTTTCCCCTGCGTATCGATTGACATTTCATGAAAATACCAAAGCGAGCCGTGCCAGCGCCTTCACCGCCAAAAATGCAGTCCCTCTGCGCTTGCGCACTTCTCACTACACTAGCTACACATCACAGTGGCGTTGCTAAGCACAAGCAAGAATCGCAACTGTTTTACGTTCGAAACAAAAAAGCGTGAGCAGCTGTGGCTCATAGCTCCCTCGTTTAGAACATGAACAACTACTTCACATTGTTTGATTAGCAGAAATGTATAATTGCCACAGATGCCGCAATGTTTGGAATGCATATTGCAATACACACGTGGTGATTTAGCTGTGCCATGGAAATCATCCACGCAATAACAATAAAGGCGGGTCACAAAGAGTTTCTAGTGTCTTGTCCAATGCGTTTGCAAGCGAAATTGCAGTCGATAAAGCGATGGCCGGTACGGGACGACCGACGCATTGCCAAATCTTCCTCAAAGTCAAAGCTGCGGGGAACCGTTCATATATCAACTGTTTAGTTTAGGAACCACTACCCAGCCGAGCCGGCTCATAACGGTACCCCTTAAAGCGGACTTTGGCTTACTACCACTCATTTTTCAAATGTTTAAGCACATGCTGCAAAAAGCGTTTGGGTGTCCTTTCAAATACACCAACAATGTCCTTGCGCCAATTCGGTTAGAACGCACGTAATGAATTTCATTGCAGCAGCGCTATGGCAAGCAAACGTGTAAAGCAAATGTCTTGCTATCATACACACCAGGAAGGAGAGAACGCTCGCTGCACACGTAAGTGCTGGCGGCGAGCTTCGGGATGATTTTAAAATGAACGCCCTTATGCGTTGAACGTGTCAGCGCGAAGTGCGTCCAGAAAGATGGCGTTCTCGTCTGTATACAGTTCTGCTGTAGTTTCTTTCCTTGTTCTTCAAAAAAAAAAAAGGCAAGGGTGTCGCAGAAAGATGGAGACTTCATTTCGTCAATTGGACTAAGAAGGGAAGCAGCAACCTTAAAGAAAAGTAGTAAGACTTGAATTCCCTTTGTCGTAACACTGCTTCTGGGCTGAAGCTTCGCTTCTTCCTCCCTTAATCAAAACCTTTGCTGACATCTGACGGCCTTTTGTATACAGGGTGTCCCAACTATCATGCAGCGAGATTTAAAGATATGCAAATGCCAGGTAGCTGGTCAGAACCAAGGTAAAGTTGTTTGCCGTCGCTTGGAGATACTCATATTATTTTTTGCATTTCGTCTAATTACATGTCTTAACTGATCACCTTCTCAAATATTATATTTAGATGAAAAGTGTAAATGAGAAAATTGTAGAGCAACATGAAAAACTCCTGATACAGGTTTCTGTTGCTCAATGCGTGCTGCACGAAAGTATTTTTTCCGAGAGTGAAAGAAGCCCTCAAATACACGCAAAGAGTCTCGAGCGGCCAGTCTCACGGCAATTTTTGAGGGTGAGGGCACCGTTTTGAGTGTGAGTTTCATAAAAAACCTCCCCTACAGCGAACGCTTCTCGCGTCATGTAGTTTGGAGCACACAATAAGATATAAATGAAATCATTTTACTATGATATGTACAAAGCACAAATATACAAGAGCATATGAAAGAGTACATACGCATTGTAGCCGACAATATGTTATTGCACATTTCTCATATAAATATATATCTTTGGCATTATAGGTTTCTTAGTGACTGTTTGGTAACAGGTAATTTATAGTGATACTTCATGGAAATGTCTGGCTTGGACATCGTTTTATTTGTCGACATATCTGCTTCCTGGATTGCCCTCACCAAAAATTAAGATCAAAGGAAAACATGCGCGCTCTTGAATATCGAACAAACCAGCTCTAGTAAACCGAGCCTATTAATAGAAATGACGTGCCTGCTAGAACGAAATAATGACACCTGTAAATATATATCGATGTCAATGCACCGCATTGGTAAGAGTTGCATGTTGACTACCGCCACAATGCGAACAGTTGTCCATCAATGCACTTCACGTGGAACTTCTTCGTTGGAGGCATCGTACTCTTGCTGGCGAGCCAAGCATCGAAAGCGCTTTGGTTCGCTGCCGCCTTCTCTGCGCTGCCACTGGTCGGAGTTCGCTGTTTCCTGGCAAAACTGGCCTCTGTAACACAATATGCAAACATAAAATGGTTTTCGAAAGCAACCTATATTTGTAAAAAAGGAGAGAAATTTTAAAAAATAGGATACGGACTCAAAATTTGTCGCGCAATACATTGCTTCTCGAGTTAACACGGTTCCAGACTCTGGAAAATGCAGTGCCTCAATGCGTTAACTGAAGCAGCAATGCATTTCGCCGCTTATTTTGTATCCGCACTTCTCAAGAGTGGTGCTAGGCAGCAGATCGTCTAGGAAATGGTTATGCTTTGCGTACTGGCTGATTTAAATTCTGCAATTACAACATGGTCAGCAATGTTGCTAATTATAAGCTAAGAAAGCAAAATATTTCATTTATTATTGTTATTTGGAATTACGCACAAAGATTGATGTCCACGACTGCCACCAATATGTCCAGGAAATATATTATCTCCAGTCCCCTGATTTCGCGTGATGTTCAGAGGCAGTCGTCGCTGAAGCACCAGCTATCGAGGTCAGGCATTCGCTGAAGCTACAGACTGGTGGCTCGGTCTAGTACCTGTACTGCGAGCCATGCCAGAACAACAGTGTTGCGTAATGTGCTTTCTATCTCTTTCCAAGAACGGGTGGGTCAGACCCGACTGACTTACTAGACTGAGGCAACGCATGACGTAAGAAAGACGGCATTGTGGAAGGCTCCGAATTAATTGTAACCACTGAGATTCTTCAACGCGCCGTTAATGCTCAGTAGGCAAGGGTCACTGCATCCTGCCCCTATCAAAATGCCGCAGCCGCAGTCGGGTATTGAACCTGCGACCACGTGGTCAGCCGCAAAACGCCACAGCTAATGAGCCAGCCACCCTGGCTGTTAAATATTCAAGTGGTAGCAGGAGCTGTTCGGCGATTGAAGCAAAGCACAAAGGGGGCAAGAAAAGTTGCAGCTGCGAAGTCATTGTTGCTAGCTACTCAATTTACACAAATTCTCGCATCGAACCACCCCGTGTGTATCTAACTTATCACACTACCGAGACGCAGCGTGTCATATGAGCAGCCTGCAAACACCACCAGTCGGTGTGCTCTGACGCTGTTGTCTCTGCCCTCGATATGTGGAAAGTTGCGCCTAGTTATATAGCTGACTGTACGCTGTTTGAATGTAATATAAACGGCACCTTGCAAACATGTATTTCTGAAAGACTGTCCTACAGCACTTAGTTCGTCATAATATTTAGCCGCCCTGTAAATGTTAACATTACCGCCCTCTCTGAAGCGAATGTTCTGGATGTGTTGAGAAATAATCATTAAGCAACAAATGCGTGAAACAATTCTATGAGATTTTTCTTGCGCTCTGTGAAGGGCATAACTATGGTAACGTCGAAATGAGCGTATCAAATATCACGTTATTTAAAACTTAAGAGAGCGCTCTTTAACTTCAATATAATGGACGCGAAGAGAGCACTTCTGTATCTAAAGTATGCGTAAATGCCAGAGATGTGAGTTATATTCGCGTTTTTCATGGCGTCAGCTGTTACCATTCGGTTTTCACAATTTAATGCAATTCTCGTGACATGTTTAATGTAGCTGGCAGTATAAGAGTTCAAACAGCCCAACCATATGCGCGCCTGTAGCAAGTGGTGGCTGACTCACGATTTTCATGACAGAGGCACCTGCCTATAGTGACTCACTATTTTTGAAATCAAAGCAGTTACACTCCATGCAATCTGTGAGCTACCTGCAAACACAGTTTCCACCTCAACTCACGTCTATGACGCATTCACACTTGTTCACCCTTTGATGAATTATAAGCGTTACCATCAGCATATTGAAGCCTACTGCAGGACAAAAATATCCTCCAGAGAACCCCAGCTATACTGAAGATCTTAGACCCTAATTATCTTACCCTCACCACTCCATCTGATTGGTAAACTTCAACAACTCTGTTTTTGTTCCCTCGACATTCAGCACCACATATTCTTCTTTTTAATTCTAGGTCGTGACCTACTAAAATAATTTTCTACTGGACTTTGAACCATAATGCATTACCGGTCATCTGCCCTATAAAACAGTAACAGACTGTCATCAGCGCTAGCACCCTGTATAGGGTGTTTCATTAGCAGCACCAATGTTTTTTTTTTAATTGCCTATGGTAGATAGCACAATTCTCACCAATGAACTACAATAATAGATGAGGCAGCCATTACTTCCACGAGAAATCAAAATGCTTGATTGAATATCTAACATCAGTATATTAATCAACTTTTTATTTGATTACTTTACGGCACATGTTTTCAACATATGAATTGTAGCTGGTGAGTTTGCAATATCCACTTGGAACAAATTCTCAGTATGGCACTGGTTTCGAGATACGCGCAGTAAAACTTGCGATAAGGATGCACTGTTCCACTTACTTTTTTCGAGAACGGTGTTTTATGCATTGAAGCACAAAAGTAACTGGAACGTCAATGCATTTCGTCAGAGTCTTTCAAATATCTCGAAACTGGTGTAGTCCTGAAAGTTCGTTCTGAGTGGATATGCCTTGCGTAATCACCGGCTAAATTCGTAGATTGAAATAAGGGCCACAATATAATTGGTTAAAAAGTTAATTATTGCATTTATGTATCGTAGAATGAAATAACTGCCACAAATTTGTTAAAAGGTAATTATTGTGATTATGTTAATTATTTACTCATTCATTTTGATTTCTTTAGATGCAATGAGCGCCTCATCGTGTAATTGGCGTTTGTAAGTGCGCCCGTTGACAGAGTGTCTTAGCGAATCCACACTTCCACTAACTATGGTATCACGGTGAGCTGTTCAGTTAGGTTTTGTTATACATGGATTGCTGTGGATAGATCCAAGTAAGACTAGCTGAGTACTTCATTCAAGGATTAGAATTATGCTATCCGTCACAGCAATTTTAAAATTTTGGTGCAGCTAGAAAAAAGAGGCCTGGTACAAGGGTCGTTTGATAAGTATGGTAAAAATATAAGAGACGGTGCTACAATTCTGTTTTCTTCTAGGTGGCACGCGAGAAGCACCCTTCATATGAC
Source organism: Dermacentor albipictus (assembly GCF_038994185.2). Taxonomy (NCBI): domain Eukaryota; kingdom Metazoa; phylum Arthropoda; class Arachnida; order Ixodida; family Ixodidae; genus Dermacentor; species Dermacentor albipictus. The sequence goes on from NC_091821.1 coordinate 405,938,709, forward strand.
GGCAGAATTTGTTTACGCTGGTACCGACAGTACCTTCTGATAGCCATTGCCACTGAGCTGTGTGGTGATTCCTGCAAAATAGAAAAAGGTGAATTTCGAGCAGTGACCAAACATCTTTATTTAAAACAGTGGACGGCTGCCCAAATTAAAGCCGAGTTGAGCGAAGTTCATGAAGACTGTGTAGCATCACTGAATGCCATTTACTACTGAATAAATGAATTCAAACGTGGCCGAACTTCGACGCAAGATGAAGCACTTACTGGGCGTCCAGTTGCGGTCACCACGATACAAATGGTATCGAAAATTCATGGAATTGTCATGGAAGACCGCCGAATGAAGGTACGTGAGATAGCTGAAATTGTAGGCATCTCGGCAGAGAGAGTTCACAAACTTGTTCGTGAGAAATTGCACATGAAGAAGGTCTGGGCACGTTGGGTACCACGACTGCTGACGATCGACCGAAAGCGCATGAGGGAAGACATCTCGAAGCAGTGTTTATTGATGCTTGATCGCAATCCGCAAAACTTTTGGCGTCTATTTGTGACAGTTTACAAGACGAGCATACATTATTACACTCAAGAGTCTAAACAGCAGTCTAAGCGTTGGACTGGGCCTCATGAAGGTGCTCCAAAAAGGCAAAGACTGTTTCTTCAGCCGGAAAGGTAATGTAGACTCTCTTTTGGAATTCACGAGGAATAAGCCGTGTAGACTACTTACAAAATAGCAACACGATAACAGGACCATAATATGCAACACTCCTAGATCAACTGAAGAAAGAATTGCGCACTAAACAACCTGAGTTAGCACGGAAAAAAAACTTATCATTCATCAATACAACGCTCCGCCCCACAGATCACTTGTTGCAATGGTCAAATTGCACGAGTTAGGCTTCCACCCTATCCACCCTATTCTTTGGATTCTATGTGACTGGCCCTATGCGACTTTCTCCTCTTTCCAGACCTGGACGGGTGGGTGGGTGGGTGGGTGGGTGGGTGGGTGGGTGGGTGGGTGGGTGGGTGGGTGGGTGGGTGGGTGGGTGGGTGGGTGGAAGAAAATTTTCTTCAGATGAAGAGGTTATGTCAGTGGTAAATGACCACTTCAACGGCCTCGAGCCATCCTTACATTCTTAGGGGATAAAAAAATTGGAGCACCGCTGGAAGAAGTGTGTTGAGCTGGAAGGGAACTATGTTGAAAAATAAAATATTGTTTTTTGCAAGCATGATATCTTTAATTGCTTTTTACCACAGTTATCAAACGACCATCGTATATTGAGATACGCTAAGTTGGATTGATGGCAGTCAGTCAGTTGAGCAAAAACATCAAGGGATAGGCTGGCATTCATTGCCTCTTTTTCCACTTCCTATCTCGTTTATCGGCATGCACAGACATCGGGTGAACTTTCCGTTGCAGCGTTGTGTTTATTTATTTATTATTTATTTTAGTATTATTGTTTATTCATTTATTTTTTTGCGTTAATACACAATGAAATTGAGTAACCGAGATAATCTTACGTGAACCTTTCCAAAGCAACCCATGTGTAACAAAGCCAAAGTGAACAGCTCACCGTGATGCCACAGTTAGTGAACGTGCGGATTCGCTAACGTATTCTCACAACGAGTGCACTTACAAACTTCAATTTGTTCTTTATGCTATCCTTCTCGCGCTTCCACTTCGATTACTTCCTGTCCGACTCTCATACAGGTATACTTCTGGTAATTCTGATACTTTATCTGTGCCCGAAGCAACCACTTGCGTTCTCCCCATCTCACGTCTCGTTCCACCTGAGCATGTACCCTTCAGCGAATGTACAGTGTCAACCGGGGCTCACATTGATATAGCCTCCCCACTTTCTTTCCACAAACACCACCTACAGCGCGCCACCTACACCTACACCTACACCTACACCAGAACAATGCGCGGCCAGAAAGCGGCGTGACCCTACCCTGCTCTACTTGCTTCCTGGCAAGCCATTCCCTGCACTTTCTCTCGGAGAGTGCGCACGTGCGCTGCTCAGTCCGCTTCCTCTCGGCCTCGGCGTCGGCGAGCCGACGACGCTGTTCGGCTCGCCTCGCCGCCTCCTGCTCCCTCTTGGTGGCGCACCACGCGGCGAAGGCCCGCTCCGCCCGAGACCGCTGGCTCGCCTCGAGTTCGGCCGCGGCGCGTGCCTCGCTCAGCGCGATCCTCCGGGATTCGTGCTCGTGCCGGGCGCGTCGCCTCCACTCGAGATCCTTGCGCAGATACCACAGCGTCCACGCACTCGGCGCCTCTTCGTGCGCGTCGTCTGTGCTCGACGCCGTAGACGGGGCAGTAGTGGCTCCAACGCTGTCGGTGCCGTGGTCGGCGGTACGACGCTCTCCCCCGCAATTGTCGTCGTCCCCGTCCTCGCACTCCAGAGTAGGACGCGACGCTGAGTCACCGCGCTCGTCCTCCGAGAGACCGATGCTATCGACCTCCTTCGTGGGCACGTCCGCATCGTCGCTCGCGTCAGCGAGGCTCGCGGTAGAGTGGGGTGCGCCGAATGCGGTGGAGACCGGGCTGTGAAACGGTGTAACGAGAGTAACGAGATCATGAAATTGCAAAAGTCGACCTTGTGTGATATGTGCGTATTATTCGGAGCAGCACAAAAGAAAACGTTGGACAAAAATAGAAAGAGAAGAACTCTACGAGAAAAGAAAGTGACAGACTCGTGAACTACTTTCGCAAAATCAATTTGGCGTATTATCGACGCTATGACCGGTTACCACAGCCGTGTTTTGCGACTTGGCCTAGATTTACTTACAAGCGTTATGGTATAGGTTTATCGCAGACGCTCTAAGCAACACTTAAATACGTGTGCAGCGGCAGATCACTGTAGCGCCTGCAGTTGGACGTATAGTCATGTAATATGGCTATACTGAGGTGCTGTATACACTTGCCGTATTTTCGCGATTCTAAGCACCCCCCGATTCTAAGCACCCCCCTCTATTTTCGCAAAACAATTGGGAAAAAAGTTTGCAGGCGAATCTAAGCACCCTCCTATTAGTTGGGAAGAGCGCGCAGCCAAGGCTGCCAAGCGCGCTTGCTCGCTCTGTCATCGAGCCGGAGCCGTCGAGTCCCGAGGTGGAACGGCGTCCGCGGCGCGATCTTGCCGCACAACTGGACTGCAGAGCCGCGCGGACTCGTGAACGGCAGTGATATTGACTGAGCATCCGACACAAACGGTGGGTTCACTGTCTTTAACGATTTTTCTTTTGGATGTTTGCAAAATAAAATGGTATTTCTCCCGCCCATCTCGTCGTGATGTCGTAGCGAAAAGAGGGAGGGGCTCCTTGATTTTTCGAGTCTAAGCACCCCCCCTCACTTTGGGCATCGTGATCATGAAAAAAAGGGGGTGCTTAGAATCGAGTAAATGCGGTAGTTATACACTATAATGACATAGCATAGACCAACAGGCCGTTAACAATTGTCTTCCCTTGTACACAAAGCGTAATATGTTAAAGGACACTTCATCGTCGCACAATCGCGACCATGTCGGCAGGACCACAGCCGACTTCCAACTTTTTTTCCTATCCTATGCGGCCTATACACGCCTATCAAATAAATGGAGAAGAAAAGTTGTTTGCAGAGCCGGCGGATGCGCCTTGCCAAACAGGTAACAACCAGATAAGTAAGAAGGTACTATAGGGTTACTACATCTCTTCCTTTAAGTTTTTTTCAACAAAAGGTAATAATAAAATAGCGAGCCATTATTAGAATTTATTTCGCACGACATTCCTCGTTGAGACGCTTTCCTGCAGCTCGTGAGACACGTGGTCTGTTGGCTTCGTTGCCCTTCATAGGCAGACGAGAAGCATTGAATATTGCCACAAGCTTATGAGTATGCTCCTAAGCGCAGTGGAACGTGCCTTGGCCGGGGATCTTTCGCTGTCACGCACTATTACACCAGAGCCTACCATGCTTACCTTGAACCTGCTTCCACAGTAGCCGCTTCCATTCTTTTGAAGCACGACGCGAGTTCACCGACTCCTCGCTGGCCATCAGCGGCGTTGAGCTCGGACGGCGGGTCGCCTTGGCGACAGGTTTTGTTTTGCACAAGAACCATGCTCGCGAGCGCTTCGATCACCGCTCTTTCGCCTGAATCATAAGCGCCCTCGTGTGGGCCTGTGTGCGTGCGTGTGTGCGTGCATATGAAGATTGGGATGATGATGACGATGCTATTTCTTTCTTTGTTTATTTTAAGGATACGATTGCCTTCTTGACCAAAGGCATATGAGCGAGGATGGAAGTTGAAAGAGGGAGTGCGTTTGCGTCTGCTTGCCTTATTATGAGCCATGTTTTGAGGCAACAACTTGGCTTCTAAGCAGCACAGTACTCAGCAGGAGGCATTAATAAGTCTGCTGGTCACAGGCTTTCATATTCTCAGTTTGGTGTCGAGTTCTTTTCTGCATGACAGATATCCACTAGGGGAACTGGCCATACGAATGAGGAATTAAGTGAGCATCTATAAATAACAAGATTGTTTAAAGTATAATAATAGGCTTATTTAATGAGAAAATGTTACCAATTTTTCTAAAACAGTGATTGAAAGAACATGTGACAAAGCCTCGCAGAAAGATAGAACCCCTAGCAACGTATCATGCTTTGTGCTTCTATAAACGTGTAGAGCGGCATTGCATATTGCCATCTCGCTGTAGCCAAACTGCGCAGCTCCAAATGATAATAAATTTGAAATGTTCATTAAGAATGCAAGATGTTTGATACACTGATCGGTGGCGTCATACTGTCTTCTTCCTCGTCTACTCCTACCCAATGTGCCAGCGCTGCTGAGCGACCGTGAGCAGCCGAGCGTGCGCGTAACTGAATAACGCTGTCACTCGTTCGGCTCGTCGTGCCATTTAATTTGACAAGCTTTTATTAGATCCGCAAGTCGCGGGTAATTTCATACGCAACACCTCCTGAATTCGCAGTTTTTGTTCTGAGGGCATAAGCTTATTTTTCTTCTCGTGTAGCGCGAAGGCACAATCCCAAAGAAGACACACCGATACATGCCACAGACGCTGATGCAGCTTTGTTAGTATCACCTGTGACGTGTGTCTGTGTGCCTTTCGCGCTGCAGTGTATTGTTAACCGCATTGAAAGACAGTGCTGGAGGAACATTGACTCCCCTCATTCAATCGTTCACCCACAGAATGGCCACAAAGTCGATCTGCTGCGCTCTACCCTTCCCCGCCCTCATATATTTCTTCTTATTCTCTTCATTCCCCCCTCCCTTTACCCGGAACTACGGTTGTGGTATCCGCCACCAAGCAAGGCAACTGGTTGGGTGTTCTTCAGTGTAATGGCACAAACTCTGAGGAGAAGGAGGAGGAGGATCCTCTGCCATGGCTCGTACCCACTAAGGACCAGTAATCGAGAAGTAATCGGGCGGTAGGAGGGGTAAAGAATATTTTTTTTTAAATTAGGAATTACACGTTGAAGCCAAGTTAACAACTTAATTTTTTTCATAATTAAGAGTTATATAATATAGATATGCAGCGATGCATGCAGTCCTGCTTTTCCGCTGCCTATAATCGCTTCCTTCTTCTAAGGCACCACGTTCGCCTGCCATCATAAAGGAAATCAACATCAACAACTCTGGGTGGCAAGATCAGAGAAGAAGACAAGTACCATTCGCGTGCACGTCCCCAATCCTGAGGCAGCTGCGTTCGAACCGAAGGAACCCGAACTGCGGCCATGCGAGGCTACGCGGGCATGGTTATCACGATGTTCCTCGCACTGTTCTCTGCACTGTACATGGTTCCCCTGGTGCGCACCATAGCGCATCTGATATCCCTCACCATCGTCGTCCTAGTCGTCTCGCACTACCTGGCCGTCTGGCTGCTCAAGATGTTCACCTACAAGGTGGTCCCGCCCAAGGGCAAGGTGGTCGTCATCACGCGGTGCGACAGCGGCTACGGCAACAGACTCGCTCTGCTGCTCGATCGACGAGGGTTCACGGTAAGTGGACTCACTCCGCGAGTGCTGCCCTCCAAAGAGTTCCCTGCCTGTAACCATACACTTTTGCATCCTAAACGCCGGCGCCTATCGTAGTTATACCCAGCTACACGGTAAACATAACCGCGGTTACGTCATACGTACGTATTTTCCACGGCTAACTGAACAGCCGCCATGTTCTTTTTTTTTTCGTGTAACTGAGCATTACTATAGTAATCCATAGCTGCTGTTCACGATTTATCTAGCTTGCCCTTGTAATTAGGTACACTTCTCCACATACCTCGTTTGACGCGACCAAGGCGGAAGACATTTGACTAGAATTGTAATTAACGTATCAGCATGCTGGCTGACATCATCCTCGCCGCGCTCTGCTGCCTGCACCATCCAAGCTTCCAAAACGCGTGTCTCAGCTTTAGCAGTCCTACTAGGAGGAGCGCGACAATCTCGGTTAGGGCAAGTGAGATGTGCAGGAAAGCCTGTTCATGAAAGTTCTCATATCGGCCATTGCACTCCATAGCGCATGGCCTAGAAAAAGAAAAACAAGCTTTAACATAATTATGTTGTTGCTGTCACACGAATGGGGCACTACCAGTGCCAGATTATTAAAGGCAGTAAGTGTCCCTAACTCCCTTAATGTTTTTTTTTTTTCTGTCGAAACTAATGGCACATGTAGCCCCCTAATTCTGTTCAACTAAATCAGACGGCTAACCATAGAAAGGTTCGCCTGAAATAGGTTCCAACTTGTTTATGATTTCATTGAGCGAGAGTGGGTGCGATGGTCCCACGTGTGTCGGTATCGCATAAGGCTTATTCACACTTGGCAACAATCTAGTCAACACTGTCCGCAACAGCATGAGAACCACGCTGCCGGCGTCCCTGTCCCACTTTACGACCAGTGAATATTGGGACATGTGTTTTAAATGACTGCGGGCGAATTGTTTGCCAGCAGTTTGGCAACACACATCACATATATAAGAACATATCGGACAACACTTTCGAGAGTGGTTTCACCAGCCTCTGCCGTTAGTTTGTTAGTTTCGTGCTAACATAAGTATGTGTCAGATTACTATATGGAAGTAGGGAAATAATGAGGCCACCCTGATTGGTCCATGTGATTGATACGTTGATAAACATTCCGCCTGATGCGCAGGGCCGAAGTAAAATATGCCGCCTAGTCAGACACATTTCAGGTTCGGCGCACAACTGCATCTGTAGCACCGAATGCAAGGCTTTCAAGACATGCAACCACGCGCCGCAAAAGTTGCTATAAAATACATACCAATGAAAGAACGTGACAGCAGGTGTCGGCAAACGCTGTCGCTCGAATCCATTGCCGACGCTATAAAATATCCCTGTTTTTGCAAAGTTTTTGGGCAGCGTGACAGGATGATCGGCAACAGGTCTTGGCCAACATGATAGTCGATCGTTGTGGAACATGTTGGCCGGTGGTAGAAAAGCATTTTCCGTGATTTTCATCAGCTCATACTGTTACCGCAATGTCGTGAAAAACGCGATACGCTACTTTCGCGTTTATGTATGTTGCCGTGCCCATACTATGAACTGAGAATAGGGGAGCGCATGGCTTTTGGTATACACGCAGCGCCGTCTGACTGGCCTAACTGCGTTTGCGAAAAGCAAGTGTAATGCGCGGTTGAGCGGACCACGCGCTCAGTTGTTCGCGTGCCATTTCGTCGTGACCGTACAGAGCTCACGGAATGAAACGCGAGAGGGCGTATCAAGTATAACATTGCATATGTATGTGCAAGTATACTCTAGACTACCACGTCATGTTGCTAAGAATCTGCGTACCAAAGGTGACGCGGACTCCGATCTGAGTGTACGCCCCAAAATTACGCCAATATCACACGAACTGCAGTGGGTGGAAACAAAGGTATGCGCATTATTTAGCCCTAAATTGACGCGTTTCATTCCGTGACCATTTTAATTTGTTCTCCTTTTAGCCGGTGACCGTTATTGAGCTTGCTAACGCTCTTATCCAGTCACTCGGCGCAAGAAGCTCCGGTGTTTTTCCGGAGTTTCATTAATGTTGTCGCCGAACTTATAGCGAGACAGTCTTATCTAATCAGATTGTGCATGCGACGCGAATAGTGCATGGTGAACCTTATCAGATGAACGCGAGCAAGAGCGATTACTCCGCAATGCATTATTGCATGCATAAATTGCGGACGGACTCAATCCGCGAGTTTAGACGTGACGACCGACGATTGCATTCGTCACTATGGCTATTTAAGTGTTCCCTGTACTTTGTGTACAGGTACACCCAATAAAGAGATAAATTCTTAACTAACATTTTCGGCAGTGTTTAATTCTTCACCGGTTCTCTACCATACATACTCGTTTGCTAGGGGTTTAGCATTGTTCTGAGAGTTCATATCGTAAAGCATCTCTTTGGATTCAAATCGCACATTGACCACGTATACTCCGCAAAGTGCAATAGCGCGTCTATACTCATGTGCATCACATGCTTCGATATACTGCTCCTCTTTACTCCCAACTATCACAGAAAGATGTATCCTCATTTATAGCGAACATAGTAAAAAAGAAACTACGCAAATGTAAGCATCCGCTTGTAATCGAATACGGCCTAAAGAAAGTAAATAAAGCGGCTTGACAAGCAAAGCATCCTTGTTATAAAAATTGTGTAGTCTTTTATTATGAAATAACGAAACTGCTCGAGTGGCTGCTAATAAGTCACTTGGTGGCACACGAAAGAACTTCTAAGCGATTGTTTTTTCGTGTTGAAGTATGCTGAGCGATTGTACCAGCTACTTCACTGTGTTGTTGTTGTTGTTGTTGTTGTTGTTTTGTTGTTGTTGTTGTTGTTGTTGTTGTTGTTGTTGTTGTTGTTGTTGTTGTTGTTGTTGTTGTTGTTGTTGTTGTTGTTGTTGTTGTTGTTGTTGTTGTTGTTGTTGTTGTTGTTGTTGTTGTTGTTGTTGTCGTCGTCGTCGTCGTCGTCGTCGTCGTCGTCGTCATCGTCGTCTTCGTCGTCCACGTGATAGCCGGCGGCTTGCAGTAACGACGTGCGTTTTCCATGAGCGTACGCATAACATGGTGCGCACAAGCAACCCAAATCGACTTGTTACGGCGTTTTATTTGTCAATTGTTTCACACTATTATCAAGTTGAGCTATTCACAGTGACCTGATCTTTGGCATAGGTGGTGGCCGGCTGCGTCAGCACAGGGAGCCCCGGCTCACAGCAGCTCATGCTGCAGGGCTCGTCCAACATCCACGTGGTCGATACGGACGTCACGCAGCCCGAGTCACTGGCCGAGTTCGAAAAGCACGTGCGCGCGCTGTGCAAGGGAGACAACCACCTCTGGGCCGTCATCATCAACCTGAGCGTGGTGTCCCTCGGCGAGCTGGAGTGGTACGACGACGATGACATGCGCTGGACCTACGAGGTCAGCTGGCTCTTCGGTGGCACATGGTATCTAGCAAGGGATGTCGCTGGAGTCATCGTTCTGACTATAGGATATATGTCTTGATCAGTGCAACGACTGCTTTTCCCGGCCGGGATTATTCAGGAACGGAGTTGGCTTGACAGAGAGGAGTCACCTTGTGGAAATGTTGGCTGCGGCGACATCCCTTCTTAGACAGCTGTTGATCGCTTCGGCTTCGTTTTTTATTTTCTTGCAAATCTGTGTACTGAATAGACGGCGCTGGTTCAAGGGAAGGGGGTTAACGGGGAAGGAGGGAGTGAGGAGGTTGGAAGGTGGACGCTCTGTCAACCTGGATGCCTTTAAGCGCGCCTGTTTGTTCTGGTGCAGGAATAGCAATGCTCGTAGCATTGGGCGTTTTTTATCTTTCTTGTAATTCCTGTTCCTAAGATACATAATTCGATGTGGAAGGTTTTTTTTTTTTTCAGACTGTGCGGTGTCCAGTAGTCAGGGACTAAAAGCAAGCATATTAATTTTGCCTGACGTCGTCTTAGGCTGGTTTGAGCCCTATTCAAATACAAAACTAGAACAAATGACGTCATGTGGCAATCAAAGAAAGTCATTTGCAGGGCATCCAAGGCTCGTAAAGTTTGAAGGTCGTCACAAGGACGCATAAATAATGAGCCACAGAGCTGGACGCAGGAGGAAGAATCCTCTTTGACATTAAGTAGAACTTTCGTGTGCGAACAACAACTAAATGTTACATCGTCCTGACTGCTAATATATTGCGTAGGTAAGAGTTCCGCAACCACCGAACTGTCACGTAGTTGACGCTTTGGATCAGGCGAATATATTTAGAACATGACTGCAGGTTAGTTATTTACTTGACAGTATAGATGTATGTGCCATTTGTGCACCTCATTCATGTCACTTAAAACATAATGGACGTTTCCGCATCTATACTTGAGGTTTCATATTACTATGCATGTTTTCTAAGTTTTACTTCCTGCGTCGACGAATTGGTATACACGATGCTTTCCAGAAGCCACGTCACATTCCCACAGTAAAGCCGAGGATGCTGAGACAACCGAAAACGTACTGTGAGCAAATACTCAGTATACTAGTTAAGCCTGTCAGAATGTTCGTGAAAACTAGAACAAAAGCGTGACAAGGTCATACATACATGTATGCACTATAAGCGTGAACAGCAAGATATATTGAAGTTACGTTGCCGAATTGCTCTTGTCTTACCGTTCGCGCAGGTGAACGTACTCAGCGTCGCTCGCGTGGCCAGGATTTTCCTGCCGTTGCTACGCGAGTCACCGCACTTCGGCCGGCGATTCGTCATCGTGAACAGCGTGTGGAGCCGCATAGCCATGCCGGGCACAGGTCCGTACTGCATGAGCAAGTACGCAGTACGCTGCTTCACCGAGGTTCTGCGCCGCGAGCTGATCAAGTTCGGCATCTACGTGGTTGGCATCGAGCCGAACCTGTACCGGCTGCCGCAGACGGAACCCAATTCGCTTTTGAAGTCGTACAAGTACATGTGGGAGAAACTACCCGATGAGACCAAGGACCTTTACTCTAGGGTAAGTCTTTCGAAGCGCCGACTATAGGACGTGTACAGCCGTATGTCTACATTATCTTCAAAGAGCTACCCGCCGTGGTTGCTCAGTGGCTATGGTGTTGGGCAGCTGAGCACGAGGTCGCGGGATCGAATCCCGGCCACGGCGGCCGCATTTCGATGGGGGCGAAATGCGAAAACACCCGTGTGCTTAGATTTAGGTGCACGTTAAAGAACCCCAGGTGGTCAAAATTTCCGGAGTCCTCCACTACGGCGTGCCTCATAATCAGAAAGTGGTTTTGGCACGTAAAACCTCAAATATTATTATCTTCAAAGAGCTGCATTATATAGCACATTCTTGGTCAGGAGTTCCGAATACGCTATTCACAGGGCCAGACTTGTTCTGCCGTTTTGATTAGGTGTGTTTTGTAGGATGTATTTCCACGTAGCAGCTTTTTCACCCCTGTATAATGACGTGAATGAAAAGACGTCAATCTTAGGACAGCAACAGAAACGATGACAGCTCCGCGAACGTGTACAATACACGCCGAAAGATAACTGCCTGCGTGCTTGTCGTGCACGTTTCAAGTACTTGTGCACGAGGCCTGCGCCGGTACTGCACTTAAGCCGTACGTATTTGCACGATAAGGAAAGAAGTCGTGTTTCTGACAGCAGGGCAGAACAGCTACCACCCATGCAAGCAGGATGTCCAGTATAAAAAACGGCAGCTGCGCCAACCGTCAGACACTTGCTGTGACAGGGCCCCAAGTACGCAGCCCTCTCACAAAAGCACTGAAGACAAGTGGCCAGCTTCGAGGAGTGGATCCATCTCGCAGCGGAGGCCGACAGTGTCCTGCGAGCGCTATTCGCCTTTGCTGCAAAATAGGGCATTTTCCGCATGGTTTAACCGTGCGGGGAAGCATTCCTCGGTAGCTGGTCCTGTCCCGATCTCCCGATTCCTCCAAGTCCATTGCCTTTAATAGGCCGATGAGCAATGCATATTTTAATAAAGCTATGGCATCGTCCTCACTATAGGAGTGTGCGAATATTCGATATTTCTAATACAAACCCGCTTCACTATTAGGTTCGTATTTGATTTAAGAAACCACTGTATTCGAAACTGTTGAATATTCGTTTCTTTTCGTACGTCGTGAAACATGATACTCACTGAAGTTTAGAACGACAGAAAGCTCGGATGAAAGTAGAGAGTGCTGTGAATTATTACACTGCAGAAAAAGCCGCACACATTTTTTTCGTTTTCAAGCTCCTAAGTTGACCAGACGTCCAGTTGTGAACGGCATTACACGCATGTATCATATAATGCGAATAAACCCCTTTCTTATTATGCTATTTCACTTTCACATATATCTGACTTTCATTGTTTTTTAGTGTGAATACGTTCGTTATTCGGTTCAATATTCGAATGTCATTTTTCTCAAATACTCGTACCCCATTTCATTCGGAAAATTTACTATCCATACATCCTTATTTTTCATTGCTTCAAATCCCGAGAGATGAAACGTACAGAGTACCTCGCTACCCTGAGCTCCAAAACACCAGGCAAACAGGCAACAGCTCGGGGACGTGATAAAGAAGAAGCAGATACGCTCTCCATGTCTCTCTGGCCTCCGAGTCGCCGTCGTTCCCGCTCTCTTCCTCTCGACATGAACTTGCTTGCTGCTGTTAAACTGTATCTCACTTTAACCAAGGACATACGGCGTGCTTGTAGAAACGTCGGGCCCTTCGATAACCTTGAAATAGCAAAAACCACTAAAGTACACTTTAGTACTGAAGTGGCTAAAAAATAAAAGCAAAAGCAGGGGTGACCGCGTCTATGAGGGCATTTTCGTAGCTAAGGTCAAGGTCAGCAGCAGGGTGTTCTTTTTCTTTTCGCCGGGAAACAACCAACCCAAGACCAGAATGTTTTGCTTTCGAGCCTGCCTCCAAAGAAAGCGCACTTAATATCAAACCATAACATCATTTGTAGGCGCTAGAGTGTTCGGCACGCGCAGGGGCTGCGGGCCTCGCATGTGATGAAAACATGCTCAGCGAGCCCACAGCCCCTGCAAAAGATGGCTGCCGCCTTGGCCCTACAAATTCTGGTGTTTCGGCGGTGCCGTATTTAGGATACCTTTAGGTATTTTGTTTATTTGTCGGTTCCAATTCCGCTTGTAAAAAAACACTTCATTTATATGCTCCTAACTCTGAAAGTAAGTCATCAAGCAGCGTCTTCGTAAAACTGTAAGCGCAGTATAACTTCCATAGACTGTAAAAACCAGTCGTCACTTTAACGGTCATGCTATCATCATACTTTTTGACAAGCCATCCGCGTCATTCCGACGTTTCCGTCGTCGTGAACAAGCAGAGTCACGAATACCACACGAAAAAAAAATATAAAAATTTGGCGATATTATCGTGATTCGATTGGCTGCCGTGTGCAGCACGTCGTGGTGTGGGCCTCACAAAATGTCGGCCTGCCGCCATTTTGACGGTCAAACGCTCGGAAACAGCGCTGCCAAGATATCTACCCTTACGCAATGTTTCTTTAATACTTTTATTTTTATTACTTGATTATAAATAACATTTTATTGAGCAGACAGTTGTTTTCGTACTATGCGAGACGCCTCCCTTAGTCTGGGAATCCTTGGCATCGAGCCGTTCTCTTCGCCTGACCCACAAGCTTGTGCTGGTCATCCGGATGGATAATGGTCAGCTGGTGCTCCACTGCTCAGTGGAGGGTTGGGAGTTGGTTGGTAAGGGTATGGCGGGACAGTGTATACAGGGTCCTATGCAGAGTTTGCGTTGTGTAGGGAACATGGCGTGTAGGAGTGTTCCGTGTGGATATTGAGTTGGTCTGAATTGCCGGAGCGTAACTGTTTCTTCTCGCGTAAGGGTGGGCTGTGGTAACCGGTATCGTCTGAAGTTTAGATGGTAGCAACTTAGAATCTCTGTGTAGCGCTGTGGCACTGGGTCTAATGTACCCCCTGATACGCGGTGGCCTGAATATGGCACAGCCCGATGTGCGTGCTCGTGAGCCGATGCGTGTTCCTGCATGTTGCTCTTCGGGGAAGCGTGTCCTGCGATGTGCGGGGGGTTGTGAGTCTGCAGAGTTGGAAGTGACGGCATGTAGCTTGCGAGTCTTATAATATATATGGTTGTGGGCTTTTGCGTAGAGGTGATTGCGACAGCTATGGCAGCCTCTTCAGCGGTTATTGTCCCTGCAGTGACTTTTCGTCCATGCCTGCACGTTAACGACGCCTATTGTATATGGACTATTTAGGCAACAGGCTGTATCCACGTGAAGGAATGCGTCTTGGGCGTTCGTGTAGGCTCGTTTCGTGGCCGTAACACGTGCATTCTGTCTGATACCGCACATGATGTCACGGTTACAAGGAGCGAATCAAAATGAAATTTACGTGATTTATGGGCTACTTAACCTGGCTGAGAGCGCAGGCATTTTTCACGTCAGCATGTCACGCAGAAGATCACCCTGCCTCAATCCCGCACATTTTTACGTTGCGCGTGAGCGCTTCCTCACAATGTATACGTATTAATATTATTATTATTATTATTATTCGAAATCGAATAGCATTATTGTTACACGTATTGCTAACTACATGTAACCTGCGTATATCGATCATTTTTTCTTTCCATTTGCCCTTTCTCACGCAGAGTTATGGTGACGAGATGGAGGCCAACATCCGGAACATAATACTGAACGAGCCGGACCCCGTGGTTCGAGAAGTCGCCAAGAAAATGCTCGACTCCGTCCAGACGGCGCATCCCAACAGGCTGTACCAGCCGGACCTGTTGACCCGCAAGATTCTGTACGCCTGTTTTCGTATGCTACCCGAGGAGATCACGGATTTCTGGCTTACGGAGATATCCGGCCTGATGAAGGCTTGATTATTAAAGAAACGTAATCACCTGCTGCCAGTTGTGGCTGAGTTAACGTTCACAGCTTACGGAGGCCGGCTTCGATTCCGCGCAGTCAGTCGTCGGCGCTTGTGTTGTGTACGTCTCTACCCCGTCGGCGTGCGACGTATTTCCACGCAGCTGTCAGCTACATAGAGGTTACGTGGCCGTTCAACACACAAAGTAAAGGCATATTACAGGAAGCATGCCATGACCATAATTGGTGAAGAACAGTGTTGCCAACCCTCTGGATTTGTGCGCAGTACATATGTAAATTTTCAGTAGAATTTGCAGAACAAAGAATGCTTCAAACGCCTGCATTCCTAATTTTGCTTAGAGAAGTCAGTGCTTCTGCTCGTTTTATGGACAGCCTCATCGGTGGCACTCTTATGCACAAAGGTGACGCTGAGTTCGTGAAACCGGTACATCAAGAACAACGCGCTCTCGTGGTGTGTAAAACCTAATAATTTATCCGAAGTGAACACCTTGTTGATAGGTCTTATAATTGGGCAACACTACATTTAGACGAGCAGTCAAACGGCCGAAGGGCTATATAGTCCCACTATGCAGGGTGTCCCAGCTAACTTAAGCCAGAGTTTTAAAATGCCAAGACGATTCAACAAAATGCATCTTGTTGGCTACTGTATGGAGGAAGTCACACTATTTTTTGTATTCTGCATAATTGCATAATTGGTGAATATTTAATAACCGACTTCGGAGGCAACAAAATTAGGCGAAAAATTCCAATTAAAAAGTAGTAGAGTGCTTTGCAAAACGTCCGATTAGACAGTTTCTAACTTTCTATCTATATGCATTAGTGTTTTTCCGCTTACTACAGATGCTCGCGAAATACAAAAAGAAATATCACGTGACATGCCCGCTTGTGCGTCGTGATTGCAGCAAACGTTTCTCGTGCAAACGAGCATCTAGCAGTGTGTGATGCCACTTAAAATGGAACAGGGCAGTGACGCAGACGTTGGCTGTGCGATTTACGCCACTGATGTGCTTCCCTCGCGGCGGTCCTTGATAGCCATAAGCAGGCGAAGCGGCAGCACACCCGGCTAAATGCTATTTTCGTTTGTACGCGGAGCGTTTGAGAGCGCTGAAATCACGGCGTGCAAGCGGATATGTTACGTGGTAATTTTTTGTATTTTGCGGGCGTCTGTTGTCAGCAGGAAAACACCAATGCCTAACAGACGGAAAGTTAGAAACTGTCCAATCAGACGTTTTGCAAAGACCTCTATAACTTTCCAGTTGAAATTTTTCGCGTAACTTCGTTGCTTCCGAAGTTAATTATTCTTGACTAACTGTGCAATTAAGCTCAATACAAAAATATAGTGCGACTTACTCCGTTCAATAGTAAGCAACATGCGTCATATTAGAGTGCATCGGCATATTTTTAAACTCTGGCTAGAGTTAGCTGGGAAACCCTGTATATTACTTGTTCCTGTATTTTGATACCAAATATAGACGTCCTACATTACGCGTAATGCTTAATTGCGCACGATCTTACGTAACTTTCATATAGGATTTTTGTCGACAAGTTATTGGGGCAATATCAAGATTTGCGAGACATTTTGTCCGAATTCATCGAGAAAAGGAAGCCCGTATTCATAAACCTTATCTTACTCAAGCACATATCGGTGGTGACGGCAGCCAATGAGCTAACTCTGCGACGAAAGGAAAGTTTTCTGAACGCGGGTCCCGAGTTGCGGAAGTTTCACGAGGGACAAAGAGGAGGCACGCGCGGTCACGTGCACGTGCTTCAGCACCAGGTGAAGCACTATACAAATCTAGTTTCTCTCTACTTCTAACCATACCGAAAACCGCCTGCTTCTTGGCCAATCCCCCATAGTTGGTACGCACCATTCTCTGGGACACAAGACAAGACAAGACAAGCAGGCGCATCCCAACAGAAACGGGATCACGAGCGCGCTTCTCGCCGTGTTCGTGTCCCAGCTGTTCTGCGTCCTCTACACGGCGCCTCTAGTGCACGCTGCGGCGCACGTAATTTCCCTCGCCCTGGTCGTCGTCGTGGTCTCGCACTACGCTACCATCTGGCTGCTCAAGACGCTCGCCGACAAGGCGGTCCCGCCCAAGGGTTCAAGATCGTCGTCGTCACGCGATGCGACAGCGGCTACGGAAACATACTCGCTCTGGAGCTTGACCGACGAGGGTTCACGGTACGCGCCGGATCTTCGAACCATCCTTGTCTATTAGGCGACATACGCTTGTATACAGTTCGCTCTAGGCACAACTCAGGCAAGGTTATGTGCGTGTTAGTACATATAAGCATGCGCGAGACGTTACGATGCAAGGGAACCTTACGGAGTGCCACATTCCTTCAGCGCGACTTCGTCTGCGTCTTAAAGAGCAAAAGGCATCCAATGGGGCCACCTTCATAAAATGTGCTTGACGTGCAACGAAGTACAGACGCCGCGGTGGAGTGAAGGCAGCGATTTGCCTCACGCAATTGTAATGGCCACCCGTTGTCATTCCGAGCTAACAAGTTTACCAGCTTTAGCAAGTCAACGTCCCTAAGCAACTGCTGAAAGTTATGTTGTAGCTGCTTCTATACTAGCTGTTTCGATTGTGAGAGTAGAGTAGTATTAACGAAGTCTAAAAGGCGTGTAGTAAGTACACATGCAAGATCTATTTATCCTATGATGTATTGTCATTTCGCGCAAGGCTCCGGAAAATAGCTCACATCACAGCCACATTTTTATATCAATGTGTAACGTGACCGAACACCTTTTTTTTTTCTTTCCCACGACGTTGCTCAGTACAAGTACTTGGCAGCATATAATCGTATGTGCAGTAGAGGAAAGGGCGTATAATTTCCGACATGTATTTGCTGCTCGGACCTTTCTTTACAAGACGAACGTAACATAATAAAGTGCAACTGCGATTCATACCTCGGCTAATTTGCACATTTGTCTGGTGCTCGAGGCATGGCCGATCTCGTATGAGCGCCCGCGTGAATCTCTCTCGTCGAGAACAAATCCGATGGACGGCGATTGAGCTGTTCGAAAACAAACCAACGCACGCATGTTGTTCAAACCAAGTGGTTAAATTTCAATTTTTTTTTTCTAGCAGTCACTTGGCTTCACAGATACAGTTTATAGCCATAGTTTCTCGCTGCTCCCTGTATGTAGCCAGCACAAAAGAAAGCTTTGCTTCGACACAGAGCCAGTGCGAAAGACGCACGCGGTGTTTCATTTCCGTCAGCGGTGTGCTGGGCCCATGCCTGGAAAAAAACAACTCATTGAACAGTGAAAGGCCCCCTGGATACGACGCAAGAAAAAAGAAATTTATTTTAAAGCTACTCCCGTGAGCAACATGAAAGGAAACATACGAATCCACAAGAAGACGGATATGTGCACACCCATGTTACCGTAAAAGTTTTCCGGGATACAAGAATTATAACTTGCTTCATATTAACATGTCACTTTCGAATCCACACTACACAAATAGTCGTTACCCTAAAGAAAGAATTTCTGACGATTACGGTACTCGCTAATGCAAAATTTGAACGCAGCTGTATACGTTTTTTTTTTCGCGATATATATTGAGGCAAAGAATTTGAGACCGAAATCTGCGCACCGACTTGCAATGGGCCAGTGGCGTCATGCAGCGCCTTCGCAGAGGGAGAAGCAGTATGGGAACGCTGGCACGATGCGCCGCATCAGCGCCAGCTGTGGTAGACGATGACGACGAACGCGCGAGCAGTGGCACGAGCGCGTTCGCGCGGTTACGCCGAGGGACGTCGACGTTCAACCCAGGAACGGGCGCTTAAGAGCTGCGCCCTAAAATCGGCGTTCTCGTGTTGCTCATTTGCGTACGCAGACACCTTAACATTTGCGCCTTCAACCGACGCAGGTGGTGGCCGGCTGCGTGAGCGAGGGGAGTCCCGGCTCTCGGCAGCTCAAGCAGCAGCCCAACATCCGCGTGCTCGACACGGACGTCACGCAGCCCGAGTCGCTCGCCGAGTTCGAGAAGCACGTGCGCGCGCTGTGCAAGGGCGACAGCCACCTCTGGGCTGTCATCATCAACCTGAGCGTGGTGTCCCTCGGCGAGCTGGAGTGGTACGACGACGACGACATGCGCTGGACCTACGAGGTCAGCTGGCGCGTCTATTGCCCTTTCTGTCCTTCCCCTTTGTGGCGCAAGGAAAACTGCGAAGAAAAGTATTCAGCCGCTGTCTTAGTGGTAAATGCTAAAGAAGTGCGTCAGCATTACCTCGCACCTCTCTGAGGTCCCGGATACATGATTTAAACGGCGTTCACCCCATGGCAAAGTGCCGTTCAGTAGCTCACTCGACACACGCCCTGCGTCATCGAGGAGCGAAGTGCAGCTGATGGCAGCCCGGAGCCGACCACCGTCGGTTGCACCATGTGCAAAGTGTTTCGCGTAACTGGAGCCAAACTTTAAAAAATATGCAAATGCCACGAAACTAGACCGAACCAAGGTAATGTTGATTGCCGTCGCTTGGAGATGCTGATATTATTTCTTGCATTCCGCTAAATTACATAATTAGCCTTAATTAATCATGTTGTGAATTATTATATCTTGATTAAAATTGTCAATGAAAAAATT
Organism: Dermacentor albipictus; assembly: GCF_038994185.2. Classification (NCBI taxonomy): domain Eukaryota; kingdom Metazoa; phylum Arthropoda; class Arachnida; order Ixodida; family Ixodidae; genus Dermacentor; species Dermacentor albipictus. The sequence goes on from NC_091821.1 coordinate 405,958,156, forward strand.
GCATAGCAGTACGAAAGACTCCCGATACAGCTTTCTGTTGTTCAATACGTGCTGCATAAGCGTTTTTCCGAGCGTGAAAGAAACCCGCGAGTACACGCAAAAATTGCCGCTAGAGGCACTTTGTGTGTATTCGCGGACTTCTTTCACGCGCGGAGAAACTTTTATCTAGCATGTATTGAGCAACAGAAAGCTGTATCGGGAGTTCTTCATGTTGCTCTACAATTTTCTCATTTACACTTCTAATCTACTTATAATATGAAAAATTAATCAAGACTATCTATTTAGGCGGCATGCAAAAGATAATCTGTCTCCCATGCGACGGTAAGCACTACCTTGGTTCTGTCCAGCTACGCAGCCCCTGCATATTTTTAAACTTTGGCTCAGGTTAAGTGAAGCCCCCTGTAAATACATACACATATCTTCTAAGCTCTCCCATCTCCTCTGTCTACCACGTGACCGGCTTCCCACATATCACACACATGCATTTTTCTCCACTTTAGCACTCCTTATGCTAACACATTAATAGGTTCAGCGGCTATACATGTTATAGAAAACCACTGCCAGCACAGCTTAATTTTCTCGCATCGCTGCCGCTTTACGAACGCTCACACTCCGCCGACATTATCGTATACTGCAGGCAGCTGTGAAGCGTCAATTTCCAGCCGGAAACGTTCAAGGTACGATACCGGTTGCGATCCCTTTTTTGAACTGTTACGTTTCGTTTTGTAGGTATGACAACATGACGGCGATCACTTTTGTTGCGAACCCGACGGAACACATTCGAACGGAGTGAGTCATTAACAGCTGTACTCTTTCTGTTATCCCTCTTTGCGTCCCTCAAAAGCTTATGCGGACTTCCACAGAATGTTTATTAGATACGAGTACTTCGGAAGCTTAACACGGGTGTTCCTGTTTGGATATTCGGACGTCCAGATCTTAACCGGGTATCACACGGTTTAAGTACTTTAGTAGTATTTGGCTCAGATGCACATTGTTGTGTTATTTATAGGTATAAATCAACTAAACAGCTTTATTTTCCATGGTTTACAAGTCTTACATTACTCCTTTCCCCTCCCCATGTTCAAATGCCTCTTTGTAGTAAAACTTTTGCAGCTGCAAAACAGCTTCCCGATATTGCAGACGCGCACCAACCGCGTCTGCATAAATTGCATAAAGAGATATGCAATGAAATTGCGATATTCCAGTTCAGTTAAAGCACTTCAATCTCTGGGGGCCAAATGCAAAAACGCCCGAGTACCGTGCATTGGGCGCACATTAAAAAGACTCATAATCATCTCTTTATCATACCTCATATCATATCAGACCTCATAATCATATCTTTGTTTTGGCGTGTAAAACCCTGAATTAATTAGCTATCCCTACCTAACTTGAGTGACCTTGTTACAGAATACTGCATCTCAGAATAAGTGCTACATCTCGCCTCCGTTTTCCTCGTAAACACAACTAATAACATATGCCCGTAATCTTTCCGAAAACGTACGGCAAATGCATAAGTTCACTCCCCGCCGCCCGCTGCAGGTGAACGTGCTCTGCGTCGCGCGCGTGGCCAGGGTGTTCCTGCCGCTGCTGCGCCAGTCGCCGCACTGCGGCCGGCGATTCGTCATCGTGAACAGCGTGTGGAGCCGCATGGCCGTTCCGGGTACCGGACCGTACTGCATGAGCAAGTACGCCGTACGCTGCTTCACCGAAGTTCTGCGCCGCGAGCTGCTCAATTTCGGCATCTACGTGGTCGGCATCGAGCCGAACCTGCACCGGCTGCCGCAGACAAAACCCAGTTCGCTGCTGGAGTCCTACAAAAACGTGTGGGAGCAGCTCCCTGACGACGTCAAGGAAATCTATTCCAAGGTAAGCATCGCGTGGTCACGACTGGAACAGGGTGGGTGGCAACGAGTGCACCCGTAGACCGATTTGCCCTAAAAAGAAACGGAAGCTATTCTTTAGTCTTCCATTCAGTTTAACACAACATGATTTTCTTCTAGCTGGACGCATACGCGTTGCGAACTTATCGGCTTCAATTTGTAAGTAGTAATGTATACGTGCCTATCAATTAGTAAAGCTTGTCAGTTACTCAATTACTCAGGTACTACTAAAAGGAGTCATGTACTGGGAAAGTTTGAGAAACACTGATGTAAATAAAAAAAAAAGAGCCCGGTATAGCTAGTACCAGATGCGGCTTATATTTACCGATTTTCTTTTTTCGGTTAAATAATACACTCGATTTCGGAATGGCGACGTGCTGCACTGCCAAAAGAAACATCGCGCGCCAACTTGTGTTGAAGTGTATCGATTTTATAAGCTATGCAAAGCAGCATTCCAGCACTATATCAGCACTCCAAATGACATTTTCGTGAACACGCTAGTGGGATTCACGCACGACCTAATTACGTGCCGGTGAGTTTTCGTACGAATCGAGTTGAACGAACTTATCGTCTGTCGCCTACGCACAACTTGCTCCACAGAACGTACATATTTTTTTCCTAATGAGCGAGAAGAAAGGGGGTTACCGAGGAGCCCGTGGATTTGTTGACCAATTGTCTTCACCCAAAAAGATGACGTACTCGTGATACCTGTGGCAGAAAGGATGTTCCACATCCACCGCCAAAGTTTGTGAGTGGTGGCACTGGCTAATACTCCCAGGGTTAGCAACGCATAAATACCCCGGAAAGTGGATGGGGAAACGGCACCGCGGTAGCTCAATTGGTAGAGCATCGCACGCGTAATGCTAAAGACGTGGGATCGTTCCCCACCTGCGGCAAGTTGCTTTTTCATCCACTTTCAATTGCATTAATTTATTTCTTTATTTCAATTAGTAAGTACAAGTAACTTCCCTTGTGTTGTCCTTGGTGTCTCTGATTGTCGGTTTCTTATGGTATATTTTTTCCTAGTCACAATTTAGAACCGTGCATTTGCCACAGTTACCCTACGTTACCGATGGTCTGAACATATGCTGCACTTGCAACCATTAGTTGAAAGTGTAAGAAATGCGAATTGTTTGGAAGCCATGGTCCCTGGGCTTTAGAGAGACGTGATTTAAAAAGCTGCGTCGTCGGCTGCATGTTCGAGATATATTAGTGCCGCGTGATTTACAGTGTGGTCAATGATCTTCTTTTTCTTTCTTTTCCTTTTTTTTTACACAACAGGGATACGCAGACGAAATGGAGGACAACATCCGGCGAACAATAGCGAAAGAGCCGGATCCGATTGTTTTAGACGTCGCCAAGAAAATGCTGGACTCCGTGCAAACGGCGTATCCCAGCAAGATCTACCAGCCCGACCTGTTGAGCTGGAAGATTCTGTATGCGGGATTTCGTCTGCTTCCTGACGAAATCACAGATTTCTTGTTCGCAAATATTTCTAGACTTATGAAAGCTTGATTAAAACGGTTCTACGTGTTTGTGCTGATTGAACAAGGTGCTTTTTCTGTGTGGAAGTGTAAGCTGGTCTTGCCCTGGGCAAGGAGGTAGCTTATTTTGTGTCAAAAATAACTTCCACATAATGCGTGCACAACCGTCAGCATTTACTCTACCGTAGAGCTACGCCCTATGCACTCCGCAGTCGAGCGCGGTCTCCAATGTTTAAACTGTTGTCACACAAGAGCGATGAAAAACAACGCCACGTGGATTAACCTCGCACCCAGAGCATCCGGGTAGTTGGGATCTGGCTTTGACAGTTATCCGTATACGTTCTATGTGGATGGTAAAGAGCAGTATACCACAAAACAACGAGACATCACAACACGTCACTTCTTTAAAGGGCCCCTGAAACGGTTCGGACAAATGTTGTAGGCGCGTAGGGTACAGCTTAAGTAGAACATTCGCACCACAATTTAAGTGAAGCGTTACGTATTAATGGAGCTGCCAGCGATTAGAAGTTACCCTCCTCCCTAGCTATGCTTTTCCTCCTCAACTCGCTCGCCGAGCGAGCGGCGCTAAGCTCCGCCTTCACTGGTTCAGCGTCACGATGCGACGTCACATCGCTCACTTCCGGTTGTTTAGGAGCACGCCCTCTCCCGCGCGAGACCTCTCCGCTAGCCGCTTGGCCGTCGACCGAGAGCTATCGAAGCAGCGTGCGTTGCGAGCATTCTGTCGTAGCGCCGAACGTGTCCGGTACTCCGCTAAAAACAGGCAAGCTGGTCATTTCGGCAAATTACTGGAGGCATAAACTCAAGCTGATGAAGGAACTTTAGCGTAGACGTACGTGAGCAGCCTGATCGGTCTGCACGGTCCAGACACTTGCTGACGCAGCGCTTAACCAGTCAAACAAAGCGCTAATATTGCTCTAACCAAGTGTAAAGCATTTTAAACATTTATAAATCAACGTGTTGATCATTACACTCCTGCGAAAAATACACACCAGCAGCAAAGAATACACTTCGTTGCTGCTACTGTGTATGGTTGAGCTCTGTGCCACCAGGTGGCTGCACCGTGCAGACCGTTCACATTTGCCCTTCTGCTCATCTCGTGGCTCATCCCGGCACAGTCAAGCGGCCAGACCCTGTCCCCTTGCGCTTGCGTTTCCCTAATACTGGACTCGCGGTTTGCAGGTCGCTAGGTTTGCAGTCCACAAGGCAACAAAGTCGAATCATAGTGCTCGCGAAAAGACTGAGACCGACTCTGACCGCGCAGCCCTCTTCAAAATGGAGTACGTTGTAACACAAGCAGACGACACTTGCTGTGTGCCGGAAGTGCTTAAGTGTACAAAAAAACTATTCTTGTGTATTCCCTTTAAGTTATTTTCTTTTTACAAAAACAAAGTAACTAACATTCCAACTATTGCGAGCATCATTTGTTCACCATAAAGTTGGAAAAATATTCGACCACGCGCCCTGGTCAGCCAATCAGATAGCTCGCCCATGTGACGTAATATGGGTTATTTGCATCATATGGGTAGGGGCGGCTTAAAATTGCGCCGAGCAGTGCGCTGCGATCGGCAGCGATGGGTATTTTTAAAACCTTATAATAAATTACACGCTTTACGCAGAGCACTTAGATGCATCAATTAATGATCAGAAGAACCTACTCTAACGACTCAGTACGTTTGTAGAAAATCGCCAAAATCGTTTCAGGGTCCCTTTAACGTTTCAGAATAGTAAATTGTTGGTTTGGTTTGGTGCCTGCGGATATGCTCAACCCACTACGGGGGATCAGCCATGAATCGTGTGGAAGTAGGTAAAAAGGGAGGAATACTTAAACAGACTTACGTAATTTAGAAATGATATTAAACTAATACTAATAATTAATATCAATTTTCAGGCTATATTTTAAAATTTGAAGTTAATATTTTTGTTTTCATATCGAGGAAAGTAAAACGATAAAATTCACATGGGATTCTCTTTGTTTAATTTAAGAAATTCAATAAAGCATCACATACGTTCCCATTGCAATGTCCTAGTGCCGACACCCCAAGAGACACTATCATAGGAAGCATGATGACCCATCCAAGTTGGCGAAAGGGACGTTCTAGAAGTCGTTTTCTCTGCACGTCGAACTCATGACAGTCTATAAAGAGATGTTTCTTAGTTTAAGGTTCGCTGTAATAAAAGCATTGAGAGGAAAGTGCCAAGCCAGACCTGTGGGAATAAAAATTAAGCATTGGCATTCGACAACGCATTCTGGCGAATGAAACTTCCAATTTTCTTGTTGAATGTCATCTGCTGTGCCAAGGGAATCTAAGGTCCTGAAAATCGGCGTTATTTAATAAAATTCTCTGTGAATGGTAGATGAATTTGGCACTGAGCAGAACAAACGGATAAGGAGTCAGGTATGATTACGGCTGAATAAATAGACGAGGGAAGTTTCGTAGAGCTCGAATGATAGCCGATAAACTCTGCCTGAAATATTGAAGTAAAGTCGGCCTGTCAAAGCGAGAAAGACCAATTTAATGATGGCGAAAAAATGCCCACTCCCTCCTTATCTTCCCTGATAGAAGCATCTGTGGCGACTACTGTATTTATAAGGAAGTTATCAAAGTGGTCATCTAACAAAAGTTTTAGGTATCAAATAGGCAGAAGCTTAGCGTTATTAGGAAATATATAATCGAATTCAATGCTTACTGTCGCAGTAGGTAAATTTGGGAAAACCACATCACGGAATTGTTAGGCTAGTTGGTTCGACATATCTTGCAAAGGAGAGCGCAGGAGTGGTGCGGAAAGACAAGGCAGGAAATTAAGACGCTCTTTTATGTGTTTTCCACCAGCCTGAGCGCTTGCAATTCCTTTTAACAAAGGTGGTCCTGAGGGCTGCCAATTGTATCCTTCAAGTATTCATGCTCAGTTAAGTCGCTTTCTAGAGACGCCTCCCAGTGAGAACACTTCATACGTTCGGGTCATCATCATTTAGAATCAGGACGTCCGAATCATCACCGTCGGAAACATCCGCCAGACCAGTTTCGGATACGATGGACGTCTCATGGATATCGCACATGAAATTTTTTTCTTCATACACATGAATATACGTCCTCTATAAGAGGCTTTTTCTTTAAGTTTCCTCGTAACAGAATTGATTATTTTTACATGTTCGAAGTACAATTTGATGCTATCACGTTTGCAGCTCATGTTTACGTCGTACTTTGCGAATTCGCTGTCGCAATTCACATTTAAAATTCATTTAGTTCGATGAACCACTTGCGCGTGGCGGAAAACCTGGAAGAATGATTACGTATTGCGCTTGCGCGAGTGCGTGCGTAATGTGTGCACATGATGTGTGTGTTCTCGATGCGTGGGCGCTCTGTCCCTGGCATCTGTCACACACCATGTGCTGCGAACGTAACACATTGTGGAAGGCCCTGATATATGTCCGTAAAATGTACGCAGCACGTCCCCATAATATCCGTCGCGCACACGCAAGGAATGTAAATTTAGGTGCACGTTAAAGAACCCCAGGTGGGCAAAATTTCCGGAGTCCTCCACTACGGCGTGCCTCATAATCAAGTGGTTTTGGCACGTAAAACCCCAAAATTTAAAGAAGCGGCGGCACGCTTCCTTTCCCGCTCATTCCTCAATGCGCAGGTCCTATCTGTTCTCGTCCTCCTTCAATCACGTGTTCACCACACAGAACATTTGAAGCATCTTCTTAGTCAGTTGGACAGTCAACGTCCGATTTTCCGGACTCCCTAAGGGCCGCGAAAACGTCCGAAAAATCAGGCAGTTCGAAAAAATTAATGCATGTCTTCTACTGCCCTTAGGGGCTCAAATCGCCACAGGCACACCCGAAAAAGCTCTGAAGCCAGTACACTTATTTGGCATATCGTTGCTCGTACTGTGACAGGTGGTGGCGGGTGCGCGCGTGTATAAATAAGGAATACATACTTTGTCCCGTGACATTTTCCCCTTCCCACGCTTGTAATGCTTCACTGCAATACTTTTGCGTATGCTTTACTGCGTAACATTGCTATACTGAGGCGAAGCTGACCTTCAAAAACCGGCATTATCCAACGCGCCGTGCTTTCCGAGCTTCGAAGCCAGTCGCGAGGACCACAAAGGTGCAGTCGGTGCCACTGCCGACAGCGGCGAATTCTTTCAATGAAAAACACGGCACAGAGCGGCAAGAAGCTTAATAGCGACCACGGTGGTGGCTATGGCTGCCAGCAGATCCGCGTGCGAGTCAAAATGGCGGCGGTGGTAGTGGCTTTGATTAATGCCGTTTCGAACTTATGGTCACCGCAAAAAGTCCGGAAAATCGGACGGCGAAGGGTTCTCGCGTCCGAAATTTCAAACGTTCTTATACATTGACTCTATAGATTACGTGGTGGTGCCGGGAAGCCGTCCTTATTATCTGGCGTCCGGAAAGTCTGTCGTTAAATGTAGACTGGCAACTCCGCAAGCGGACGACAACACGTCAAAGAGGATTCGTTACGATTCCTCTCTGTTACTCGAGCCATCACTACCACGATTTTTGTTCCCTTTCAACAAAATTACTGTTCATTGATAGAAGCACAAATTCCCTGATTTTTCCCTGGTATTTCCAAACTATCCAAATCCCTGAGAATTCCCGGTTTTCCCGATTTTCCCGGTGCTAAAGCTGCTAAAGGGAAGCTTTGCTGAAAAATTTATTTTCCCTGATTACAGTTTAACACAGAGGTCTCATGCTCGCCGCCCAGCCCACATAGCCCTCCTGAGCGTGGGGCTCAAGAGGGCTTGAAATCAGCCCTCGAGAAATAGCAGCGGCTCTTCCAGAAAACAGCCCACACAAATGACGACACAATGAGAGGAAGCTTTATTTCATGGCTCACAGCTAAACCTTCCAATACATTTACGGAGGGTGCCTTCATAAAGAAGTGCCTGCTAGAAATAATGAATGCTGTTTGTCACAGCATAATCATCATCAGTCTGTTTTATATCCACTGCTGGACGAAAGCCTCTCCCTGCGATCTCCAATTACCGCTGTCCTGCGCCAACCGATTCCAACTAGCGCCCGCGAATTTCCTAATTTCATCGCTCCACCTAGTCTTCTGTCGTCCTCGATTGCGTTTTCCTTCTTTTTGTACTCATTCTGTAGCCCTAATGGTCCAACGGTTATCTAACCGGCACATTACATGACCTGCCCAGCTCCATATTTTCCTCTCGATGTCAATTAGAATATTGTCTATACCCGTTTGCTCTCTGATCCAAACCGCTCTCTTTCTGTCTCTTAACGTAATGCCTAGCAATCTTCATTCCATCGCTCTTTGCGCGGTCCTCAACTTGTTCTCAAGCTTCTTTGTCAGTCTCCAAGTCTCTGCCTTATATGTCAGCACTGGTAAAATGCACTGAGTATACACATTCCCATTCAATGATAATGGTAAGCTTCCAGTCAGGAGCTCGCAATGTCTGCTGTATGCAATCCAACCCATTTTTATTCTTCTGTGAATTTTCTTCTCATGCTCAGGGTTCCCTGTGAATAATTGACCAAGGTAAACGTACTCCTTCATAGACTCTATAGGCCAACTAGCGATCCTGAACTCTTGTTCTTTTTCCCGGCGATTTATCATTATCTTTGTCTTCTGCATGTTAATCTTCAACCCCACTTTTACACTCTCTCTGTTAAGGTCCTCAATCATTTGTTAACTCGTCTGCATTGTTGTTGAATAGAACAATGTCATCGGCAAACCGAAGGTTGCCGAGATATTCGCCGTCGATCTTTACTCCTAAGCCTACTTCTTCTAAGCACGCAGTGAATAGCATTGGAGAGATTGTGTCTACCTGTCTTACCCTTTTCTTTATAGCTATCTTTCTGCTTTTCTTGTATAGAATTAAGGTAGCTGTAGAACCTCTGTAGATATTTTCGAAGGTATTAACGTAAGCGTTCTGTACTCTTCGATTACGTAATGCCTCTATTACTGCTGGTATCTCTACTGAATCAAATGCCTTTTCATAATCTACAACAGCTATTAGAGAGGTTGAGTGTACTCTGCAGATTTCTCGATTAAAAATTAAATTGTTGGGTTTTACGTGCCAAAAGCAAGTTCTGATTACGAGGCATGCTGCAGTGGAGGACTTCGGAAATTTTGACCAGCTGGGGTTCTTTAACGCGCACCTAAATCTCAGTACACGGCGGTTTTCGCCCCCATCGAGATGTGGCCGCCATGGCCGAATTCGATCCCGCGACCTTGTGCTCAGCAGCCCAACACCATAGCCACTGAGCAACCCCTGCAGGTAAATTTCTCAATTACCTGATTGATTACATGAATGTGATCCATTGCACAATATCCCTTCCTGAAGCAAGCCTGTTCCCTTGGATGACTGAAGTCTAGTGTTGCCCTTATCCTATTGAAACTTATCCTCGTGAATATTTTATACAATACTGGAAGTAAGCTAATGGGTCTATAATTTTTCAATTCTTTAACGTCTCCCTTTTTCTGGATTAGTAGAATGGTGGCATTCTTCCAGTTCTCTGGGACCTTTGAAGTCGATAGATAGTTCGCATAAAGGGCTGCCAGTTTTTCAAGCATTATGTCTCCTCCATATTTGATTAAATCGACTGTTGTTCTATCTGCTCCTGCCGCGTTTCTTCGTTTCATGTCTTCTAAGGCCCTTCTAACTCCACTGCAAGTTATAGAAGGAGCCTCTGTAATCTGTTTATTACTACTTTCACAGGAAGTGTCCTGGCTGCTCTGAGCATTGTACAGGTCAGTATACAATTCTTCCGTAGCGTTTACGATATCTTTGAAATTGCTGATGATATTGCCCTGTTTATCTTTCAGTGCATACATCTTTGCTTGTCCTATGCCATATTTTCTTCTCGCAGATTTCATGCTGCGTCCATTTATTATTGCTTCCTCCGTCTTTCTTACATTATAATTTCCAATATCCCTTTTCTCCTCATTGATCAGTTTTGACAATTCTGCAAATTCTATCTGATCTCTCGAGTTGGACTGTTTCATTCTTCGTTGCTTGGGAGAGCTTACCTGCTGCTTGCCTTGGTGCATTGCCTGCCGCTTCAAGTGCTGTTTCTGAAGCCAGCCTAGTTATGGTTTCATTCATTACCTTTATATCATATACACCTTGCTGTTCTAAGGCTGCATATTTGTTTGCAAGTGCCAGACTGAATTGGTCCGCTTCTATCCTTACAGCGTCTAGGTTGGCCTGCTTCTTCTTGACCAATTTTACTCTTCCTCTCTTCAAATTCAGGTGAATCCTAGACCTTACTAACCTACGATCACTGCATTTTGTCCTACATAACGCTTCTACATCATACACTATGCTGGGACTGGCAGAAAATATTAAATCGATTTCATTCCTTGTTTGACCATCAGGGCTTTTCCAGGTCCACTTTTTGTTGCTATGCTTTCTGAAGAAGGTGTTCATTATTCGTAGCTTATTCCTTTCCGCGAATTTTACCACCCCTCCTCTAGTGTTTCTAGAGCCCAGCCTGCTTCTCCCCCACTTTTGCATTGAAGTTGCCCATTGCTACAGTGTACTGACTTTGCACTTTTTTCATGGCTAACTCCACGTCTTCATAAACCTGATCTACTTGATCATCATCTTGACTGGAGGTTTGAGCGTAGGCTTGTACCACCTTTAATCTATACCTCTTATCAATTTTTATAAGACTACTGCTTACCCTCTCACTAATGCTGTAGAATTCAATGTTGCCTGCTATGTCCTTATGTATTGGGAATCCCACCCTGCATAACTTCCAATCTGGGAGACCTCTATAGCGGAGGACGTGGCCGTTAGCACTGTATAAGCCTCACTAGTTCTTCTAACCTCACTAAGGCCAATGATATCCCAAACATTGCCTGATAGCTCCTCAAAGAATCCTGCTAAGTTAGCCTCACTAGAAAGAGTTCGGGTGTTAAAAGGTTGCAAGAGTCAGTTTTCATTAGCAGCCTGTCCGTGTCCAGAGATTCTTAGCACCCTCCGCTGCATTACAGGTCTGACCACCGCCTTGTTCAGGTGCTCTGCAGCTGCTGGGGACTGAGGACCAAGGGTTATTTGTAGGAGTCATGAGGGAGGTAGCGGCCGTATACTGCACCAGGGAGGCCAATTCCTGTTCTGGTGAAGGACTGTCTTTGCTGAAGCTTAATGGGCCTTCCTAGTTCGGTTAATATAGCCCCACTGGTTCTCGTCATTTTAGCCGATGTCAGGCACCACTCCAAGCCTGGAGAAGTTCGAGTACTGGAGATGGTGAATCCCAGATTATCAAGTTCAGAATTAAAAAGAAAAGATGAAACTTCCGACTACGATAACCGAGTATACAAGTTAGCTCAGTCAGATAACTCTACAGGCTGTGAGGCTGTCTTATCGTGGAGAATTTCAGCCCAGTGGATCTTACATGTCTAAAAACTTCCTTTATTTATCTGCGATAGATGTGTTTTGCTGATCACGATGAGTAACTCAAAATAGAATGATTTCTAAACGGTTCTAACCTCATAGAAGATTAGCCTTTTACAAATGCTGTCGCTGAATGTGTTAATGAAATCAGCGTGGACATTGAAAGAGGTCTCAAAAAGTTGTGCCGAGTGTTTGTCACGTTTGCAATCGCTTGCACGAGAGCACCCACATTACTGACAACGCTCTTGTGCCGTTTTTAGCGGAGGTGTTGACAGAAGTTTTACCTTCACAGAGGAAATGCTGAACTGGTGTTAATCAAAAGAATAACCACTGGTGCTGACATTTTGTCAGTGCTTGAAGAAGGGGTCAAGTGGGCAGAACTGCTATGGGAGAAGCTGGTCTTCCTTCCAATTGATGATGCCCCATCAATGGTTAGACACAAGAATGGACTCGTGCGGTGCGCTGGGCACAGCTTGCAGCACTAAACATAAATTCTGTTGGCGTCCATTGCACTCTGCACCAAGAGGCATTACAGAGCAAGTCTCAGCAAACGAAGAATACTGTGTCTAACACGGTGAACTTCATTCAGTTGAAAGCGCCGAACCATCGTCAGTTCGGGACGCTTTTGTGCACTGCTCAACTATCTACAAAAACGAATTCGGAGGCCGATTGCAGGACATGGCTGGCCTCCTTAAAATGTTCCAAGCTTTCCCTGCTGCCATTCTCAGTGCAAGCAGAAGGTGTGCTTTCCATACAGATTGAACTGATCGAGCTATAGGCCTTCAGAACACTCAAGCAGAAGTTTGAAGACATTGGTGTACTAGAATTTCGTTACATATGCACATCCCCTGCACTGCATAAGAAAGCTGGGAGAATCTCCACCATAAATGGGAGCACGAGTGTGGTCCGCGAGGAGCTCTATGCAATATATACAGCCGAGTGCAGGATGAGAGTTTAGCCTGATTAGGCCGACATGAATCGGCTGTCTAGTTGTCCTATGGATAACCGACATGCACAGTTGAAGGCGATATTTGGTCGCTTCGGATCAACAATACGTATATATACATATATATATTTATTTGTGACCTCTTTCATAGTACGGTCTCCCGGATCACATTGCATCCATCTCCAATCGTGAAACATTCCGTGATAACCTGAATTCATTGCGTGTTACTACTGTACTGTAATGATGTTGCACTTTAATATTTTTTAGTCATGTAATTACTGTTGCCCCCCTTACTCTATGCCCTTCAATGGGCCTGTAAGGTAGTGTGAAATAAATAAATAAATAAAACAGTCACTATAATAGGTTGTGGATAGTGTGCTGCATGTTTACACAGTACTGAAATTACTTGGTCTTACTTTTAACACTTTTCTCCGACGGGGCACTGCGTCTATGTATAAAGTAGCATCCAAGAAGCACAAGCACCAAAAAAAAAAAAACATTTAAAAGCTGTTGCTTACATATGCTGCAAAGTAAGTGACACTAAGCAATTTTTTTTAATGCCAGTTTTTGTTCTGGGCGTAGAGCATTAGAAAATTAGGCCATTTTTCCTGCGCCTATGATATGTTCAAAGTTCAAGATATGCAGCCCATGTATACACTCTCAATAAAAGCTAATGTAAAATTTTTAAAATATATTGTGAATTCCTGGTGTTTGTTTTAAAGATGCTGATGCAAGAAACATGCAAAACTTAAATTATCAGCAGATGTAATGAAATGGCACCTCAAAAGGATATTGTTCTACTCTGATGTATGATTTATACGACAATGTGACTTTCACATTTCCAATAAGCAAGCAAACATGTGGCATCGGCAAGCTGCTAGAGTGTGTTTGACACACGTCCTTATTTACACTTTTCTCTGGAATTGCATTTCACCAGCTAAAAACTTAAATGTTATCGCTCAGTGCAAGATGAGCCTGCATGATCTGGAACTTACTTGAATGTTATCATTGATTTTATCTATTCCATATGTCCTGGCTGAACCTTGTATAATCAGACTGCACGTGTGACATGAATTCTGTAGTAGTTTTCAAAAGACATGCGAGCACCAACTACCCTGGAACTTTCGACGTGTTACATACATTTATTATGTATTTTACTAACGTATTACATAGTTTTTATTTGCTGGTTATTTTTCTTCAGTGTGTGTGTGCTTTAGTTCTTGCTCTCATGTTTGTAGCGTTGGGACAAAGCTTTTTAAGAGGGAGGCATTTGGCACGTGTACTTATTCATCCTTTTCTCGGGGACTACTTAAAGTTCTCGCTCAGCCAAGTCGCGCCTGTATGATGTGGAACTTACTCGTACGTTAGCATTAATCTTCTGTGAATGTTCTCGCTGAAGCTTGTATAATCAGATTGGATGCACTACATGAATTGTGTAGTAGTTTCTGGAAGGCACACAGGCACCAGTGATTACGCTGGAACTTTGGACAAGTCATTTATAAAAGCCAAGGCACTTGACTCGCAGATTAGATTTTTGTTGTCGACTGTGCTCGCCGCTATTCTTGTGCTTGACTGTTATTTGTTTTAACACAGGCCCAATGAATAAAAATATTGGTTTCGTTATTTGCAGTTTTCCTACTACATTCTTCATCATAACTACATGACAATATAATTAATAGTAACCAATCCTGTTAACTATTCCCCAAAACCACTGAGTTATTCCGATTATGGATGTGTGTAACACTTGTGTTTCATTCCAGGCGACTCAAGTTTCACAGACAAGATTCCCTACATATCCTCTGATGGCCACATTTACTCATTCTTGTCAATTAACGACGATATTGATCAAGCAGATTTTGCAAGTGCCTTCTTCATTACGTGCCCTGGTCATCTGCCTTGAACTTGCTGAATAAGAATGTTACTTACACATATTTAGGCTGCTCATTCCAATATGCGACAACAACTTAGAATTTATGACATACACAGCAGTATACAGGGGCAATGTTACACAAAGCAAAATGTCACCTCCATGTCGCACAGAGTACAAATGCAATGGCATGCAGTCACCTTATACAGTGCAATATTAGCCCATTTTCAACATGCACGAACTGAACACATGCACTTAGTGCAATAACTTGGCATACAAATCTAATTGTCAGAATGTTATTGCTACTAATAACAGCACAGCAGCGTTTTCCAATATGTAGTATTAGCCTGACAAACACAAATATGCGAGGTGTAACATTTAACAGACGATATAATATGTGCTCTCACAAAACATGTTTGAAAGTTGCAATCAAGTGCCCGCTAACAAACTTTCAAAAGTATGAGTAAACATGTACTTTAACTGTGCATTCAATAATGTCTAGAAATGGGCGAATAGTATTCGGTGTCATTGAATATTCAATCGCACTGTTCTCTATTTGTTATTCACTTTTATTCGAATTCAGGTAGTGTTTGATATTTTCAAATTATTTGGCGCTCCCAAATAGTTAGCCAGAAGCCACGGACAGACAGGGCAAGTCTCGGAGGCTATGCTTTATATGTAATGGCTATCCTACAACAACTAAATCTCGAAGGCTGTACGTTTTTACAGAGTAGAAAATAGATTATCAAAGGGGAAGTGGCAAGCTTTCCGCAGCTTTGTGCAAAGTATCGATCGATTGTGGGTGGTCAATGCTAGTGGACATCCAAAAGGACATGCACATGGCCCAGCATGAAGTGATTCAAGACATCCCCACATGCAGGAACAGCGAGTACGCCATGATTGGAAAGGCTCCTCAAGCCCTGTGCCCCAATTTCAGTTGAGCGTTGTGAATCTGACATGTACAACTTGAGTTCCAAAGAATGGAAATTAATCGCTGCGGCTGTAAAAGTGGTGCAGCCCCTAGACCAAGCAACGATCGAACTATGCGCAAACCGCTATCCTACGCTTTCCCAATTGATACCTCTTGTGCATTGTACACAAGCGGTGCTGCATGTGTCTGAAGGTCATGAAGCAGCATGAAGCAGCATGATTTGCAAAGAGCCTTCTGCGCAGTCTTTCAACGAGGTTTCCTGGCTTAAAATGGCACATATTCCAGCAAACGCAATGCTAGTTGGCTCTCGCCACAAAGACATTTGCTACACTGGAGAGAGTAAAAAAAAGTTGGCAAAAGCTGCACTTGCAACTGCAGCAAATAAGTTCATGCTAGCCCCGACATGGAGAAGCCTGCAGCTAACACACTGTGGAGTGTTCGTTCTTCATTAAGCTCCAATATGGTGCAAAACAGTGCACATGAAAGTGTTCCTTGCCAAGTGGCAGGCTACTCGGTGCTCCTGCGCTTCGACGGTGAGAAAACCCTTTGAAGTGTTGGAAGAGCCATGGCAGCCGGATGTACCCAGTGCTCGCCAAGGTTGCACAAAAGTACCTCTCAATTCCTGCCAGACAGGCAAGAACTGAGAGGCTGTTTTCAACAGCAGGAAATGTTAGCAGTCGACACAAACTGCTGCTCCCAGACCATGGGGAGCAGCTAGTATTTTTGCACGAACACTTGTGAATGCAATAAAGAAAAGCAGTATGCTGTGCCTAAATGAGTTGTAATTCTTTAAAAAATTGTGTAGATAAGTCGGGTCATGACAAAAATGCTCCTTTTTCTTGATGATATGTGATATATTCGATTAGAAATTATTCGATCAAATCACAACTTGCTTCAAGTTTGCTTCGAACCTCAAGTTCACTATTTGTCCATCCCTAATAATGTCACATTAAACTACTTTGATTCAAATGCAGCTTTCGAACAATTACCTATAGTATACAGGTATACCCAATAAGAACTACAACGGAATTGTGATAGGGCTCCAACAAAAGGCATGCAACAGTATTGGCCTGAGTGCTTGCCCATTGAAAGTACAAACAAACATAAATTGCAATTCATTTTTTTACAAGTACAAGGGAACTCTGTTAGAATACACAATTCCTCACATAGCAAATTAACAAAACTGCACTGCAGTACATGGTGTTCAACACATAATGCGGTGATTAAAATAATACACAGTAGCATATTACCACTTCGATGAACAGCGTGTACAAATAACTTTGCATGCAAATGTTAACAGCAATATAAAAGATACTGCGTATAATTTCACAGATCTAACTGCTCAACAAAAGCGATGAACAGCATCACAATCAAATGAACATTTATTAGCAACAATAAATAGCAACTTCGTCATCCTTTGCAAACACAGTGTGCAATAAGCATATTGCTGACTCTGCTACACTGCAGCTACATTTACTGCATGCATATCCTGTCGAAGCCAGCCAACATATTTGGTTTAATAAGATCTTGATGAGGGCTAGTTGGTTCGTATTTAGGACTGAGGTTGAACAGCGCAAGGTTGAATTATCACTTGTCTGTGGTATTTGTTTCTTACTGTCCTTGTTTTATTCAGGCTGTTCAACCTCAGCCAAAATACTAGCATAACTAACCGAAAATTGTGTAAGCAGCAACAACGAGCACCCGCATATATTTCATATATTTGACACTTGCTTTTACTGTACAGCATTCAGGGACAACTTGAGAAACATGCATCATAAGTGAGTGTAACTACTCAATACAAGCCCAGTGGGGCACATGAAAGTATACTAGACGCATGGAGGAGTGTGCGCTTAGTTCTGGTATTACGTTGGCCAAGGCCCTCCATGCATATGATACTAAAAACTGGAATTATTAGCTTATCCCACTGTCATTATATTCGTTCTTCTCTGCTTATCCAGCCTCAAACAGCCCTGAGCTGTAACATGTAAAGACCATTAAACTTATTCTGTATGTTTCGATTTGAAATTATTCCGCAATAGCTAAAATAAAAAAAAAACAATAGGTTCAAGAAAGCATACGCTCTGGCTCTGCGACCACCCTGTAACCAGGTGGCAACAAAAGAGGCTTTAGATTTCACAAGACTGAGTATTGCAGGGCGAACAGAAAAATTCCCGGAATCACAAAAATAAATTAGCTTCAAATAAATTCGCAGCAAATCGGCACTTGGAATGATGTGACTCCAGCAAAAAATAATGAGGCAGAATGTTGGTCACAACCAGTCACTTGTGTCCACCAGCAGTTACTTCCCATAATCAACAATTTCATGTCACTGCGTAGCACATGAAAACGTCTAAATACATTAACGAACATATACTAGAATGGAAGCATAGGCGTCCAAAGTCTTGCAATGAAGCAGCGCAGGTTGCAGAAGCTAACCCAACATGTTGGTAGCATGGTCTGGTGAGCAAGAAGTGCCATGCTTCTCCCAGACGACAACGCTTCCTTCTGTGAGGTTGCATGCTCATGACTGGGGTTCACCCTGGTTCACAAGCACGGCTGCCTGGCAGTGGAATGTGATGAGCAGGGTGGCAGGAGCCTGTTCCCAGGGTTCGCCGTCCACTTGCACGGGAAGATGTTCCAGCAACTCCAACTGCCCAGAGCAAAAGAAGCAAAATTCACATCTGACATGTTAACACTGGTTAGCTCAATAGCCAATAAAATTGCAGCTACTTCTGTACGTCATTTTTGGTTTTAAAACTGTGAAAAGTAAACAACCTTTGAAAATTGACTTATAAGTAAACATGATAGCACCCAATGGTGCATTTTACAGTGAAACCTTTTTAATATGGTACTTAAATAAAAAATCTAGATAATTTGCACGTATGGAACACTCATATAAAGATGTGTATAGACATACAACATAAGATACCGATTCCACACCAATTTGGTGTGCATTGATCAATTTGTCATAGGGACAGCCACATGTGCAGTGTTTCATGAATGAGGATAGCACATGTGACGCGCAAGCACACGATGATATCGCATTTGGTAACCTTACAATGTTGCCAGATCACAACACTGCCAATTCAAGCCAAAGTAACCCAAAGTGATCTGATCTTGAGCACTTCGTGTGCAGCATGGAGAACCAGCTATAGGCCCATATTAGACCAGCTATGCCTTCAAATTGGACCAACTGTGTCTCCATAGTATGGTGTCGCCAGCCCTTTAGTTAGCAGTGCCACCTGTGGTGGAGTCTCTGTTCACAGCATGTGAAATAGATGAGTCCAGAGGAGAAATGCACTGGTCACAGCACAAAATTAGCACGTGTTGCTGTGGTGTAGCATGTGTTTCTATGGTGTTTAACTCTTTCCCTACCATTGAGAAAATAGGTGTTTGTAGGTAACACCAGATTTCTCTTTCCCTGAAGGAACTACTGTACTTAATATTTTACGTAATACGTACATAAACAAAATGCAGAATGAATGCACTTTTAAGCATAAAAGTTTTATTAACGAGATGTCATCATCATCAGCTTGGTTATGCCCACTGCAGGGCAAAGGCCTCTCCCACACTTCTCCAACGAGATGTATGTCATAAAAAAGGTATAAATTGCCAAACTCAAGATTGTGGGATAAATATGAAGAAAGTTTTTAAAGGCATGCTTGTATCTACTAAGACAAAAATGTAACAAAAATTATGAGATATACAACATGTATTGCCATCTAATAGGCATTATCTCTGAAAAAAAGATCAAAATTTTTCATTCAACAGTTATTCCACTACAAAAATTTAAGTGCAAGCACTACAGTTTGGCACGATGCGCTGCAGTCACCGATGTTTCGGGCTGGCTTGCGTCGTCATCGCTCTCAGAGTCAGAGTCCAACAAAAAGGCAGCATCCTCAGACTCACTGTTGCTCAATCCATTGATAAAATCAGCCGCTGATGCAACGTAATCACGAGATCTGCGATCTTTCGAAGCGAGCGTACCATTCCTGTAGGCGGCCATTTTTGCTTTCTATTTTGACGATTGTGAAACTTCAGACTTCGTTCAAAAATTAACTGCTAGCAGGGAAAAAGCAAACTGCTTAGAAAACAAAACTATGGTTCTCCTCTTTCACTTCCTATGGCACAGAGTGTCCATGAGCGCCACAAAAGGTCTCAAAGGCGGCATTTCAAACCATCGATAGTGAGCAGTCATTTTCGCTTTCTACTTTGACGCTCGCAAGAACTTTGGAGCACGTTCAAAAATCACTGACTGGGGGGGGGGGAAGCTAACTGCTTAGATAACAAAAATATAGTTCTTGTTCACATACAGTAGCATAGTGTGTCCGTGAGCAGTGCAGGTCTTGAAAGCAGCGTTTCAAACCATCGATAGTGGGCGGTCATTTTTGCTTTTTACTTTGACGATCACGAAAACATCGAAGCATGCTCAAAAATCACTGCCCGGGGAGAAAAAGTAAACTGTTTAGAAGAGAAAACTATAGTTCTGCTCATTCAAGTACGATAAGGCAGTGTGTCCGTGAGCAACACAGAATGTCTATAAAGCAGCATTTCAAACCATCGTTAGCGGACTAACGATGCCCAATGGGCATGGTATGAAAAGAATTAAGGTGCATTCACACCAGCCAAGCGGGAAAGCAGGGAGCAGCAAAAAGTATGCGGGCTTTTAACACGGCGTGGCGGTGCACGCGAGGAGTTGTTCAGACCGCCCGCCTGGCCTAGCTGCCTGCGCCGCCGCTCGCAGAGCCTCGCGCTTTCACAAACACCCCGAGAGCCTGCACCGCTTTCGACAAACCAGCTGTTTGCGCGTTTGCGCTGGTCTCGCTTGCTAACCACTTGTGAAGAATGATCAGCTCGGATGAAGACAGAATAGTTTGCATTCTGCTCGTAGCAGCTGTTCAAGACAAGCAGCAGAACGCTCGAAGGAAGACAGCCCGCCAACGCCGCTGGTGGGTTCGCCCCGCCTTGCAAGAATGAGAGAGAATGGGTCATGCGAATGCTTTGCTGCCCCATCTTCGTTCGCGGGATGTGGAATACTACAGAGAGTGAGTCTCCATTCTGCACTCCTGTGATTTACTGTAGTGTTTTAGTTCAGGCACATACATGTACTCTTAAGTGAATCAGTTGTACGTAACGCAACACATGTGCTTTTTCTGCAGTTATTTGAGGATGCCCCCGTGCTCCTTCGACAAGTTATTACAACTCCTGAAACGAAGCATACAGAAAGCTGACACAAACTACCGAAGGACAATTCCCCCAGAGCACCGGCTAGCGCTAGCTGTCAGGTAAGGCTCCAGCACTATTAATTTAGGGCTTTTTGTTATTTCTAGTTTCCTAGCAAGTGTTTTCTTACACGGTGACCGAGTGGGACCATGCATACACTTTCGTGTTTTTCAACGTGTCTTTTGGCTCAGGTTCCTGGCTACAAGGGAGACGCTGCGCTCCTCATCTTTCAATTTTCCATCTCGCCGCTCTACAGCTTGCATGATTGTCGCCGAAGTATGCCAGGCCACTTCGGACGTCCTCAGGCCAATTTACGTCGCTCAGCCGTCCACACTGGATGAATGGCTAAAGGTAACCTATTCGTTGTCGTCTATGCACGGTTAATGTTGCTGTAGATATTGCTGTACACTGACTGTATTGCACAAATAATTGCAACGTTTGGTAGGAAAGTTATTTATAATAAAAAATTAATTTTTGTACTGCGTCTCCAAAGGACTAACTAGATTTCAATTTCTTGCCTTTTGCGCCGCTTACCACAGGTTGTGAGGGACTTTGAAGACAAGTGGAACATGCCACATTGCCTGGGTGCGATAAATGGAAAACACATAAATGTTGAGTGTCCGACAAACTCTGGAAGCAGAGACTGAAACTACAAAAATTCGTTCAGCAAGTCGATGCTCGCATTGAGTGATGCCAACTACAGGTACGTTTAATCAATCGTACCATCTTGCTTATTAACAGTTTGAGCAAGAAGCCTAGTTTATAGAAATGTTGTTTTGTTTGCTCTTCTAAGCTTTAACTAACCAGTATGACCCCAATTGAACACCATTTGGTGTTACTTTGATGCCAAATGGTGTCCCCAGCATTTCTCACTGATATAGTTACACACAATGCTTCTTTGCTATATTTTTGCACTTCAGTATCCAAGGTGGTGTTCACTGAGAATTGAAGCTATGTGAAATCGTGCATTAAATAAAAAATTCTGTGCAAGTTATGTGATAGTTGTTCAGTCTTTGTGGGGCAATTCTTTCACCAAATGCGGGTCCAGATTTGAAATCTTCGTAGAGAACTGTCTTGGAAAAAAGTACCATTTTTATAGCAAATAATTTTCGAGGTAAAGATGTATTGTTTATCCGTGAATAAGAATAAGATTAATAAAGAAACTTAGAATAAAATAAGAAAAGTATATGCACTGGAATGAATATGACTCACAGAGGCAATCAGTTTTCGCGAGTCTCAAGACAGGAAATGCGCAGGCATGGCGGCATCATTTGTACATATCAGCGCCCACCTGTGAGCAGCTGTAGTCACACCCCTGTGTGCAATAAACCAACGAGTGTCAAGAAGTCAACCTTTGAGAGGTTATACACCAGATAGACATCAGTATCTGCGAGAATGCAGCAAATGGGAACAGCCCGCGAGACAAAACTGAAGCTAAAATAGAGGGAAAATAATGGTACAGCAATATGACCTTTATTCTACCACTTTTCTGCATACACTATTATTCATTTCAATTCATTTATTGTGCAAAGTGCCCAGGAACAGTTAGAAACCTTGGTAACGGATCCTGCATACTACATCATTATTTGTCAATTAAGTACAATTTAGTTTTTCTTATACTGATGAATGACAGATGTCTTACGTATCAATGACATGTTTCTGCATACTTGTTTTCATTCTAGCTTCCTGTATGCTGAAATCGGCCACCATGGAAACGAATCAGATGGTGGCATCTTTAGCAGGAGCAATCTACAAACTAAAATTATTGACGGCACTCTTGGTGTTCCTGCATGCGCAAGTCTTGGAATGATAAGCGACATTCTTTATTTTTTTGTCGGCGATGAAGCCTTCCCTCTTAAGACGTACATGATGAGGCCGTATTAAAAAAAAAGTGAGTGGCGATATTGTCAACACAATGCATACACGTTGTGTAGCCATGACCAGCATTAGTTTACATAACTGTAATGGTTTGCTGCCTTGCAATATTCACAATTTGCAGTGCAGATCATAAAATGTCTTCTTTGAGACAAGTAGCTGGCATGTCCTCATTTAGCTGATATATATATATATAACATTGATGGCACTAAGAGACTTCCAAAATATGTTGACATGTAGTGGCCCTTTCACTACGTATGTAGGCACTCTATAGCATAATATATAGTTTGAGTTCTCAAGTGAGATTGTGCATGCTGCCACGTTAAATGGGAGACCTTAGCATCAAGGGAGACCTTTGCATCAGACAAAATTGTAAAGAAGGAAAACACAATACACTGAACGGTGATTTGCATTCTTTGTAAACGGATCTTGAAAACGAGATCCTGAAACATTTGAGCCAATACGTAGCATTTCAGTGCAATGCTACTAAAATGTTAGAATAAAAGTGCAGGTCATTGTATCTCTGAAATCCTGCTATCTTGGCGAGTCTGCTCTATTCTATACCACCTGTTTTCCTACAGTCCTTCACGCTCTTCTGTTAGGGAGCTCATCTACGGCAACAGCGCAACCCTGCACTGCAGACAGCAGTGCAAGCACACAATTTGAGGGGTTGCAGCAGAAAAGAATATTTAATTACAGATTAAGCAGGGCTCGCAGAGTTGTAGAAAATGCCTTCGGTATATTGGCACAGAGATGGCGGACCCTTTGCCGGCCTTTCAAGGTGAAGGAAGACAACATCAGGAGGATAGTGTCCGCATGTGTAGTACTGCACAACTTCCTTTTGAAGCAATCACCAGACTCAAAAGCCATGTACTGTCCACCGGGTACCACCGACACTGAGCACTGGCAAGGCAACCTGATTGATGGGAACTGGAGGGCTGACAGTGCCGACAATGGAGCTCTGGTCACCTTGCACGGCACAGGTTGCCACTCGACCAGGTAATGTGGGCATAGCTACTGTTGCACGCACATGCACAGATGCAGCGCACATATTTAAAGCAAAGTTTCTTTTGCCTAGCCTGCTACAATTTCATGTTGGTCAGTTTGTATGTCTGTCTATCAGTATTGTGCCATGTGTTTGCGCCGACACGCAAACATATGTGTACACGCTCTGATATTTGTTTACATTGCTTGTTGATCTTCAGTATACTGCAGTGAAACACCTCCGATCCACGTAATTCAACAATGTATTTAAAAGCACTACATACAGTGTGGTATACTTACTATGCGTTACGTGTAGTGCACGAGTACTACATATAATGTTGTAGCTTCCCCATTCTTGTGCCACAAAGTATTTGCTGCTGTCACACAGTCGATGTAAAACATTGATGTGTTTTCATGTGCCACACTTTTGCCTGCTTGCTCCTCTCTTCACAATTCTTCCCCTCAAGATCACTGGTCTGACGTCTCACAGTATGAATTCGCTTCCACTCCTGTTTGCATATTGACCTAGGTTGTGCAGTGCACAAACTTTGCATGGTACGGTGCTGCTCATAAATATGATGTGGTAATAATGAGGAAAGTGTGGTGAATCAACATTGCATGAGGTTACACATCACACTGGACTAAAGTTAAGAAGTTCGCATAGAACAGTCATAGTATTTAAGCGCATCACAAATTCTTTACTTCACAAAGATTCCGAGGTGCAGTAAAGCTGTTGTTTGGCCTGGTTAGTGCATTCTTGGACACGTAACAGGTCAGCACAAAAAAACAAGGAACTTGAACGAAACACGCACAGGACGGGCTTTGCAGCTGTCATGAAGCCGAACAATATTATGAAGCCAAACAGAGCTACGTTGACGCACTGCATTACGTTAAACACTCCTTTTATCACAATAATCTACCAAACCTATAGATCAATAACCCGAGGCAATTTTGGAGAGTTATAAACAATAGCGAAATGTGCATTATTTAGATAACGAATCGAATGAAATTATTAATGATTCCGATTGCGCCGATGTGTTTAATTTGGCCTTTGCTTCTGTGTTCACTAACGAATCTAATGCGCTTCCCGTTTCGCCATCGCTTAGTATAAACTCGTCAATGCCAGCCATTGCTTTCAATGTAGACGGTATTTGTGCAATCATTGACAAAATCAAGTGTTCATCATCTTCCGGCATAGACAAGATTAACTCAAAAATTTTAAAAAACATTAAGCCTATTTCTGCAGCATATTTGTCTTTGATATTTGCCCAGTCTCTTTCTTCAGGTTTCATTCCAGATGACTGGAAAATTGGGAAGGTCGTTCCAGTAGACAAATTGGGTAACAGAAATTCGCCTCTTAACTACCGCCCCATCTCCCTAACAAGCGTCCCCTGCAAAATCATGGAACATGTCATCTACTCTCTTATCATGAAATTTCTTGACTTGAATCACTTTTTCCATCCCGCCCAGCAGGGATTCCGCAAAGGTTTCTCCTGTGAAACACAGCTGGCCATTTTCCTGCACAATGTTCACACTAACCTTGACAGTAACATACAGACTGACGCAATTTTCCTGGATTTCTCTAAGGCCTTCGATAAAGTTCCTCATCAACATCTAATATTTAAACTTACAAGACTTAATTTGCATCCTGATGTTTTGAATTGGATCACTGAATTTAGCAACCGCTCTCAATCTGTCGTCATAAATAATCACCTATCTAACCCTGTGCCAGTAACATCAGGCGTCCCTCAAGGATCGGTTCTTGGCCCTCTATTATTTTTAATATATATTAATGACTTACCTTCACATGTGTCCTGTAATATCTGAATGTTCGCGGATGATTGTGTCATTTATTGCACTGTACGTAACACCTGCAATCAAACAGCCCTGCAGAAAGACCTCGCCAACATACTAACATGGTGCGACGATTGGTTAATGAAACTTAATGTACAAAAATGTAAAGTTATGTCTTTCACTCGTAGCAGTAATCCCCTGGTATTTCCCTACCAAATTAGAAGCATGCCTCTCGAACTAGCAGAGTCCTATAAATACCTAGGTATCACTGTATGCAATGATCTGTCTTGGCATAAACATAATTCTAACATCATATCATCTGCTAATAAAACACTAGGTTTTTTAATACGTAATCTCCGCCAGGCATCTCGAAATGTAAAACTGCTTGCCCAGGAAGCAACAAGCCCTTGTTCGGGCAAAACTTGAATATGCATCTGCCATCTGGAGCCCGCACCAAACATCTTATCCACCTCACTTGAATCTGTTCAGAACCGCGCTACTAGGTTCATTCACTCACAATATTCATATGTGAGTATTTCCGCACTTAAAACACAATCTGGACTAACACTACTATGTAATCGCCGACGCATTGCTACTCTTGAGCTCTATCACAAGTTCTTTTTCAGTACCCTTCGTCATGCGCCATACATCGTTCATGCGGCACGCATCTCTCGCCGCACCAGTCATCTGCAGCAAGTCGCACGCCCGCGTGCCCAAACCATTCATTTTTCCGCCTCGTTCATTCCTCAAGCAGCTAAAGACTGGAACGGCCTTCCTGCTGACATTGTTAGCATCACTTGCCTGTCTTTATTCCTACAGCATGTGATTGATCACTTTGAATATAACTAATGAAGTGTACCAAATGTGGAACTTATGTTAAACCGACCCCTTATGTGATACCCCCCCTGGGGGTCTTTAAGGACAATAAACTGAACTGAACTGTGTCCATTACTTTCATTGACTGTTTTTTTTGTGCAGCCTTGTTATGTGTTCAAGCATTCCAAGGTGTGTGTTGGATCTGCACAAATTTTGTTTTTGCTGTATTATGCAATATTTCATGTAAGTTGATGAAACAAAATATATTTAAGGGAGTTTTGTAGCCTAAATGCTGTGTTCTAATAAAAATACTTTTCTACAGGGTTGCATATGCCATTCGCGACAAACTGTCAAGGTATTTTATCACAGATGAGAGGGTGCCATGGCAGGAGAGCCATGTGAAGGACTGCAGATGGTAACAGCCGTGCAAGTAAGTTCACGTTTTATTTGCTGAACCACTATGTAACATGAAAATTATTAGAACATGGAATAGAAAAATTTCAAAAAAGAAGCAAAATGTGGTAAACAACATACTAATGAGTTTCATTTAATTTTTCTCTGGCTTCTTTGATTTTCTTGTGCACTAAGTCCTGCAAAGCATGAATTGTGTCAAGCTGCTCATCAATTGACAATGTACGCATAATGCCAACCATAGTAAATGCAATATGGTATAGCATGTCTTCTTCCTGCTCTTTCTGGGCGCGTGATGCCTTCAGATGGCTGAGGCATTCAGCTGCCACGCTGGGAGCAGTGTCCTCAGATGGCCTGAAGGTAGATACATATTGTTTTTTACTATGTCCCTCAGAACACATTGTTGCTCAACTTGTATCTTCCGGTTCTTTGAGGTTCGCCATGACTTGCATGGCCTTGGCGCACTGCTGAAATTGAAGGTTTGAAATTACTAAACACACTGTACCTCTGTTGGCACACTGCATATGCAACAACATCCTTGCCTTGCAATTTGCTCCTCGACGTGTCTATCTTGTAGGTCTTCCTTTGTCGACCTGTGTGAATAAATGCCATCGTTTATACATTATGTATCTAACAGACATCTGTAAACGTGATTTTTTTTGTTTCATCATTCAGCCTGTAGTAATATGTGAAATCCTTACGTTTCGAAGGTGTCACTCGAAGTTCGATGACCACTTCTCCAGCGGGGAAAATGTCTGTTGAAGCAGCAAGGAGGACACTTCTGTCGGTAGAGCTGCCGCCACCTTGTTGCAGACAATCTTGCACCAGCATTTCATCTGATAAGAACTGCAGTTCTTCATCCTGGCTAATGTTGCCTCCTTCTGCAGGCACTTCCATTCTACATCAAGTGCAAAAAAAGCCGTTTTTCCATGCTTACACTCAATAATTGTTCTAAATGATCTGGCCTCATTTTTTATGCAGTTATTGCTTGTATTGCAGGAGAATACAGCTGGCTTAAAAAAACCGCTGTGTGCATCAGTAGTGATTCGTTCATACAAAAATGAGATCACATGTAGCTTCATTTTGCAAAGCTTGTTAAGAATAACATAAAACTCAAATTATTACAATACATAAAGTATTGCAAGAGCATTTTATGCTGAAGTTGTAACACAGAGTTCATTTCTTACTGGAATGAAGTGCATAGAAGTTACCGTTGGCAGGCCTTTAATTCCAGGTTGCTCCAAAGGCTGTAAAGGTAGAGTTTGACACAATCTAAGTCATTCAGGAAAAATGGAATGCTTTAAAGTGCAGGATACACACTCCACAATACAGGGGTTACTAAGGAATCAGTCTGATAACAGCACTTACATGGGCTCTTCATACACTTTTTCCATAATTGGAATCATAGCTTCGAAGTGTTTCCACTTAATTATGGGTATATTTTTTTTGCCAGCGCTACTTCTGGTCTGCTGCTTAATTTCTTGCTTCAGTTAAGTGAAATGATCCTTGAGATTCTTGATTTTTTCTTTTGGCACGTTGCAGCTGTGTGAGAAAAAGCAATTGCTACAATGGGCTGAACAGTGCCTGTGCATCTTACACTAAAACAAAACCCTTCCCTATCATGTTTCAAGCAGTATTTCTACCAGTCTATTGCAGCAATGGCATAGCCAAGTGAACACCTTGAAAAGCTTTTATACACAGAATAGCAATACTTAATGCATGCACACACATGACGACTGCTGAACCCCCCCCCCCCCCCCGCCTCTTTTCAAAAAAGGATTCTGGCTATGCTCCTAGAGGTCTTGCTGCACTTTTGTATAACTGGCTGTAGAGAAGCGAACGAAATGGTTGGTTCGTATGGTCGTCCTTCAACGGCTTTTGTTCTCGATTGCCGCAAGGCATTTATGCACCGTCTGGGGCGGCAACCGGATGCAAGAGGCCGAGACGAGGCATATGGTCGGTTTCTGAGGGAGCTTGCGCGCCCCTTTTCGCCTATAGGCATTCCAGCAGGAAGGCGGCAGCCCTTGTTCTGGTCGGGCTACGTGACCCTTTGAAGAAAAGGTCGATCTATTCGAACATGCTAGATCGGAGTCATAAACAAGAAACAAAACTGCAACATCTGCTGCAAACGAGGAGTACCGAGCGCCGTAGAGTCCCCTATCCGATAGCGCCCGATAAAAAACAAAATAAATAAATAAAATGACACATGCAAATGGTTTGCCTGCTTCACATGGAGGGCTTGTCGAGAACAATGAGAGGGAGAGTGTGGCACAGTCGTAGACATTGCAAATTGGCAAACGTGTCGTCTGCTAGGAAAGTGTCGTCTTTAGGAAAACAAGTTGTGGGGCTCGCACGATGGCCGCGCGGCGCATTTGGTACGAAATTGCTGTCCTGTCAACAGGCTTTAACGCTGAAAAAATGTGGCACTCACGTACGCTCTTTTCCCAAGAGAATGCACCGCAACGCAAGACGGCACCCCGTTTTACAGAAGACAAAAGGAGCCTGCTGACGACACTTGTGAACCACTACAGTCGACTCCCGTTAATACGAAGTTCACGGGGACCGCAAAAAACTTCGAATTAAACGAACTTCCAATTAAGCACAAAACACAAAAAACAGCACTTTATTTGTGGCGAAATCGAGTATTTTCTCTAAGAAAAATAGTCGGTCATCTTGCTTTGCTTCTTCTTGCCGAATCACGCTGCTGAAAGCAAGTTCTGCAGGCTGTAGGTGTGGCGGAACGCTTCTTCCGCGTTACCTTCAGCGGCAAAGAAGCGCTCCGCGAGAGCAAGGCCCGCAGCTACATCAACAGCCTTAGGTTGCGGCTTGCCTTCAACGTCATCGTCGCTTTCCTGGGCCGCTTCCTGGGGCCGAATAATCTCTACAATTTCGCTATCCGTCAGCGCACCGCACGTTTCGACCGCCTTGTCTATGGCGATGTAAACTTAAAAATTGACGTCCCCGAGAGCATCACCAAAATCAGTGCCGTCAAGCTCGCTTGTTGACGCTTCCTCCGCTGAAATTTCAGAGGCATCCTCCGAAGAAGCTGCCACAAAACCGCAAGCCCTGAAGCAGTTTGCGACTGTTTCTTGCTTCACACGATCCCATGCTCGCGCCAACATGTGGATGGCACTAAGCAGGCTCACCTCGTACTTTGTGGAGCTATCCATACACAAAATCATGCGCTCGATGAGGTGCCGCCTATACAGGACTTTAACATTCTTGATGATGCCTTGGTCCATTGGCTGCAAAACAGCCGTTGTGTTTGCAGGCAAAAATGCGAGGCGTATTGCACTCAAGGCTGGCACATTCACGTGAGCACTGCAGTGATCGACAAGGAACAACACCTTGCGGTTCGAAGCAGCAAACTTGCGGTCCAATTTGCTTATCCAGCTCTTGAAGATTTCGGCCGTCATCCACGCTTTTTTTGTTCACCTCATAGTCCACAGGCAGCGTCTTCACGCCTTTAAAACATCTCGGCTTCACGGCTTTCCCGATCACAAGTAACCGACATCGTTCCGTGCCAGTCATGTTTGCCGCAATCAGCACCGACACTCTCTCCTTGCTGCGTTTGCCCCCAGCACAGTCGTCATCCTTGAATGTCAGGGTCTTCTCTGGTAGAAGCCGATAGAAAAGTGCAGTCTCATCTGCATTGAAGATGTCTTCCGGTCTGTATTCGGCGAGATATTCACGCAGCTTTCTGTCCTTCCACGTGGCGCATGTTTCCTGGTTAACGGACGCCTTTTCACCACACACGCTCTTGAAAACCAGGTCATGGCGATCTTTAAAGCGCGTCAGCCATCCATCTGACGAAACGAAGTCATCGATCCCCAACATTGCTGCAAGCGCTCGGGCTTTCATCGCAACGATGTCTCTGCTGAGAGGAAGTTTGTTGCTCCTGGCCTCCCTAATCCAAACCTGCAGAGCCTTCTCCAACTCTGGGTAAGCACCTGTGCGCATTCGCTTTAAAGAAGTCTTGAACTTGTCATTCTCAAATGCATCCATTATTGTGTGCTTGTTCTTGATGTAGTTTGAGCGCGTGTTCGGCTTGATCCCGTACTTCCGCGCTACGTCTTGTTTGGCGGCACCTCCCTTCTCAACTTCCTTCAAAACCTCGAGTTTCGTTGCCAGGTCGAGCGTGCGATAAGAGCCACAGTTTGCCATGGCTATAAACTGCGCGACTAGGTACAGTCAATTCCGAATCACCCGTGGAACAACCTAGCCTACAAGCTACCCGCACAAAAGCGCTCGACCAACACACGCCTCGACATATGCTGCGCACGCTGCAAGGCTAATCTCGCACAATCTCACCACTGCCAGTATGCAGCGCTGCGTGCACCTATGGCACCCGCGTGGCTTCCACGATCAGCTCAGGCCATGCGCGGCAGCCACGCATGGCCTACGGTGGGAGCCGCTTCGCCTCCCGCCGGAGTTGATCGCGGAGGCCACGGGGCCACGGCAGCCGTAGCAATGAATAATCGCGCCGCTCCAAGAAGGATGGCGTTGCGGGCGGCTGCGGTGGCAATGACACCAACGCGGAGCACGAAACTGTTGCAACACTTGAAAAAATGCACATTCTACCAAAGAATGACGGTCACCTCGAGGATCCCGGCTGAAAATTAACTTCCAATTAAACAATATTACTGAATGAGGACTTCTAATTATCGAGCGATTTCTTCTATAGGATTATATGCAAAAGTGACGGGACCAGCACTTCATTTCTAATTAACCGAAAATTCCAATTAAGCGGCTTCAAATTATCGGGAGTCGACTGTACAAGCATATTGTGGAATGCAAGAAAACTGATGTCGCGTCGTTGACCAAGAAGAATCAGACATGGAAAGAAATAACGAAACAATATAATGCCAACCATGGGATTACGCGGCGTGATCACCTGCAGCTGAAAAAAATGCTGACCTGAAGCAAAAGCGGAAGAAAGAAGCTGCGAAAGAAAGGCGAAAGCACCACAAAACTAGTAAGCACACAGGTTCTGCATGACTGGCTCATTTGGGCTACTTTTTATTATGCTCATGCGCATATATCATATTCGGTGGATGAGTGCGTGACAGTTCGGCATGCTGAGCGTAAATATGGTTGTGAGCGCTAATAACTAGTGATGGCATGTGCAGTCATTGGAGATGATTGAAGCGCACCAGCATAGGGTGCATGTGTTTCGCGATGACCAGAGTCATCTTTCTAACTGCGCGGTACACTGTTGACTGAGGAATGCGGACCGGACCCCCGGTGACTGTTTGAAATGTGCCAGCACCGTAAAACATCAGCGCTATCAGCAGTTGCAGCACGGGAGGCACACAAGCTGTCCTCTGTTGTCCCCTCTTTTCCGGATATGCAACACAGCTAGAACTTGTCACATAGCGTTCATCGTGAATCTCTAGCGACCAAGGAATTGTTCGTCATCGTACAGGTCCATCGGATTCCCTCGGTCACGTAGGGCGGGCCGCGGAATTTTTGGCAAGGGCTGCGCCTCTGAACATGCTATATCCATGGCAAACTCGAAAGCAGCTAACCTCCTACAACGTCCGTTTGGGAGGCTGCCAAGCTGGAATAACATACGAAGTCAGTTTCAAGCTAGCCCAGGATGTCCATCTAAACCAAGAAAACTTTCAAGAATGAAAAGAATAGTTGCGCCGTATTTTGGGCTGAACTAACGCGATGGTGTTTGCACATTGGCATTCGCACACTCGCCTAGCTGTGCATGCGTGCCGCTAGATTGTTCGTTTTAGGACGCTGCGCAGACGCCGATAATGTGTGTGTACTAATGCGCGTAAGTCCTAGTGCACAAACACTTGCGCAGTTTACATCTGCGTCGACAGTCGAAATTTCACCGTATTGCGTCGTGCAAGGATGGAAGCCTGCATGTACCGGTTTAGGCCAAAAATCGAAGGTTGCGCTGGCGGCTATGCATGCACTTAACGATCCCTCAACCACAGGGATGAAACGTATTGATTCAACGCCACAACAAAAAGCATGTAGAGAGACAGGCTGCCCTGTGAACTTACCATTCACATCCAGATCGTGCGCTATCTTCTTCCATATTTGATTCTTGTATTCAGTGTCCTCGTATCTGTTGTGTCTCTTGTCATATAGCATCGGGTAACATTTGATTGTATCAATAACAAGTGCAGCGCAAAATCCAGATGTCTCGATGGATGCCATGTTGAGTCGGCTTGTCTCCTCGATCCCTGATTGGCTGCGGGAAAGCGGGAAGCTCCAGCGGTGCGGAAAAAAATCGGTCTGAGAGCAATCGGGCTGCCCGCCTCGTTTTCCGCCTGCTTTTCCCGCTCGGCGAGGAGGTTTTCGCCACTTTCCGCTTTCCGCCTGCCTGCTTTGCCCGCCCCGCCTTTGGTGTGAATGCACCTTTAAGCTGCTACACTTCCCAAGTTACTCTGAATATCAAAGGTGAGGCTGCCACCCTCAGAGCTGTTTGCATGTTATGATATCAAGAAGCACAAACGAGGCACTGAATGGAGTTATTAGTGAAACAGTTAGGTTCTAACAAACCATTATGCTATGAAATGTGCTCACCAAGTGTGACATCTGTTGGTATCCTGCTCTTCTTCCACTAATTTTTGTAGTAGTAATCCTCATACCTGTTGTGACATTGCTGTCCAAAGCTGAGACCAATACTGCCAAAAATTAATCACAGCTCTGATTTATCACCTAGCCTGTGTTCGCACTTTCTGCAGTGATCCAGCCGGTCTGGCGTGTTAAATTACAAGAGGAGGCATAATAGGCTTTTAACCAATCCCAATGAACTCCCTGAATGTATTACACACTTATTTTCAATAGGTTCACAGTAGAAAACAAGGTGGATCCAAATGTGCACATGATTTTATAACAATAAATTTATCATGACTCTGAATCTGACAATTACGAATTTATTTACTATTACATTTACCTTTACAGAATAGCAATTTATTTATGCTTCCTGTACATCGTCATCATTATAAGGCAGTTCTTTATCACAATGGGTAAAAACTTGCATCCACCCGGTGATCCACTACATCTCATATTCTGCATTTCTTGAACTACTCCATAACCATCACCAAGATGGTGTCTAACACCTAGTCTAACAACTTTCACCTGTTCATCCTGCAAGACTCCCGACACAATGAGAACATGTCACATGGCTGTTTTGTGACTAGCTTAGCATGCAAAATAATTTTACCGTTGAATTACTTTTCACAATTAAACCAGTGCAGAGAACATTTTTTTTCACCATGTTTCAATGACAGTGGCAATGATGCTAGTGCTAACAGTAGGCTCTTGACAATGCAGCAAATGCAATTTGGGTTTTGTATCTAATTGTAATGCACAGGCACTATTTTAACTTGCTTTCTTGAAGAAAAGGAGCACTATACACCTCTTTTTTATGGCGAGAAGGAAACTGATCTCCAACCCAGCACACTGAATGTCACTGTATACATTGCAGAGCTGCTTTCCTCCTATCTGGCTTGCACAATCTGGCATTGTCGCGCTTGCACTGCCTTGTGTTGACAGGACGTCAAGCATTTCAGAGCCAGTCTAGCTAATTTTCAGCACACAGTTTGCTGTGTCAGGTGAACAGTTTGCAGTTGTGAGCTACACAAAAGCTACTGGAAGCGACAAAGCTGGGAGACTAAGCTGTGCAGGCATTGTAACCAGCCTCAGTGGTTGTGCAGCTGTGGCTTATTTAGCTTGCATCCTTTCTCCACATGAAAATGTCACCAGCGCCTTTGGTTCGCCCCTGTACAGGAAAGGAATCGTGCTTACAGAATGCGTTACATGGCATCGACAGGCCCATCGCATGCCGTGATGCTTGGCGATTTGTTAAAAAATAAAAACTTTTATCACAAGCCTACACAGTCACATTCTACGAATGCCCATGCAGATAGTCAAGTGGGTTTGATAGGAGAATTTTTCAGCCCCGTTTGTGCAGACACCGAGCGAAGTATGTGCACTATTCTTTTTTTCCTTTCCTGGCAATTGTAATCAGCGGTGCTGGTTATACACGGTATCGAGTTATAAGCTGAAAAATATGATAAAGTAGCTAAAGCTTCCAAGCTTTTAAACAGTGAAGCTGCTGCCACAGAGTAGGTGCCTATTCCAGTAGCATATCATGTATAAGAACCTTTCACACAACATGAAATTTCATCAGAATGTACTATGTCAACATCACAATAGCTCACCTGACAGAGTGCAGAAGCCACATCGCAGGGTTAACTGCTAGCAAGCACGAACAAGCCAAAATTACAGACTTTTGGAATTTCATTCTGTGCCACTACACCCCATGTTTTATGGTTTCTGAATTTCACAACAAATTTCTGCGATAACAAAATTTTTATGCCTTGTCAATTTTGTCGTGGCAGGTTTTCGACTGTACAAGACCTCACTGTAGACAGTGGCACATGAGGGCAGGTGTGAAACAATGAACATGGCTCACCTTGACTTCCTTTGCTTGTCCAAGTCGTACAGGCTCAGATATACCGACCTGAAGCTGTGCCACGTGAAAGGATGAGTATAGGCCTATTACTTCGACGAGGCCATCATCATACCTGAAGAAGTAAGCATTTACTTCATATGAGGGCTCACAATGTTCAAATAAGTGTGTCCTTGCCAATGCATAAAGCTTCATTTTATGCATGTTCATCATCATCATCATCATCATCATCATCATCAGCCTGGTTACGCTTACTGCAGGGCAAAGGCCTCGCCCATACTTTTCCAACAACTCCAGTCGTGTACTAATTGTGGCCATGTCGTCCCTGCAAACTTCTTAATCTCATCCGCCCACCTAACTTTCTGCCGCCCCCTGCTACGCTTCCCTTCCCTTGGAATCCAGTCCGTAACCCTTAATGACCATCGCTTATCTTCCCTCCTCATTACATGTCCTGCCTAAGCCAATTTCTTTTTCTTGATTTCAACTAAGATGTCATTAACTCGCGTTTGTTCCCTCACCCAATGAGGCAACAATCAATGTTATCTGATGCCTAAAGCACCACATGCATTCCAACTTGTTTTAACCCCACAAAGCACAATACTGTATATCATTTTTGATACGCTGAATTTGATGCCCAAAAGTTCCGATTTCAACACTGTAAACCCGATGTAGAGCCCATATTAGCGTTTTTGAATGCTGGAGGGCATTTTGTTCAGGAAATCAATTACTATATAATTACTGTAGTAATTAATTTTTCATGAACTATCCTCTCCCTCTTTTGTTCATATCAATACAGCCACAAACTTCGATATAACGAATCATGCAGGACCACCGAAAATCGTTTGTTATTTTGAAATATTGTTGTAATGAAAAACTTGCGGTTATAAGCCAGTGGACAAACCTAGGAAATGAAAATGACGTACCTTGGCAGTAGATGCGTGTGCAGACAAACATACTCTCAAAGCATAGGTACGCTCAAATAAAATGCTTTACTCACTTCAAAGCTGCTTTATTTGCAGAAATCGGCAATTTTCTTCTGGTGTGTGCAGCATGCACGACCGATCAGGAATGCATCTATATCTTCCACTTTGCATAATACCTCATCGGGTACGTCATTACACCTAGCTATGAAAGTGCAGACTTTGTCCATGTGCACTAAAACATCGATGTCCAACGCGATCTCACCTTCCGTGTTCGGTGACCCACAGTCATCTTCCTTCGGGTTCTCATCGTCACTGGAGACATCCCGATCGCAGTTAACAATCTCTTCGGTTGTCAGGTCCTCCGCTGTTAGTGCTGCGCTGTCGCTCTCCACATAGTCGTCAAAGGAAGAGACGGCGAGCAGCAGTTCGGCAACCTCGGCCCACAGGTCTTCTGGGTTGTTGTCGGTCACCTCCAGGTCATCTTCAAGTTGTACAGGTGCTTTGAAAAGCCCTGCGTTTCGCCAGCAGTTGCTAATGGTGGACGCCTTCAAGTTCCACCATGCTCCTGTGAGCATTTCCGCTGCCTGACGAATATTGATTGCAGTCAGCTGGCTTTAAGCGGAGGTTGATAACCAACCACTGCACAAGGCACTTACAAAATTCTGCTTTTTCACTCTTTATAATGCCATGGTCTAGGGGTTGCAGCAAGGACGTGTTGCTTGGCGGCAGAAACTCCCAAGCAAATGTGCGTCAAGCGAACATTCACCATGTGAGCAGAGCAGTTGTAGACAACCAGTAGAATTCTTCGGTCATCCCTCCTCATTTGGTCACCCAGTTTGATGAGCCATTCCGAAAAGAGCTCTCTTGTCATCCAGGCTCGTTTGTTGGCGTGGTAGTCGTATGCTAACGACATGACGTTCTTCATGCAGCGAGGCTTCCCATACTTGCCGATGATGAGCAGTTTCTTCGTGCCTGTTGCATTACATCAGAGCAGGATTGCCATGCGAAGATGTCATTTCTTCCCTCCTTTGCACTGCTGCCCTTTGAAGTGCATCGTACGGTCTGGCAGGAGCTGATAAAAACATGCGGTCTCATCCACGTTGAAAATATCGCCTTCAGAGTATGATTCAGCCACCTCTAGAAAACGATCATTGTGCCAGGAATCTGCGCCTTCTCTGTCAGCAGCCTTTTCCTCGCCCAAGACTACCTGCCAAGTTATTCCATTCCTTTGGTGGAAACAAAAAAGCCAACCCACACTGGCGTCGAACCCAGTTATTTCCAGTGCATCGGCAAATTCGTAGGCTTTTTCTTGGAGCATTGGCCCAGACACGGGAATGTTTTGCAGTCTGGCATGTTTGAACTACGTGAGAACACTTTGGTCCACATTTTGAAGTTTCCCAGTCGCAGTCGTTTCCTCGTAGGAGCGAGTTGTGATTCCCAGTGAAGTTTGAAAATCTTGTCTCGGCCTTTCAAAATGGTCGCGATGGTCGATGGGGCAATGCCACACTGTCTGCACATGTCGATTTGCTTTTTCTCTGCGTCGATTTCATGCAATACGTCCAATTTGTCCTGCAGCGAAAGCTGCTTTCACTTCTTCTTGGTGCAGTCGCTAGCTGCTTCATGTTGGATCTCGCGCAAATATCACCGAACCTTTGTCGCGAAGTTCTTGGTGGTCTGTTGAGAAGCAGTTGGCACTCGACATGGTGATGATGATAACTACTGCACTCGCAGTTTCTGTTTTACGCGAGAGTTGCGGTGCTGTTACTTTTAGCCGAATTTGTAATACTGATGTTGCTCGGTTATAAAAGGGAAAATAAACTATGTGCGTTATTCTGAAATGTGCACTGTATCAAAATTTGTAGTTCTGAAATATTTTTACATTGAAGATATATGCAGTCTGGTGGGAATTTTTAAAATATTCATAAATTTGAGAAATTCGTTACTGTGGGACTTGTAGTAACGAGATTTGACTGCATACTCTTCATGGCCAGAAACAAATGCGAGAAAGTTATAATTTTCTGTGGTCTGAAATGGTGTACAGGCTTTGTAAGGTTAATTAACTACACTGGTGTAAGACAATCTTGTTAAAACTTTGCGTTTGTGAAATATGATGACACACCATGCAAACTGCCATAATTCAAAGGTTAATGACATTTTGCATTATACAACTGTGACACAGCAAAGCAGACAGATTTTCTGGACCTTGTCAAGCTGCAGATAGCTGCTTTTAGTCCAGGAAATCTTCTGCCCTTATGAGAATGGATCATTCTTTTCAGTTTTTTTCAATAATAAGATCCCACGCACTGTGAAAATCGTCTTACGCGAAGCATTGTTTGGTCCCCCACTTGTGCTAAGCTTCTTGTTATATGTAGGCTTAGCAGTAAAAATTAGAATTTCAATATAATCTCGAAGTGCTAACTGCAGACAACTGCGAAGAAGAGTGGTAGGTGCGAGAAATAAGGGTACACTCTTAGAAGCCCCTCCCACAGCTGTCCCTTCATGGCGACACGACGTTGTCCACGAATATAGCAAGCACAGGGCCTGTGCATACCTCTGAGGCTGAGCCAGCTGACCTCCTGCACCCATGTGCCATGGTCGTACGCCTGCGCCCCAGCAAGGGATGTTGAGCACGGTGATAGCCTCCAGATGCTCCAGATTTTTGGGCTCTCCATCCAGCCAAAGGCGCACCTTGCGCGGAAGGTCCCGGCACTTTTTTTCAAGCAAGTCACGGGTGCCATACGTGATGTACAGGAACTGCATGTACAAATTTGCACATTTGTATGCAAGACAAACTGTTTCAGTACAGCTCTCATTGCATTTTATGCCCACTAAGTGCTTACAGCCTACAGGCCACATCTTTTTGCAAAGATTAATATAGTGGCTGAACAAAGGATGCCTCCCTGGGACCAACGAGAGGCATCACTTGTTTGATTCCTGCTGATCATTTCAAGACCTCATCTTCTTGTGAACCTTAATCTTCTTTTAATATCTTCTTGCAGAGGCTATAACCACAGTATTGCATATCACTACGCTAAAGGGTGTGGCAACCTTTACTAAAGAGAAACAGAATTGCCTGGGAGAATGTGGTAGCATAGGTGCTGACTACAGGGAAGGCTGAGGGGGGGGGGGGGGGGTGCTACAGGGCCCAAGCATCCTCCAATGCTTCCCGGAAAAAGCAGAGCACTCCCCCCCCGGCGATGCCGTAGCCTACCTCTTCCTTCACCCTCCCCCACTTGAAGTGTCATTACCACAGTTCTGTTACATCATTTGAGGTTTCTTTCAAGTTGCCTCTACCTATTCACTCAAAGTTTTATTGTGGCTAAACGCTGACCGCATCATTGTTGGCGGTGACGTACAAGCCTTTTAGTTCATACTTTCGCTTTATATGAGGAGAAGTGCATTAGAAGCACCAGTGGCAGCTACACCATCCATATTTTTTCCCTTCAACATTTTTTTTTGTAATTCCCACTGTGAACACCATGCACAGACACAATATTTTAAGCATGAAATGCTTTTGCCTCCCATTGTCGAAAACCTTTAAAAGACTTCGAGCCAAAATCCAGAGCCATTATCCAGGCACTAAAGACAAGAAGGAAGTGAGAACAAGACGGGAACATCTGGGCATCGTTGCGAGAACAAAATGAGATAACCTGGGCACAGTCATAAATAAATAAAATGCGGTCTCTGGCACCCAACCCTTTGTCCAGGACCACACTACATACACAGATTACTGCCCAAACAAGTTACAAAAATATTGCTTCCAATTTCTTCCTAACGTTTGTTCACAATATCACTCAAACTAACTTCTAATACACTGAAGTTTAATTTGTCACCTCCAATAGCAACATTCAAAAGGCAGACAGATACAGAGCACTTGATTGTCATCTTTAACACTAAAACAGGGTTGCCTGTGCACTTTTCAACACCAGCAGTCTGTGAGTTCTGTGGCACAGGCTTTGCGCCACCTCGAGAGATGGTACCACACTGCGTGGCTAAGCCAGCAACATCCGGCATACCGTGGATGGTTGTTTGGCCAATACGAGACTTGCAATGAGGTTCAGTTCAAAACAGGCTCATTTCGGCTCAGTAACCTTTCAGGCCTGTGTCACGTCGTGGCCGCATGATACACTTCTGCATCATTCTTCATTTCTATAAGGTCGCCATCACAAATGCTTAAGCCGAGCAATGCAGCCCAATGAAAGGAGAGATAGGAAGCGTTTTCCAGAAACGAATTGCTTAGCAGAAGAATACACCAGAGCAGAAGACTGCTCAACTGTGCTGACAATGACAAGATTATGCGGCCATTCATGAAGGTGACAACACCACCATGGACCACGGCCACCAATTAAGGCCACACATTTGCAGCAAACCACTTCAATGCGGCAAAAATAAAAAGTAGCAACAGATGCTGAGTGTGCTGCACTGTTGGAAAAGAAAAGCAGTTATAGGCAGCAGCACTACAGGCAGCAAAAGATGCCATCTGGCTGCACCTCTTTCCTGTCCCTGTTTGCGAACAATTTGAGAACAATTACCCCCATATGGACCAGTACGCAATATGGTGTGGTGTGGTGGCGTGGGGCGTGCCATTGCCAACATGCACTATACCCATTTTAATATTGTGGCTAGTATCATCTCCAACTAATCTGCTTTGCCCATAACCATTTCATGCTTACATCTACTCTCGATTATGGGCGAGCCAGGATTATTTAAGGGGGGATGCTAGGCTCAAGAGTCAACTTTTGAACTACTGCATCAATTTTTATCAAATTTTCAGCGACTGGTTATAATCTGCTCATCAGAATATATTTAAAGTTTCAATGCGCTAGCTCAAACAGACAAAAAGTTATAGCTCTCATATTCAGCAATCATGTGTCTCAGCTTAGGAAAACTATCATTTCAAAAATAATGGAGATATATCAACTGATTGTAATTAGATATCTTCTAGATGGTTCATAGTGCAAGATAAGACCGCTCGCATGCTTTTTATGCAATTTCTGTAAAAATGTCATCAATCTAAAAACAAAGTTCAATTTTTTTGTTGTCATTACATGTCAGACATCTCAAAATATTTTCTGTTAGAAACTATTTAGCACCCTAAAAAGTATCTTATCTTGTTCCTGAGAAAATTTCAGTCTAGAAACCACCTTGAAAGCATCTTTTGGCAATGTAGTTTAGAAATGATTGTTTTCCTAACGGTTTTGTTTCCCCAAAAAGTGCAAACTCAGAAAAATGAGTTCAAAGATTTGAGAACATGCTATTTTATTTTGTGGTAAAAAAAAATTAATCAAAGTGCCCTGCTCCATAGGTCGGGCCCTCATCTTCAACGCGACGCTGTTCTGTGGCGATTGCTTCAAGCCTTCTTTTCTTTTTCTCAACTTTAGAGCTGTCCATCGCCCTTGCCTTCGCTCGGGCAATGCTTTGATGGGTTGCTTGTTGGACGTGCTTCATCGTCTGGACTCCATGTTCTAGTTCCAGCTTGTCAAATACTCTCTTGATGCCACGTGCACCCTCATGTTTGTGGTGCATGGGCATTGGCGCGTCCATACCCGCAAAAAAGTTTGCCATGGTTTTGTAGTTCATGCCGCAGTTACGGCTTGCAACCACGAGGCGCAATGAAAGCTCAGGCTGCCGACTGGACTTCACAGGTGGAGCATGCGCGGCCTTCTTGACTTCACCACACCATCTACACATCACGACAAACTC
Organism: Dermacentor albipictus; assembly: GCF_038994185.2. Classification (NCBI taxonomy): domain Eukaryota; kingdom Metazoa; phylum Arthropoda; class Arachnida; order Ixodida; family Ixodidae; genus Dermacentor; species Dermacentor albipictus. Next base: position 405,999,842 of record NC_091821.1, read on the forward strand.
CAGATTCACACCCACACCGATTTCTTCCAAGTCCAACGACTGTCCGTGACAATGCGGGCACAGAAGCGATGTTACCACCGCCTTGATGGCTGTAACTTTTACAAAACGGTAGCCGCTGGACTCCGGCGTTTCCTCGCTTTCGTCGGCAGGACCCTGGCAAAGTAGCGCGACCTTCCTTTCAAATGTCGTCAATTGGCACTCACCACCATCAGAAGAACCAGTAGACATTTCCATAGGTGACGAACCACCATCGGAGCTTGTAGGGTTCGCATCAGCCGCCGGCAGCAGGCTTGGGCTTGGCGAACGCACAGGCAGACGCTCACTTGCTGGCGGTCGCCCAGTGCTGTTTAGGCCTCTCGCTTTCGTCGTGCGTTTTCGCTTCCCGAAGCTTTTCCGTGTCGAAGCCTTCGTTGCGGGCATCTTCGGGTCAAACCACCGGCCACCCGATGATCGCAATAAGCTCACAGAAGGAAGATATAGCAACACATAGCAAGCGTCGAGCGCAACCAAAGCAGGAACGACTCCAAATGGCGCGAAAACAGCGTTAGGTGGTCACGTGGTACATTTCCGCCAATCCGAGCTTCTGTTTCGGTTTGCCACCCACTGCTTTGGTTCGAGCTCCTGTTTCGGTTTCTGCGGCCAGTAATATGCCTTTCTTTTTTAGTTCTTCGATAGTTGCCTTGCATAGTCTCGATGGAAAGTATTCCATCACTAAACAGCGCGAAAAACAAACTTTCTATCACAGGCATTCACTTCACGTTCGGTTTTTTGCCCGCACCGCGGCCGCGTCTTGAAAAGAGCGTTCACAGACGCCTTCGACGGCAAATGCGCCCCACCGCGTCGTGAAAAAAATTCATTTTCTTCTTTTCTACTTCTCCGATAACAACCAAACCTGGTGAGAATATTCTTCATTAAACCAGCAGTCCAAAACAACTCAAGCTTTAAAACACATTTTTTTTCCGAAAATCGGTATTTTAGCCCCGCATCCCCCCTTAAATATACAGCAGAAGCCTGTTCATTCACAATTTAATTCACATTTTTTCTCTGACTTTCATTAGTTCGAATTTTGTACAATTTGAATTTTTGTAGCATCGCCGAAGAATTTGAATTAATGAGCTTTTACTGTATACACAGGACAAAGTTTATTATGTTTTTAAAGAGAAGAAGGTAGCCCAAAAACAATTATTTGTAATGGCATGGATAGCCTATGCCTAAAGAATTAAAATGCTGATGTATGTTCACCTCGCTTCCAATAGCTTTGCGTGGTTTTTTTCAACTGAGAAAAAGCCTGGAGACTTCAGTGACCCCTTCGGCAGAGTCGTTGGTTGCCAGCGCAGCTGAGCACATATGTAGCCCACACACACTGTTCTAAGGTACGACACCCGTGTAGAACCGTAAAAATTCGAATCTTTCGAAGTGCTTACATGAACATTGATGCCTGATGCTGTTGCCTGATGTTTTCTACACTGCACAGCGCAGACATTCTCCTTTGGCATTCATCTGCCTAGGCATCTGGTGGTCTCACCAACACAACACTTTCATGAGAGCGCAATGCTTGGTGCAATCAATATGCTGATGCTCAAGTGTATAGCGGGGTGTGCGAATACCAATTAGTAGATTTCGAATTGAATATCAAATCGAATGAAGAAAAAAAAAGCCAAATAGCAAATTGAATATAGAATATCACCAAATTTTTCAAAAATTTTAATGCTTACAAATTTTGGGCAAGAAACTGTGGTGCTGCACATGTTTGGGAGTCTCACGGCATTGCATAACAAAGAAGCAAGCTATCAGTAACTTAGGTACATAGAAATCAATTTATACAGTATGACCTGCTCTTGTTAAAGGAAACGTTAAATTAGTATGCCAGCCCTGATTACAGGTAGAAAATTTCTTTATCAATAAGTTTATACTGAAAAGAATCAAATGCTTTTTCTCCTCCTGCAACTAATAAATCAGTTACATTCTGTTGTACTGAATACCAAAGATGTTCTCAGTTTAATAGTGGGACAGTGTTTTGCAGCAATCATTTATCAATCGCATAGAAAGTTTTGCTTTCCAGTTTTTCCTCGGAACGACAAAAAGGCTATGCCAACTTTATGGCAGGTGGGTTATCCCAAGGCCAATCTGCGTGACAGACGAAAGGACCGTGTATAACATGACTCGCGGCACCGCTCCGTGTGTAGCCGGTGCCGACAGTAAAGAACAGGTGCTGTCCACTCCGCTTCATTGTCAGGTTCAGTGTGATTTGCCATCTGTTAAAGATTAGAAATCAGGAGGGGCACGGCAAGATTGCGCGATGCCCACCAGCCCCTCCCCCTTCCTCACTTTGTTCACCCGTTGTCTGGGCAAATTCATGCAATTGGGTCATGACATTTTTGCACCCGCTACGTAAATCCAAAGCTACCCTTGTGACGGGTTGCTCAAAGCTATAAAAAGACACCCATGAGCATTCACGAGTGGCATCGGGAACAAGAGGCCGCAGTAGGGTGTGTCGTAAAGATGGCAGCTATCAAGAATTTTGTTGCCACATTGTGCATTCACTTTCGCTTGCGAGGCGATTTGTCAGCTTTCTTGAGTGTCGCACAGCTGCTGTGAACAGATCTGCATCGATTCAGCACCAAATCGTAACTTTAATCACCCACGCCCGATGAAGCAGTGTTTTAGGCCAATATGATAATGGGACGCAAGCTGTCCTGGAGTGCTTCTTGCCACTAATATGTTCGCACGAGTCGCTCATCGGTGATCGGTCCCGAGATCACACGTACCGGTTACATTGATGGCTTGAAGCGGCATGGAGTTCGTCGGCGTGGAGTTCGTTGGCATATATCCAACACATCCTGCACGCCTGTCAGCAGCTAATCATCCCAATATTCGAACTTAACGAAATATGCGCAGCTTTTGTTGCCATTCCCTCTTTCCGCGTTGCGTTATCATATCAATCGGCCCTGTCGACCCGAACGTGTCTTGTACCGACAGAGACAGCCCCAGCCAACGCAGCGCTGTGGTGCCCGATCCCTGCAACGGGTTAACATCAAGGAGCGCTAGCATTCCCAAAGCCCGCTACTACAGCAGACCGGCTGGCCCAGCCGCAGCTCGTTTGGCTCCTCTTTTGTACTGAAAACGAAGCGAAACACTCGCTTACACGGCATCAAGCACGAGGGGCTCCACGGCACATGCAACATGTGGCACTGCACAGGTCTCTACATCGAATACAGTCGAACCCACTTATAACGATACCAGTTTTAACAATATATCGGTTAGAACAATGAGAGGCTGCTGCACTGTCGTCTTTTGTATGTTTTCCATGGCGACATAGCCCACATACGACAACACCTTTATGCCGCATTATCTGTTATAACGATGAAGTCTGGCTGCTGGGTGTCCGAGCCGAAAGGTATTGAAATGTAAAATTCTTCAAAAGAAAAAAGGGAAACAAGAAATTCGAGCCGCTGCATGATGGGCCACTCTTCCAACAGCGGCCGCACGCTAATTTTCCAGCCACCTCCGCACAGCTCTCTCCCGTCGCCCTTCCACCCCTCTCAACACAAGTGGGTTGCACCCATAGCCCTATGCCGCCCCACCCTCTCAAACACAAATGGACCGTGCCAACTGTGCCACAAGATGCCACAACTGTGCCACAAGATTGCTCGCAAGTTTCTCACTGTCTCGTCATTCAGCGCAGTTCTGCAAACAGCTAAATCGCTCGCGTTCGTCTTTGTTGGTTGCATCGGAGTCATTCCTGGCCACGCGTCTTGTCACCTTCACTTGACTCACCGCCAAACCGAAATATGGCTGATCCGCTCACTGATCATTGGCAATGCACAATGTTGCTGGTGAAGACAAAGCGCACAGCTATAGGTTTGGAAACTAAGTGCTTCTAACCGATGAGACGATTGTCGTGAATGTGCTTGCATCAGATAGCGAAGGCAACGACAACATGGTAGGACAGGCTGCCACAACGATGTCCTCAGAGGAAGCCCCGCAGATGATTCAGTCCCACCAGGGCTTAGTTTTTGCAAGGAACCTTCCGCTGCACTACGTGGAGCACTTGGAAGCCTTGGAGAAGGATGTCGGCCAGCGTTGCGTAAAGCACGCATGGCTGACGAACATAGGATTTTCTCATGCAAGCCAGTAAGTATGTGGCGAGATGCTCGTGGCGATCTCTCCTCAGCATTTCTTCTGGGTTTCTCAAGCTGACAGGCTGCGCAACAGCCTTCTCGCAATATTTAAAAGGCTCCTTTTGGGGCTACCAAGGCGATGCCTCAGCAGTGCTCACATATCGCTTGCCACCAATGACACCTCTTTGCAGTTGTTATAGCAGTGCCATTCTTTAACGCCGACAGCCGCGACTTGTTAGACACGATCGGAGGTAGCAGTTAAATGAGTTAATACAATCAGCAGCCAGGCAGCGGAAGGTGGTGGGGAGGGGCACTGGCCTCCCCGCTGCGACGGTTGGCGTGTAACACCCTGGGCAAAAAGGATGCTCGAAAGACCCTGCTCAACCGAAACGGAAGATGGATTCCTAATTTGCTGTGGTTGTCTCGTGTGGATGCTGATCTGGCAGGTGCCCTGCAGTAATGACAGGCCTCTTTGTGTGTGCGACCAAGGGGAGAACCCTTTCCACGAACTGTCCAACTCTAAGGGAGAACGCTTTCTGTGAACCAACTTCGCCTAGAAGAAAAAATCAGCCGCCTACGATGGTCCCCGACCCACGTGTCGCCACCAGTGGAGGGAAGTACGTGCGAACATCACATGGGACAGGGATCAGCAGCCCATCCACAACCACACTCAGTGCCTGTCACATGACGTTGACGTGAGCAAGATCCCGTTTACGGTTTTAGGGGGCCTATTTAAGGGGCCCCACAATGTACTTTTAACTTCATCTTTCTCTTCATCTTATCCTTCACCAACCATTGAATAAACAGCGCAAGTTTCGTACTAGAAATCGTCTGGTCTTTGCCTGGTCACCATGGTCCAGACGATTTCTAGTAGAGGACCAGACGGACTTCTACCACTTCTGTGAGCATGTTCCATGTGAGCATGAGCATGTGAGCATGACTTCCATGTGAGCATGTTGCTTGGCGTGAGTTAACGAGTGATGCGTTCGGCTTGAGTAGTTTTGTATGGGTTGTGTGTGCTGTGTGCACTGTGTTTGAGAGCCGCCAGACTTCCATGTGAGTGCATCGCTTGGCATGAGTGATGTGTTCTTGCATGAACTTCTTGTACTATACGTGGTGTACACAATGCTTGAGATGCGCCAGAAAACCACCAAGTAAACCTGGTAGAGTATCTAAAGAAAACTTCGCTATAAAGCCTCTTAGTGCATACTTTAGACAGCATCTACTATGGTGTCGCATTTCTATTTTTGTTCATAGTAGCACAAGAGATGCAAATTTATACTTAGCATTTACACTGGAGCTTAGCAATTCCGTGTTACTGCCAGGTACATAATAACAAGGTCGTACTGTACAATTAAACCTTGTCGATACAATCCCATTTCTTATGATGTCCCAGTGCCAACGTTCACAATGAAGCACACAGGAAATGACCCAATGCAGTTACACTTCTCTTTTATTGGTCGATACGTTCCTGGAAAATACATCTCTTGGCACTAACATTCAGTACATTGCCAAACTACGATCGCACGACACATTTTCCTACCACTAGATCCCATGTAAACAAGAACGCACATGCGATCACGAACTGTAGTCACCCCCCCACCCCCCTCAGAAGCTTCCTCGCAGTACTCACCCGCCTGTGTCACGTGAAAATACCGGCCCGCACCCAATTTTCTATTCAATTACCAGCAAATCATCTCCAGGGTCTGTCACCAGCCGCATTCACAGCCATCAACACCAACTTTATTGCAATAAACATCTTCACCGATCTGTGTCACAGCTTATGTGGCATAGTGCCATTGGAGGCGTACTGCATGCTTTAATGGGTGATAACCGAAATGCGCCGCAATTCCTTCTGCAGGTGCTGCAAAGTGAGCATCACGTTTTGCTCTGGTGGCATCGTATTCTGCCAGCAACGAATAGCTCAATTTCGTTTCAGTTTCCCATAGCCACATTAAACACTACGCAATAGAAAAATGACAAAGTGCACACTGGGTTGATCAACCACTGCCAGCTCGACACACATCAACGTATTGTGCTACAACGACTATCACAACGTTGTTCTGAATTACATAAATGTCAATTACAGTTGAGTATGTCAAATTGTTTAGGGACATCAGATCCCACATTTTCCTAGTTAGTGTGTTTTTGCTAGAATTTTTTTTTCTTTTTCTAAAGCTTATGAACGAGGTTCTACTGTATATATATGAGCTACACATGTGAATTTTTCCTTTTTTTTTTGCAGAGGTTGTCTTTAAAGCTGCAAGAATAAAGCACTTTACATCGCCTTTGTCCTTGAAGTGCCACAGCCTGTCAATTTTTACAATCACCAGATGAATATGTTTATGAGTACAGTCCAAGCACATATTCCTTACATTGATTCCTAACTCGTGCACTTTGTTTTTCAATTTTTTTATGCTGCATTTTCAGGAATTCGTACGTGCCAGAATGTACCAGCGCAGGAGTTCACAGGGTATGCAAGAAAACCTGAATTGCTGAATAGCTTGAGAACGTAGCCACTGATTTGGGGTTTAGTCTGCAGAGCATCCAAGCAATGCGATGCTCTGAAAATACGGGCCTCATGCCCAGGCTAGCAAAACTGAGCTTTGTCTTGGAACCTGTCCCCTGTAAGTTTTCAGCATTGATAGTCCTTTATCAAACACACCACCAAATGTCTCACACCAAATCGGCACATTTCATGAAATGGTTATGGCATACTAATCGCAAAATTCCCAGTCAACATAGCAACAGTGTCATCTCCTTTTGTTTACCTTGTTGAAAAGGCGATTTTTCCAAAAGTAGAGCCAGGACTGCCGTGTCTTATGGAAGTTGAGGGTAACCAGGGCATCAACGCCAACAGAGAAATAGTTGGTCATGTACATTTCCTGCAAGAAAATTGCAATCCCAGGCAATATGAAAGAAGGAAGCACATCCTAAAAGTGACTGCTAGGTTTTACTCAAATGAAGGGGTTTCTGCATACAATTAAATCCCTACACAACTAATAAGTTTTCCAATAGAACCTAATGCATCACAATATGCACCACAGCTAACTGTGATGGGTGTACTTTAGAAACTACCACCGCCCCCAACAGAGAAAAAGATATCACTCAAGAGCTACGCCTGTGAGTTTTGACACTAAGAAAATGTTGATGACCAAACAAAATGCAAGCATTCATTGTGTTTGAACAGCCCCCAAAAGTAGCATGGGTAACAGCCATTGAAAAGCCTACTTTCAAAGACAACGTCACCACCACTGTCATCACAAGAAAATGACAGAACAAGTTTTTGCATAGTTGCCTGTGATAACGTTTGGGTGGCTAGAATGGGGAGGTTCTAAAGTGTGGTACAGTAAAACCTCGTTAAACCGTACCCGCTTAAACAGTAGTTACATTTTAAAAGTAGTAAAGTCAAATCTTCAACTCAGTGGTTATTGAACATAATGTTTTAAATTAAATTATGGGGTTTTACATGCAAAAACAACTTTCTGATTATGAGGCACACAGTAGTGGAGGACTTTGGGAATTTCGACCACGTGGGGTTCTTCACGTGCACCTAAATCTAAGTACATGTGTGTTTTCGCATTTTGCCCCATCAAAATGTGGCTGCCAAGGCTGGGATTCGATCCTGCGACCTCGTGCTCAGCAGCCCAACACCATAGCCACTGAGCAACCACGGCGGGTTAATAATGTGTTTTGTATCCGCATAAACCGTACCAGCTTATTGCGTACGTGTCGGTTAACACTAGTGTTTCCACATTTCGTCGCGCAAACAGTGCGTCGTCTCCATCAGGCAGTCCAGCAGAACAACAAGCCTCAGAGATCGGAACAACAGCCTCCAAGCGACCTGTGCGTTGGAGGCCATGCCAGAGAGCTTTGTGGCGTCGTGCAACCAAGGACTCGCGTCATGCCGAAGTTCGGATAAAGAAGACGCCGAGTGCTCAGCATAGCAGAAAAATCAGACATCGTTCATGACTATGGTTCGTGCTGTCGAACGTGACACAAAGAAGTCAGCGCTAACGCGCGACAGGTATCTGCGGTTGACTACGGTGTGTGGCATTTGGAATGCGAAGAAGTTGCTCGGCAGCACTGCTGTGGCCGCGAAGAGATGTCGGCTACGAGGTTCAACTTTTTATCGTTGCCAAAGTGTCGACTAGCGACAGTGATGAGGACAGCACGGAAAGTGACAGCACGGACGATTCAGGCCCGAGAGTGGCAGAAGCTACACGTTAAGTCAGCCTCACGAATGCAATTGTCGCAACGAGAACAGCACCCCGCAATGAAAAAGGCACCCCGCAACTTCTGCAGCGTTACCGCGCGTGTGCACAAAGAATACGTAACGCCAACGAGGAATCTGCTTTGCGAGTGTTTGCTGAGAAGTTGTGTCGCTGGCTCGCAGCTTCAGTAAGTTTGAGGCTGCTGTGGTTGCTGCTAGGCCACCGTGGCATCAAACGAGAATAACACTTTTGTCACGTGAAGTGAATAACTACTGCATGTCTTTTTCCCCTTTCATCACGCTCTTTCTGAGTTTCGTTTATGACAGGTAAGTGGGCAATCTCATGCTATTTCGGTTAAGCAGTACTACCCCGTCTAGTACGTACTTTTTCCGAGCTCCAGTCAACTACAGCTTAACGAAGTTTCACTGTACATTTCTACAAGAAGTAGCAGCTCTGTGATCAGCACACGCTGCTAGGGGAGATATACTGGCGCAGCAGCTAGCGGCGCTGTCAACATGATGCTGCGTGCGATGCCATAATAACTAAATTTCATGGGTTCTTTTTAACAAAGGCTTAACCAGGACGAGAAATGCATAAGAAATTCCAGAAATTGAAATAGAAGTGTGAAGGCATCAATAATGGAATATTGCTCTCCAGTTTATATGTTGAAAGGGAACTTAAACTACATGCAATATCTTATTTTAAACATAGAGAAGTGGGAAGGTATTCTCTCTGTGATCACTTGTAAACTGACTGTGCAGACTCTTATCTGCCACAGAATGAACAAAGATCTATATCTCAATGCTCAACTGATGTGGAAAGTAAGAAGCATGCATGCAGAAGCGAGATATACCACCTGTTTTTTTTCTTCTTTTTTTCACCAGAAACAGATTTTTAAAAAATCGCAAACGACAGATAGCACTGTTCTATCTATTGAAGTATGCTTTTGGAAGAGGCAGGTGTTACTTGTGTGACAAACTGCAATGTCCAGGTGGTTCATTAAGAAGACTCACTAATTAACTTTTTAACCATTCCCTTCAGGGCACATGTTTCAACTGTGAAACTGAAGCCAAGCTGTAGTGGAGTCACGCCTGCTTAGCAGAATTATTCTAATACTTTGCATCACTTTCAAGATAACGTCGAATTCTATTAATTCAAAACAGACGGGACACATAAAATAGGTCAAATTATCCATTAGGTCGACTTAAGATGTAAATAAGACTCAGAAAAAAATGCAAGAACACACCGCTAATTCATTTGGCAGTACTATATACCCGATTCTAATACACCCCCAAATCAAATCTATGCCCATTTTCTGTGTGTACAAAATAAACTAAAATAGAAACGACATTAAAGCCCCTAAAAACCTAAAAAAAGGCATAAATCTAATGCATGAACGATATTTTTAGCAAGAAAAGTGGTCAAGGGTTTATGTGTCGCACAATGGTGGCTGGTTTCCTAAAGTTCGTTTCGCCGCAATACAGCCATGTAATGCAGTAAGAATATGAATGCTTCGAAGGCAGTTTTGGTTTCGTCTGATTGCACCGCACAAGAAATTTTCCGGCAAATTAAAAAAAAGAAAAAAAGACAGGGGCGTCCATTATAATCGGGTAAATACCATAATCAGATATATGAAAATCTTCCTAGGACAGGCCAAAAATAGGTGTTTTCGAAAGGAGATTGATGGGTGTTCAACACATTCACTGTACTCTAAGCTCTGCTGAGACAGGCATTGCAACTAAACAGGTCATTGGGGTCAAAAACCCATTTTAGCATCGAAATAATGAAAGTTTGGGCCCATAGAAAGCATAGGTGCTGGCCGGGACCTTTGATCGGGATCAGATTAACCAAAACAATCAGGTTAACCGGAGCCAAATTAACAGAAGTCCAATGCATTTGTCCCAAAAATCTGCTAAAACATGCAATGGCATTTTTTACTGCTTGAACCACTTTTGGGAACCTTTCACCTGGAATACCGATTTATTGTGCAGAGTACTCAGGATCTCTCGAAAGTGATGCTAATTTTTCGATTTCTGCTAGGCCAACATGACTTCACTACTGCTCGTCTTCAGTTTCGCAATCGCACATGTCCCCTAAAGTGAATAGTTAGAAAGCTAACTAGTGAATGTCTTTAACTGCCCACCTCAACATTGCAAGTTATTGTGCTAATGCCCACCTCTTCGGGTAATCCATGTCAACAGACTGAACTGCACTATGCTCTTCTTTTTCTTTAATTGGGTCTAACTAAAAAGATAGAACACACAGCTTGCTTGTAATAATTTCGCTCGCATCCTTTTTCGCCCATTTAGGCACCTGCCACGCCTTCTTTAGTGACTCTGAGGTTTAAAGAGTACTGAAATCCCATGAGAATCTTAGCAGCAACAAAAACTCGCATGGTCAACATGTATGCAGCCAATTAACCTTTTGACCAAGTTCCATTGTCGCAGTATAGGTTGAGACTGAGCTGTATATTTTTTTTTTGCCCTTATATAGTTTTTCATGCCTCAGTCTTTTATTGTTTTCCATCAGATTACAAATTCTTTTGTTCCACCCCACTTGACAACCAGCTCATTCAACCAGTACACTGAGGCTATCACAAAGGTCACCCCACCCCCATGATAACGCCCCGTACCCACACCACCACATTTCTGCCATCTTTCCTTCTGTGCATTGCGTGGGATGGGAACGACCTTGCAAGCAAAATAGCACTAATTAACAATCTCTCGCACTTCAAAACTTCTACTGAGGAAGCAGACTAATTTCCATCATAACTATTGCTGCTGTAGATCGAGCTCTTTTTATACCCAACCCTCATGTAATGTCTCTTTGATAGGACCATTGAGATATTAAAAAATATGAATAAATAAACTTGATTTGGCAGAGCTTTATTTGCCTGCATCAATTTTTCACAAGAACATGCACTCTAAATTATAAAGCAAATCTCTATATTTGATACTGCAGAGCAGGAATACGTCTGATGGGACTTGCTAGTGAATAAAAAATGCAGTGAGAACGTTCAAATGCAGCAGTTACTTGCTGTATCTGTAATAACATGAAAAATGTATTCGAATACTTCTACTGTATATACGAAACTGCAGAACTACAGAATAAAACTACTTGCTTGACATGGTGGTGCAAATCCCAATCGCCGGTGGGGAGATATGTGGACTCTCCACCTAAAAACAAGCAAAAAGCTCATTGTGAGTGCCGTGAGCATCAACTAGCTTGTAAAGAGGCTATTTCCTTTTTTATTAATGGGATAAGTATAAAATGCTTTCTTTAATTCCGCACAGAGTTCCCCATAAGCTTGCTATGAAAAAACATATAATGCATTTCCACAAATGAAAATGAGGGTTTCTTTTTCTATAACGTCTAAAAATGAACCTCACACTAGATTCAAAAGCGTGCAAAAGACACTGCTGCTTTGTGTTTCTGTGCACAGTAACATGGGCCTCCAGATTAGATTATGGTGTTTTACATGCCAAAACCATGATCTGATTATGAGGCATGCCGTAATGAAAGGCTCTGGAATAACTTGGCCACCTGGGGTTAACCCTTTCCATTCCGTTGACCAGTACAGTCATAGAAATTTTGTACTAATGTAATCAATGACGACTATAATCACCATAAACAAAAATTTGTCACACGGTGAACCTGTGATGACTATACCCATGCTATTGCATCTTGTTGCAATTCCTGACGGTAGATGGCCACACTAGTCCATGTTGTGCCATCTGTGTCCTGGCTTTTATTATATTGCCGCCTGTGACATCATCGCGTAAAGCATGGCTACCTCCTCAAAACGAGGCAACGGAAGCATGCGTGAAAAAACGTTTTTTGATGACTCCTCATTAGACAACAGCTCTGTAGAGTTTTGTACGGGAACGGAAAGTGATGTGCTCTCATCTGAGGAGTCCGATGATGACGATTCTGTTCATGGACCGGAGGCCCTTGCGGCTGCCCGTGAGTCTACTATACGAAGACAGCCTATTAACTGGTTTAGGAACAGTAGAAATGTAGCCACTATTCATGTGCATGTCGTTGCGTTGTTTATTTTATTTTTTCTTTGTATTATCATTTTCCATAGTTTATCGAGCCCTGCAAAATGCTTTTTGCAAGACACTAGAGCCCTGCAGTGAAGCCTTCTTCAGGCTATCTTTTTATGCAATTTGTGAAATAAAGGAAACTCACTGAATTGAAATAATGGTGCCGTTTTATTCAGAAGTAATGTCTCTACAAACTGGAAGAAAAAATTTCTGGTATTTTTGGTAAAATTTTCCTCTCTTTTTTTTTGTGATAGTGAAAGGGTTGACGTGCACCTAAATCTAAATGCTCAGGTGTTTTTCCATTTCGCGCCCATCGAAATGCGGCCACTGTGGCCGGGATTCAATCCCGCGACCTCATGCTTAGCAGTGCAACACCGAAGCCACTAAGCAACCATGGCAGGTGACATGTGCCTCTGACATGAAGCACATGAACAATGTAACAATGAATACATGGGGAAGCAGACTTCCCCACACAGCTTTGCTGTGTAGTAGGGCAGTGCGATGCAACAGTGGCAGCACAGTGTGATGGGTGTTTAAACATTTATCAGGTTGCACTGCCTACAGTACATAAGCAGGAGCTTAGCAGAGATAAATGATAGCTCAAAGTGCTTAGACGGATACATTTATGAGTATTCTGAGAACATAATTTCTGTTTAACAGTGTACAATGTCAGGTCACATTATGCAGTCGATACCACTTATAACACTAACACTCACAACAAATTTAGTAGATTGCATATAAACGTTAAAAGAACACCTGATGAAAATGGACAATGAAGCCAGAGCAAGCACAGGGGAAATCATTTGTTATGTTTAATCGAAATGTAGAAATAATAAGGTAAAAAGAAATGAAAGTGGACAAAAAGACAACTTGCAGTAGTTGAGAGCTGAACCTGCATATTCCGCATTACATGTGCGGAATACAGCATCTGCAACGAATACAGTGTGTTATGCAGTGAAGCATACTAAGCAAGGAACGGTGCCACTATTACGGGACATAGCATGTGTTCCTTAATTGACACCCGCACATGCGCTATGGTCAAAGTACGAGCACCAAGACGCTTAATAAGTTTAATGGCAGGCTTTCAGAGTTTTATATAGACCCCCACTCTTTTGTTGGCTTTAAATATCCACTCGACTTTTTCAAGTATTTCATTTAATGCCTTCCTTTTCACTAGCTTTCCCAAAACACAGATGATCTTTCTACGCTTATCAGTGCATGGTGCATGTGCATGCATATAATTAAAGAATGCCTACTAGGCCCCGCTAATGGTCTCATATATGAGACATGCATGGTGAGCGAAACAAGAGCTCAAATCACCACAGCAACGTCAGAGACAGCTCTGAATGGCTGCCAATATGCTTATTAGACGTCTAGGTGCTCATACTATGACTGGAGACGGTGCATGTACTATGTGCTGTGGCAGTGACCCTCCTGCATGTTTTTTTTTTGTAAGCTTCACTGCATAATACAGCTGTACTGAGGCAAAAATGACCAGTGAAGTTCCAATTATCCGGCAAAGTCCAACTTTGAGATCGAAATAGCAGAAGTTCGAGCAGATAAAAATAAATGTATGGGCACCGGCTGGGACGTTGGGTTGAATTGGATGAACCAAAATATAGAATTAACTGGAGTCGAATAACAGAAGTTTACTGTACAAAGTCTGATCAATAGTGCACTACAGCATGCAAAACCAAAACTGCCACTGAGCTCACATTGAAAAAGTCTTATCTTTCCTCCATCAGCATGCGACATGTGCCGGAAGAAGCCTAGGTTCCGTATAAAGTCCAAGTGTGATAAGATCATGCCTCGTGCACCATTTGCTGTGGGTACAAGGGAAAATGTGTAAAGGTGAACCAAGAAGGATAGCGGGTTGACCCGTGCATGCTACTGCCTGCCCAATGTTGGAGATGACATGATCAAGCACATGCTGGGAGGGGGGCGTAGGTGAGTGCACAGTAACATGATAAAGCACGCACTAGTAGGGAGGGTGGAGGAGGGAGCAGAGTGCACAGGAGCATGATCAAGTGTGCTCTACGAGAAGGAGTGAAGATGCATATGCAAGCGCGTGCTTAATCCTTCCTGCACCTTTTAAGTCTGATGTGAAAGAATGGCACACACTGCTCTGCTTGCTCTGGTTGAGTCTCGGCGTCTCACAGATCATCATTTTTAGGGCACGCAACATCATGGTAGCTAGCGACGCATAGAACCTTTGCCTTTGGCTTGGCCTTGTCCAAAGAGCAATGTATGGGAGTGAGAGATTTTGTTCAAAATAACTGTTGCATGGTTTTGAGAGTTCAAATTCTTGGGAGCTTTTCTCTAGTCAAATACATAGACCTTTGCGGGGACCAGCAGAGCAGTCCAAATTATTCGTCAAATCGAGATAAAGATTTTGAATTATCAGAATTTTACTGTACTTGGATATTCTCGGGAGTGTAAGCCACCACCCTCTCACACCCTCTGCAGTGGATGCCTACTTTTAACTATAGGCATCATGTAGTAAGCGAGCTCTTACTGTGTAACATATTTTCTCTTGAGCTAAAGTTCTCAAACTGGGTTCTGTGAACGGCATTTCAGGGTTCCATGCGCAATCTAAACAAATCCGACCCCATCTTGTTTTCCCATTCACTTCCACAATTTCTCAATTTAGAGAAGAACTTTGCATTGGACTTCGGATTTACTGAAGCCATAACACGTCACACCAGCACTTTGGTAGCTTGCGCAAAAGACTTGCGTGACAGAGTTGCGCAAAACTAATCACTGCGCGACTTGCGGGCCCACAATTTCCATGCTGAGCCTTTATCCTTCATGCTTGCGAGGGCGGTTTGTGAGAAGTGAACGGGGTTTTGTAAGCTGAGAGCCACTTCCGAATTAAGCGGAACCTGCCTGGTCAGCTTTTGTTGCCAACAGATGACGATATTGGCCATTTAAACAGCATAACAGCATACAAACGTCTTTTAACAAAGTGCTCTAACCTTCTACTTAGTCAATTAAATAGCTAATTTTCTTCTTCATACCTCGTGCAATGAAATGTGCTACTGCAGGCAATGCTATGGAAACAAGGTTGGCAGCTTGCTCAGCAGTGAAATTCAGGAGTAATGCAAGGTACATCTGCAGAGAGTCAAGTGCCATGATTACTGTCTTGTCAAAATTCTTGGTTACCGTAAAAATCTGCACATAATACGAAATTTTTTTCCTATTGTTAGCATCCCTTATTTTCGCCTCATACTATATGCGGATCCGAACGAAAATATCAGTAAGAAATTTGGGCTAGAAGTTTCGGTTTCGTCACTGCTGCATGGCTATGGCTTGGCTTCCTTATTGCTGAGTGGCCACAACTTGGTTTAGTTATTGCTGCGTGACTACAGCATTGTTTCTTCATTGCCGAGTGCACACGTTGACAGCATGTCTGCAAACCACGCTTTGCGAAGTGCATCTTTTTTATTCCCCATTGAAGGAACAAGATGTTTGGACCCCGAAAACAGTACTCGGCTGCTTTCAAGAGAAAGGTTATTTTAGCCACACAGGAAATCGGCAACAGTGCGGCCAGGAGGCAGTTTGATGTCAACGAGGGAAGCATTCGCAGATGGCGTAGACAGAAGGAAAACCTTTTCGCGTGCAGCGGAATGCAAAGAAGCTTTCACAGCCCGAAGAGTGAGACATTCCTGAAAATCAAACTCGCCCTGACGGAGTTCATATGCCAACAGCGAGTCGCGCATAAGCGACTCGCTGTAAGCGTGGAGCTTATGCAGGCAAAAGCTAAAGAGCTTGCAAGAGAAAAAGGGCTACCAAGCTCCGCCTTCAAAGCGAGCAAGCATTGGATTTATCATTACATGTGCCCCACTGGATTTTCCTTATGCCGCCGAACTTCGTTTTTGCAAAAGCTGTCAGAATCGTTTGAAGAGCTGCTTGCGGCTTTCCAGCGCCACATTATTTCGCTGTGCAAGTCCAAGAACTTCCAGCTAGGGCAAATTGGCGATGCTGACCAAATGCTGGTTTATCTGGACATGCCATCGCCCCTCACCGTGCACGAAAAGGACTCTAAACAATATTATGTCTAGTCCACTGGCAACGAGAAAACGTGAGTTACCATCATGTTGTTGTGCATGGCAGACGGACGCAAGCTCCCTCCCTATGTCGTCTTCAAGCACAAGACAGTGCCTAAAGGTGAGGCGCTGCAAAAAAATGTGGTCGTGAGATGCCATGAGAAAGGCTGGATGAACGAGGATCTTGTGCTCGACTGGATAAAGTCCGTCTGGCGTAGGCGGCCCCACGCACTGTTGTCAGCTGCAGCTCTTAGATGTTTGCGTGAACAAGCTATTCAAGGATGCAGTCAAGTGATGTTACGCAGATTGGATGCGCTCAGGTGAGCCTGTAGTGACGCCGACCGGGCAGCTGAAGTGGGCTTCGCTAGCCACACTATGCAAGTGGACTGCGGACACATGGGCCAGCATACCAGAGAACCTTGTGCGTCACGCATTCAAGAAGTGCGGCATCTCGAACACACTCAATGGCACAGAGGATGAATACCTCTGGGAAGATATGTCAGACAAGGAACTACCCAAAGAGAGCGCAGCTGAGGAAGACAGCCATTGAAGTGCGGAGTGCAATTCAAGTAAATGTTTTCCTCGGGTGTTCCTAACTCGCATTATATGTGGATAAAACGTTTTTTCCATTTCACATACCAAAAATTTCACCTTGTACTACATGCGGGTTTGTATTATATGTGGGTTTTTTTGGTAGTCTACAGGCTCTTCATCAATCTTGCCTTCATCGGCCTTCACCGCCCCATTCTGTTCTTCATGGCCTCGAGGGTGTTGTTATTCATCAGTTCTGAGCAGGTCAACACTGAAAGTAGGGGGGGGGCTACCGTTACTGTAATATCTGGACAATTCGGCACGGTGGAGCTTCCTCTTTGCACCACCGTTCAGTGGTGTCTGCAGAGTGATATGGTGATACCGCTATGTGCATTCGTTGTTAAGAAACAAATCGGCCCTCAGAGATGCCTATATTCTTTTATTGTAAAGGCAAATTTGTTGTTGTGGTCTTTACTGTAGAGGTGTTCACAATACACATGGCAGATGGGAATTCAACTCGGACATCCGAAATATTTCGTTATGCACGTCATTTTGTTGCAGAACCAGTTGTGGTAAGTGGTTGTGTTCAACTGTGTTATAACCGGGGTGTTGGAACGAAATGCTTTTCGCTCTGGTTTTAGTTTCGTTCCACTGAAAAAAAGCTCTGTTCCAGCTCTGCTCCAGAATGAAAGAAAAGTTATCCCGAATGGTTCATAATGGTTTTGGTCTACACGCAAAAATTTCGAAGCAATGTAACAATAAAAACGTAGTATTTATTTTTCTTGAGAAGTAAATTATGAATTCTAAGATCATGCTCAGTGTCTTGAGTCAAGGCACTGGGCATGATTTCAAAAGTAGCACATTATCGAGTATACTTCTCAACATTTGAGAATGCTTTTTCCGATAAAGCGAACTTAAACAAACGTAAACGAGTGATAAAACTTTGGTAACAAAGCATTGTACCCACAGAAAAATAAACAATAAGATCTTCAGCACAAAAGCTTTGGGTTGTGCCATGACATTGATCTGCTAGTACACCGAGCAGTAGCTTAGCGGAGCGTTCAACCAGCTATCGCCTGCACTATCTCTGGCTGAGATATGCACTTATTAGGACCCCTACGATAAGCATTAATTGTGACAATGCCTCATGTCAGTTCTTTCAGATTGCCAACTATCCCTTTGAGCCAAAATCTGACAAAAAGATATTTTAGTTTCACTCCGAAACAAAATAATAAATAACGTTTTGGTTATGGTTTCATAAAAAATATCATTTTGTTTCATTTTTAGTTTGCATTTTCATTCCGACACATTGGTTATAATGGATACAAGGGGCACATTGAGGTGTTTCGGTGCCAGCATGGTGCAGTTTCGATAGAGGCTGGTTTTCTACCGCACTATGCCAGTTTCCATCTCATATAAAATAAAAGCACACCACAAGTATTTTGATGGACGCGAGGAGCCACACTGCATGCATTGCAACACAGGCATTTGGGGTTACTGTTGCGACCGGTATACTGAAGACCATTCTGCAGTGTGCATGACTTCTAGCATTTGTGTGAAAAAAAAAAAACGAACTTTTGTGCATCTGACATTTCATTTGCATCAAGACGCCTTTATGGCGCACAATGGCTAGAGCCAATGCCTACAGTAGCTGTACGGACTGCACACACTGCATTACGGTGCATGGAGCGGCACGGAAAAAAAATATTCTATCTATTATCATGAGTTCCTTATCAAGAACGATGCCCTTTATGATTAAAAACAACATGCCGAACCATTACTGTCAAAGGCCACACGCAGGCACGGCATCAGTACTATGCAAAATAGAAGTGAGGCGTGCAGACAGGACACAAGAGTAAAGAACACGGCGTTCGTGTTGTCCACTTCTCTACTCTTGTGTCCTGTCTGCACGCCTCACTTCTATTTTGCATAATGAATCCTTACCAACTAGCTCAGCTTTCTGTCGTTCTAAGCATCAGTACTACTTTGGTTTTTTTACTTACGCATGCAGTGGAAGGCTCAGAGGTGAGGCTCTTCAGTTATATACCAATGACAGTTGCATATCACCTATGCAGATATTTACTGCATAAATTAGGCGTGTCTAAGAAACCTTAATAAGAAGCTAGACTATTTTTAAGAGTGTGGTTACATAATGTACAAGAAACAACATATTTGTTCACTACAGACATTCTCATGGGAACTAACATACATTTGCATGAACATAATGCAAGGGGAAACTACTGAAAACAGAGGACGGTGTAACGATTGTGACTGAAACCAACAATGTCATAAAGAAACCATGCTGTATTTACTCGATTGTAACGTGCACCCGTTTGCCGTGACCTAACAAAAAGAAAAGTCCTTTACAGTACCGCGCACCTCCTGCTTTCATACAGAAATACAACTTTCTCTCATTTGGAAAAAACAAAGATTTACTCCCAATGCACTAAAGTTGCGATGAATAAAGAAAGTCACAGTTTCACCTGAAAGGTGAAGCATCAATTACAATAGCAAATTAGTAGACAGCTATACGAAAAGTAAGAATAGTAGTTTTATCAGCCATACAAACCTTTAAACATTAGCTTACTAGCTAAATGAACAAGCATGGTGTCACGCACACACGAGCAAACATGAACATGTCTCACTCAATGATGGCGGAAACTCTTTATCAAAACGCTGGAGCAAGGAAGTGCGGTAGCAGGAGCAAGGGAATTGACCTTTGTGCAGCCTCTCGCTTCAGCACGAACTGAGCGACGCGAACACAGCGCGGTGCGCCTAGATGCGTAGACTCTTAGTCTCCATCGCAAATCACTTTCACGATAGGAGCCATGCATCTGCGCCTTACGTAGCAGCCGTCAGTGTAGAACACCCCTCCTGTTTGCACCAGTCCCACACGCAAGTTTTGGGAACTCTGAATGCCCGTGATGTGGCCCGATTTCCATCTGTCTCCGCACACGTGATCACTTTCCTTTTAATTGTGGCATCGCGATGAACTCGGCATGTCTTTGCAGTTGGCACTTCTATGATGGTAGAGCAAACACAGAAAATGGGAAGACGGACGGTGCAATAACTGAAGCCAAAGGAAGCAATGCCTAAACACCCCTACTGCAGCACATGGAGAAAGTTACGGCAGCTAGGCTTGAAGCGTGAACGAGACGGCCATTTTGAAATGCTAATGGCGATATGGTAACACAGATTTAGGGTCGTACTCTATTCTAACGCACACGCAATTTTTGGACAAGTTTTACCTGAAAAGAAGTGCGCATTAGATTCAAGTAAATATGGTATTTACTAGATTTAACTAAGGCCTTTAACATAGAGCAATGATTGATTCATTGCCATGATGCATGCTTTCATCAAAATGTGCCACGACCTGTGCAGGTGCCCACTGCAGTAATCAGCTACACACTGCACCATGTTAAAAATTTTAACATGGGTTCAATGTGATTCACAAAGAGAATAAACATGGCAATTAAGCAGCAAAATTATCTCAACAATCGTTATTGTAGTTGCCATGGTCACTGTCACTTAAGTACATGAATGTACTTTAATATTGAACTTGTCTACAGCCAACATCAAACTACTTCTTTCATTTTTCATGTTCTAATTCAATCTTGTCAGCCTCTATCTCAAAGACTTTCCAAAATACTACCAGCCTTTGCAACGTTCTTCTACTTTCTACATAAAATTCACATACCGGTCAATCTTCTCCACTTTGGCTTGGTTAATGCTGTCCACGACGTCGATGACATTGATGTCTGATGAGCTGTAGCCCTCGCCCCAGCCAAAGACCCGTGCAAAGTCATTGCCAGTGCCCAGTGGCAGGACACAGAGAGGAGGAAGAGGCTGCAAACCCCAAGCAATGCAATGGCGTCACTTCTCCCTACCACATGGAATTACTTGTGCACTGGAGAGGTTCGAGTGAACTGGAATTTATTGTCCCCAAGTAACACAGGGGCTAGAAACACCATAGCAGAGGTCTCCAACAAGGGGTTCTTCAACATGCCCCAAAGCTTGGTACTAAAGTAATTTTGCGTACTTTTGGGTAGACAATATTGGATCTAATGTAGTGGCAGATATTGTTGATGCAGGATTTCAGTTTAGTGATGTTTCGTTGTTGAAAGATACAAAAAGCATTGAAACCTATGGCCATTCGCCAGGCCCACAAAAATATTTCGTTGTAGCGAGAATTTCATCCTCTGACTTTCTTTATCGTGGGCTTTGACTGTGTAAAGCATGACCTTGATCTCAGCTGCAGAATGTCATAGCTACAGAGCTACCATGGCCAGTCACTTAGATGTGTGGAAAAAGGCAGATGCAATGACACCAAAAGTTAAAATCATATGGGGTTTGAGCTTCTTTCTTCTGCTGAAATCTCTGACATAACCGAATGCTGCAGCAATAACTTTAATGTGGCATTGCCAGTTGGGTTCCTACTTTGCTTCTTGTAAATCAAGCTTCCATTCACACATATCTGCTGTTGCAGCTTAGGGTGTCGTTAGGGCAAGGAATCCACCAAGCCCATGGATTGCTACGTCAGGTTGTAGGAATAAAGGAAAAAGGGTTTATCGACTTAGTTACACGGCTCCAGTTACAGAAGCCCACTCCATGCAGGAGCAAGTTAAACATCCGAGTTCACATCAGGACCCCCTGTCCACTGCTCGAAAAGTCACAGCTTTTAATACCGTCAGCTTCCCTAGTCGGCTCGTCTAGGGAATCTGAAGACTGTCCAGCAGCAAATCACAATCGTCGACTCTGTTGCGATACCACGCCCATGCTCGCAACACTCCGCAGTAACTCTGCTTCCAAAGGCAAGATAGCAACCTGCGAATCCAGGGTTGCCGTCATTGTTTGGTAGCATTGGATGGGGTCCCCCTTTCATCCTTAGTTCAGGCTGCCACGTAACAGTGGGGTTGCGGCCTTTTTTGGGACCCGTCAAGAGTCAGCATCCATGCTGCATTGACGTCTGGACAGGCGCTGATGGATGGGCGGGTGCTTGCCTTGTGGCAAACGTCCAATTAACGCCTTTGTGGCGTTGAAACATAACACTGCCTACCTGTCAACATTAAATTCATAAAGATTCAGCAGACGCATCAGCAAAGTCTCAAGGTGTGTGTGTGTGCGGGGGGGGGGGGGGGGGTTAGCATGCATTTCTTTTGAAACCTTGCCCCATGCACATGCCTTTTGTGGTATACATATGCACTTTAATAATTATTGTTTATCTTTTGATGCAGCAAATAAATAGCAACTAATTTGTAACAGCAGGGACTGATAAGCTATGTCTAATTTTTAGATCACAGTGAATTTTTCAGCGACCTTGTTCTTGTTGATTTCGCCTGTTTCAGAAACTTGTCTGTAAAGTGTGAATGAAGAATGTACACCTCTGGCAACCTTTCAGCATTATAAAGGCTTCCAATAGATGGTTTGAATACCAGCAAAAGAAATGTATTTGCTCACAGAATTCATTCTTAAAATGCTTGATAAACCATTCATACACTTCATAGAAGAAAATTAGGGTGAGTTGGCAAGTATACTCGCAGTAAGACTTGCCCTATAGGAATTCTGCAATTCCAGAATTCTATAGGAATTCTGCAGGAATTCTGGAATTCCTTCAAGGTGAGAACAGAGTTCCTTTTCTAGCGACCTCTACAGCTAAGAAAAAATGATATTTGTGACAGCTGTCATACACACTGGGTGAAGTGACCCGAACAGATACAGTAGACTACTCTACAATTCTGGTTTGAGAGTTCAGTTTTGAGAGTTCTTTATTGTGCATAACAATAAGGTTACAAATGGGGATTATACATACATATAGAAGGAGGGAGGTCCCGTAGTCAACAGACTGTACAGGGGACCTCCCATTGCAAATGAGTAGGATATGTAAATACAAAGCAGCTATATGCAAGCACACAAGACACCATATTAAGTTAGTCACTAGCTAAGGCTGTAAAATATTTAATGTCACAAAGCAATTATTATTATAACGATAATGACCAAATTGTTATATTGAGTGAAAAAATTTACGGAGGTTTGATTTGAATGTGTAAAAATGAGAAAGTATCTTAATATGACACGGTAATGAGTTCCAAAGTAGTGTGGCTGAAAAATTAGCAGTAAATTTACCATAATTAGTTCTAGGTTTCGGTAGTAAATAGCTGTTGGTAGAAATGAAGCAGGTAGACATAACTAGATTTCTCAGCTAATCCAATCCTGGCCAAAGGTTCCAGCCAGGGCCCATGCCCCTGATCTCTATGGTGACTCCTCTAGCGACCCATTTAGTGTCAGCGTCTGTGTTGGCTATACCTGCCCTAGGAAGACCTTCAAGCAATAATCATTACTTATAATGTTTGATTGTAGTATTCACTCGATTATAACATGCATCTTCTTTTTTAAAAGAAAACTGGACCGAAAATGATCTGCGCGAAGCAGTTGAACACGAAATCAAAAACGCCTTCAAAATGTTCGCATGCTCTGGCGCACAACATGTATTGCGGAGAAGCTGACTTAGGAAAGGAGCTTTATTGTCATTTCTACATTGGCTTGCTACTTTGTACACACAGAAAGTGAGCACATGTTTGGTTCGTGGACGTATTAGAGTTGGGCAAATGCTGCCAAATGAATCAATAGTGTGCTATAGCATTATTCTGCACCTTGTGTAATTCGATCTGCCGGATAACTCAATCAATTTAGTCCAGTCGGTCCCGGCGGGGTCGAATTAACGAAAGTCAACTGTAATGTGGTAAAAATGCAAAAGTACAGCCACACTAACAACAAAATCCACAGGCATTTGCAACACTACAAAGGACCATGTCTCTTTCACCGAGGCAGCCATGTGACAGCTTCCAAATTTACATTTTCTCTTTATGCTACAAACAGCAGTGATACTGAAAGAAATCAGATGTTTGGTCCATGCAACAATGCTAAGGAAAAGCTGTCCTCCATTAAGCTCCAAGTTCCATGGCACATTGTAAGCCAGAAAAAATAACCCTGAGGCCCATTTACCATATGCCAAGGAAATGCTGCCATTTTCAAATTTCTCAGTGCATATTTTGCAGCCGGTGGCACACCACACAAGTTTTGCCTGCTAGTGACATTGTACCTTATAAAGGATGATCAAATTCTGGTCATGCAGTCACAGCAAATGCAATGAGAACGTACCTCTAGCTTCAGCCTGTCTATGACAGTAAAAATCCAGTTGATTGTGCCATCACCCCCAGCCACAACGATCCGACATGTGTGACCTTTGATCAGGTGGCACCACTCGAGTGCAGATTCTGGTGGCAGATCATTCAAGTCCACCACCTGCACAAATAATTCACAGAACGACTTAATCACGGTAGCATTTATCCACCAACTATCCTCAATGGCTGAGTACTACAACTCATAACAGCGGTTCAGGAACGACAACCTTAGAATGCAGTGGCAAATACAGTGTGGCTCAACACAAGAAAAATTTGTACAGATGCATCATAGCAGTAACTCATTTGTGTGACATTATTGTAAAAACCAACTTCCTTCAATAGTGACACCTTTCAACAACTATGTTCTGGAGCCTGAAAGCACAATTAGCAGGCACGAGTGGCTTTCTGGATTGAGCTTGTCATAAATTCTTAAGTTGTCACCAGGTGCACCAAACACAACCTATGTGGTTGCACCAGGTGCTTGCACAGAGGCTGTCTAACCTTCTTCAAGACATACAATGTTGACAAATAGTAATGGTTAAGAATTATAGTTAAAACAATGCCCGGCTTTTAGTTTTGCACAAGGTTAACAGAGCAACATGGTAATTATAACAACTGGTCACAACAACAAATGACAAAGAAAAAGTTGTTGCTAAAGCCAAGCTGAGAAACAGCTACTGCTGTTACCTGTGGCACTGGGGTTCAACTTTTGTGGGTCGTACGACCAATAAACATGGCACATTGTAGATAAGGGCAAATAAGGAGGTGACAGAAGTGTCCTGTTGCCTTTTTGGTTATTCTTGTTAGCAACACGCCACATTTACAGCTCATATAGATCACTAACAAGGCAAAGCCGTTACCTTAGGGACTGTTTAGTGGCCTAAATCTTGACCTTCCTTTTCCCTCAAAAAAAAAAAAAATTAATGGACAGTGTTTGCGCATATACTATAAAGTTTTAGCGAGAAGAATAAGGGGAATTGCGGGGTCAGATTTTCTTTTTTATTAAAACTGCGTAGAGGAAAGCAGACAACGAAGCTAGGAAAAACACAGGGGAAATTATCTGTTGTGTGACACCAATGGTTAAAAGGACGCTTCACGTCTGCTGCCATGGCCATGAGCAGTGGCGGTTAACACTCCCAGGGCTAATCTTGTACACATACACAAACACCCAAGAAAGTGGGCGGGCAGATGGCCAATACAAAAGCTGAATTGATAAAGTACAGCATGCGTAATATGGAAGCTGTGGGTTCTTCTCCCACTTGTGGGAAGTTCTTTGTCCACTTTCATTTTTCGTTTTTTTTATTATCTTTATGTTTCAATTAAACATAATAATTTCCCCTATGTTTTATCTGGCTTCATTGTCTGCTTTCTCCATATGGTAATTCAGAGCATACATTCAAGTTCACAATAAAGTTTCTATGTTCCCTTTCAAATGGATGTCAACTTTCCATATCAAGCAACTGCTAATGACCTGTGCTGGATTGAGGATGCCACGGAAGGCACTGAGCACATGCTCGCCATCATTGTTGCCACTGCGACGATTGGCCACTACAATGAGCGGGCTCCAGGGGCTGTAGCTTGGAGGGCTGACGCCGCGCACCACCAGGTGACGCCTCCCTTTCCAGCCGACCATGCGCAGTCGAACGCAGTATGGTGGCACCACACATGCCCGGTGCCGACCCAGGTCGCACACCTCAGCAAGCTTGCCCGTGCACCCTGTGTGCACTGTCCGCTGACACCAGCAGCACCGGAAGTCAGTCAGGGCTGCCTCCAGTCCGCACAGCTCGTCACACACCGTACACCGGCTGTTTGGAGAGGTATTTCCTGTGCACGTTCAGTGAGATAGGAACCAGAGGTGTCCTGAATGCCCTTGAAGGAACACTAAAAGAAAAATATTTAAGTTAAGCAGTACCAATAGGTCAGTTCTCCACTGTTTCCAAAGCAACACGTTTACCCCGAGAATGGATTCATGAACACAGGACTAGTAACACCACTGTGAAAATACAGTGCCTGCTTCTCACGATGCCTGCATTTATAACTGGCAAACTGTAGCCGATCACTGATAATAAAAAGTTAATTATTCTGCATTAAAACTTTTCAAATTCAGTTCAGAAAATTTTATTGTACTTTCCTACTGCATAACTTGCTGGTGGACATAGGCATGTAGTGTTAAATGGGGCTTAACTGGAGAGGTTGGAAGCAGCACGTCTCTAGCTACTTCATTTCACTTGCATGCAAAAGCTAAAATTGATTTTAAATAAGAACAATAATAACAAATAAAAAGGACACATTAGGGCACACAGGCACTCACACAAGCTAAAGAGAAAACACACTGTCAGCGCTTCTTACTACTTCTTACAAGACTGTGGTGCCCTCTTTGAGCAGGTCTCAGCCATAATGCAGGTAGTAACACCTCACAAAGCATTGCAGAGACACAGAAGCAGAGAATTCAGATGGAGCACTCGGGCAAGTGTTGCAAAAGATCGTGGCGCCACCTCTTAACCCCTCTTTTAACACCCACTTGTACATGGTGCCCTCACTGACATTCGTAAGTGCAACTGTTTTCTTAATTAGGATTCATGCACATTTAGCACACCCATTTCACACAATTCCAAACATGTTCAATGCTGACTTTTTCATTCCTTTCATTAAAAGAGCAGCTTGGAACAATACCACACAAGTAAGTCTGCGGGCGTCATTTTTGTGAAGCATGAAGCACTACCCAGGAAGGACTCCTCTGCAGTGTTGTCGCTGTGCCAACCACACGTATGAATTTAGCCCCTGTCAAAGAAATTAATTGTCTATACTTTTAATATGCTAATTAATATCTATATGGCACTGCTACAATAATTATTTTGTTCCTTGCAAGATTTCATTCGAACAAGTGGAGACCTCTATTATCAGTATCAAGCCTCCATAATTATTTTACTAAAAAACAAGGCAAAAGTGCACAATATACCATAGCTGCAACTTGCAGAGAAGCTTCTTAGTAAACACCTGCCTACAAGATCACTTGTAGCAACAGGTTCTAAACTATAGCTGATCTCACTGCTCAAATCTGCAATAGCAAATCTAGTAGCCTTGGCTCTGCTGCAAGGAACTACTGAAACAGAGTGCAGTTATCAGGCAAGTCCCGCATGTAGCCACTGCGAATTCTGTTCTAAAAAGTACCAAGAAGATGCTTTGCCATTCTATCAAGCTAAGAATTATATATATGCACTGACAATAGCAACAATGCGTAAACAATGACTGAAAGTGCAACAAAATGTGGAGCTAGAAACGTTAAACCACATCTGAACATACCTTTTACCCAATGATGATTGATGGAATCTCCGCCGCAGGACAGAACCTTGCATCCGAAATTTTTGTCGGCTGCACCCCGACAGCAGTGATCCACACACATGCCACAGCAGTCGCAAAAGAGGCCATCCACAATGAGATTCTCACAGACGCTACAGTATCCTGTGCGGCTAAGGATATCCGTTACAGACCAACGGTGTCCCTTGGTGATGTCCCATGCTGGCACCTCGTAGACAGGAGCTTTCTTAAAGCACCTCCATATGAGAAAGATTATGAATAGCAGCATTCCTAAATAAACTGTAACCTGAAAGAAGAGGCAGAAGTGTTTACTGCAGCACAGTATTCCTACAATATTTTCTGCAAGTTTGAGTGAGGGAACCAGAACTCCAAAATGTCACAACACCATTATATCACATGCAGATACTGACAGCCGTGGCTAAATGATGAGAGTTGACACATGCTTAATATCAAAGAAATGCAATCACAATCTTGATTCATGAAAGTGGTACTAAAAGGAGAATCTATTTCATCTAAGTGGCGACAAACGGTCGTTCCACAGTTCCCCATTAGGGAATTTGTATAGCCGGCATTAAATCTTTATGTGGTGTAGGTTCCGTGAGAAAGTTGAACCTACAAACTGTTCGGGCCACAGTGAGTCAAACTGCGCAGCATTATGTTGTTTGCACACACTAGTGGGCGAGAGGCGGGAAGAGAGGGATGGTTGGATGCCTGTGTCAACCCAAATATAAATGTATTGCTACACGCGTCTGGTACTTGATTGTTTAAATGAAGTGCGTGGGCGCCATCGCTCGAGAAAAGAGGAGGAAGAAAAAACTGGGCTCGCGCTGTGAATCTAACAGGTCAGCACTGCAACTACTGTTGTAAATATGACCTGTAAATAGTTGCTCATCTTATTGACTCGTCCTTTACGTAACACTGCGGTGGAGGTGGAGCGTTCCCTGTCCTCGTCACGGAGCTCCAAAACGGCCGCACCGTCGTCTTCTAGGCCATGGCTTGCGATGGAACCACCCCGCCGCCACCTACACCTGCGGCGCCAACCATAACGTACATTACGGTTCCTAGTCTCCGTGATCCTGGGACCTTCTTTGCCCAAAATGATGTTGACATCGACGATTGGCTCAGTATGTATGAGCGTGTTAGCCAAAGCCACCCCTGGGGCCCTACTATCATGCTTGCCAATGTGATCTTTTCTTTGGACGGGACACCGCGTGTCTGGTATCGTACCCATGAAATCGAGCTCTTCAGCTGGGACATTTTCAAAGAGCAGCTTTGCAACCTATTTGGCAACCTGTCAGGTCGCCAACAGGCTGCACGAAAAGAGCTTGCCACCCGTGTCCAGTCGTCGACCGAAACGTATGTCTCCTACATACAGGAAGTGCTCATGCTTTGCCGGAAAGTTGACGAGCACATGACTGAGGTTGACTAGGTGGGCCATATCCTAAATGGCATCGCAGACGACGCCTTCAATTTGCTTGTCTATAACGCCGTTTCTACCGTCGATGCCATCGTCAAAGAATGCCGCCGCTTTGAGGTAGCCAAAAGCTGCCGCGTCGTCCCACAGTTTTCCCGGCACCCAAACACCCCTGCCACATCCTCTTGCTGCGCTCTTACCATCACACGACCATTTCAAGAGAATGTCACACGTATCGTTTGCCGTGAGACTCTCTGCTGGGTACTTTCAACCACTCAACATTCCCACGGAACCATTCTTTCGGGTTGGTTTGGACTTATTTGGCCATGCCACGCGCTACGCCGTCACCCGTGCGCTATCTACAAGCTGTGCCACAGATGTCGCCAATTTTATTCTATGCGACGTGATTTTATTACATGGAGCTTCGAGACAACTTCTCACAGACTGTGGCTGGACATTCCCATCAAAAGTTATCGCAGACATCCTGCAGTCCTGTGCCATGAGGCACAAGCTATCCCTGTCATAGCATCCACAAACAAATGGCCTCACGGAGCATCTCAATCGCACTCTCACAGACATGCTCATGAAATATCTCTCTTCAGACCACACTGACTGGGACATTGCTCTACCTTTTGTCACATGTGCTTATAATTCCTCACACCACGACACAGCCAGTTATTCCCCATTTTCCCTTCTGTTCGGCCGAGAACCAGCACTGCCCTTCGACACAACCCTGCCTGTTCACGCGGCACCAACCAGTGAATATGCACTTGACGCCATCGCCTGCT
Organism: Dermacentor albipictus; assembly: GCF_038994185.2. Lineage (NCBI taxonomy): Eukaryota > Metazoa > Arthropoda > Arachnida > Ixodida > Ixodidae > Dermacentor > Dermacentor albipictus. The sequence continues at coordinate 406,029,501 of NC_091821.1, forward strand.
GACCATGCAAGGGAAATTGCCCATGACTGCCTTCTGAAATCCCAAGAGAGTCAAAGGCATTTGCACGACCGGCGAAACCAAGACGTGCACTTCCCGCCTGGTTCTTTAGTGCTTCTGTGGTCTCCGTCGCATCAGGTCAGCCTGTCAGAAAAAGTGCTGTCTCGTTACACAGGCCCATACCGAGTGCTTCGTGCCGTGACTCCTGTCACCTACGAGATCGCCCCTGACGCCCCATCTGCGTCCCAGTCCAGTGATATCGTGCAAGTTACACGACTGAAGCAGTATCATCCTCCCAGTGATGGCATTTAGATGCTCCAGGATGTCACTTCTGCCGCCGAGGGATTATGCTACACGCGTGTGGTATTTGATTGTTTGAACAAGGCGCAAGGGCGCCATCACTCGAGAAAAGAGGAGGAAGAACTAACTGGGCTTGCCCTGTGAATCTAACCGGTCAGCGCTGCAACCGCTGTTGTAAATACAGTGAAAGCTCGTTAATTCGAACTTCAATAATTCGAATTTATGGATAATTCGAGCTGTACGATTTGGTCCGGCCAAGCTCCATAGAAGTCTATGTATGAAAAAATCCGTTAATTCGAACGCGAGAAGGTTCCCTCACGGATAATTCGAACTACGCTCGCCTGGCACACGGCCAGAGAAGCGCGCCTACTGCCTACACACAAGGCTGCATTGCCTCCGAAACGGAGAGAACGGCGAGAGAAGGCAAAATCGGACAAAAATCTAACCGACGCGGGGTCAGCCAGAAGGCAGCGGCGGCTGCCGCCTCACCGTTCTACGTAACCTTGGAGACTTCTTGCCCGTTGCGAATCTCGGAGGCCTTGCAAATCTTGTACAGCACTAATGTTGTGCGGAGATGGCACGGCAAGCTCCAAAACACAGCGAATCAAGTAAGCGCAGCTGCACTTGCAATCAAGAACCAACGAATCAGGGCCTTCGCCACCTTCACATGTTCAGCGTCTTTGTCTCGGCAGTCTTCATCGGTTGTGCACCTCTGTTTTCAGCTTAGGAGGTATCGGCCGTCGCGATTCATTGGGATGGTGTTAAGCCTCGGCTAACGTTCGTTTCGATGGACATCGGTGGCGTGGCACAGTCGGACCCAGAGCTTCGACTTGAAGATGGCATGTGCCCGCGGCACACGCCATCACTTTCTGACACGCCAAATTTCTGTCATGCCCTACTGCTTCCAAATCGCAGTGTACTGTTGCCCTCCTTCACTTTCGTTAGTTCGAACTTTCGTTAATTCGAACTGAAGCGGCTTCCCCTTGCGGTTCAAATTACCGAGCTTTTACTGTATAACCTGTAAATAGTTGTTCGTCCTACTGACTCATCCTTCACGTAACAATATAAACTACACAGCTCAAAACACCATTTGAGCTATGAAGTTGAGGAAGCCTGTCATAGATAGCACTGACATATTTATAATTTCGATAGTAATTTGTCGCCGCTTCATTGTGAAGTGCAAGTGAATGAAAAATTGCCTTTTCAACAGCAGAAAATCATTTGCAGTTTTGTTAACACTCTAAAGCCAACACAGCAGCGCATGTGTAGGGATGAACCAAAACTTTCAAAACATGTATTTCTGGAGTGTTTTCTGCCACTGTGTTAATCAAATGTTCCACATAAAAAGTGATTTTGCTCTATCCTGTACCCTTGTGAGCAAGAGGCAGCATGATGCAGAGATTAGCAGGATGTCTACCCCACCTCTCCTTAACTGTGTGACATGTTTTGGCTATTTTAATTGCAAATTAATTTTCTAAGTACCTATTCATTCTCCATATCAGTTTTAGAACACAATTACAAGATGTAAGCACGTATACAAAGGGATAAATTAACTGGATAAAGAATAGCAATAAAGGTAAGGTGCTGCAAGGGCACCTAGATGTTCGAGAGACAACTAGCACATCAAGTGACAAGTCCGTTTTCTTGACGTCAGAACCTTAACTTAACGACTTAACCGCTGACAATGAGCCACAAAGCACATCAGCAACAGACCATAAAGAGGCCCCAGAGCAGGTTAAAACCATGATCTTTTGTAAGGTTGTACATATTTATATGATGTTTAAGAAAAAGATAAGTCATCATTTTTCGAGGGCAAGGACGAGCATTGATGACATGAATATAGTTGAAAAGGTCATGAAAGAAAAAGCAAACATGAACATTCTTCTTTCCTGCCCTTCTGGATTGATGTTCAGTGTTAAGCAAGGACATTATGCTAAAGCTGTCAGAGAGACAAATGGCCAGGGGTGCAAAAGACAAAGGTCCTTGTTGGTGCAGTGTTGACCTGCCCACAAATAAGGTCGAGTAGGCAACATTTAGGGTCACATGTAATGTGACTCATTCCTTTGGCAAGGATGTCCCACTCCTCCCAACAGGAAGGGTGGAATGGGTTACATTTCATTGCTCGTCAATATTTTTCTGCAAACTTTCAGAACACCTTGGAAGATAAAGTTTGTGTTATTGTAAGCAAATTTCGGGTGCAAATTTAGAGCAGTTAAGCCTGTATCTATGTGTCAAATAAACTGAGCAAGAAGTTCGAACGCAAGGACTGTCCCGTTCCTGCCACCTCTCCCCTACAGATTTCAAATCGGAGTAACACAAATCCGCGGACATGGAATTCAGCTTTTTTAGTACAACCCGCGTCCCGTAACCTTCTGACGCCAGTAACACAAGCACAAGACCGACCACGATAAAGAAGGTTTTCAATGCTTGAAATCCTGGTCTCTTGCATCAGCAAGATCCCTCTCCGTTACGACAATTTTTTTTTCCAACATCGCTCAAAATTCCAGCAGGAAAATAGCGTTCGAAATAAAATCAAAGAGGTTAGCAGAACACAATAAAAAATCTGGTAAGAGCTGACACACCTCAGATAATCTCGCAAAGCTTTCGACCGAGAGCAAGGCCACCGATATTGGGAGCAGCATTCTCTCGCAGCAGCACCTACGAATGCAACGAGGGCCTGTTAGCAGCGCTACACCATGGTAGTAATTGTACTGATGCGATTGATCTTCATACCAAGGCTAAAGCGTGCGAGAGAGCAAGTACACAGTCATGCAACGTTTACAGTTTATCGGTCAGAGGTTCATCATGCATACTTACTGTGACTCGGCGAATCAAACGAAAACCCGTATCGACAGTCTCTGTAACCAATACCCGGACAAACACAGGACGTCACGTTCGGACACAAGACGGTCACGGACGAAAGCTAGACACATTGTCCCATAACGTAGTATACTTAAAGGTTGTACGAAGTACCATTTTTGAAGCGGTATCCGCCATTTTTACATCAAGGAAGTTCACGAGCGACTGGCGCTAGCGCGCGCACGAGAAGCAGCGAAGCGAGCAACGCACGTGGAGCTGCGGCCTAGTAAACAAACCAACTGAATCCGGCGTGACAAGTAGCGCCATCTTTAGTAGGCGGGAACTTTTGAAACCTTGATTTTAGGGTGATGTTACTTGTAACTCCGGGCGCTACAACGTAAAACTATTCCAAACTTTTCTATTCCAATTCTGCTATCAGGCTCCACGATTGGACAAAAACTTTTTTCGACCAGCCCCACTTCACCTGTCTGTCACGCGACGTCACGAAAACCGCGATAGCTCCCCATCTGATAAGATGTGTACATACTGATTATGCATGATTTGGCAGAAAAAAGAAAAACAGTTATTTCTGATTCGACCCCTTTTCGCCATTAGCCCTCGGCTATTGGTAAATAGTTTTCGGGCTGCACCCACTTCACCTGCCTGTCACGCGACGTCACAAAACCGCACAAACTCACCGAGTCAAAGTGACGTGTACGCGACAAAGATGCATTAATATGCCGAACAAAACTGAATTTTCATCGGAATAGCCGCAGGCTGCCCCGTTCCGAAAGGAATAAAAGATAGCTGCCGCCGATCGCTGAGACGCTGGGTACTCGCACCTGCCGGAGAGCATGGGTGTATTTGCATATAATAAAACTTCTTGCGTGGCAGTGTAACGTTTTCGAGCACTTTCGGCACGTTTACCACCTCATTATGTCAACTCTTCTTTGCTGAGGGTCAGTTTTAGCATCATTCTTAAGCTTCCGTTGCATGCCACCGCGATTTTCGACCAGCCACTACAAGCTAAGTAAGGGCAAGCCGACCAATCGCAAATGCCGGCACCACCCTCTTCATCCGGTTATCGATTTTCAGTGCACTGGCTCTGCCCTAGCGGATCCCTCTCCACTTGAGCCTTCTCCTCGCCTCTTGTCAGCCAATTAGACACGACAAGCCGCTCAGTGTAGGCAATGTTATTCGTTTTTCAAGCAAACAAAGGTGACCTCCTATGAACGAGGAAAGTGTTTGATTGGTCTGCGCAGACAACCCTGTGGGTGACCGCCCGGTGCTTGCGTCGGTGGTTACGCAAATTTGACGTCAGGAGATTGGAATAGAAACATATTGGAATAGTTTCAGGTTGTAGGGCCCTCCGTGAGCGGAGTTTACGTCTTAGATAGCATTACCTGAAACGTATAGCCACTATATGGCGTAAACCGGGACAACCTGTTCACATACCTTTGCACGCATCGCAAAGTGCACTCGAACGCTAACTTGACCGACGAACACTTGCTCCGAACGTTGGCCGCGGGCAACGTTGCGAAGCCACTAATCTTCACTAAAATTGCTCCCTCTATATCAGTGGAAATCAGTGGTTGAAGCTGGTTGCAGAGATCCTCAGGGCAAGCGGCTCCTCGCGCTCGCAGGAAACAGGTCACAGAACTGTCTGTGGCTTTCTAGAGCAGTTCAGGCTTCTCTACCGACGCAGACGGGGCGCGGTACCGTGAAACAAGTACTCCGTGCAGCACAACACGCGATCTAATAGGGAACGCTAGAGGCGTAGCAGTGTACAGTTCTAAATATAGCATTTTTCTATCTCTTACGCGCCTTCTCACTTTCACTTCTCCCTGACATTTCCTTCCCCTCTGCAGGCCACCGTTCAGCTGCTAAGGTAGACAGTTGCAGTGTGGACAACTGAAATTTCCTTCCATCCTTCAAGACAGCAATATCTTACATTCAAAATCTTTTTTTGGTGCGACTACGCGCAAGCCGTTCTTTTGAAGAACGTCGAAATCTTACCGCAGTGTATTCATTTCATAGACAAAGGCCAATTTATCACTGTTGCTGGAAAACGTATTCTGAACGATTCATAAGTATACCGCCCGCGAGAGGCGATGCTTTACCAAACAGGCCGATTTTCTCAATTAAGGAAACAGTTGCGTGATCGGTTTTAAGAGATCGCAACAGGTTTAACGGGAGCAACAGCATATGGAGCGGTTTATGCGTCGGATAGTGACAACTGCATGCCACTGAAGCCTCACTGATAAAGTCGACTGTTTTTTTTTTTTTTCGGTTTTGGAAGGGGCGTTGCCATAGTGCGGGGGGGGGGGGGGGGGGTGAGTACTTATTATTCTTTGTGGAATAAACAGGCGGGTGAAACAAAGAAATTAAGGTTGTGTTAAGCGAACCAGGCGGTTAATTGCTCCCTCTGCGCAAAAATATTCTGAACTTCTATCTCAGTGTGTGTGCGTGGGGAGAGGGTGATAGACGGGTGTATGCGTTCGCGCGGGTGCGTATAACCTGGAAAGCAAAAAAAAAAAAAACACTGTAAGCAGTCGACATCTGAACAGCTTTAGCGTGATTAGCGAGGTGTGCAGAAAAACAAGAAAGTATAAAGACGCATATAACAAATAAAGAAAACGCTGGATCGGGGAAGTGCTGGGTTTCACTAATTCCAGCGCATTGGGGGGTGCAAACGCAACAGCTTATCACCGAGGAATTAACAGGCACCACTACGGATGTTGTCAAGAGGCTGGCGGCATAAGAAATTTGGGCGCTTCGAATATCGTGTTTCAACTAGTCGGAAGCACTGTGACTGCTGCATCCCAACAGCTGCTGCCTTCTCAACATCCTTTGCGCTTTCCAGTGCAGGATTTGGCTGGCATTTACTGTACAACACGCGAAGAGTTTGCCTGCCTCTGGCCGACATCTTGCTCTTCTCGTGTGACCAGCCAGAAAGGAAATCACAGCAGCAGCCCTTTCGCACACTTTGGCGTAGCTAAAATTAGAACCCTAATCCACTCCGTAAGGAAACTAAACAAATTTATAGAAGTTAGAAACACACGTACACGAACACGCGCATCAACACGGTGTTTTCATGTCCCTGCCCTAAATATAACATTCCGTAAAGATACACGGTGTTCAAGTCCTAGAATACAGCACTCATCTTGTGACTATGGGAGGAAAAAGGTAACTCGATATAATTCGCTTTATTATTGGCGAGATTATTATTTGCGCTAGAGACTCTATTAGTACAGAGTAGTTTGGCTTTAGCACAATTATTTTGTTATCAGCGTAGCAAAGCGTGCGGCAGCTAGTGAGGCTGCCACCGTTGTTCTTATGCCTGAAAATACCCACAAGGCGAATTGGCCCATGCAGAGGAGGATATAAACCACACGCAGCCAAAAAAAAAAAATGCTTTTCTTTTTTTTAAATTAAGCATGACGTGAAAACAACGACTTGAGTTTGGCACACACACACACAAAAAGGGACGTCATGATTGCCAGAACTTAAAGCGCAACCTTCCGAATGCATTAATGAACTTATGGATGGCTGCTATAATTGATCCGCGGGTGGCACCCAACTGCCATGCAAATAGTAGGTTTCAAGGTGATAAAGTTGAACCAAAATGACGTTATATAAACTAGAGGAAACTCATGAGGCCGACATGCCATTTGGAACAATGTTTTTTGTGTGCGTGGCATGTCTTCTTCCTCTTCTCACAACGATCACATACTTCGGGGGGTGGGGGGGGAAGGCACCCATCCCACCCACCCCCCCTACCACCCCCCCACCAAGAACGATCGTTCAGCAAGCTCCCACGCTCGAGGCCTGGGAGCGAACGATCAATGCTGATGAACCAAAATGCCAAGCCATACTGGCAGAGTAGGCTAACCACGTCGCGGCCACATGGCCTCCACGCTAGCTCCTCGGCCAGGGTCTCATTAACTAATACGCCTGTGATGAAGCTTACTTCTCTCTTCCTTAGAACGACAGGAAGCTGAGCTAGTTGGTGTGGATTCATTATTCAAAAAGGGGGGCGAGGCGTGCAGACAGGACACAAGAGAAGAGAAGTGGACAACACGAACGCCGACTATGCAGAAATCAGGCATTTGTATTGGCTCAAAGGTTGCCCCTATTCTTAGCGATATTTCTGAGTAAGGTTGACAACTGCTTAGAGAAAGCCTTAGGAGATTGCATTATCAAGATATTTCGTTACGTTGATGATTACCTGATTTTCTGCAATAGGGAACAATTCGATTCCGCTGCTACCTCAGTAAGTGAGCAATTTAAACTTTATGGAGGAGGATTAAAGTTTACCAAGGAATTTCCTCAGCGACGCGTAATTCAGTTTCTAGACATTTCCTTGGTCTTCGAAAAAAATCACGTTTGTTGACGGTACTCCCCAAGATCTCCGAAGCCGTTGTTAAACTTTCAATCCAAGCATTCCAAAGTAGTAAAAAAACGTATTTGCCATGTCGTGCCTTAAGTCTTCTCTCACCAGATCCTGCATGCCCAAAATGAGCGCCAGTTTTAATGCGCAGGTCCGGCGCCTATTAGAAGCAGGTTATCCTAGCGTAGCAGTGGCCACTCGCCTAAATAAGTCGGTTTCGAAGGGAACGGACGTGATTACAGAAAGCAGTAATAGCAAAAAAAAAAAGAGAGAGAGTAGTGGCTATTCCGTACATTCATTCAGTATCGCACAGGCTTTAAAAAGTTGCAAATAGATATGATGTTAAAGTTGCTTTCACTGCTCCCAATAAGTTAGGTAAGATATGCGCTGCCGTGCAGAGAAAAAAGGAGCAGGTAAAAGGCAAAAAAAAAAGAACAGATATTTGTCCAGTGAAGCACAATAAGAACAACAGTTTTACTGATTGCCGTATCGGTGTGGTCTATAAGGTTCCCTTTAGCTGTAGCCAGTACTACGTAGGACGAACGGGGCGGTGTATCAATCAGAGGCTAATGGAACATAAAAGGTCGTTAACCGGTGCATCGCCTTCTAATCTTTCCCTTCATTGCCAAAATTGTAACTGCACGTCAGAGTTAGATGAGTGCGCGATATTGTACAGGCATAAGAATGATACGCGTCTTATGGCAGAGGCATGGCATATCTATAATTGTGTAAGTGTGTGCGTGAGTCAGCCTTCGATTACATTGCATAAGGAAGAGATTAAGGTATCTCTCACGTAGACCGACTCATGTACCCGACTGACACGTGGTGATACCATTCCACATCTTGCGCAGATGGGTTTTGTGTCTTCTTTCTTTTTTCGCCTCAGTGCTCCCTTCAGTTGCTAGTCGGCGTTCGTGTTGTCCACTTTTCTTTTGTCCTGCATGCACGCCTCACCCCCCACCCCCCATTTTTTTTTTTGCATAATGATTCTCTCTTCCTCTTCTCCTAGTCATCGTGAAGGTGATGTGTCGGTGCGGGTTACATTTGTCTGAGCCAAGACGCCTCAGACAACACTCTGGTCACCAAGTCTACTTCAGCACACCAGCTATTGTTGGGAACAACGTTCCGGAAACACAAATGCATTGCTCATCTCTAGCAAAAGAGGTGTCAGAAAAACCCATATAGTATATGTATACGGCGGCAGAACTTGAGGCAGTCCGCACCGCTGTTAATTATATCACTGAACAATCATCAGAGAAACAGATCGTGTTTTGTGACTCAAAAGCCGCGCTTCAGAGCGTGAAATCTATTTTACGTCACAGTACATGTGAGCAGATGATATCTAAAATAAGATAAAGTAAAAAACATGCTCTGGAAAAAGGGCACCATGTCATATTTCAGTGGCTTCTGGGTCATTGTGGCGTTGTCGGTAATCGCCTCGCTGACAAGGCTGCCCGGTGTGTCCACGGAGGCAGCCGCAGACTAATGAAATTCCACTGGCAAGGATGGACGCTGCAAGATAAATTCGCTTGCTCTTTTGCACAAAGACGCAAGCTCTGTGGAGCTCTCCGAGTGTATCCAATTGTCTATCGTACTCTGGATCCTTTGTTACGGCTTCAAATACCAGCTAGCCCATCCCGCGGGTATTCATTACTGTTCTACCTCCTATGGCCTGTTGTGGCATTTACGAACGCATATTATTTCACTGTTGTAACGACCGGTGCACCAATATACATCGAACACCTGCTGTGCACTTGACCTCAGTGCAACGTCCAGCGCATCTCTTTACAGACCACACTAAGCCGACTGGACTCTGGCAAAACATTTTCTGAAACAAAAATTATTTGATCGTGGCCACATCCGTCGATGACGCAGAAAGCTATTCGTGCGCTATTGCAGTTTTTGAGGAACAGCGGCTTCAGTGACCGATTGTTGTCCTGCTGTGTATCCCCCTGCGCGCGTGCTGTATCCCACTGCATGCGCGCAGTGCACATTCTCTCCTTGTTTTCCTCTTTCTATTCACCTTTTTTCTTAACCCCAGTGTAGGGTAGCAAACCGGGCGCTCGTCTGTTGACCTGCCTGGCTTTCCCCTCCTTGCTTTCTCTCTGTCTCTCTCCCGAAGAGCAGAGCGACATTAGAACAACGTGTAACGTGAACGACAGAAAACATAATAAAATAAGGGCCGAACTGCACATGAAAAAAAGAAGTACAATAAGAACAACCAAAAATAAATAAACGAGCTGGTCATCAAGACACAAATCACTAAGAACTAAGTTATAGACGCATACACGAGAGGCACCACAGTCCCAGATGCTATTAAACAAACCAGCAGTCGGATAGGCTGTACCAAGGACGCCTCCGCAGAGGGTACGAGAGATTTCTTGTGCGCGCTGCAGAGGGTGTAACCTCTAAAATGACGTAACCAAATACACAAGTTACATTTGTTCACGTATTACAAAGATTACATGCCTAGCTTATGCTACATCTAAGGGGGTTCTTATGGTCTAATTCTGCAATCGTGTTCTCTCGCTATTCGTAGTGGGCGCGCCGAGGTCAAAGGGGTGGACACGATTTGGCGTCCCTCTGTCTTGCTTCCCGAGCATTCGTGCCATTTCTACACCTTACGTGTCGAACGCGGGGGTGCCATATGCGACCGGGTAACCGTCACACTTCTGCAATAAAAGGCACACTTGTAAGCCTCATATCTCCTGATGAGCACGTTTTGAGTCTCTTTCAAACGTGACCACCCACGCTCAGATTAACAGACCTACTCCTGAGCTATGCCTAAATCTGAACGCTGAGGATGTGGTTAAGGTTAGCCCCTTCGTGGCACGACAACAACGCAATTTGTGCGTGATATATTCATACATGATCGAGTAATGGCTTCTTTCCTCCACACAGCAATACAAACATAAGGCGCGTAGGTCGGTTTTCAATGATATAGGCGATAATAGTGTAACACGTTTTTGATACATGCGGTTTTAGCAAGCGACCTCCTGTGAACAATTTTAATGGAGTTTTACGTCAAGAACAACACTATTACGCAACACGCCTCTAGATTATCAACGTACAGCACAATTTGTTTTTGTGCCTCGCTCATTTCCAGAAAACACGAGTTTACCCCAGCTGGCCCGAATGCCCATTTTTTAGTTGTAAATCTATATTATACGCTATGCTTCTACATCGACAAAAAAGCAGCTAGATTTCTTTTCCCTCCTAACTTGGAGGAATTAGGCAGACCATACTGACTACGTTTGCTTCAAACATACAGAAATTCCTCCAGTTCCGTATTTATCAACTTGGAGGTGCGAAAAAATAATGCGTTGCCATCCTACACAAAACAACTGCTGGCAACTTGCTGCTGAATCAGCTGAGGTAAACAACCAACACTTTTATGTTGCAAAATCAATCCACGAAATTTCCGACTGGCTGGCTTTCACTGTAAAGCTGGCTTTGCTGTGAGTAGAGATTTAGAACAGAGAAGCCAGCACCCTGGTTTTGACATGATGTAAGATCTCTTGTCATATGAGCGACACCTATACAGAATGACTGGAATACTTTCTAAACGCCGGAAAAAGTATCATGCGTTTCGGCAATGCCATTCTTATATGTTCAAACAAATTTTACCACATAGTAGAACACAAACAGGGCGAAAAGAACAGAAAACGAAATAATCTGACTTCATGGCCAAATGGGCTTTAATACTTGAAAAGATGTCGAACAGAAATGCCCTTAAACCTTGCTTTTAACGCCATTCCACGCCATAAATGGCTGTGAGACTTTATTGACTTTTTCCCAGGCGTACGTCATGCGGTAGCACTAGTGTTGATACCTAGGTCTGCCTTGACACGTATTCACTGACCCTCTCGTCTAACGTTTCATTTACTCACCTACCCCATCTAACTAATTGAAGTTCACCGTCAAACATGTTTTTTTGCTCAACTACACTGTATCAACACGGGCGCTGTACCAGACACCAGTCACAGCAAGCTGCGCTTTGTGAACATAAAATTGTATATGTGCAGTGTGTGCAGCTAACCTGAGCCAGGATGTTAAAATACACCAGTGGATTATAGAAGTACGCGAGTAACAGAATGTTTCTGGGCCACCATAAGGGTCAAGCCGCACTAGTTTTGTATTTCGTCTAAATGCATAGTTAGGGAAGATTGGTTAACCAACTTTGCAAGTGTGAAATTTAGGGCAAAGCTTCCAATTAGAAAGTTCTACACAAAATTTTAGAAAACATCCTATTCAGAAAAGTTCTACTGCTGCCTATTACACAATAATTATTCCGCGTACTAGAAGAAGCTCGCGAGGGAGAGAGAAGAAAAGAAGAACCCTGTCAACCTCGTTGCGATCCCGATGCTCTCAAACATAGTGCGTATGGAGAAAAGGTGCTTGAAACATAGTCCGCGGCCGCTGAGGTTTGTGAAATAGAAGCTATGATTTCGTGTTCTTCAGTCCACTTATCGCTATCATGAACCATCACACCTGCTTTTCTTGTCACTGCCAGCAAGACCGATCGCGAGCGTGAAGTTCGCTGCAAATGCCTGCGCCGCTCTTGCTCTCAAATCCTCTGTCACTTCCTCAGCGCCAGGACACCAAGCCAAAAACGTTAGTCCTCATGTACAGTACGTTTCAAAGCACCGCGGTTATTGTCTGGAAGCGGCTAGTTATGTGTTTTAAATCGAAGTTTTCGTTGCCTACCTCTCGTGATGCGATTTGGCCAGTTGTCGTCATCGGCTGTCTCGCCGAGCAGAAACTGTCGCTCAAGGGAGAAAGAAAATTACGTGCTTGATGGTTGATTCCGCAAGCGTTTGCCCCAGTGCAGAAGCCTCATGCATATCTGCCAAGGCTCCGGAATTTCTCTTACTCTTTACGAATTTTGACAATTTTTACGATTTCAAAATTTTTGCGTCAAGTTTTCAGCAATAATTATGTTTGCGACAATGTATCCTACGTCGGCCCCAGTACTTTCGTCGCGAGTCTGTTGGTGGTGAAAGGATGCGAAATGGGATGCTTTCTTCAGGCAAATTTGCACAAACAAGTTCTCCAAGCTGGTGAAATTGGCAACAGCTAAGTGGTAGAAAACGCCACAGTGATCTGGGAACAGTTCGTGTGTGTTTTTTTTTTTTTGGCAGTATCTGCTGTTTGAAGTTTGCTGCTACTCGGAGTGATTCGTCTGAAGGTAAATCATCGTTACATCGTGCGTATGTATCGCTGAAAGGACGTGCACTCAGGGCAAGCTTTAAAAAGAAAATGTGTGGTATTTTTCCCCTCCCCGTCCGCCTTCCTCTCCCACACCCTCTCCCACCTAGTTCAGGATTTTACGAATTCCAATATTCACGGGTTGGCATGTATGCCGACGTTCATCATAGCTTCGTTCACACCGACTCTAACAGGGCAGAGGGACTGCATTATTTTCTTTTTGATTTTCACGCAGAATAGTTTTTCTGTACGTGGAAAGATAAAAAGTGCTGAATCAGACATTTTCTTGTAAGCTCCGCAAGTTTCTCTTTAGACAATTGCTTGCTTGCTTGTTTGTTTGTTTGTTTATTCTTTAATTTAAATTGCGAAGTTGTTCATTCGTTTTTCACTATATTTATTGCATTCTTTTAGATAATGCAAAAATAATTGTGATTTGCTCCATAGAGTGGCCAACAGTCATCTGCATGCTATACGCACCGGTATACTTCCAGAACCTCGCCTAAATTTAGCAGGGACATGTTGTGTATTCCGTCCCAGTGGCGCTACAGATGCTGGGTATTAAGTTGACCGATGTCCCGCCGTGCTGGCTCAGTGGTTATGATGTTCTGTAATCTGAGCACGATGTCATGGATTCGATTCGCGGCCTATAGGCGGCCGTATTCTGATGAGAGCTGTAGTAAAAACGCTCTCACACTTATAGTTGCGTGAACTCTAAGCAAACTCAGGTGAACCAGATTAAACCGGAGCCCTTTCACACGACGTTACTATTGCACCAGTGTCGTTTTCGTACATTAAATTCAATCGGTAAAGTAGGCCGATGCTGCGATCTCACGATAAATCATCGGAGTTGTCGATGCCCCATCACATGCCTACGACTTTGCTCGCCAACTATGTATACCAGCCTCCGGAGCCAGATTACATATTTCTGTTCCCGCAATTCTCTCTCTCTCTCTCTGTCTCTCGACAAAATGTGTAAATCGATAAAATGAGATGTCCCACAGAATCACCACACAATTAACAAAATATGGTGCAGCTTGAAATATACCGTTTATTGCTGTATTTCGACAAATATTCACTTGCATTCATCCGCACGTATGCAAAGTGAATGCAATGTTATTACGTAAATTTGTTTTCTAAAGATGTTTAAGGCATTTAGGTTATGGGGACAATGCGTTTAACATTCAGTGCTGTGAAACTACCAACGATAGTTATGCTTGAAACAGCATCTATTTCACTAATCCCAAGAAACAGCCAAATGTGTCAGCGAAATCCTGATCCAGTGCACAATGGACGTTTCATGGCGTCAACGTGCTTTGCAAGATACCCACTTCATTTCTGAAGGTCTGAAGCTATAAGGACCACTCTTCATGAAGAAAGTTTAAGCAGACATTTATTAGTCCACAAACAAATGTTATGAAACAAAACACCGACAGCGCATGCCTTTTATGTTAAATCGACTCAATTAAATATTGCTATGGGGCGTTGCAGCAGCGAACGGTGATGAAAGGACCGACGAAGACGATGATGGCCGATAGTCGCGTGCACGGGCTCCATCTGCTATGGCTGTCTTCTGCCCATTGTATATGTCTTGTAAATATATTGTCAAGCGTCTTTTCTCCCCGTAACACTATTAGAAGTTCTGAACGATAACAGAAACCATAAAAAGATGCAATTTTTTTGGCGCGGTAGTGCACTACCTCCGTAATCGGCTCGCGCAAGAGACCGCGTTTGTACCAGAAAGCTTGTCTTTGTACATAGCGGTCGCCACCAGCGTTTCCAGTTAAACATTATGGTTACATAACCTGAAGTTACCGGGAAGTGCGAGAAGCTGACTCAGAGATATTTGAATGATATCACGTTCCACTCTTAAAGGCGAAGCTTAAGCATCTTCCATGTTTTTTGTCTCTAAAATGCAAGAAATTTAATTCAAATAATTTCAATATCTGTCTCATGAAAGCATTTCTGTGTTTTACATATGTGATTTGCATGAATATGAAAATATGAGTTGGCCTCGACAGCTAAAATTGAAGCTTCTCTTAAGCGAGTGGTTTTTTAGTTGGGCTCGGCTGCCAATGCATCGTTTAATTATGAAATAGTCACGGTAAATGCATAAACCCTGTACAAGCGCACGTCATTTTTTATGCTGCTTAATTCAAACGTTGGCTCGATCAGTGCGAGAAGTATGCGGATTGCGCACGCACTATAGTGGAGCGGTTCTGAGACTGCAGTGTGATAGAGATACTATCTCTGACCTGAAAAGTTAGTTTTATGGCTGTGAGAAGCGCGCTTCGAACTTTGTCACTTCTAAGTGAGGCGTGGCGCTTCGGCGAGTCTCGAAAAACAACTCATGACTGCGTCATTTCCTGTTATCATCATACAGTCACTTCAGGCACGTACCCAGGATATTTTTTAGGAGGAGGGGGGGGGGGGGGTACCTTTACTAGCACAAATATGAATAAGGCCCACCATTCGCCATAAACACACGTAAACCCGAAAAAGATAAGGGTGTATGTCACAGTTACGCCTGTGAGGTAGCATCTCCTTTACTTGACGAACAAGGGACCACATTTAAAGGACTAGCGCAAGAAAGAGGTATTTATTACAAGAGAAAAGCTGAGAGGTCGGCCTGAATCAATATTCTGATCTGCTACTCGGCGCAGGAAAGAAGCGAAGGAAGAACACTGCCAACAACAAGTAAGCAAGCGAAAGTGTAAAATAAAAATTTCTACTAGCGTTTTCTGAATTACCTCTGAAAGAATGATAGATAAATATATATTTGAGGAACAATCACAGTTCTTTGGAATCCCTCGTTTACTGCTCTGCCAAGTTAAGTGCCAAAGCCGACTCGCATTGTTATTTGAGAAGTTGCGTAACGATTCGTGGCCGCCATTCATCTATAACCGCGCAGAGCGCAGGACAGTGCGGTCCTAGACGTACTGCGCCCACCGCGGAAAGTTAGAAAAACACCCACATAAGCACAGCAGAGAAGTGGCTACGTCAGACGGCTCGACTGAGAAATGTAGGAGCGTCATTCAAAACACACGAAATCATTCTCAACTTCTGGCGGTGTTGTCTCTACCTCCCTTTTTAAATAAAAAGATGTTGATCCATGAATATTTTCACAAACAACGGTTAATTTTGTTAATTTTCGATTTTCCTTGCTGTTTGGGTGTTGTCTCGGCGGTCTTCCGTAGTAGGTCGCTTAAAATCTCCAACCCTTGCGACTCCTGTTTCTATTTACCAATTTTGCATGAAAAGTGCTGTACAATTAGGGAAAAGCCAGACGAGGTATACCGGGTGACATTCATATTGCTTAGGGATTTAACAGTTATTGCAGGGTTTCACAGTGGACACAGTTTTGTATGATTTTGTTTCCCACCTTATCTAACCCATATCACGGGTATATGGTTCCGAGGATCTGCCAGCATCGCGGCGAGCCGTCACTCGTGGAAATAGTGAAGCAAAAGGGAAAGTTAAATGCAACTAGCGTTTTGTACGGCCACAACTCATTCCACGAGTATACAGACCAGCTGACCACGAATTGAATTCCTTTCCTGGCCCTTGGATCAGTTTAAACAAAGAAGGTTGAACTAACGAAGCAACCGAGATGCGTGTGACCGTTGCAATAGATGGTGACAACTGAACGCATCTCGAGTTAATCGCGCGGGCACCGAATCGATGAGAAAACTGGCCTTCACACTCCAGGAGATGGCGATAACTACCACCATCCACAAGGATGAAAAAGGCAGCAAAATGTTGACCGCCGAATAGCTGTCAAGTCTCAAGATTGATCTGGCGGCGTTTTAGGAATGTGTCGAGTGAAAGTTGGAAGGGGGGGGGGGGGGGGGGGGAGTTATGCCACTGAATTTCGAAAAGGGCGGGGGATGCGGGCTCCTCCGAGCCCTCTCCTGGGTACGTGCCTGAATCATTTATCAATATATTCTTTGTGGAGGAGCCGAAAACACAGTGGCGGCATAAGCTGCTGGCCACTTCTGAGTAAATAAACTATTCAAGCTCGCTAAGACCCGATTTAACGTTACCGCGAGACTCGTTAATTTTATTTAAATTTCGACAGCATTTCCCCGTTAGTACTCTATTTCAGTTGGCAATGCAACAACCCCCAAACTACACTTCAAGTTGACGCTAAGTTCATGCAAAATGATCGCTTTTCCTACATTTTCGTTCTCAGACTTCAAAAAGAATCTAACCCGCCGTGGTTGCCCAGCGGCTATGGTGTCGGGCTGCTGAAAACGAGGTCGCGGTATCGAATCACGGCCACGGCGGCCGCATTTCCGATGGGGGCGAAATGCGAAAAAACCCGTGTACTTAGATTTAGGTGCATTTTAAAGAACCCCAGGTGGTCGAAATTTCCGGTGTCCTTCATTACGGCGTGCCTCATAATCAGAAAGTGGTTTCGGCACGTAAAACCTCATAATTTAATTTAACTTAAAAAGAATTTGACCCTGAGCCTTCTTGCCATTTCTCCTCACTTTCGCAGCAGACAATCCACAACGGGATTTTCTTTGCCTTGCGCAGAAGGGAAGAAGACTGGCGTTAGCAACAGTTGCAAATCATCAAAATTATTTCAGTGGAGCCGTAATTAATGACAAGGTTCCGTTAAGGCAAATGACATATTCACTGGGTGCGACTAGTCTAATATCTTCATAATCATACTAACAAAAAAAAACATAAGCTGTTCCATAATGCTCTTTAGGGTGATGGAATTGCTAAATTTACTAAAGCAACCATCTTAGACAATATGACGGCGCTTCTACTACGACACTTGACCTCCTTGATGGCAATAAAATTTGATTAAAACATTATTAGCTATACTACTTCAAACTGAAAGACGCGTTCGGAATTTCGCTTTCATGCGCTTCGTTCACTGCGCCAGCATTACTTAATGAGATATTATTTATTTAGTGAATGAGTCGTTAAGTGCCACAGAAATATTCGATTAGGTAAAGAAATGTCCACAGTATCCTGACTCGACTGCTTGTCTAATTCGCCGTGGGCCACACCACAAGGAGCTGAGGATGTTTAGGAACTCGCCGACTTAAGAGACAGTCAGGAGGGGGAACATAATGAGGCCTGAAGTTGACCCATTCGGCTCGCAACCTTCTGGCCAAGCGCAAAGTTTAAAAAGAAGCGAGTGGTTTTCTTTTATACTGTAGCAATAACCCCGAACACAACAGCAAAAAAGAAAAAAAGAAGTAAATAAACCTCGACACGCCGGTTGACAGGCATCACTTCTGAGGCCTCACGAGTACAGACGCCATTTGTCACTCATACAATACCGAGAAAACTACGAGGTGTCGCGGAACCAACTTGTAAGACGATTCGCATTTTGGACGCGTGTTATTCGTTGGAAAGACGAACGAGAGACCAAATAAAAAAACAAATATCCAACAGAAGCCTCCTTTTGACTGATGCCGACTGCCCGGCCTTTTAGTGTCTTTGCATTTTTTTTCTAGCTTCTCTCTGACAGCTTTCTTTCTTTCCTTCTCTTTCTCTCTCTCTTTCTTTCTTTCTTTCCTTCTTTCTTTCTCTCTTTCTTTATTTCTTTCTTTCTTTCTTATTATTCGCCTGGTCCTTTACGTAGTTTGGACGGAAGCTCTTTACTTGTGCGCGTTTCCCTTGGGTACATCATCAGAATTTGCTATTAGTTTGTACGTTTCTTTTCCTTGTTATCAACCATTGCTCGCATTTTTTTTTCTTTCAGTATCTTTTTCTTGTCTTTTTTTTTTCTTTTTCTCCTGTCACTCTCTCGTTCACTGGCAACGCTGACACTATAGGCGCTCCCTCAGACTCATCGCCCTAACCGTTTTCTGGAGGTGAGTGGAAGGAAATGCATCTTCGTGTTTTCCGACATGATTGCACTATACAGGCTCCTTCTTAAGTTTTTGAAATGATTTTGTGATAAAGTGAACTGTTTCACCGGGAGCGCACACTCTGCATGAAGTCAGTGGAGTTCTACCCTACCTCATCCCCATAACCCCCCCCCCCCCCCACCCGAAACAAAACAAAGAAGACAAAGAAACAAGACAAGACAAAGCGAAGAACGTACAGAAATCGTAATTTGAAGTTATTCGTTCACAACGTAAGCAAAAAAGAGAGAAAGAAAACATGCCAAATCAGAGTTTCAGCTGTTTTCCAGGTAGAGTACACATGATACGCTAGCCACCGAGCTACTGCAAGCAATCGTCGTTCGTGCTTAAAGTGCTCTTTACGCGGCGTCTGAGAGCCACTTGGTTCAGTTTTGAAACCGCCCCGTAACTGTAAAGATATGTTTCCCAGTCCTGTTGCTATGCTCCTGTAGCACACCGAGAGCTCCAAAGTCTATAAGAATATGAGAAGCACTGCCGTTTGCGTTATCTGAGTTTTCGATCAACGGAATTTAAAATGCGCGGGACACACGTACTAACGGCAAAATCCGTCGAAATTTTTGACAAGCACTCTACGTAAGTACGGTTTGGAGAAGCGCACATGTTTTACATACTGGACTTCTGTCGTAGAGTGAAAGCGACTTACGACTACGTCGGCTAGCTAGTTAAATATAGCCACCTTCAAAAGCGTCTGTTTAAGTACGCTGACGACTGCGAGCGAGGTTGAACTATACGTAAATAGGGCAACAACTATACCGTGTGTCCTAGATAACGTTAGCGAATGTATTCAAAGAAGAAAAGAAAGATTTAAAAAATCTCGGTGCAAGATATGATCATATGACCTACGGTGCTCGGTCGTCAGATGTCTGACGACCGAACATCGTCGGTATTAAGATGGTATATCGCATCGTGTTTTCTTAATTTTTTTTTTCATCTTCTTTGACTAACTTGGCTAACGTCAGCTGGGACACCCTATAAACGCCGATTGCTAAGACAACAGCAGCGATACCAATAAGATGAACGCGTGCTCAAGTCATTGTGTAAGACATGAATATATGCCGATAGAAGCACGATGTTATGCTTATACCTACGGTCGTAAAAAAGAAATACACACAACAAGACACCGTTGTTTAATTATGGATACATATATTTATAGCATAGAGCTGGCTTTCTTGCAATGCTAAACTGCTCAAAATATGGCATCCAGCTGGTACATTGTTAAGATGGTAATTGTTGCACAGCGCACTCGTTGTTCTTCCTTTCATGCATTAAATACGACAGGAAGAAATGCACAAAAAGAACAGGAACAAGGCATGGAGCACAATCATTTTGACAATGCGTTAAACCGATATAATGTGGCGCGCTTTGTGCATCGACCAAGACAACAACAATGTTTCTGGCTGCCGCACAGTGCTCGTGCTGACCTTAGCCTTGGATACAGTGTTGTACCATACTAACGGCGTCTGTAAATGCACTCTGGTAAATATAATATCACCGTAACGTTTTTGGTGGAGGCGCAGTTTTGACCAATTGTGCACCGGGGACCAACCAGACTGACACTTATAAGAAAGAGTTATAGTTCGTAGGAATGAGGGCATTGAATTATTTGCGTGGCTGTGTTTTCAAAGCGGAAACGATGTCATCCTGCCGGATTTCACAAAAGATGCACCTGGTGCCGGCCCCCATCTTCTATACAGGATTGGAACTCTATAGAGAGGCAAACACTCTGTCTTTTCTTATCTTGTTTTCATATCACGCTGTCACTGGAAAAACACAATGGTCATGGATGATCAGTAGAGTGCGGCACTAAGTGTTATACACGGGAACATAGGAAATGACTTACAATTTGACACCGCGGCAGCAGCACTGTGCGAGCTCTGAAATATCATGGACAAAACAAAATCCAAAGGGAAATTTTGAATAAGAACAGCAGTATTTGAAAGCCTTGCTCGAGGCATGCGACATACTAGTAGGCTTTGTAGAAAATTTATTCGTGATTTACTTTTAACTTGTATTTGAATTTACTTGTTAGCGTTCAATTTGACCACGATGGTAGCTGAAGGGCCATTGGTTCTGCAGGCAAGCCGTCCTTCAGTACCCTGAGGAGGGTAACATGACGTCATCGCGTTGTATTAATATTCTTATTTATTGAAAATTGTTGAGTAGCAAAAGAGAAAGCTTCCTTAGAGAAATCTGTATTTTATTTGTTCCCCATAGATGTCATAATTGGAAAAAACGCGTCATATTTAAGAGAACACAGTGGTACTTCTCAACAGGACGAATACATCACGCGATTAACATTCACTGCGGCCGCAGTGGTGGAGCGCCATCATAGTTGTGAATCGCCGAAGTCGCTGTCCTCATTTACAAGCACGCCAGATTTGAAAACAGAAATTACCTTCAACATGCATTGTCGCGAGACATTTTTGTTTCACAGCAGCATTACGCTCCAGATATTTTGCCTCTCTGAACGGTATGAATCCTATGGTGCCGTAAGCGATTTGTCATTTATTCCAAATAGAGATTAGTTTTTAGCCTTAGGGTGTCAACGGCTACTACTTTCTTTTTCTTTTGGTGAGATATGCGCTAGATGAGTATCGATAATTACAGGTAGAGCAAAACACCTTAAACAACACTGAAGCATAAAAAAAAAACACACACACACACACACAAAAGCTTTAGCGGCTTTGCACTACGTCCCAACTTCGCAAAAGCCCTCCTCGTGGTCGCACCTTTCGTCGCACATTCTTTTCGTAAGAAAAAAAAAACAAGTCAGCCGCAAAAGGTTTCCCGCCGTCAACAACCCACCACTGGCCAACTCTTCGGCTCACTCCTTTTGTCGTCGCAAGCCTCTGCAGCTACTTTCCCTCGGAACTCTGGTGCTCGTTCCCTTCGGGCGCGCAACAGCGTGCTCCAGCGCGTATCTCTTCCCCCGGGGCGCGACAAAACGAAAGCGGCAGAGGCGGGAGAGGGGCACCTGGTCCGTGCCAGCAGCGTGCCGTGGGGGGAAGACGCCCCTCCGGTGCGCGCGGGAGAAGCGCACCCGCGCGCTCCAGCGCCCTCGCGCACCGGGCCGCGGCGCGCGACCAATGGGAGGCGGCGCGGGACGGGACGGCGGCCCCATTCGAAGCGGCCGGAGAAGAGCGTCCGCGGCCGCAGTATGAGGAGCGCGCCGAGAGCGCGGCACGCCGCTTGTCTCCTGTGAATGGGGGCCCCCACGGCGCTCGTGTCCGGCGGCGGGCCGCCGGCCCTGCTGCTTGTCCTGGCGCTGGCGGCCACGGCAGCCGCGAGGGCCGCTCCCTCGTCGGCCTTCCTGAGCTCCATGTTCGCCGCGCAGACGCAGCAGGACCCGTGCTTCGACGAAATGAACAACCCGCGCCGGTGCATCCCGGACTTTGTGAACGCCGCGTTCGGCAAGGAGGTGCGCGTCAGCTCCGAGTGCGGCAACCCGCCGTCGCGCTACTGCGCCACGGCCACCGACGAGAAGGGCGAGATCGTGCGCAACTGCCAGATCTGCGACGCCGGCAACCCGAAGCGCCGGCACCCGGCCGCCTACCTGACCGACCTGAACAACCCGAACAACGTCACCTGCTGGATGTCCGAGCCGTTCCAGCAGCCGCTGCACAACGTGTCCCTCGTGCTCAGCCTGGGCAAGAAGTACGAGCTGACCTACGTGAGCCTGCAGTTCTGCGGCGCCAAGCCGGACTCCCTGGCCATCTACAAGAGCACCGACCACGGCCGCTCGTGGCAGCCGTTCCAGTTCTACTCGTCGCAGTGCCGCAAGATATACGGCCGCCCCAACCGCGCGTTGATCACGAAGGCCAACGAGCAGGAGCCGCTCTGCAGCGACCCGCAGTCGAGCACCGAGCAGCTCTCCGGCGCTCGCATCGCCTTCTCGACGCTCGAAGGGCGCCCGTCGGCCTACGAGTTCGACAGCAGCCCCGTGCTGCAGGAGTGGGTCACTGCCACCGACGTCAAGGTGGTCTTCAACCGGCTCACCAACTGGGCGCTGCCGGAGCCCGCCTCGGCCGACAACGAGACGCTGGTGCCGGCGCGCGACGCCTCCTACTACTACGCCGTGTCCGACTTCGCCGTGGGCGGCCGCTGCAAGTGCAACGGCCACGGCTCGCGCTGCGTCCAGAACAGGGACGGCCAGCTGGCCTGCGAGTGCAAGCACAACACCGCGGGCCGCGACTGCGAAAAGTGCAAGCCCTTCTACTACGACCGGCCGTGGGGGAGGGCCACGGCACACGACGCCCACGAGTGCGTCCGTAAGTACACCCAAAAGCACGCTTTCACCCGAAGCACTTTTTCCCGCTACCTCTTCTTTACATGTAGATGTGTCCATGCGTTCAACCCCCACCGATAAGAGCTGCATGAAGTTTGAACTGTTGAATGTTTGTGTGCGAGTTATCGTGATTCCGTTCACTGACGTGGGAGTTCTTCCCGAAGTGTTCTTCCCAGGTGAGAGCAAAATGAGGCTGAAGAATCCAAAGTCGTCATCTTGACAAACTGCAACATATGGCGTGGATGAGGGATGAATAACACAAAGATGCACGCGAAGCGCGCGAAATGCATGAGCAGACACTGTCTTACAACCTCACTAAGTTCACACGGCCGTTCTCCTAGACTCCTAGACTAATCGAAAGCAACAAAATAACGTAAGCAAGTGGAAGAGTGCTCTGCTTGTGCTTTGACTGCAGAACTGTCCAGTCACTTTTGAACTGTCCACCAATTCGCACAATGTTTATGCAGCGACAGGAAACTCTTTTGCTTATTTCGCGTATGTCTACCGTGGCACGTATTTGCAAGCAACATGCACCGTTCGTTCCGCATGATTATCCGCTTCCGCTCACTGTCAGCGGGGCGTGTCCTGTAGGATTACAGGGTGTCTTACTGCACACTTCCGTGCTTGCAGCGTTAAAGATTGTTACTTAAGCGATCTTTGAAAAATTTAAACTTTAAAAACAATATACAATAAGGATTCTTGTCAGTGACGTCGCAGCAACTGGTAAACAGAAAAAAAAGAAGTTTTACGCTTTACATTAATGCCGCATATTAAGTTAATAAGCTGCAATTTTGAAAACAATAATAGTCACCGTGTTATTAATATAACTGTAGGAACTTGTTCTTTTTTTACTGTCGATACTAGAACTTTTTTTTTATCTGCGGACCCAAACGCATAAATTTAAACGCGAGTCTTTTTTGCGCACTGTACTAAATGTTTTTAGCACAAGCCAGACATGTCTGAGCCAGAAACCCGGGTCCAGGCTGCCCACGTCCGAATTGATAGTAAATAGACAGGGTAGTTTAGTTTTTAACACTAATCACAGCTGTCGGACGCGCGTTACAGTATTGCGTATACAGTCACGGTATACAGTATACAGTACAGTATATATAGTACAGTAAACAGTACAATATAAACAGTATACAGTACAGCATATGTACAGTATATACAGTATACAGTACAGTATGTATACAGTATATGCAGTATACAGTCACATAGCTGCGTGTACGCAGCTATGTGACTAGTCTTTTTGATTTTGTCACCTAACATTTAGTTATTATTTACTTCTTCAGACTTGTCTTACATCAGAGCTGCTTGTCGTCAGTCTGGCACACTCGAGGCATAATATGCTTCCATTTTTCTGGTTCATTGTAGAAAATTTACACAGCGCTTGGTATGGAAAGCACAGTGAGAGAGAGAGAGAGAATGAAGAGGAAAGGCAGGGAGGTTAACCAGATATGAGTCTCCGGTTTGCTACCCTACACTGGGGATAGGGGATAGGGGTTAGAAAGATGACAGAGAGAGAAAGGAAAAAAAAAACGAACGCGCACACATGGAGACACATACACAAAAGGCGTTCCAGTTAAAGTCGTTCACACAGGCCGGTAGATCGCAAGAAGCGCAAAAGCGCTTGCACGGCCTTCTTCTGTGACGGTAGGTCCTTTCGATGTTGCAGAATTCTTTTTTCAGATAGCGGTTGGTCGTCCAGTTGGTCTAGTTCCTGGCTGAGGCATGCCCTCTGTGGACTGTACTCCGGGCAGGTGCACAAAATATGGCCAATTGATTCTTCATGGCCGCAGTGGTCACAGGTTGGGGTGTCGGTCATCCCTATGCGGAAGGCATAGGCTTTAGTAAAGGCAACGCCCAACCAAAGTCGATATAAAAGCGTGGCGTCTCTACGGCGAAGCTGTGATGGCGCTCGAAGACTTAATGTTGGATCAAGTGAGTGCAGTCGCGGATTTCTTAAATGTGGCTCATTCCATTGCGACGCGGTGCACTGCCGAGCAAGTAGGCGGAGCTTCCGTGCAGCGTCAGTTCTAGAAAGAGGAATGGGGACGTAGCGCTCCTCAGTATGGGCTGAGCGGGCAGCGTGATCCGCCCGTTCATTGCCGACAATCCCGCAGTGACTTGGAAGCCACTGAAAGGTTATGTCGTGGCCTGCATCACTGATATGGTGTAATGTCTCTGTAATATGGAATATTAGTTGTTCGTGCGGTCCGCGTCGTAGAGGTGACAGTAGAGACTGCAGTGCCGCCTTCGAGTCACAGAATATAGTCCATTTGTGTGGCGGTTCATCACCAATGTGATGAAGAGCAGTAAAGAGCGCTGCGAGCTCTGCTGCTGTCGATGTTGTCGCGTGGGTCGTCTTAAATTTGATTGTTGTAGCTTTCGCTGGTATGACGATTGCCGCCGCGGAGCTGCTTGGAAGGACAGATCCATCAGTGTAAATATGCGTAGAGTCACGGTAGTTCTCGTACAAATATAGTAGCGTGAGCTGTCTAAGGGCTGGTGATGACAGATCAGCTTTTTTCGAGATACCAGGTATTGCGAGGTTGATTTTCGGCTGAGCGAGGCACCATGGAGGGATCGAAGGTCTCGCAGCCGGAGTGAAACAAGCTGGCAATGATTCATCATATGCAGTTATCGTTTGGCTGAAAGATGTGTGTGGCCTGTCCGCTGGTAGAGAGGCTAAATGGTGACGAGGAGTCCTGGCTAGATGCCTTATATGGGTCCTGAGTACTTCAATGTCAATGTGGGTCTTGACAAGGTGGTCTCTAGCGATTGCTATCGTAGCCACTGTTGAAGCACTCTGAGGCAGGCCTAGATAGATCCGGAGCACTTGACCCTGAAGACTTTGTATAGTGCGTAGATTCGTTTTGCCTGTGTTGATTATTGCTGGCAAGCTGTATCGCAGAAATCCCAGAAAAAGCACCCTGTACAGTTGTAACATGGCACTAGGCGACATTCCCCAGGTCTTGCCAGCGAAAAATTTGAACAGGTGGCATATGCCTGTCAACCGTTTTTTCACGTAAGATATGTGTGGGCTCCATGACAAGTCCCTGTCGATTATGACACCTAGAAACTTGTACGATCGGACCCGTCGTATTACTTGGCCATTTATCGTTACACTGTAGTTTGCCATGGGTTTGCGCGTAAATGGCACTAGTGCGCATTTCTCGGAGGAAATTTCCAGGCCTCGACTACGGAGGTAGACAGCAGTTTGTGTCGCGGCTTTCTGAATTCTCGCTCGCAGCTGTAGGCGTGTTACCGCAGATGTCCATATGCAGATGTCATCCGCGTACATTGATAGCCTGACTGTGGTTGGCACGTGCTCAAGGAGAGCAATTAGTGTTAGATTAAATAACACGGGGCTAAGTACACCGCCCTGGGGGACTCCGCGGTAGCTATAATGTAGAGAAGTATGGCCTTCCTCGGTGCTTACAAAGAAGGATCGCATGGATAGATAGCTCCGTATCCATTGAAACATCCGACCACCCACTCCTACCTCTGCGAGTGCAGAGAGGATGGCTTCATGCGTAACGTTGTCATACGCCCCTTTAACGTCGAGGAATAAGGATGCGCAGAGACGCTTACGGCGTTTCTCATCTTGAATGTAGGTGACCAGGTCGAGGACGTTATCGATCGATGATCGACCGCGTCGGAAGCCCGCCATGGCATCTGGGTAGGTGTTGTGGTACTCCAAGTACCACTCCAGGCGTCCTAGGATCATCCTCTCCATTACTTTGCCCACACAGCTCGCCAAAGCGATAGGGCGATATGATGAGAGCTCCAACGGCGACTTGCCAGGCTTCAGCAGTGGAACAAGGCGACTTGTCTTCTAGGTTGTTGGTAGCGTGCCATTCCTCCAAGATTCATTGTACACCTCAAGAAGAACCCCTCTCGCTCGCTCCCCCAGGTGACACAGAGCTCGGTTGGAAATTCCGTCAGGTCCTGGCGCTGATGTGCGGCTACACAAAGCTAATGCTGCCTTAAGTTCGTGGATCGAGAATGGTAGATCCAACCGGTGATCACGTGGTGGCGGACAGCTGCTCGAAGGCGATGGAATGTTGGTAGCTGTGAGTTGGCCGGATAATCTGGCGCAGAAATCCTCTGCCACGTCAATCTCCGATCTCTTTTGAGAGAGGGCAAGTGCCTTGAATGGGAATCGCTGTACGGGAAGTGTCCGCAGTCCGCGCACCGTTCTCCATAGTTGCGATAAAGGCTTGCGTGGATCTAGCGACTCACAGAAGGCAGCCCAACGTTGCGATTCGAGCTTGTCTAACCGGCGCTGTATCTTCTTTTGCGTGCGCCTGGCGGTCCGTAGATCATCCATTGTTTTCGTACGTCGGTATCTTCGTTCAGCACGTCGTCTGATTGCTCGAAGTCGTTCTAGTTCCACATCATAATCATTAAGTTTCGAGGAGCATGTTAGAGTACGCATAGTGTCTTGCACCACGCTCTTGATGGCCTCTTCCAAGTCGAAAGATGGATTGGCGTCGCAGTGTTCTTCCATAATAGACTGAAATTTAGGCCAGTCCACTCTTTGGATCGTATCCCGTATTTTGGAAGCGGTCAATCCTCTGATCTTGATGTACGTGGGGATATGGTCGCTTCCGTGCGTCTCTATGTCCGCAAACCACCCTGCACGCCTGACTAGGCTTCGTGAGACGAAAGCCAAGTCAAGACAGCTGCTGTACGTGGAGCCACGCAAGAACGTAGGACTTCCATCATTCAGCAGCCAAAGTTCATTACTGGAGGCGAAAGATACCAGAGCTCTGCCTCTTGCGTTGATGATCGGACTTCCCCAGAGTGTATGATGGGCGTTGAAATCTCCAGTGATGACCCAGGGATTGGAACTTGAGGAAAGGATGTCTCGTAGTCTTTTGTAATCAAATCGACTTGACGGAGATAGGTAGGCGCCTACAAAAGTGAAGGCCAGATTCTTTTTCCTTACGTTGAGGCATATATATTGATTACTGTCATTAGGTGGTACAGGCTGATGAGTGTAGGTGAGGTCACGGCGAATGAACACCAAAACCTTACTGTTTTCATAAACAGCTGACGACATAAATGATTCATATCCAGAAAGCCTGATTTTGTTCGATAAGTTCGGCTCGCAAATGACGATAATGGGAAACATATTGGCGAACACGAAGCGACGGAAATCCGAAAGGCGCGCTCTGAGTCCGCGGGCATTCCACTGAAAAATAGCTGCTTGTCGGACCTCTTCCCTAAAAGACCGTGGCTGTGGAGCCATGATCTACTCAAGGGTTGCAAGCACCGGACTCAGGGCGTCCAGTACTTGAAGCGCACTTCTGGCAGACGGTGTGTGCATGTTGCTTAGCAGCACGCGAATGGCATTCATTAAAGGCCTAATAAGTGCTATCACTTGCTCATCTGTTTTCCGCGACTCCTCGGATACAGCACCTTGCTGTACTGGGGGCGGCTTCTTCTGCGGCTCTTCTGGCGGTCGTATACGTGGAAGTGGCGGCCATTCCTTTGTGGAGAGAGATCTGGCAGTTTGCTCCCTTCCAACATTGGTGATCGGAGTGCTGGAAACGTCCGCTGATGATGATGCTTGACGAGGGGACTTTTCCTGAAAGCTTGATGTTTTCCGCCGTGAAGACCGTTGTCGGTGACGTCGTCTTCGCCGTACTTTCACAGCGGCCTCTTTGTGGGTAGAGTTGTCTCTCACCATTTGCTTAAGAATGGTGAACTCTTTCTTGATCTGGGGACAGTCTTTGGAAGAGGCGCAGTGATCACCTTGACAGTTCGGGCACTTGAACGTGGTTGCGCTGCAGTTGTCTTCTGAGTGGGGTTCGGCACATCGAGGGCACACGGCCGAATTTCTGCAAACACCCTTCACATGTCCAATCTTCTGACAATTGAAGCATTGCATTGGTCTTGGAATAAATGGTCGAACCTGGTGGCGAAAGTGGCCGACCTTCACGTAGGGTGGAAGGCAGTCGCCTTTGAAGGTTATCTTCACACAACGTGTGTTGCCGAGGCGACTAACATGCACAATCACGTTGTGTTCGCTTGCTGGTTTTATGAGAATTGGGAGGTCCGCATTAGATATTTCATTGTCAATGTCATAGATGACTCCAGTTATTGTGGCACCATTCGTTGGCACGATGGATCGGACCTTGATGTTTCCCAGCTGCGTTACATGTTGTAGTATGGTCAGTGCACTCGGGTTCATCACATCGATTGCCAGGATGTTTCGTCTAGTATTTATCCTAACATCCTTGATCTCATTTGGCACGGTGTTCTCTAGATACACGGAGAGTGCTTGCCTGTTGAGGACGCGCAGGTTGTCGGTAGCGTTCTGTGGCACAAACAGGATGGAGTGAGGCCATCGCTGAGGAGCTGTTTTCACAGTGGTCGAGCTGGACGCCGAAGATGAGTTGATAATTCTTCGTTTGGCCTTGCGGTACTGGACAAGTCGAAAGCTGTCCTCCGAGGACTCGTCACCTGATGCGCAGTACAGCTCCGTGTCCTCGCTACCACTCGACGTACTTCCTCGCTTCCTCGAACCGATGTCCGCGGGTGAACGGGAACCGGGAGGATCCTCGGGGTGTTGTACATCCATCACCGCGATGGAGGGGGCGGTAGACCCCACAGGTGCAGTAAGAAGTCCAGAAAAACACAGAGACGGGCGAGATGTGTTCCGCAAGAGAAGCACTTCGTCTTCCTCCCCCCGAAAGCACAGTGAAAAATCCGAAATACCTATAAGGACATTTAATGACTGAAATTAAAAGGAATGTTCAACTCTGGACTGGGAAATGACGTCAATACATGTATTATGAATTTACAACTGACCGAGTCTTTATTTCACGTGTTTTAACAAAAAAATCACGATTATACTTAAGGATAGAAAGTTGGGCGAGTTGGCACCGTAACATGACACATGTCCATGTCACTTCGCGCTACAATCCAAGATCATATACTTTAGGAATTCTAATGAGCACCTGTGATTATAATTTAAAATGGACTTCTTATTTCTGCGCCCACACAAGCATTTCAATCTTCGCCGTTATCCAATGTAGGCGTGATCACAAAACCTGCCACGTTTCTTTCCCGATCCGTCTTGCAGGCGTCTTGCACGTTGATTACAAACACTAAAGAATTATCGCTTAAAGCGCGACTAATGGCTTTGTGACACTTGCGAGAAATGGATCACCTTCATTCATCTTGTTCTGACAGCTTGGCATCAAGTACGTAAGCGAAGGTGGCATAGCTGCAAACAGCTGGAAGCTTCGACCATAATTAGATTGGCCTGTGGCAATTATTAAAGCTCATTAAAGGAACACAAATCCTATTTAGAAACGTTTATTCGTAATGTGAACAGCTTGTACGTGTTTCGTGACGGCGAACGCGCCACTGAACAAGCAATTAAGTGCCTGAAAAAATAAGCTGCGCCTGCATGGTCGCAAAAACGGACCCGATAGTGTTTCTGTATGCCACGATTCTCGTGTCTAAATTGCGTGTCGCTTTGAACGAACGCTCCAAAAAGATATAATAATAAATGGCGAGAAAGAACTAACGGAAATGAAGGAGTCCCAATATACTTAATCGAGTAAAGGCCATGGATACAAAGCCAAATGACACCGTAGTAAGGAACGTTCGGAAAAATTGAGGAACATTAGCTTCTTTTCATCGTGTAAAGTATTCAGTAAGTGTATAGGAGGGAAAGTTTGCGATTATTCACATATTTTATTAAAGGAAGAAGGTTTATTTTGGCCTCGGTGTATGCTGGGTTTGTATGATTGCTCTTTCCTTATTGGTTACTTGTCCAGCAGCGGCAGCATTCGAGCTGGGAAATCGCTGTCCTATAAGACGGAGCTTTGCTATTAGTTTGAATTTGAATAAAGGGAAAATCAGACATCCACCCGCACGTAGCAATTGCTACAAAGTTTGAGTTCATTACGTTCGAAATTTGAATTTGATCATGTATAAGCAAGGTGCAAGGTTTCATCATTGCCGAATTATTCCTATATGCATATACGACGTACGGTCACCCCCAACTAAACCAACTTCAGCCTTCGTTCAGAACGCAGGCCGGCACAGCTTCTGTTAATGTATCTTACTCGTGCAACGAAATAACATCAAGGAATAAGCAGCGCAGTTCCAATATAATGAGCAACAGTAAATCGCTCCCAAGGGCTTCATGCTGTCCATTTTACCTGTTTCTCAACTCTTCATTCCCTAAGAGTAGTACTACGCATGACTACATGTAGCTGTTCTTTCCAAGAGACAGCATTCTCTCATTCGCTGTCATCTGTGTACGATGAAGCTTCTAGCCAGCACCTTCTACGATATTTTTTTATCGAATCTGCTACAGGATATGTAGTGAGAAGAAAAGAGTCACACTGTCTCTGTCAGTGCCCAAACCGCACAGACTGCTTCCGTGAAGTCGCGGGACACGGTTATGTGCGCCGCCCGTGACGATAAATCACTCACTATACCGCGCTTCCTCGTCGCGTGTACAAGAGACGACCGTTTTTGCCCCGCGAACGTTTGTTTCTGCAGGGGCAACGTTTTATGACTTGCTACTGGGAGTCAGAAATATGAGTCACAAACCGCGGTGCCATCATCGCAAGTGGCTTTTATCTTATTTTCCTTATTCTTCATTTGCTTTCTTTTTTTGTGTGTGTCTGTTCATCTCTTTTTCTTTTCTTTCTTCTTCCGTTTCTATTCGCGCGCACCAGAACATCGTCGCAGTTCTCTGCTGTTTCTGTGCAGATAACGAATAGTATATATGGTGCCAAGTTTACGAGCAACAGCAGCAGCTCGCATTGTCTCTTTCGGGCAGAAGCACTCGTAAGTCAGCGACGCCGGGACGAAACTGCGAACCCGTTGCGAAGTTTCCTTTCCTTCTTTTTTTTTTTTTTTTGGTGTGGGCGGCATTGTCGGACATCTCCCATAAGCTATAACTATACGGGTGGCGTCTAACATTGCTCCTTCCCCGACACCTCGCGCCCTTTTACGTTTCATAACTCAACAGGGAAAAAGGGCCATTACAGGCTGTCCACGGTGTCAGCTATAACGGCATGTACGCAAGGTGATGTGCAGACCCGGAGAGACGGGAACGCCGTGAGGCGAAGCACAGGTACTCGTGATTTGCAACTATCAGTGGCTAAAGGCTGAGGAAAGCTTGTCTGCCTGCTTTCTTTATGTCCCTGCTTAAAAAGCCCCTCATGACTGGCTGAACAAATTACGCTTCTTTATTGCTTTGTTTTCAGCGGGTATCACTGATCGGTTGAATCTATTTGTTAGTTCTTATTTAGTTTCCTATATGCAGTAAGAAACGAAGAAATTTATGCACGCTTTACAAGAGCGAGCACTGAGAATCCTCGAGAGAGAGAGAGAGAGAGAGAGAGAGAGAGAAAGTAGAATTCAGGAAGGCAGGGAAAAGAATTCAGGAAGGCAGAGAATCCTTGAGCGTGCGTCGTATGTTAGAGGTGATAATGCAAAACATGCATTAAACAATATGGAAACAGAAAAAAAAAGAAATGGAAACGAAGACGGGAAAGCAAAGGTCGCAAGTGACTTGAAAAGTTCTAAAGAATGATTAATCTCGCAGTTCATCACGTTTTCAGAGAACCATGATGTTGACGAAGAAAATGAGTGCTAAGATTGTGCAATAGCTATGGGCACACGGTATTCGCGCTTCAAGTACGAGTAGAGACCGCTAAACCTTTCTCGTTTATTTTATTTTCTCTTTATCCGTATATTCCCGTAGGGAGCTGCTGCTACTCTACTGATCATGTTACAGCAACAACTCGCCCTCCTTTAGAACACTCGGAATTTCGCGGCACCCGATATTATATATGTCCGTCCATAAACGCTGTTTCGATTATTACCACTCCGAACACGCATGCGCGACAACAGGGGGGAGAGGCTTCCCATTCACTGTCATCTGTTCGTCTCCTCTTCTTCGACGGCAACGAGCGTTTACATTCAAGCCGCGTACTTGCAGGTACTTACGGAGACATCACTCTTACATCTAACCTGTCTTTCTCTCTCCCTTCCCCACAAAACACTCACACGCGCAGACACCGACAGACAGAGAGAGAACGTAGCCCGGTTCGAGCAACCGGCCGGCAGCCCGGCCCAAAAGTGCAACCTCGCCACGGCCTTGTCGGTCCGGCATTGGAGAACACAGACGCGCGGTATAGCCAGGCACGCGGGGCGTAAGCCGGTTTCGCGCACCTAAAAAACGCCGTCGAAGAGCTCCGCACACTCACGCACCACTGTGCGATGCGCACTAAGCAATTGAGCAGCGGCCGAACCAACCGAGTGGCCGGGCATTTAATGATACTGTCGTGGTTAGCTCCCCCCCCCCCCCCCAACCCCGCGGCCCTTTCCTTTTCTCCCTCGACCACTTTCTTTCCACCGAACTTTCGAACGCTTTCTTTCTTTCTTTCTTTCTTTCTTTCTTTCTTTCTTTCTTTCTTTCTTTCTTTTCGAGTCTCCAGTTCATGCTGGTACACGTACGCACCTGCAAGAGCGCTGCAAGCCGCCTTCCCGTCGGCCACTTATCCAGGAGGGAGCCGCTCGTAGTGCCTTAAATATCTACTCGGCTTAAGCGGGAGGGAGGTGCCGTTTTCATCTGTTTCCAGAGAGGAGAAGTGCATCGGTGAGAGAGAGAGAGAGATCCAAAGTTACGCTACACGAGTACGTTTTGCACGGTTTGTTTCCTAACGACGACCACGACGCTGGATTGTTGCCCTCGGCAGCGCGTTCAACGCGAGCGTAGGCAGGGAAGCCCGGCGTTCTTCGCGGAGCACAATGACGGACTCGGAAAAGATTAATGGCCCACGCCGCTCATGTTGTTGTTCTCGCCGAGCCGTTGCTTCCACGCAATGTCTGAATGGTAGAGCCAAGCAGGCGTATATATACGCTAACGGGTGATGCGTGGGGGGTCGTGTGGTCCTTCGCAATTTCACGCGCGCGCGCGAGTGAATGAAGGGCTGTGTGATTATACGTGCGAGATGTTCTGGCTTCTTTAGGGGTGCCCAAAAAGAGGAGCTGGCCGCGATACTAGTTGGCGTTTAGCCGAGCAAGATTCGTTCACAGGGGCGAGTACGTCCGCCTGCAATTCGTCCACGTGCACTTGGTGTGGGATGACGGCAACGGAAATTCGGTCCTGGCAACAACAAAACATTACAAAAAAAAGTGATGCACTCTGGCGAGTTCAAGACTCGCACACAAAGTAAGAAATAAAGAAAGGGAGAAAAAAGGGGACATATCCTATTCCGAGCTATGTGTACGCATTGACACGTGAAGTTCTTTAAACGCGTTGGTCTACGTGTATCACGAATGTGACTGCTTTGTGAGTACGGCGTCCTCAGAATATTCGCCGTCTGTATCCCCCAGGATGTCGCCCGTCCACATACATACATACATACATACATACATACATACATACATACATACATACATACATACATACATACATACATACATACATACATACATACATACATACATACATACATACATACATACCATCACGGAAGATGCGAAGCGATCGGGTTCTCGCTTCAAAACGACTCGACTCCCTGTCGACTTCAAAGGACGGAAGGCGCCGCAGGCTCGTCGCCTCCCCCGCAGCGGGCGGCTTCTTCACCGGCAGCCGCGATGCCTCCGGAAGGAGGATCGAACAAAGACGCGATTCAGGTGCACGGCTGTCGGCGGCGGCCCCGTCAAGGCCGGCGCGTCCCCGCAGCAGCCAGCGATGAGTCAGCCTGCGAGGAACGGGAGACGGCGGCGCACAAGAGCCGCGTGCGGCGATTCACCACCTCGCGACGCTGCCCCGCGGGACCCGGGAGGAGAGGACTTCAACCTCGAAATTGCTCTCCCGCCTCACTCGCTGTCTAGCGGTGGCCCGGTGTCGCCCTTTCTTTTTTTTTTTTCGCCAGCCGCGCGGCCGTCGCTGCGAAAGCGCGTCCAAACGAGAAGTCCGCGGTGGCAGAGCGGCCGGGCGCTCTGCTACCGTTCTGGAGAATCGCCAGCCGGGTCGCGGGTGGGCGAGCGGCGCTCTCGCGAGCTCGCCGACCGGCTTAACGCTTGGCACTGATTATAAACATAGGGAGACGCCGACTTTGTGACGACTCGGATCGCTGTCGCCGCATTCACTTGTCACCTGTAATGCCTACTTCATTCGTTTTTGAGCCTCATTCTCGATGCCCGTGTCACTCTCAGCTGATTGTTGTGCCCTCGTCCGCTTCCTCGATCACGTACGTAGAAATGCCGGGAATTCTTCGGGCTGGAAGCTACGTTGCTGACAACGAATTTATTTGCAGTTGTCTTGTATACATTCTTGAGATATCGGCTTGATGTGATTCTTCGGGCTGTTTCGTGTTCGCTATCATACGAGGCTGCAAAGGCATTAACCGTCGCTTCATTGTCCGGCATCACGTTCAATTTCTTCGGATCTCTGGTGAAACTGGCACAACTGGAAACGAGGTATAGCCGACCGAATACTGGCTGCTGCTCACTGCTTGACACTCGTCACCCACCTGGAATTCATCCTATTTGACCGCGTGAGAAAGCGGATACCTTCTAACTTCCAATACTGTGACGCACCAGAGATTCCTATGTGGAGAAATACCTGACGGTTTCTATCCGTAATATAAAGCACAGTGCGGCCATTTACGCGAGAAGTTGAAATAATTTGTCAGACGTACTTCTTTTATAACCAGAACATACTTTACATTTGCATGCCCTGCCAAGCACGGATGTGCTCTCACAGCCCTTCGGGATTTCCTTGTGATCAGCAGTCTATAATTAATTTGATTTGTATACATTTCATTTACTATGCGCTACACTTTGTTGCGAAATATACTCACATGAACAATGCGACATTCGTGCGTGCTTGCGTGTGTTAGACAAGAAAAATATTATATTGTTCGTCAGTAGAATGTATATAGCTACATCGCGTTGGCTTAATATAATATGACAGCAATATTGGGTAACTTCTGTCGAAACAGCCTGCAATCGGCCTTTTTATTTATCGAGTGGGTTTATGAACATAATAGATAGGGGGGCTACCTAGCCCGTGGCCTGCCCGTACATACGATCTGATATAACCCAAGAAGAGAGCACGTCTTCAGTAACACGTCTACAGTAACACGTAAAAACCTCACTTGGCACGGCGTCACCTGTTACGTGCTTACACGAGTGACTCGGAAGCAGAAACAAATCAGGTTGCTTTGAAGCTACGAATACATCAGCACGCCACTGGTCCAGCTATGCCAAACAGTTGTACTCTTACGTTTGATGCGTCGAAGAGGGAAGTCTCCGTAAAAGCACCTATATAGAGCCGCACTGTATACGGGCCCTGCCATAGGGTACCCCCATAGATCATGCTATACGCCACCTGAAATGATGACGTGCACGCATCGTTTGCTGGCTGCTACATGGCACTATCGTTGCCGGGGCGCAGGCTTCATAACTCAGGAGTTACGCGGAGGAACACCGCGACACACTCAAACAAAGGCAAACGGAGAAAGACAAACAGGCGAGTGTGAAACTCTAGTGCCAGTGCCGACGGGGAAAGAAAGAAAGAAAGAAAGAAAGAAAGAAAGAAAGAAAGAAAGAAAGAAAGAAAGAAAGAAAGAAAGGAAGAAAGAAAGAAAGAAAGAAAGAAGGAAAGAAAGGGAAAAAGAAGGGAAGAACACGTATGCACGTACACGTTGCACTTATACACACACGCTCATATATACACAAACACGCACGTACCAAACAAATGCACGCGAAGTGTGTATATCAGAGAGCCAACAAGCGTGTACGCATATCCGCTGCAGCCGGCTTGCGCAACGGGACACCCGTGCGTGCAGGTAAATCAGTAAGAGGACCGCGGCAGCGCCTGTAAACACAATCAGTGGTAATGAGCCACGTGCGGGACGACGCCGGCTTTGCGCCATAAGTCAGCTGGCCGCGACAACAACGGCACGTCGCCGAGGAAGCTCCATTTGCATGGACTGCGCGCCGCAGCCAGCCCGGCATCCTTGCGCGAGCGATGGCCGTGCGAGAGCGCGTGCGTGTACACGTGTGCTCGCTGCACTATACTGCGCAGTATATATAGCGGCATGACGTGCCAGCGCGCGAACACTCCCCCTTCCCCTCACCGTTCACCCTTCCTCTTTGCCTGCCCCCACGCGAGGGCCTTAAATCCCCATCAGACTTTTCACGACGTCTTTGTTTGCTTTGTTGTGCGCACGGGAGGGAGACATTCATCAATTACGGCAGGCCCTCGCGCGTGCATGCACGCACGCGCAACAGCGGCTGCAGCGCATCGTACACTCGATGCATCGCCTCTCTCTCACCAACATTTTTTTCCTGCGCGCTGTGATGCGGAGTGGCGCTGTATCTCCCGCTTAGTCCATAAGTTGTACAAAGGGACTCCTTGCTTTGCTTCAGCAAGGTGCCTAAGGGTGGCTACCTTTCGTCTGCGTTAATGTTGCTCGCGAGCGGTACAGCCTCGACGAGTTAAGTAACCGGTTCCGATGGTCACTCTGTGAGCATTGTTTCTGTACCGTGAGCTGCGATGTAAATAGCAGATACTATTTCTTAGCAAGTTATGTCATATCGTTTTTTTTTTCTTTGTCGTCTTCTTTTTTCTTTCTTTTTTCTTTTTGTTCAGCTGATTAATACGGCAGTTTTTCACAGTGAGCGAGACTGATATCACTCTCCTAGCCAGGAACTGCGATGTAGACTTAGAGGCATGAATTCGTTCACGATCGAGTTTAGCTGTACTTCATCTTTTCTGATAGGAAAATAAGTTAGTTAACCACTGTTAGCCGTTACTTATACATACCATTGCGTCAGTGTGTATTCTTCCCCCTCCCTCCCTCCCTCTCGTTCTCTCTCTATTTTTTGTAGTTGCTCTGGAGCGTGCAGCAGTTAATCGCGTCGAGGCAGCGAGTCTCAGCATATATCGAAGTATCGAACCAGTTCATGATAAACGCGATCACCCGTTGCGTTTATCTATTTTATACGGACACAATAAATGTTTTTTATTTCTCTCTCTCTCAAGCTCAATGTACTATATATACGTCGTATCAGCATACTTTAGAAGAGTAGTGTCGTGCGAGAAAGTACAAACATAAGTTGTTACAAAGGAATAAATAAAAAAAGAAATTAACGATAAAGAAGCCTCGTGAATAATCAAAACAAAATAAACGGTTTTATATAGAGAGAAATAGAAACGAGGGAAAAGAACTTCGCACTGCAGAGAGAACGCGCGTCGCTCAAGAAGATTCAAAGCCCGCCTTCCCTAACGAGAACTTGTCGCTGTGCTATGCTATAACTAGGCGCACGCACAACTACACTTTAGAACGCCGAGTAAAACTTTTTTTTTTTACTCGAAGCCGATTGCTACTTTGCGTATCGTTCCCATATCAGCGGAGTCATCCCTTCCTTCCGTTTAGATCTGCATTATGACTGCTCGTACGACCTAATGATTTCTCTCGGGCAGTTTCGCAGTGCGACCGTCTGCACGCATCCGGCAGCAGACGTCGCTTGCGCGCGCATACACATATATAGCTAACGTGTATATAGCTCGCCGAAAAGTGCACGCCGTACGCGGCCGTAAAAGAAGTCACTGCACTCCGCTCTGGCCGTTTCCCACGTGCGCACCCCCATAGTGCCGAGCCGGCAGACGACGCGCCGCAGCGTACGATTCCGCAGCGGAAGTAAAACTGTCTCGCAGCACTGACGTACATAATATCCCTTTACGTGAAGCGAGCGCTCGCTCTCGCGTAAGTACAGCGATACTCACGCCCACACATACATTACAGACGCACACATACGCTCACTATATAGTCGTCTCCGTGTGCACTGTATATACGTAGTGTAGGCTCCCGATGGTCTCCTTTTATCTTGCTTTCGGACGCCAAGGCGCAAAGTATACGATAAGAAGAAGTGAAAGATTGAAGCGCGGGTCTTTTCCCGGGGCTGCGCCGACCGGCCGGATCCACGATTCCCGCGCAAGCCTGGCCGAATCGCGAAAGAGATATAAAGTTCTTGCCCGTGTGGAAGCAAATATCGACGGACTTCCTAGAAGAGCGAGTCTGCTATGTGGCTCTCCCATGCGCGCATGCGGGGGAATTTACGACTCCGACCATTCGGCAAACTGCGGCCGAATGAGCGACAAGCTTGCGCGAGATACAAGCCGCGCGCCGCCGTGTCGGCTGTGGCGGTGAGAAATGTATCTTACGCTGAGGCTGGGCAGCGCGGTCTCCGAATTTCTCGCTCGCGGCTTCCGTGCGCCGTTGCGGCAGGTCTGCTTGTTTCTGCTCCGTGCGTCCGGCTTGCGCTGTGCGCACATTTGTATGCACGTCGCGATACGAGGAATCGGACGGCGCGCGAAACGTCATACTGGCTGCGCAAGCGGGAAACGGTTAGACGCATAAGGCATGTATGACTCCGCCGGAGGAGACACGTGTTAACATCTATCACGGCCCGTATTCGTAAACCTTCTCTTGCGTGAGAACTCTCCCTGATTGGCTGGTGCTCTGGTGCCCTGCACACGTGATGCAAGCGGCATGATAACGAAACGCCACTTGGCCGGCATTTACATGGAAGAAGAGTTTTGCGAATGCGAGCCCAGAATGCGCGCACGTCAACGTGGTGTTACGAAAGTCATTTGTCTATATCAAATTACTTTTATAACTTGAACATGTCGACTTTGTTTGAGTGAAACGAGGTCATTTATTTTGATTGAGAGAATTTAATATTTGTCTCATGGACAAATGTGTATGCGTGTGTGTGTGCACGTGTGCTACATTGCAAAGGACAAATAACTGTAGACTTCAATTCTTCACTTTCGTGCCCTTTCTCAGTGGTGTGTTTTGAATCCTTTGTAGAAAGAAAGTACATTTATTATACAGGTATCACGAACATGTAGACGGAGCGCCAAGAGAACGGCAATTATAGTCAAGCCCGCATGTAATGAAACTACCCTTAAAATGGGATTGATTCGTTATATCCAAGAATTCGTAATAGGGGAAGTTTTTCTACATATGGTGACAATGTGACGTAGGTTCATTATGAAAAGGCCAGTCAGTCCATGCAACTTCATTCTACCATCGCGAACGTGCGCAACTCTTTTTTTTTTCTTTAGCGGGAATAACGTTCACCTACAAGGGCATTGCTGCGGACAAACTGGCACGAATCGTGCTGTGTAAATGACGTGTCCATCTCTGGTGGTTATGCTTTTTTTTTGTTCTTCTATAAGCCAAAACACACTGACATAATGACAGCCATCTTATAGTGGCCAATTGCGTGAGGCTGCTTGCAAGGGAATGGAGAAGCTTGCAAGGCAGTGGAGAAGGGAATGAAATGGCCATCTTAGGGGGAAGAAAAAAAGTAAAGGTAAATGGACGATGTACGGTGCGAAAGAAATGTGAGACGGGAGCCGCCTCGCAGTGCAATATGAGCTCGCTCAAATTCGTTGGGTGCCTGAGTATACTCCAGTGAGGCCTGAAACACAAATGGAGCGGCAAGTCGTTAAGACGGCTGTGAGAGCGAAATCTAAGACTTTTCCACATTCCGGAAACCACTAACGGCCCCGGGAGGGCTGTAAATGTGTTCGGTGATGACGGCGAATAACCAGGCTGTGCGTACGGCACAGGTACGCGAATGAGCCATGAAAGTTAACCTTCACATGCACATTTAAGCGTTTTCTCTGCTTAATCAATAAGCAGCTTTAATGTTATGGTGGCCATGCCATTTATTTCTACATATTCAAAAAATTGATGTAATAACGATGAAACAGCTGTGCGTTTTCTAGAGAAATGATTTTACATTGTTTGCAAGGTGTTTACGAAAAATTCAATGCTGGGCAGCTGTCGTACTTTTTTTTTTTTTCACCGGCAACATGATGTTAAACTCTAGGAGAGTGTGTTGGGAGGCTTGGTAAGGCATTATTTCGTGAACGATATGGACGAGACACCGAGGTAGAAGAACACGGGACGAGCGCAGATTGCGTTCGTCCTGTCTTCTTCTAGCTCGGCATCTCGTCCCTAGCGCACTTAAAGTTCACGAAACACTAGTAAAGGGGATCCAGCGGGTGTAAAAAATATTGCGATCATATGTAATAAGCTTGTAGTTAAGTAAAGTCTACCAGTTTACTTATAAATCATTAACTTTAAGCAGTCGCACCGGTTGCCCATTTGAAAACATCCAATGTTTAAAGACATGCTCATTTGCTTAAAACGCTGAGTCTAGCCTAGCTTCCGAGGTAACGGTCTCCGGATTAGGCAGCAGAGCACTATGGTGATCCATGTAAAGTTCGCAGAGAGAGAGTGAGATCAGATGCAAAAGGTTGGTGATATTAACCGGAAGACAAACATCCAGTTTGCTACTCTGCGCTGGAGAAGGGGTAAGTGATGACAGAAAACTCCAAAGAGAACAGCACATGCAAGGAGAGAGAATGCCGAAATTCACGAAGAATCTTTTTTGGAAAAAATTATACGTGGAGCATCTAGTTTACCGTCTACATTTTGTGTACTAAAATTTTGGAAGTGGTGCTAGTTCAGTCATCATACCCAGGAATGTTGTACATTGGCCCGGGGCCATCTGTCGAACTTCACCGCAATGCACTAGCGTAACACTTGGGCACCATTTTCAAACACACACACGCATATATATATATATTTCAAAAGGCCGCTTGAATTGCAACAAATTTCAGTTAGCGACGTCGAGAGAGTGCACCTTTCTAATAGCATGCTTATTTACGGCGCTTATTCGTAATTTTCCTGCTGCGTTATAGCGGTGTTTTAATCCTGACCAAAATTCTGTTTTACCGCATCAAGGACGTTACGACTAAGAGCCGTAGATACTGATGTTAACAAAAGGGCGTGCCCTCTCCTTGTTGCTAACTGAAAGTTTTTAAAAATTCTGGTGGCCTTCTTAAATATCAATCTCTTTAAAATGATGTCTTCCGAGTTACGCAGGTGCACTGCGGTGACGCTCGACAGATACACGAAGGGGTAATGTTCAAAATTCCTTTACCTGTGCTAATGAGAACGAACAGCGCTGGTGAGTTAATTATTGGCCCTGATTTCTATATGAACCCCTAACCTCATGGTTGAAAAGCTATGCAGTGAAACTTTAGCCAACTATAGCGCCCTTATTTGGGATAACAAACACGTGTGTTGCAGAAATCACATTCCTTATTGGCGCCCGTTTAAGTTCATTCTTTCAATGTTTATTTTAGAAGAAAAAAAAAAGGAAGGGGTGTAAAAGGAAGCAATGTGTAAAAAGATTTGCTTTTTACGGTCTCTTAAAAGCTGTCACCTGCGATACACTCCCGCGTCTTTATTAAACTAAATGCAGCGCTCGTCATCTCGTCGTTGGGTCGCACAGTTGCGACCCCGTTCCGTTGGTGTATGCACGAAACACGCAAAGCAGAAACCCACGCTGAAGCACCGTGCAGCGAGAGCTTCCACGCGCACCACTGGCTGTCCCTTTTCGGGGCAAAAAGCCCTCCGGCCGAGTCGCCACCCCGCCTCTTCCCGTCCCCTCCTTTCCGCAGCTGTTGCCCCTAAATTAATTCTCGCACCACTGGACGTCCGCTTCCTCGGCGAGAATATTATAAAGCGTGCGCAATGGGCACTTACACGGGAGGAAAAATGAAGGGAACGTATAACATGTAGGTGACGGAGAGGTGGCGTGAAGAGGATGCGGGCCAGAGGAAGCGACGCGATGTCGGCTGCCGCGTGGCCCCACCATCGCGTGCTTGTTTGTGTGTACGACAGGGGACGGAGAGGGAGAGGGAGGAGGCAGGAAAGGGGGCTGCGTTGTAGTCGTAGCAGATCCGGCGCGCGTCGTTTGTAACGTTTAAAAGATTAAGACGTGTCAGTGCGTGGACGGCGACCGGCGGCGCACGATGAGGGGAGCGGTGGAAGAGGGGCGCGAGGTATGATGAGAGGCGGGAGGCAGCTCGGACCGACAGGCAGCCAGCGGATGTACGGATGCCTCCACCCCCCCCCCCCCCCCCTCCTCCACTGCTGCTGTTCCTTCTTGTACTGTTTTAGAGCCGACGCTCGAGAAGCCGGGGCGACGGAGAAGCCGCGGCCTCTTGTGGCCCCGTGTCGCTTCGGCGCGCTACGGGGCTGCACCGCTCGCTCCGTGCAGTGCCTGGAGAAGCCGACCCCATGGGTGGTCCGAACGCTTCCACGCGCATGGTTGCCTGCTTGGCTGCCTGCGTTTGTGCGGGCTTTCTCGGACCGCATAAACGCATAGCATAGGCGCCGCGTGACGGCGCCTTTGGGTCGCCGCGAGCTGCTGGCTCGCACAACGAAGGAAGTGCCTCCCGAGGAGCTGCTTAGGCCTGGCGAGGGATCGGCGCGATGAGCGCAGTTCCGATACGGCACGTTTCCGTTGGTTATCGTTCCGTTTTTCTTTATATTCTTTCTCTAAGAAAGCGCCGAAAGAAATGCGCTGCTGTTTGTAGACAGATATAAAAAAAAGATAAGAAAATAACCGACAGGATAGGATCTAGGTGGGCCTTAGATGTGACACAAAAAGCCGTCTTAGAACTGACTGCCTTCAGACTGTTCTGAAAACGTGGGCAATCTTGTATTGCGTGGCGTCGCAGATAAAGAGCACCGCAAGTGGAGCCTAAATATATTTCGGAGTCATTAGCTTGCGCCTCTGAAACACTATCACAGGCTGCTGCGACACTGCGTCCTGGCAAGTTGCCCGGCACATGCTGCAAGGGACGTAATGGAGAAAGAATGGCGATAGCGGTGTCTGAGAGAGATTGCGCGTTTTGCCTTTCTTTTCGTTGTCCCTTTGTAGCAATGGCTAGCAAACACTAGTAATTGTGCAAGACGTTTTGTTTGTCATCGTCGAGTTTCCAATCTGAGGTGCTTTGAAAGACAGACGCGTAGAGTTTACATCTACATACGTGGACGTCTAACTTGAGCAGACGAATGCCGAGTGCAGCTGGTGT
This sequence comes from Dermacentor albipictus, assembly GCF_038994185.2. Lineage (NCBI taxonomy): Eukaryota > Metazoa > Arthropoda > Arachnida > Ixodida > Ixodidae > Dermacentor > Dermacentor albipictus. The sequence continues at coordinate 406,073,339 of NC_091821.1, forward strand.
AAGGGAGTGGGGTCCTTCTTCCTTCTGCTTACTCGATGAATTTAGAAGGTAAGAACAACAATGGAGGTCGGAGGGTGAGGTGCCGTGGATTCCCACTATAGACCGCCTTAACATTTGACGCCTCTGCCCTGCCACCTAATCACCCCATAAATAAATTTTGTCTCAATATACCCGGAGTGTCATACTTTCACGTGCTTTCGACATGAGTGATACGCGCTTCTTCTTGTTGGTGTATGTGAAAAGACGTATTCACTATAACGTGTAGCGTAGGACAAGAAAATTTCCTTCTTCTCGTTGAACTAGCCTGCGAGAAACATAAAGCCGACGCAATGTCCTCATTGCACGTCTGCAAACCTTATGCAGATGCTCCCGCATTAAACTGTATTGTTTAATCGTAAACTGTATGGGAACCTTTTTACTCCAGGCATTTTTGGAAAGCGATGAAATTAAAACCTCGTCTGACACAGCCTCCCGGCTTCTTCGATCATTTGTCCCGATGATGCCTACTATATATACTGTCACCGATGGACTCGTACGTGCAACCGTCGAGAACAATAGAATGTGGCAAGAGGGGTTTGCTGGTAGTTATTATCTAAATGAAAAGTGCACGCAAGGCGAACTGATATTATTTTTCGAATGCCCAGCTTCAGTCGTTTACTCTTTCCCGTGATTCTTCCGTGGCACAGAATAGTGTCGAAATTTAACGCTGTGGGTGTCTCTCTCTAGCCTTGTCAGCTTTCATCCCGGCTGCTCCTGTGTGCACTTTTCTCGGGACCACCAGAGGAAACATTGATTTATTTTTCCATTTATAGGAAAGTGAATACGTGAAAGTAATAACGCGTATGTGTTAATGCACTAAACAAAGCCCGAGGACGCCTAAGCACTGCTTGTGAGTTGTGAATCCGAAAACATTAATGTCCAATTGAACACCTCTGAGAGGTCCTCCGAGTTTTGCGCTGCGAGTAATGTACCATAGCGGTACGTGCTGCCCGAGCCAGCAAGCAGCAGCAGCCTGCGGTGTCAACGCCGCAAGCCACCGACGTCCAGCAGCCACCAAGCCGGGCGGGCGCGAGCAGCAGCTAAGTTCAGCGGGGATGAGAGAGAGAGAGAGAGAGATACGGACTGCGCGTAAGCTCCCGAGAGCGAGTGCGAGGGTGACGTGGTGACGTGGCGTCGCGGCCGTGCCCTTTCCCCTCACGCAACACCTGACGCGCTAGCGAGGCAGCAGGTGTTCCTTTCCGCCCACCTTGCTACGTCGAGGCGCGCTCGTGACGTGGCGTCACGTCCTGTGGGATTTTAGGTGCCGTTTCGCTGCTACAGACGACAGACGCTGGCTTTTTCACTCAGTGGGCCATTTGACGCTTTCGCGTCAATAAGTTTCCGTGTCTGGAAACGTGAAAACCACGCGGTTCTGTTTCAAATATGTCTTACCAACTCGCCCAGACGTCTGTTTTAATGGGCCTGTATGTCGCCCATATAACTCGGCCTGGCGAAATCGCACACGTCGAGACGCAAACTAGTTGATTTTGTTCGCTTTCTCACTTTTTAACAGGCATAGGCGGGCTAGTTGGTGGTCGATATTGGAATGCATCATGTAACCGCGCAAACAACAAAGGACAAAGAAGGAAACGCACAGGATAGGCGCAGAATTCCGCGCCTGTCCTGTGTGTTTTCCTCTTTGTCCTTTGTTGTTTGCGTGGTTACATGATGCATTCCAATATCGCTTTCTCACACGCGTCGTATAAGCGCACGATCAGAAAAAACACAAACGAATGGTCAACGCGCACTCATGAACAATCGAATTCTCGTATAACACCTTTGATCCTGTGATTCCTCACGGGGTGGTAATCCAGTAGTCGGTGGTATTTTCTCACCAGCTTCACGAATCGGTTGTTTTATGAAACCACTCCGCAGGCTCTTCGTATATGAACGATTCGCGGAAGATTCCTTAAATTATTCGAAACCCGATGGCATGCCGAAGTTGTGACCAGGCATCGCTTAACCTATGCAATGCGTCCTCACTTTATGTATCATGTCGTAGACCACAGAACAGGTATGAAACCTATAGCGTGATAAGTGATATTGTCTTAAATTCACAAACGAGCTAGAATTCCGCGACATGTGTTGCTGGCCGGACTCGCCCGGATCTCCGTTGCGAGCGTCGACGTCACACGCGTATACACGGACGCATCGCGAGACTTGTCACATGAGGCAGAAACGACGTCCATGCGAGGAGGTCTGCCGGAGATAGACGTCCCGCGCAGCTCGGTTATATATACGGACAAAGACGCGCGCGCTTTCGAGGCGACACGAAAGAAAGAATGAGGAGGAGGAGGAGGAGGAGGAGGAGGAGGAGGAGGAGGAGGGCCTGACAAATTCCTTGTCGGACAGACGTCGCAGAGACAAAGGAAGGCTACTGCACGGGACATCCGTCTTCGGGAGCTTCGCTTTCACGGTCGCCCGAATACGCTTGCCTGCCTTCTTTTTTAATCATTTTGTCATACTACGTAGCGGTACAAAATGCGAATTATACTGTATCTCGCTAGAACAGGACAGTGCTGATAAGGTTAGAGCGTGCTTCGTGCTATCCAACGCGAAAGTGTTCAAACGTGAACGAACTTTGTGACTGACCAGCGACATACCACTGGACAGTAGCGTTGACCAAGGGTACTGTACCCTAAGAACCAGGCGCCAATAGTGAACCGCTGGGAAGCGGAAATAGGCTTTTGTGAGTTCGGTCTGTGGTAGGCTAGAGCACGCGCTATGTGCACTGCAGCTTCCGCAATATTGCACGCTTTTGATGAGACAGCTGGGGTATAAATCGCTCCCATGAGTTTTCTTTTGCTCTGCATGCCTCGTACATCGACGCGGTCTTCAAAGGAACCGGGCACGCATGGAAGCGGCCCGCGTTGGCTGTTTCGCGGAACGGTTGTGCCAGCGTTTCTTCTTTGCGTCAGCAAAGAAATGAAAAGAAAGGAAAAGCCGTGCAACGTACCCTTTTGGCTCGGCTCTCTTTAAGAGATGATACGGACAAAAGGGGAATTCCCGGGTCGTTCACGCCTGAGCCGTTCAGTTCTTCAGATATTTGACGCTCTTTAGTTTCACTGCATGGTAAATTAGAAGAAAAGGAAGTGCAAAGTGAGAACAACAGGAAGAGAGAAAGAAAAGCAAAATCTGCGAGAATAGCGGCTTCCTCGAATTGTGGCGTAATTCAGCTCAGCAGAATGAGTTTGCCAGGAATCTGAATCCGGCCAACAGGTAAATTACCCAGAGACCACCCGAATGGCTAAGGCTTTATACGGAGAATCGAAAAATTTGCCCCCGTGAATCGCGGCGGAAAATGGAATTACCATAGAAAATGGAATGCTGCGGACAGTGAAGAGAGAATAGCTGCTCATCTGACGTGCCTATGTGTGCTGCTTATTAATTTGCTCGCCTGTGCTGCTTTACAGTCTTTTGTGTATAGGGATAGATCGTATTGACGCCACATAGCTTTGCATGAATTCAGAGTTAACGATGGGTTAAGATCACAGCAGGAACGTTAACTAACGGTTAACCAGTGTCGCGCCCGGCTGGCTGCCCTGCACTTGGTCAGAGAGCAAAGAGCGCCTAGATTACGAAGTTTCTGGTGGGCACAAGGTTGTATGGGTACCCGCAATGCTATAGCAAGCCAGCCTTTCCTTCTCCCTTTTATCTCGCTCTCGCTCTCTCAATCAGTAGCATGGTGTTCGGGTACCCTAATATAAAGCTCTGCATAAAAAAATATAGAGAAAGACGCTAAGTTTGTTTGCGTGGCGAGAAGGTGACGTTAATGGAGTCAAGTTTATCATACGTGCATTTTTTTTTTCGGCGCGTGACTGGTCACCTTACGCACGAAAGATTTAGAGAGAGATGAAATCATATAGAAGTTTATTGGGAGTGCAAGTACTCGTTTTTTTTTTCGCGTTTATTTAAGTACAAGTAGTGAAAGTTGGACGACCTTTTAGCTATGCAGCGTGCACGCAACAAATGAGGGCACAAAGGCAAAGGTAACACGCAAGCGTATTTAAGTACATATTTCTTCCAGGAAGCGCCGCTTCATTTAACTCCTTTTAACTCGTATCTTCTCCTTCGCTCCCGTAAGCTGCCGTTCCACCTTATCTCCGTTGACGCGTCGAAAAAGCTCTCGAAGCGAGTACAGCGGGCACGAAACGAAAGAAACGAGCTAGGGGACGACGCTATAGAGCGAAACAAAACAGTAAACACGAGAGCTTGCGCCGAGCGTTTTGTGTCGGATCGGAACATTCCATCACGGCGCTCAGATTCATCGCCGGCTGGCTGATGCCAGCCTGCATTCCTCGAGAGTCTGCGATTCTGCGCCTCGCCGTGAAACGCACACAAAGGGGAGACGGAGCCTTTCGCGCAGCGTCGGACTCGCTGCGTGGTCCGCGGAGACGCGGTTCCTGGGAAGACGACGACGGCAGCGCGCTCGCGATCTGCTGGTCACGTATAGCGGAGCGCACACGCGGCTTGCCCCCTCCTCGCCCTCCTCCTCTCCACCAGCTTCCGTCCGCCCAACTTATTTCGCCGAACCGGAGAATTCCTGCGACCACGACTCGCGCGGGTCCGGTGCGTACGCGGCGATCGTGCGCCGTGCGCGTGGCGGTGGAATCTGCGCTTCGGTTCCGACCCGCGCAATGAGTTCCCCCGAGAATAGTGTGGCCCCGTTCAATTTGCAAAATACTGCCGCGGACTGGGATGAGACGAGCGCTGTTCTTAGAGCTGCGGTCTGCTGACTGCCTATGTACGGACCTCGCGAACGTGGTAAGACAAAATTGAGAAGCGGATACGAGTTTCATCACTTTAATTTGTTTCCTGCATGGCCAAATTTTGTACGAAGCGGTGGAATGTCGCTTATCTTAACAAAAGTGATAACGGAGCTCACCGTAGTGCCATATTACTGGTTGCCTGCCCTGTCAAGTTCACCCCCCACACGCCATGTTTTACCGGAGTGAACAGGAGCACTGCGAAAGGAACCTTTCGTTTGGGAGTGTCCGCAATGTCCCATTGGGTCCTTTAAGCTTTGGGTTGAAGCCCAAAGTAAGTATTCAATTTCACGTAGGTATTCAGGTTCATGGGGTAAGCATTCAATTTCATGTTGCGTAACAGTCACAGTGCAGCCTATAACGTACTGGGAAGTATAAGCCTCTCAATATCCTGTAATTTATAGGTACTGTTCGGTCATACAGGCATCTATAGTTATTAAAGAGGATGTAAGTGTCCCTTGTCGGCTCTTGGTGGTCCTTGCTGTGAGATGTGTTGTCCAACGTCCAACATGCGTATAATGCCACGCTTGTTGGATGCTTTCTGGCTCGAATTCTGGCTTCAAGACATATCACAGTGACGTCTTTTACGGAGACTTCTCAGCTGCGTTCGCTACGGTCGTGGAGTGGTGCATTGTTGCCTCAAAATCTTTCTGCCGTCGTTCTCTCTCTCTCTCTCTCTCTCTCTCTGCGCCTAACAGCACTGATAAAGCACTCCCAAACAAAGCCTGCTTTGACAGTGATGCAGGGTGACGTTGGAGCCGGCAATGAGAGAGGGAGGTAGATGGCCCGGCTGGCCCGAAAGGGCACTTTAGCGACGCCCGACTTGAAACCCTATATCGTATAACTATTCCAATATGTTTCTATTCCAATCTCCTGACGTCAAATTTACGTAACCCCCGACTCAAGCATCGGGTGGTTACCTACAGTGTTGCCTGAACCACCCAATCAAACGCTCTCCTCGTTCCTAAAAGGAGGTCACTTTTGTTTGCTTTTAAAACGAATAACATTGCCTGCATTCAGCGGTTTTTCTTGTCTAAGTGGCTGTCAAGAGGCGAGGCGTACACTCAAGTAGAGGGCGTTCCGATGGGGCCGAGCCTGCACACTGAAAATAGATAACCAAATGACGACGGAGGTGCCGCCGCCTGCGATTGGTCCGCTATGCCTTACTTAGCTTGCGGTGGCTGGTTGACAGTTGCGGCGGCGTGCAACGGAAGGTTAAGAATGCCGCTGAAACGGATCCTCAGCAAAGTTGGGAGAGTGATGTCGTAAACATGCCGAAAGTGCTCGGTAGCGTTACACGGCCACGCAAAAAGTTTTATTATACGTAAATAAACCCATGCTCCCCGGTATGTGCGAGTAACGGTTGCTTGAGTGATCGGCGGCAGCCGTCTTTTATTCCTTTCGTAACGTGGCAGTCTCCAACTATTCGGAAAAAAAAATCTGTTTTATTCGGCATATTAACGCATCTTTAACGCGTACACATTGACGCGATGAGTTTTCGTGGTTTTGTGCAGCCTGAAAATGTTTGACCAATAGCAGAGGGCTAATGGCAAAAAGGCGTCGAATCAAAAATAATTATTCTTCTTTTGTTCGGTCGAATCATGTATAATCAGTGTGTATACGTCATATCAGATGGGGATCTATCGTGGTTTTCGTGACGCCACATGACAGACAGGCGAAGTGGCAGTGGCCCAGAAAAGTTTTTGAGCAATCGTGCAGGGCTGGTCGCAGGATCGGAATGGAAAAATTTGGAATAGCTTTACGTTATAGCGCCCCTGAAACGGACAACTGATTCACAGATTGTTCGCACTCCATTTGTGAATGTGGCATATTATATGCGAAACCCTTAAAATCACCGTGCGCATGGTCTGGGGTTATATTCTCGGTTGGCCATGGATTTCGGGGATATCAATTTCAGTGCGGATCCTTTGTAGAAGTCAGCAGACAAAGTGGCCGTCGCTCATACGAGATACCACGGTGAACGTTTAACGTCACGAAAAGGTGAGAGTATATACTTCTGTTATTTATCGGCCGAGAGTGCAGGACCTCAGCACGGCTGTCGCAAATACCGCTTCGATCTTTGTTCGAGACTGCAATTTCATTTTGTTCTCCTTCTTTTTTTTTCTTTTTTTTGCCAACTGCTAACGGCAACACAAATAGCCTGAGTGCATAACTAGTTATAACATTCCGGTGTGTGTATTTATGTTTCTGCATCAGCATATTAATTACCACTTTTCAGTTCTGTAAGCTCGAACAGACAGGCGCTAGCACCGGCTCCGCGTAAAGGACATCATACGCGGTGCTACATGGGGGAAACGCTTCCCGTGGCAGAAACAACTCAATCAGTCTGGCGTAATGCGGGGGGCCGAGCGGGCGCTGCGAGCTATCCGGCCTCAGGTATATAACTCAATCACCGCACGTACACACGCTGCGCAGCCAATTCGTCTAGTTGATACGCACGTCCACGACGTGGGGCAGGCGCACACGCGCCTTCCATCGGCTAATATGCAAATGATACACCTTTATTTTACCGCCCCTCATTCCAACAAACGAGAACAACTCGCGCTGCGGCGCGTATTAAATGACCGCGCAACGAGTAACCGCGGCGTGTTTCGAAATGCGAAGGCGGGAGCGTATGCAACCTACCTCGTTATTACCAGCAGTATGGCCGTAACAAATCAGCCGAGGAAAATGAACGCCGAGTTTTATGTTTCTGCTTTTAAGTGTACACGTTCTGTCTGGGCGTGCAAAATGCGTTCCGAAGGACGTCGCACGTCCCCAACTCCACGCAGCGCGTCTTGCGGTATGGAAAAAAAAAACAATTACAAGGCCTCACCTGAAAAAAATACACACACACACACACACACACACACACACACACACACACACACACACACACACACACACACACACACACACACACACACACACACACACACACACACACACACACACACACACACACACACACACACACACACATGCCAACTGTGAAGCCACTCCTTCGCCATTGGCAAACGGAAGCGAACGAAGCTGTCCGCTATGAGAATAAATGAGCGAACGGTTGGCGAGGCGCGCGCACACGCTATACACACGTATACGTTTCAAGGTGAGCTATGTCGTTTCTCAACATTGGAGGAAAACCTAATGGCTCGCGAGATGCTAATGGGTCGGTCGTGTATTTGCGTGTCTCTCGCGTTCCTCCGCGAATTCCGAGGCGGCGCGCTCGAATAACGAGCAGAGAAAATAAGCCAGCCGGCCAACCGGTGCACGTCGGTCCGTTTGCGATGAACGTTGTGCTGCCACCGCCGACGGCACCGTGCGCTGTACGCTGTAGGTTTCTCGGCGCCAAACACATTCGCGAGGAAGTGACCCGAATATGAAGCAGAGAAGTCGATACGCGGATATGGCCGTCGATTTGCCAAATGCCCGGTCATTAGGAGAGCGCGCGCGCGATGCCCGGCTAAATACTCAGCGGGGAAGAGCTCGTTCGCGATTTTCTTGCTTGTTTATGTCATTTTGTTTGACGCCCGAGCGAAGTAGGCTGTACTACTTAAAAGGTTTTCACGCCCGTGGAAAGAAGGCTGGTATAACTTGTAGAAGGAGAGGAGGGCGTCATAAATAACGTGGCCGTGAGAACCAACCTCGAGATTCAGTTAAAGCGTATACAGGAAGCACGTATAGGGCAGAATAAACACGTTCGTTTAAGGCAGAAAGCTGGGCTAGTTGGTGGTTATCCGTATAAGGGGACATAGCACTAGCGCGTAAAGAAAGGACACAAACAGGAACATGAAAAAGACACGCCGAACGCTAGACATCAACTGGCTTTATCCTCAGGAGGACACGAATATATATACGCAAAAAGACGCGTGCTACTACATGATCAATCCCTGAAGCGCATGCACAATGGCACCCTAAAGCCAGTTGACGTCTAGCGTTTGGTGTGTCTTTTTCATGTTCCTGTCTGTGTCCTTTTTTACGCGCTACTGCAATATCCTCTTAAACATGGTCATCATTGTGTAAGGCAGCACCTGCCTTAAAATAATCGCGGTAAGAGAAGGCTTGTAGCTGCAAGTAATTGAAATGTCGCTAACAGTACTTGACATAGAGTATATAAAAATGGCCTGTAACATGTGTTCTTGGGCACGCTACCGATACGTATATATATATTTACACTATAACTTCTTAATATCCTAATGCCATGAGAGTTAACGCGCCTCGCAATAACTTGTCACTGAAGAGAGAGAGAGAGAGAGCAAATGATAAAGGAAAGGTAGGGAGGTTAACCAGGACTGAGCCCGGTTGGCTACCCTACACTGGGGAAAGGGAAAAGGGGACGGAAAGATTAAAAGAAGAAGAGCAAGTCCACTTGGGATATCGTTCGGTCACTCAGTCCGGATCACAGACGCTGACTCAGTCCGGTAGCCTTCAAATATCGCAGCAGAGCTTTTGTGGCCTTTTGTAGCTGCGATATGTGAGGCCATGGTCCCAAGATCTTCTTCAAGGTGAACGGTGTTCTATCCAGCTGATTGAGAGCTGTGCAGAGGTCATGTCTTTCGTTTTGAAAAGATGGGCAGTAGCACAGTAGATGTTCTATAGTTTCCTCCGCACCACAGGCATTACACTGAAGATGAAGGTATATACCTCGGACGTTGACCAACCAGGAGCGCGCTCATGCGATTGCGTTCACGTTATCGCGCTTGTCCCTCCAGCACCGGATAACTGCTTGAAACTTCCACTCCGGTTCCGTATTACTATGACACAGACTGTAGTGTATCGGTACATCGGAGTAACAGCCCGAGAAATTAGTTACAACCAATCACGAAACATCACATTGTCAGTAGCAGTCCCCGCTTGCGGACAAAAGCTTTTCTATAAGCGAGGGAGAGAGAGAAAGAGAAAGAAAAGAAAGGCAGGGAGGTTAATCAGGTCGCACTTGGTTTACTACCTTACACTAAGCGAGGGGGAAGGCGGCAGGAAAGGGAAAAGAAAAGAAATATTAAGGGATGAGCGCACAAACGTACAGGAGCATTTGCTTCACGCTCAAAGAGGTTCGCGGAGCTCAGTCGTCTTTAAAAAGTGCATCGGGACTCTGGAGGCTTTCTGTGCCAATGACGATAGGGTCCATGGTCACGATATTTTTTTTTTTATATCACGAACCCTCTCTCGTTCAGTCGGATTGCAGCAGCACGCAAGGACTGTCGTTTGTCATCGAAAGAAGAACAACAGATGATGAGTTGTTCTACATGGCCTCGTCGCAATCACCGAAGTTTATCTTGTATAGATGAATTGCACGCCCACAACCACAGGCCCAGCTTTTGTACGCCACGACTAAAGGCTATCCTGTCATCCACGTAGTAAAAGACGCAGCGCGAGCTTTCCTCCGATGTGTCCGCAACAGTGAAGCGGTCGCCACACGCACTTCCGCGTTTCGATGCCGCGCCTGTTTCGCGGCGGGCGTTCAAAAGAGTTCGCGCCTGCACGCGTAGAGCGTGTTCGGGTTGCAGGTCACGCTTCTCAACTCGCACTTCTCGACTCCGCGAAACGCTGGAAAGTGTGAGGAAATTGCAGAAGCGGAACGGGCTCTTGGCGGGCGGCTGCTGGCGGCGCGAGCATTGCGATAAAAGAAGAGATAACAAGGTTACGTGTACGTCCTTGGCCTTTAACATTGCCTATTTTATCCTCGCTTCTTGCTCAGTTTGTGCACTCCTGTTGAGCGCGAGCAAAGTTTCATTACTGTGACGCTTATTTTTTGCATAAAGTAAGACTCTCGTATTGGAAAAAAGGAAAAGGTTCAGCAGTGTGTACACTCGGGCGAGCGCGGAACCTGGAATCGTAAGTACCATTGTTTTGTTTTTAAAGTCTTTTTCTTTTTCACTCTACTCTTTCTTTTCACACACAAAAACTACATTGACTTTCCTACTCTGTAACGAAGAAGAAAAAATGTCTTACATTGCGATTTGACTGAAACATTTCTCTGGAATTTGATTAAGAACAATACGTAGGCGAGAGAATATACATTGTACATCAATACTACGACGTGGCAGAAATGTGCTTGTCTGCGTGGTCAGTATCACGTTGACCGTTGTATGCATAATAGGCTCGCCTTTTTCTTCTGAGCTTTTCGTTTTCTGTCATTCTGCACTATCCAGTAAAGTAACCCCGAGTTCTCGATTATGCTACAATATTTCAAGAAGTATGATTTAGCGAGATCTCATTATTTTCCCAATATACCGGCATTCTTCGCATGAAACCATTTAATCCAGACGATTCAATCCAGCAAACTTTATTTAAATTAGAGGTTCTGCGTCCGAAAGCTGCATCTGGCGTAATGACGTAACTAAGACACTTTGTATTAATTTCTACATTCAGGAGCACTCTGGCGTGCACCGAAATCTCAGCTCACTGTATTTTTATGATAGTGGTCCTTTTTTTTGTTATTAGGCCTTCCATGTATGCGGGTAGCTGTTTGTTGCTGCTAACATTGGCGGCCTTTCAGTTGGTGAGCAAGACTACGCAAGACTAGACTAAATGAGCAAGACTAAATGATTCATTCATAACGCTGCCGTCACGGTGGACGATAGAACCGGCAAAGTCGTGCTCGGCACGAGGAAACCCGCCAATGTTAGCAGGAACAAATTTCAATCCCTATACGTGTTATTCTGACCGACGCCTCTACCGCGTTATACATGTACAATGAGGCACAGAGAAAAGACCGCGGTGTATCACGATTATAGTATAGCAGCCTGCTGCACCGACGTGGCATGATAATATTTGTTGTACCACTTGTATACAAAAACCTTCACATATCTTAGGCTTCACAAACATGTCATCTACTGCACACTACATCAAGTACTAATATGCCAACAACAACCTCGAAGATGGTCAATATTAAGCGACTCGAAGACAGCACTGCAGTGTTTGCTTTCAACCCTGCGACGCGGACCACAACAACTGGTATTCGAGACTAGAAAGCTAATCCACACCTTCACCTGCCGTGGTTACTTAGTCGTTTTGGTGTTCCGCTGCTAAGCACGAGGTCGCGGGATCAAATGCCGGTCACGTCAGCATCATTTCGATAGGGACAAAATGCAAAAAACAACCGTGCACTTAGATTTAAGTGTATGTTAAAGATCCCCAGGTGGTCAAAATTAATGCGGAGTCCCCCAATACGGCATGCATCATAATCGGATCGTGGTTTTAGCACGTGAAATCCCGTAATATAATTTTTTATCCACACTTTTGCCCGAGAAAGGACACCACGTGACATTTCAGTGGCTTCCCTGTCACAGCGACATCATAGGTATATATAACGAACACGCCGATAGGGTTAACCTCCCTACCTTTCCCTCTTCGTTTCTCTCTATTTCTCCGATAAGACTGCTCGGTCGGCTCTTCAAAGCAGAAAAAGGAGCTGATGCCATAATCAAGGACAGATGCCGCTAGAAAACTTCGAATGCTAGCACGAGATATCCCGTTCTCCAGGTTGAACGCACGAAGTTTTCAAGGCTGCACCCCCTGGACTCTCCTCCCCGCCTTCGCATCCCAGTTGGACTCTGACGACGCGATGCTACCCTGCTTTGTTGAATATGACTAGGGATGGCTTTTACGAAGTTTTTGCTTTCCGAATCAGATGGGCCGACAACGCCTCGACAACGCCTCGCGCTGTAGCGAGGAGACTCTTCAACGCTTCCTGTGTTACTGTCCTCGCTACAGTTCACAGAGACTATCGCCAGCCATTGCGGTAGCACGCTTTGATCAAACACCGTTAACAGAGGAAATCGTCTTAGCATGCCGACCTCACAAACCGTCGCAGCTGATGGCGTTGAGGACACTGTTGCAGTTTTTAATGTCTACAAACCTGCACAAGTGCCTTAAGCCTAAACTGGTGTTTGCAGTGCTGCACATGCTACTGTGCGGTCATAGTACACGGTGATAGTGACCGGCTGTGATTGTGCGTCTGCGCTCCCATTTTCTCTATATACTTTATTATCTCTCTCGCTATACCCTCTCACTATCCCTTCTCTCTCTTCCCCTTCTCCCTTCCTCCAGCTTAGGGTAGCCAACTGGAGTCTTGACTGGTTAACATCCCTGCTTTCCTTATCTCTCTCTCTCTTAATCTTCCGCCCCCTTCCCCATTGTAGAGTAGCAAACCGGATTTTTATTTCTTGTTAAACTACTTGCCTTTCCTCTTTCTTCCGTCTCGCTCTCTCTCTGCCGAGCTTAGGAACTCTATTAACGTTTTCATTGCTTCCTACGCCAGCGAAGGGCCTGGCCATGGTCCAAAGACCTTTGTTTCTAAAAATGCTCTTGAGTACAGCCGTTGTAATGGTATAGTGTTCACGCTGCACGTCGCACGGGCTACAAAGGCACAAAATGGGCTGACTAGTGTGTTCGCATCCGAAAGAGTCGCCCATAAAGACACAGTTACCGTCGTCGTCGGGACACCCTCTTTCTTCCGTCTTGTTAGCTTCCGAAAGACACGGATGCGGCCGCACCTCGACGTCTGTGCATGGCATAACGCGACGGGAGGCAGGCGGTATAGGCGCTTGAGGTGCAGAGACGGGCACTTATTGGGAGGCGCGCCGCTATATAGCTCTGCATCTCCTCGCTCGGCACTCAGCCGTCGCAGAAGCTTCTTTGCGAGCCCTACAGCTGCCGTCATCGGCGTTATCTGCGGGGTGCTATCGAATGACAAATTGCCGCGCAGTCTTGTCCCTTCGTACGAGCCGAACGTGCGGCTTTCGTCCATCCGGCGGAACGGATAATCTCTGTGTGGCTGCGCCGACTCCACGCTTCCTTCTCCTGTGGAGTGCAGGAGGACCTCAAGGCGGGGCTCCCGTATAGACAGACACTCCTAGCATGTCTTGAAGGGGCTCTGGAGCAAATGGAGAGCACTGCGCGATTTCTGGTAATGCGTACGGTGTTAGTGGCGGTGAGTGGTCCGAAGGGGTTTGACAAGGGCCCTGCCCGAGGAAAACACTTCTGCTCATTCTCACACCGCCGGCTCCCTTTTCGCACGCGTGTGGTTGGTGTGAGCGTTACGTGCTCTTGTGTCGCTGTGCGACTGCTTTCGGTAATCTAACAGTTTTTGTTGCGGCACACTGCTTGCCTGTCAGTGGCATAACATTAGTATATTGAGCTGTTAATTATACTATCAACACACAGTCGAGGGACTGGACTAGTAGCTAGACTGGACTAGTAGTAGATCATTTGAATCAATCAATTTATTTCTATTCTATGTAATTCAAACGTACGGTCCAATGGTACCGTGAGAGGGCTATATAGAGAAAGAAATATCAGCAGAATTCGACGATATCTCTGGTACGTTACTCATTATTTACTGCGACAGCAGCAGGAGCACAGTGCGCCCCGCCATTTCCTCGAGAGCAGTTCCTTCTTCGCAATGCGCGCAACTCGTCATCCGCTACGGCATTGCCTGACGTGACCGTCGTACGCGGTACATGCACGGAAGCCACACTCAAGAGTTTGCGTGCTGCACAGCAACCTGCACGAATCGCCACGCGCCATATTTCGCGCCTAATTTAGCTTAGTGAATATAGCGTGTCCAGCTCCCAAATGCCCTTTCCCGCAGGCGCATGAAATCGATCCTTAGTGGCGATGGCAGGCAAAGTTTTGCGTTTCTGTGCCATGTGGTGACGGTGACGCCGAGTGTTAGCGGGTGGCTTGGGGTGACGATGAGAACGTGACAGTGACAGCGCAAACGAAGGGACGATCGGATACAGCCAACCCAGCTTTGAAATCATGGCTACTATCTTAGTAAAGTTTTCTTTACCTGTGAAAATACAATTCAAGTGCTCCAGCAGAATGATTTATCCACATAAACTAAATTAGGAGCTTCGTTCAGAAGGTATGTCTATGTAAATGCATCGCACCATTTAACCATTACGGCTTGCACAAGCACGCCTAGTTTCCTTCTTCATCTACTGCAGCTAAACTTGAATAAAATGATCCTCGTTACCAATGAATTATGCAGAATAACCCGAACCTCACTGGTTACGACATGGTCTATTGATATATTATTTTCTTTCTCATCTGGGGGCGCACGCGCGGATTTTTTAAAATGTTTTTTCGTTAAGGCTGCATACTCAAGGTAACCAATAGCTACACAGATAGAAAGCCTTGTACCGCTCATATTTCCCCCTTTGTTCACGCATTTCCGCGTCTTCTTTGCGAATATGGTCCTCGACTTGTTCATGTCAGCGCAAGTAACCGAACAGACGTCATCGCAAGGGATGTTTTGAAGTTATTCGCATGGTCTTGCATCACAACGCAACGTGGCATGTCCGCCTGCAGAAAGAGTGAACGTTTTCTCGGTCCCTGGTCGCAGGACTGTAATGAACAGGGATTTCGAAGGAAGAGGAGCCTGCCTTCAGAGAATACAAGATGCAATCTACGGACAAACGCGTGCTTCTTTTAATTGTTCTTTCGTTGCCTTCTTCTCCCGGTGGCCTTCCCCCGCGCCCTCCCTTTCCTTCGGTGTCGGGGCACGCAGTGTTCAAGAAGAACAGGAAGGGTACAAGCAGGACGCGAAGAAACCTGATGCATCCCCTGTTGCTTCTGCTCCCCCTCCCTCCTCCACTGCGATGTGCAAGCCCGCCAAGCTGCCTCAAGGAGAGAAACTACGCATGACGCGAGTGAATCCCACGCGACCAGACTCGCCCGCCCACCAAACGACCATTCGCCTGTTGATCCGCGTTCACCAAACCACACAGCACCAGAGGGCCCCTTTCTCTTTTTGTCTTTCGCTCTCCCCATCTTTCGAGTGTCGCTCATAAATTATTCACCCGCAAACAGATCGAGATCGGAGACGTTCCCAGCAGAGGCGAGGACGCTGCATGCGGCCCACGCCGAATGGCACGCAGCTGGACGAATGCCGTCTCTTTGCTCTGGACTCGACGCCGCGACCCCGGTTCCTATATCATCGACCCTTGGACAGCGAAGGAAGGGGGGTGGGAGGCTGAAAAGACAGGGGATGGCAGCTGCTCTCTCTATAGGCATCGCGACGTGTGCGTAGGTGACGTCAGCGTGAGAAGTCCAGATGTATATCGCGCCGTTGAACTTTGAGATAAGCCACCAAAAGGAGACATCGGAAATATATCCGATCACTTCGTGTTGACGCGCGAGAGTCGGAATATACTTATTGGGCTATAGTTTAAGGCGCTTTGCACTACAGTTGTCGGGGTTCACAACGGAATGATAGATATTTCGGAACAGGAAAATATTTGTAGCACTCTTTTCAACAACTCCTCGCTGCCCAAAAAAGGCAGCTCGCTCTGTATAAGCATCAAATAATCACGCCTTCGGGCTGCCCGCGCATTTTCAGCGAACGTGCCGCTCTCGTGTTGCGGTGAGCGCAGGCCATATGCCCACACACGCTGAATTATTAAAAGCAGCCCAACAGTCCCAGAAGGCGCACAAGCTAAACACTCGGACGAGCCACGCTAAAACGAATTCCCGATTGCCGTCGACGCCGACGCGCGTAACAAAGCAAGTGGGCTCCACAGCAAAAGCCGGAAGGGCTGTGTAGGAACCACTCCGCGATCCTGGCGGGGGAGCTAACTGAGAGGTATATGCCAGCTCTCGCACCACATGCACGCGGCTCAGCGATTTCGAGCTCGTCGGATCCAAGGGCGCCTCGCTGCAGCTTCATTCCCCATCTCTGCGTGAACGATTGGCTGGCAAACACACAGTCGGCGTGCGCGTACGGATCGCCACTCTCCCGGACATCTTCTCCCGAGCGCAGAGAGGAAAGAAGTCCCGTGCGGTGATCCGGAATGAAGACAAATTGTGCCGTCCCGACGGTGGCATACGCCCCGCGCGATTCCACCCCTCATCTACCGCTCTCCTCCCGCCCTTTTACTCCGCGCTCTTCCCGCACGCTCACGCGCCCGGAACAAAACGAGGCGGTGCGTGCGGGGGTGTCGGTTTACTCCGTTCCGGGCGCGCTCCGTATACATGCATATGAGTGCCTATACGGCACGCGTCTACCTACAGTAACCGAAAGCCTCGAGGGACGGAAGTAATTTTCAGATATAGGAGGAGGAGCTTCGCTTTTCGTGGTGTCACTGCCAGGAAGGTGTCGCCCAGGTATTGTGGTGATTTCGGCCAGAATTAAGCCGGGGAAATGAATGACTAACGCTTTAGTTATCAGTTTACTCGCGGGTATGATTTAAGTACCTAACTAGGATTATCTTAAAAGCTGATTTGCCCCCGTCTGATGTCTCATTGTTTGTTATTAATCAACTCTTTATACCTGCCTCTCGCTGCGTTCTTAAGCGAAGCAGTATTATGAAAAAAAAATACAAACAAACACTCAAACAAGCCTGAACGCTCACTTCGAAACCTTTCGTGAGAAGAAAAAATCGGGTAACAGGTGGTCATCTGTCCTACACGTCACGTGTAGACAGCTCTGTCACGAATAACATTTCAATTTGCTAACATGCACTTGCAAGAGCGTGAGTCAACAACATCCGAGAGCTCTCAGGAGAAAGAACCTCTTCGAAATCGGCGCACACGACTGTGAGCTGTCCGAAGGTGCAAGTCATTGGCATTGAGTTCACTTGGTGCATGGTTGATTATTGGAAGGTTGTTTTCACAAAGCGGCGACCACATATGCAAAACGCATACTTTGTTACAGTAAGTGGCGCAGGCTGGTCCGTACGCATCATCACCATGAATGCTCGGCGTACGCGTAGAGAAATGGTCCCTATGCGGTAATGCTGGCATCAAATGCTACTCCGTCGGCCGACTCCCTTACGTCGCAATAAGGAAGGAACGCGCGATGGCAGGGCACGTCACTCGAGACCGCTGCGCCTGGCATACGTATAATGTATGTGCCGTGATTTCCTCTGTTCACTCCGCGTGTGCGCTCATGAATTTCAAAAGACATTCACTGCCGACGTAGTTGAGACGGACGTCCAGCCACGTGTGTTAGGCAAGGAGTTCAACGTGTTTGTGTGTCCACAAGGTCCCTCCAAAATACTCGGTTCTAACCTGCCTAGTCCAAGAAGTAAAGTACAAGCTGTTGTCGCGCTCGAGCGAAAAGTGGCCTGTTAGTAGGTATGGCACAGTCTAAACGGTGCGGGCATAAAATTTGGAAAAGAAATAGAAAGATTATTATGAATAAAGATAATAATTTCTGCGTGGACCTTCCAATGCTTCAGCTAAATAAATGTGTGGCCAAAAGACTACAGAAACTTGCATCTAGCTGCAAGTTTTAACTTTCCTGTATAAATGCAATGATTGTGACCACATGTACTGCTGAAAGGCGAACCGCAGGTCTGTATTACGAACATGGTGAGCTAAGATTGCGACGCAAAACGGTGCTCATGCGAGGACGAGGGCGAGAAACGTGCATAGGTCTGTAAACGAGAACAGTCTTATGTGGTGTTTGACAGCACCTATGCAACTCTGACCTTGAGCAAATCAACTACGCCAGACACTGCTGACATGGTCAGCGTATCGAAAATTAGGACGCGTTTTTTGAACCTCTCACCGCAACGGAGTGGTCAACTGACATTTCGCTGTCAAGAGTAGTTGTTGTCTACCGAACACGTGACTCCTGCAGAGTTCGCAAATAACTCGTTCCGCCTCTTCCTTTTTAATTCAGTACGTTCTCGGACTTGATGTATCAAATACATATGCAATTACACGTCATGTACTTACGAATATTATGCGTTGTAACTCTGCGCCGAAGATTAGGTGAGAGTCCAGCTCTATTCTGCGCACAACTCCTCTGTTCTGATTAGCATCTCTAATCATGCCCCTACGCGTTCACGTCCATGTTCCAGAGGAAGAGCACAGACACGTATACTTGCAAGAAGGTTCGGTTAATCGGTCGAACCTTTGACGGTGGCTGCAATGAAACTAATCAAAAACAAAAATAAAAGTGCAGTGCCTAGCAGATGAAAGACGGTGCAAAGCAAAAGAATCTGCATTTAGAGGTGGTGTACCAGTTTTGGCGCCACGCAACCCATTACTCATTCCAGGATCGAGAAAAGGTCGGCACCGTCACCTGCATGTAAAGCATGGTGCGCGTGTCATATCCGTACCGCTGGTGGGCGAAGATATATCGCAGGAGCTCAGTCACCTTCGCTTCGTGCTGCCCGAGAAGGATGAGCTGTATCACGCAGGGAGTTCTGTGGCGACCTGAGGAACTTACAATCTTTCCAAAGGAGGATGCCGTGCGAGTGTTGTCCGTATAGATTCTAGACGGCTGGAGTCGGCCTGTGCAAGATAAATCCCGTATGCCGATGCCAGGAAGGTGATATGGTTAAAGGAGCCGAACAAGCCTGTAGAGGTCTCGTTCTTTTCCAGACTGTTTTTGTACACTGCCCGATTTTGTTGTCGTCGTCGTCGTCGTCGTCGTCGTCGTCGTCGTTGTTGTTGTTGTTGTTGTTGTTGTTGTTGTTGTTGTTGTTGTTGTTGTTGTTGTTGTTGTTGTTGTTGTTGTTGTTGTTGTTCTGTTTATTTGCCTTGAAATCGCTTGAAGGTTTCCAGGGTAGACTACCTCTTCTTCGTGGCCTTTGTTTTCGCTCCATCATGGATCATGGGCATGGAATAAAGAATAGCACTCGGCTACTGAGGCGATGCAGATTTAAGGTCCTCTGTGACGCGTCAGTCACGTCAATGGAGATTCTCTGGTCGATTCTCGGACGTAGGAAGCAAAGCGTACATATTTCTGTGTATTACCGAGCTCACAACTTGAAAGCCACAGAATGCACAACTTTACACACACACTGTCAAGAATGGCGAGCTGCGAAACAAGATTGCCACACAGTTACGACAGGGCGACACGACGCGCACCTCTCCCTCTCCGTCGCTGCAGCTGGGAGGCGTTCAAAGAAGCGGCCTTCGCGCTGGAGTCCGCCGCCTTCCACCCGCCCCATCGACATTGTGACGGAACTAGTTCGGCGTGTGTGAACAATGATTCCGGAGTTCCCCAACGCGGAGCTGATTTGACACGCATGGACAAGCTGCCGCGGGAACAACGTATTTTTGTGCTTCTCACGCTTCGGCGTGGCACGGAACAACGAGCGACCCTCGATCGGCACCGATAGTTCCCGGAACGGCACCCCGCCAACGCCGTCGTCGGGCATCAGAGCGCGGTTGCCTTTGTGTACGTAAACTGATCTGCAGAGCAGCGGCGAGTTGGTGATGAGTAAACGAACAGTCGCCGCGTCGTATGACCGGCGGATCGAGTGTATAAAAACTGTGGTTGTGCGAATGCTGAGGACACTTCTCTTGAGCTGTCATGTTAGACTGAGTCACTTCTCTCATGCAGTCATGTTGGACTGATACTCTTTTTCTCAAGCAGTCATGTTAGACTGATTTAATTTCTGTATATAAACCCTTTTCCTCGTTCTCGATGAGAAAGAGTTCTTCACTTCATCAACGATCTCAGCGTAAATAAGTTGGACGAAGGCATGGGCCAGCTACCTTCGAATTCATGCCGTACTCCAATCTTGGCAAAGGACCACGGACGATGGGATTGAGCCCCCAATCCTGACAACTGGCTGACAGCGGTGAGATGGACTTTGCGACATGGTGCTGTATCTGCGGTGAGTGCTTGGTTTTTGCTTTGACTCTCTGGGCTTCATTTTGTGGTTGTTCTGTTTAGAACAGTAGGGAAGCTAGATTGTTGTGTGTTAGCTAGGTTGCGTTTTCCTAGCTAGATTTAGAGAGCAGAATCAAGGCAGTTAAGCAGCAGTCATGGAGTTAAGGACACTGCTGAGAGACGAGTTGTTGATTGTTGGTGAGGAACTGGGCCTAGATGTACGCAAGGAAATGCTCAAATCGGAATTATTGGAGCTAATTTCCGAAAAGGCCAGTGAGGAAGAAATTGAAATGGGGTTTGAACTTCTGAAAAAGAGAGAAGAACGAGAGAGAAAAGAACAAGAGAGAGAGGAACGCGATAAAGATCGCGAGTTAAGAAAAATGCAACTGGAACTTGAAAGCAAACGTTTGGAGATGTCTCAAGGAAGTGAAGGCGCTCTGGGACGATCAAGTGAGGCAGAATCGTACCGCATGGACAGGCTATTAAAGCCATTTGAGGTCGGGACCGACATAGGCTTGTTCCTATGCAATTTTGAAAGGACTTGCGAAAAGATGAACTTCGGCCCGAGTACATGGCCACAGCGGTTGCTGTCTATGTTGCCGTGTGAGGCGGCGGAAGTAATCGCCAGACTAAGTGTGCAGGATGCATATGATTATGCAAAAGTTAAGGCTAGTCTCCTGAAGAAATACCGCCTTTCAGCCGAAGCTTTTCGGCAAAGGTTTAGGAGCACAGGCAAGAAAGATAGCGAGGGCTATCCGGAGTTTGCATATAGCTTAAAGGCCAACCTAGTCGAGTGGCTTAAAAGCGCGGAAGCGTACGACAGCAGAGACATGATCATTGAATGCATGTGTCTAGAGCAGTTTTACAAAACCATCCCCCAAGCTGTGAAACTGTGGGTGCAAGACAGAGGTAATGCAAACACTGTGGAAAGGGCGGCTGAATTAGCCGAAGAGTACGCAACCCGTAGAAAGTTGAACGCCGAGGAGGGAAACTGGGACGGTCGAAATGGACCGCGGAAACCATTTCCGTTCAAAAAGGGTGCGCAAACTAGACGATCCGAGCCTGTAGACATGGCGGAAAAGCCCGCAGAAAAGAGCGAGGAGAAACTTAACGGAGAAACCGCACAAAAAGAACAGAAAAGAAAATTCGAATCTGTTAGACCAAGTCGCTGTTACAAATACCACAAACTGGGACATATAGCTGTAAACTGCGAGAAGTCTAGCGTAGTTTTTTTCCTACGTGGAGGAAAAAGATGAGAATATGGAACTTTTAAGTCCATATCTCCACGACCTGCAAGTTAATGGAAAACCATGCCGAGTGCTAAGAGACAGTGCCGCCACGCTGGACATTGTCCATCCGTCTTACGTGATGGTAGATGACTTCACCGGAGAAGTAGCATGGATAAAACAGGTTGTAGAAGAACACAGCGTGTGTCTGCCCATGGCCAAAGTCAAAATCAGTGGACCATTCGGGGAGCTAGAGACTGAGGCTGCAGTTTCCAAATTTTTGTCACGGCAGTATCCCTACATCTTTTCGAATCGTTCGAATCAGTTACTGCGTGACAGAGGGCTCAAACTGGGAGAGGGCATAGTACAGGCATTGACCAGAGGCCAAGCTCGTAAGATCGCGGCGCTTTCGGCTGAAAATGCTCAAGCTCCTCCAGCGGAAGCAGAAAAGGGAATAACTTCAATACCCGAATCCGAGCTAGGCCCGAGGGACAAAAGAACAGTTGAGGAGAGCCTGCCAGCTGACCAGCTCAATGAGAGCGTAGCACTAGAGTGTCAGAGTTCTAGCCTGCAGGAAGAGAAAGCAGACGCGCTCACAAGCGAGACAGGGTCGTTATTATCACCGGCCTCAAAGAACTTTGATCAACTCTTACGCGTGGATAGAGAGTCACTGGCAGCTGAGCAAAAGAATGATGAGAGCTTAGCTAAATTACGTGACACAGCTAAAGAAGGCATTGCTAGGCGCAACGTAACGATACATGAGAGAGGAGGATTGTTGTATCGGCATTACAGAGATCGAAAGGGTAGGATTTTAGATCAGTTAGTCATACCTACTAAGTATAGGGAGGACCTTTTGAGTCTTTGTCATGGAAATGGGTGGTCCGGCCACCTAGGCATAAACAAATCAAAGGAAAGATTGCTTATGGAATACTACTGGCCTGGCTGTTTCAAAGATGTAGAAAACTTTGTAAGATCATGCGACGCCTGCCAGCGTTCTGGTAAACCAGGAGAGACTTGGAAAGCTCCACTGAAGGTAGTGCCCTTAATAACAGAGCCTTTCAGACGACTTGTAATAGACACGGTAGGGCCTCTTCCAAAAACAAAATCAGGCTACAGGTACTTGTTTACCATGCTGTGTCCGGCTACCAAGTTTCCAGAAGCAATCCCCTTGAAAGAGCTCAGCTCCACCGAAGTAGTAGACGCGCTTTTGACAGTGTTTGCACGAGTTGGGTTTCCAGCCGAAATTCAGGCAGATCAAGGGTCAGTATTCACGAGCGCACTGACTTCCACATTCTTGCAAAAGTGCGGGGTAAAGTTAATACACAGTTCTGTCTATCACCCTCAGTCAAACAGTGTAGAGAGGTGGCATTCGGTGCTTAAGCGAGTTTTGCGTGCGCTCTGTTACGAGCACAAGGAGGACTGGGAGAACTGTCTGCCGGCAACTTTGTTTGCTTTGCGAACGGTTCCACATGAAGCGACAGGGTTCTCACCAGCAGAACTAGTGTATGGGAGGACACTCCGTTCTCCACTGAGAATGTTAAGAGAGATGTGGGAGGAAAGAGGGGAGAGTCCAACCGTGGTTGAATACGTGCTAAATTTACTGGAGCGGCTAAGCGCAACCCAAGAACTAGTCGGAAAGAACATGGCACTAGCTCAAAAGAACGCCAAATTCTATTACGACAAGAATGCGAGGCTTCGTACGTTTAACGCCGGAGACCAGGTAATGATCCTCAAACCTTCAAGAAAGAACAAGCTTGAAGTTCACTGGGACGGGCCCGTTAAAGTGTTGCACAAACTTTCAGATACCAACTATGCTTTGAGAATGCCCGGTCGCAGGAAGGAAGTGAGGATATATCACTGTAATTTGATGAAGCCGTATGTAGAGCGGAGCGGAGTCGTTAACTATACCGTCAAAGAGCCGGATGGCATTGGTACCAAGTTTAAGGAGTATAGGGCAAACTCCAACTCTGAAATCGGCCTAGAAGAAGTAGTAGAACACTCGGTAAGCTCGCATGCTCTAAGACCCGAGCAGCTAGATGAGCTAAAAAGGGTGTTAGGGGAATATCTCGACAGATTCAGCGATCGGCCGGGTAGAACCGAACTGATAACGCATGAAATTGAGCTGACCTCTGCCGAACCAGTAAGATCAAAACCTTACAGGGTGTCTCCAAGACAGAGAGAGATTATGGAGGCAGAGATACAGCGCATGCTAGAGTTGGGAGTTATTGAGCCCGCTGAGAGTGACTACACGTCACCGCTAATACTCGTAGAAACCCCTAACAAGGACCCTCGTCCGTGTGTTGACTACAGGAAGTTAAATGCGATCACTAGGGATCAGCTGTACCCGATACCCAACATTGAGGAACGAATTGAAAGAGTTAGCGCTGCTAAATACATTTCAACTATAGATCTCGTGCGGGGGTACTGGCAAGTTCCCCTTTCAGAAAGTGCCAGCCGCTATGCCGCATTCATCTCGCCTGTAGGCACTTTTCGCCCTCTCGCACTCAGCTTCGGGCTGAAGAACGCGCCGTTTAGCTTCTCTAAGTTAATGGATATTGTCCTAAAAGACTTGCAGGAGTTCGCCTTACCTTATCTTGATGATGTGGCCATTTTTTCGGACAGCTGGGAACAACACGTATCGCACCTCAAACAGGTGTTCTCACGGTTGAGGGAAGCCGGCTTAACGATAAAAGCGGAAAAGTGTAGGTTTGGTTGTTCGCAGGTTGCTTATCTGGGCCATGTTGTCGGTCAGGGCATGAGACGGCCGGCTGAGCTGAAAATAGCGACGATTGGAGATTTTTCTCAGCCGCGCACGAAAACGGACCTTCGTTCATTTTTGGGACTTGTGGGGTACTATCAACGGTACATTCCGAATTACTCGCAATTGGCAAGTCCATTAACAGACGCCCTCCGAAAGGGAGCACCGAGTAACGTACACTGGGATAAGGACAAAGAGAACGCTTTCCAAAGTTTGAAAACGCTATTGGTTTCTCGCCCTGTGCTTCGCGCGCCAGACTACACAAAGGAATTCATAGTTCAATGCGACGCAAGCGACAGAGGTATGGGCGTGGTACTTAGTTAGGTCGGCGACGATAACGAGGAGCATCCTATCCTCTACGCCAGCCGTAAACTAAATGTAAGAGAGGAAGCCTACAGCGCTTCAGAGAAGGAATGCGCTTGTTTGGTTTGGGTCGCCCAGAAGTTGTCGTGTTACTTGTACGGAGCGAAGTTCATCTTCGAGACCGACCACTGTCCTCTGACGTGGCTCAATCAAATGTCACACAAAAACGGCCGCTTGCTCCGATGGAGCCTCACTCTCCAAGAGTACAACTTCTCCGTTAGATATAAGAAGGGAAAGTTGCATAGCAATGCGCGTGGTTTGAGCAGGCTAATTTGAATTCTGCGTTTGAGGGTCCCGCCTAAATTTTAGGGTTACTAGTGTTAGCTTTTCTTTAGGCGAAGAAAATCCCCTCTCATTCAGCAGAATTCCCTCCATTAATTGCTGAATTTGTCAGCAGGAATTTGCTTCAGAAATTGGCATAGTGAAATGTAGCATTTTTTTTGTTTCTGCACTTATGTTGTTGTTGTTTTTTTGAAGCCTAGCGAGTCTAAAGTGAGAGCCAATGCACGTCATCTCGGCGCAGAGCCGTGTTGTGGGGTTCATTTTGCAGTTGCCTGTCCTTGTTGGATGTTTTGGGGCGGTGACATCAATGCACAAGTGGTCGCTGCGAGCCAAGACATCAATCCCCCCCCTGACCAGCAGCCGTTCTCTTCCTGCCTAGCGGTTGTCAGCGCTACACAGTCGAGACTTTCCGGACCATGGAGGCGCTGTCAAGAATGGCGAGCTGCGAAACAAGATTGCCACACAGTTACGACAGGGCGACACGACGCGCACCTCTCCCTCTCCGTCGCTGCAGCTGGGAGGCGTTCAAAGAAGCGGCCTTCGCGCTGGAATCCGCCGCCTTCCACCCGCCCCATCGACATTGTGACGGAACTAGTTCGGCGTGTGTGAACAATGATTCCGGAGTTCCCCAACGCGGAGCTGATTTGACACGCATGGACAAGCTGCCGCGGGAACAACGTATTTTTGTGCTTCTCACGCTTCGGCGTGGCACGGAACAACGAGCGACCCTCGATCGGCACCGATAGTTCCCGGAACGGCACCCCGCCAACGCCGTCGTCGGGCATCAGAGCGCGGTTGCCTTTGTGTACGTAAACTGATCTGCAGAGCAGCGGCGAGTTGGTGATTAGTAAACGAACAGTCGCCGCGTCGTATGACCGGCGGATCGAGTGTATAAAAACTGTGGTTGTGCGAATGCTTAGGACACTTCTCTTGAGCTGTCATGTTAGACTGAGTCACTTCTCTCATGCAGTCATGTTGGACTGATACTCTTTTTCTCAAGCAGTCATGTTAGACTGATTTAATTTCTGTATATAAACCCTTTTCCTCGTTCTCGATGAGAAACAGTTCTTCACTTCATCAACGATCTCAGCGTAAATAAGTTGGACGAAGGCATGGGCCAGCTACCTTCGAATTCATGCCGTACTCCAATCTTGGCAAAGGACCACGGACGATGGGATTGAGCCCCCAATCCTGACAACACACACACGCACACACACTCACACACCCGCCGCGGTTGCTCAGTGGCTATGGTGTTAGGCTGCTGAGCACTAGGTCGCGGGATGAAATCCCGGCCACGGCGGCCGCATTTCGATGGGGGCGAAATGCGAAAACACCCGTGCACTTAGATTTATGTGCACGTTAAAGAACCCCAGGTGGTCGAAATTTCCGGAGTCCTCCACTACGGCGTGCCTCATAATCAGAAAGTGGTTTTAGCACGTAAAACCCCATAATTTAATTTTTTTAACACACACACACGACACGCGCACGCTGGGAGAGAGAGATAGAAATATGACGTACAATCATGTCCTGTACTTTTAAAAAACTGTACTTTTTCTAACAATGTGAGGGATTCAACTTTGACACACTAATCACCTTGACCTCAATAATCAACCTCGCCCATTTAGGCACTATTTATAATTCAATTGCCCAGCATGCCATTATGTCCCACTTGCTATGCCGTCGAGGGCTTGGACCACGTAATTTGCATTTCCAGAAGCTTTACAACCTCGACAGCTGTCTTGATGAGCGCTTTAAGCATGCATCGCGACACGCGTTTTGAGCGGCTATAGACGTTCTTGGAAACCGGCAGCGTCCAGGCTTAATTGTTTTGTCCCTACCAAGGTGCCCATAGCTTTTCTGCGGGATACAAGCCTACATTGTTTACTCTGTAAATGATTTGTGCTCCTGAATTTCGCGTGTATATATGTGTGAGTGTTTGTGAGTGAGTGTGTGTGCATGCAGTGTTTTCCCATACTGCCCTTCCTAAATCCCTTATCAAGTACACCAGGAGCACGCAAGCCTATCGCTAGACTGACTTTCTCTTTTGCTCACTTATCTTGGCTTTGAGCGCGGCTTGAGTATTTATGGAAACAATGCGTTACCCGTAGCACTCCACAGGCGACTACTCTACTTCGTATGGCGTTTTTCTGCTGCCCTCCTTGTTCTGTCATATATCGTTTTTGCTGGCCGTGGTAGCTTTTCCGACATGAAAGCAGAATTCTGTACACCATGGACCGCAACTAGTTACTTGATCATGGAGGTTTTCTGTCAGGCTGAACCAATTCACCTAATTATCTGTCCTGCTGAATAAATAAGATGAGGTTGTAAATAAGCACAGTTCCTAAATATAGTTCGTTACTACTACCTATAACGAAGCATGAAGATATGAATAAACAGGTGCTACAAGAAAAATTAAATAACAGGACACACATCTATCAGAGACATGTGTAGCTTTACAGGCTGCCGCCTAAATTATTCACTTACGCGCAACGCCATCCACGACACCGTAAATCACTCGTGCAAATGGGGTAGTTCTTTCGATTGACTTCCTTTAACAACGCTTCCGCTATCACCACTCACCGGTATTTCGCTTTAAGCATCAGTTCTTCAATAAACATAACTTTCTTTGATTGGCTTTTTGACGATATCATGTTGCAGTCAGTTTATCTCCGCCGTTAAGCGTTGTCAATCACCTTGTATAACGAACACCGTATTGCCCCGTTACCACTTTATGCTGCGATCTGTGTGGCCGTTCATAATCAGTGCCCTCTCAGTGCACCAATTCCTCATCAGTGTACTCCTTCTCCACACGCGACGCTGCGGATCAAAAGACGTACGTGCGATGGAAGTGAACGAATAATGCAGGACACGTCGTCGGGGAAACAGGTCGATTCTGAAAGAATGAGACGTTCCGCTTACTCTCTTCTGTAGGTGTTCTCGCTACGTTTACGCCAACCGACATTGTTGATTACCCTTCACACCCTTCAGGCACCCGTGGCAACGGCCACGCTAGGGGAACGTCGTGCCACGGAAACTGGAGAGGACGAAATAAAAATACGAAATGGTTCCATTTATACAAGTTTCCCTACAACGTCTGTTGCCTTGCTTTCCCTTCGTGCACATGCTGTGTCAATCTGGCGTAGTATAGAATGGCCTCATAATGTCGTAATTACGACTCGTCGTGTTAATTAGGAGGCACCATTAACCGGCGGCTAGTGCCCTCCCCCCTCATTACGGGAGCGCGCGGTAGTCCTGTCGTTCTATGTACGAGCTGCCGCCTATATACGACCAAATTGCATTAGCAGAGGCAATTTGACGCCCATTTGTTGCTTCTTCCCGCTCTCATCGACGATCCCCGGCACATTAGTTGCGAGCTCGGTGTCGGGAGGGAAAGCAGCAAGCAGCATTTGGCGTGATGCATTCTTACAGGAAAGCGATTAACAAAATTCCAGTTTTCTGCCTGTACGTTAACGCACGCACATGCGCATTCCCACGCGCACGCACAGGCACTGAGCTAGCTGTAAGCAGCGTCTTTATTTCCAAGACCCGAGTAATGCATGTACACTTCACCAGGCGTGTTAACAAACACGTGCTCAAGGCAAATTTACTACGCGACAAAAAAAATATACATTTCTATTCAAATAGCGTTATTTGCTTTGTTTTTCTCCTTGACATTAGGGGAAATGAGCGTGATTAGTAAAATGTTTCATCTATGAGAGTTGTTCTTCGCCAGTGTCCGATGCCTTTACTTTTCATTG
Source organism: Dermacentor albipictus (assembly GCF_038994185.2). NCBI lineage: Eukaryota > Metazoa > Arthropoda > Arachnida > Ixodida > Ixodidae > Dermacentor > Dermacentor albipictus. The sequence continues at coordinate 406,102,111 of NC_091821.1, forward strand.
TTGTAGCGTTCAAACAATTTTTTGGATATTCGGACAACACCCGTAATCCGGGTGTAAGAATGTAAAGAATGAAAGGAAACAGGTTCCTAGCATTTTAAGAGAGGTAGCCGGTTCTTTTTTTTTTTTTAGTTTCTTGCAGCTCTGACTAGTGCATGTGAGATACGTACAATACACGTATGAGAGGGATGTTCTCTGTGAGCATAGGCCCACTCTTAAAGGAGCTTGCGATGGACTTTTGCAAATGTTATCTCGAATCTTAAGTGTTAAAAAAAACACACTGCGTTTATCAGCTTAATGGGCGTCATACATGGGTCAGAGAAAGTTCACGTGCCTAGTTCAAAGTATTGTATACATACGTACGTAGCATTATTTATTCTCTTCACTCATGAACATAATCTTTAAGTAGCCTGCATATAGCGCACAAGCGTGTCTTTGTGCACATTTTTTTTTTCTGTTGCGGTTTCCTCCAATTCATCACCAGGAGCTCCTTAGTTTCACGGCACGACGCGCTCAGAGCAAGGGGAAAGGAAGACCTATCACGCGCGGCCTTCCTTTGGGTGCGCTGCACTTTCACAGACCTGGCCGTCGCGTGCAGGTATACCGCCACACCCAGCCTATCAGGCGGGTGCGAGGAGCGGAAGGCTTTTGATCCAATAACGATGTCTTCCAGCCTCCTCTCTTTCCTGCCGTTCACGCGCATTCTACGCAGACGTGTATGAGGCGGCGACCATGTCCCATCGCTCGACAGTTCTGCGGTGTCATGTGCGTAATATAGTGCATACACGCACGTATACCCGGTATGCACGGGATCGCACCCCGATTACGTCATAAGAGAGAGCAGCACCGCAAAGCTGACAAGCACGTGGGAAGAAGGCTATAGCGACGCACTCTTCGCCCCGTGTATGCGGCAACTGACAGGGAGCGATCTTCAGTCAGAAGCCACGTTTTCTTTTTATGGGATGACCGTGGTCGTGGTAGATTCACAAAAAAAAAAAAACGCAGCGCGTGCACTCTCTCTTGTATGCGGATATACGACCTATTATGCGCGTAGTTCGTGGCGGGGAATTGATTACGCCTCACCGCGGGGATTCTGTATACCTGTAGTGTGCGCTCACCGCGCTGAGCTTGGCCGCGCAGATATCGGGATGCCGCGGCACTGTGCTGCTTGTCACTTTCGCGAAGACGGATGCTGATGGAGCGCCGAGGTACGGGGTGAAGAAAAACAAAAGTAAAGAAAGAAAGAAAGAAAGAAAGAAAGAAAGAAAGAAAGAAAGAAAGAAAGAAAGAAAGACGCAGCAAGCCGGTCAGTGCTGACGCTTTTGCCATCGCAGGTTCGCGCGTCGCCGCAAGGCGTCTGGGCGCGCGCGTGTATACGAGCGTGCACACAGAGTCAAACAACGTGACTGTCAGCCAAGCCGAAACAGATGAGCGGCTGCCGCAAGAGGCGCGCGAGCAAGGCGGCGACCTTAACGGGGACTCGAAAACGAATGAAGAAACGCGAGGGGGGGGGGGGGGGCAAAATAAATCTGCGAGCGAGCCAAGGGCCGCGCGATCGAGAGAGGCTTTACTCATTTTAGTTTAGCCCTGCACTTAGAAAAAGAGGAGCCCCATACTCGTCGGCTGTGTACGGCGCCGTTATAAGGTCTGCACTGCGTGGACACGCGCATTCCGCGGCCCGGTGTTTACACCGGGGGCTTGCCCTGCGTCGTTTGGTTGCAGGCTGCAGCAAATGCGGCAAGCACGGCTACGTGCTCGGCCGCAGGCATGCGAGGGACCTACGTCGCATTCCTGTGGAAACTGAAGAGGTGCTCTGTCTGTATATATACACACACACACGGCTCGTTCGCAGAGCACGTGGAGCGCCTGTTGAGAATAGCCTCTGGCGTCGGCCTCAACCCTGCTCTCAGGACAGAAACACTCGTTTTTATGAACCGTCCCATTAAGTAAGCGAGTGCGCTGCTGCAGAAGAAGGGGTTCGTGCAGCGGAGAGCAAGCCCGTTCGCATAAACGAGTCACCGCACGCACGCATAGATCCGTTATAAGGGCATTCACTAAGCCGCGTAAGTAGAATACGAAATGATGCAGGCGTCAAAGTCGTGTTTAACAGAATTTCATCAATGGGCATGCAGAAAATCACAATCAATTTTGTGGGTACATTCGCAAGTTTCGTTGGTTCAGTCCTTCTACTCCGCGAGTGAGCACGTTGGAGACGCGATGTAGAAACGACCATATCCTGAAATATCTCTGCAGGTGATTGATCATGGATCTGATTTTATTTGATTGATTGATCTGATCTTTATTTATTTATTTACTTGGGAATGACAACTTTAGTCGCCGCGGCTTTTCCACAGTCACATAATTGTGAAATCGACAAACGGAATTAATATGAGACGGCCAAGGTTAGTATAGTCTGCTTCCTTTCTCCCTTTTCAGAAATGAAGTTGGAAGGTGTACTGTAGAAATCTATGTTTTCCAGTATTTATTTTTTCAAAATTTTCTCTCGGACCGCATTGCGTTTATGTTCTGACTTGTGAACTTGTGACTTGAGTGCGACGACTTTTTAACTGTTCGAGGGAATTCGTCTTTGAGTGTCTTCTCTATCGTTATGCCGTTGTTTTTCTCAGGGTGAATAAAGGGAAAATGAGACATCCACCTGTTCGTAGCAATTGCTACAAAGGAAACCCATACGGGTTCCTCGAAAGAAAAGCCTCATAGTTGAAGAAAAATTCGTCCTCGTCCGGGACTCGAACCCGGGACCACCGCCTTTCCGGGGCAGCTGCTCTACCATCTGAGCTAACCAGGCGGCTAGCAGATGGCAGGGCGAAGTCGAATTTGTCGACAACACGAAGCAAAGGCAAGAGTTTGACGTAGTGGATTAACCGGGTGTTTCAGGGTGTTTCCCTTTTTATCGCAAGCCGGATGTTGACACCTCGACGAGGCACCATCATCTACAAAATTAATAATGAACGAAAGTTCAGTGTCAGGCGTTTCAGCATGGCGACCTCGTTAGGTGTGTATTTTGGGCGCAAATATATCAATAACGTAAGCGAAGATGGGCACTCCATCATGTACTCCTATGGCTTTAGCATTGTCTGTAGATCTAGAATTAGTTCTTAGTAAATTAAAAGCCTTCTGAACATTGTTCTCGCAAGCTGTGGCAGCACACTTGCCTACTGGAATCGAGGCACTAAAGGAACCGAAGCGGCCCAAAACGTGATCCCGCGAGCACGACGAAACGATGCAGTTGGTGAAGACATAAAGCGTGTTATTTTCTCCTGTCATTTCACTTTCTTCACTATACTGAACGAAAATAGGCAGGCGGACTTCTCAGCGAGTGGGCCGGGAGGCCAATCAATGAGGAATGTTTGGCGAGACTGTGAGTTTGAGAAATAAATAAAAAAATAACGGACGAAGTTTTGTTCGTTCCATATTTAAAGAGTCGATCTTCGTTGCCGTGTGTATAGTGTAGTGTATACGCTATCGCCTGCCGTTTATCTTATTATTACAAAAACATACACACTCCAATTGTTTTTATAGCGGTTCCTTTGAGTTCGACCGAAGAAAAGCAGGCGAAGAAATGCTTTGCTTTGATTTCATGACAGGTTGCAACAATGAGCTTATTTTGAAAGCACTTGCCCAGCTCAACAAAACCCAACTGGCGGACGCAACAAGAACTCTAATCCTTTTAAAGCTTATTTCTTGCTTTCCTTTCCTTGTTAGCAACGTCGTGATCTACCCAGGATAGGTACCGGCTATTCTTTAGCTTTTGATCGATATGCTGTGTAGACAGAGAGACAGATAAGAAAAGGTAAAGGCAGTGAGATTAACCGAAAGGCGTCCGGTTTGCCACCCTAGGTGGCAAACTAAGGGAAGAGAAAAAAAAGGGATCTGAAAGGAAAGGATGCACAGCGTAGTTACAGCAGCGCTGAATTAAGTGTTAAACATGTCATTTTGCTTCACTACAATAGCTCTCTGCCCTGTCGCATCGCCCATCTTTTGTAGAAATAGCTTTTTACGAGCATTGCCGAGTCATAGTCTGAGCATCGTCGTTTTCATAGAGTGACTGATTGGGGTCTGGAAGATGGAAACTGGCATGATAACTTTTCGCATGAAATACAGCTTTCGATTTTGCTGCGCTTTTATACCACACTGCTAGCTGTTTTCCTTTGTCGTGAATGTGTACCGACATTGTTTTCGGCCGCGCTCACTTACGCGCCAAATGATCACGGCATCTGAAGTTGCGGAGGACATATTCTTCCTCGGGCAGAAAAGAAAAAGGAGGGGGGGGGCAATAATTAGAACTGGAGATCTCACCCAGCATTGCGAATTCTTCCAGATGTTTTGACCACGATCAGAAATGAAAGAAGGGGGGAAAAGTCAAATTTGCGGACCGTGACATGCAAGCTTCGATGATCAGATAAATTTGCAAATGTGTGCTTGCCCTTCGATGTATAAGCTCATAATCTTATCCTGTCTTGTGGATTGTCTTTTTTATGCATTTATTTCATACCGTCCCATTGGCTGAACGAGAAATGGGTAAGGTCTGTCTGCTCGCGCCAAAGACGAACATCGCTGGTAGAATTACTTGCACGGTCCAGGATATGCAGTTTTGAATTAACAGTAGCGAAAAGATACGCAGCAGGTTCTGCACTTACTCTGGCTGTCGGAACGTTCAGACTTATATACTTGCTGGCTTATCAAACAACCAGTTTTACCCTGCGTATCTATTGCAAAGGAACGCGCCTTCCCGTGGATGTCGCAGTTATACATGTAAAAGAAAAATGCGAAGGAAGGAAAATGTGGAGAAGGAAGGCAGGGAGGTTAACCAGTTTCGCTTAACCGGTTTGCTACCCTACACATGGGAGCGGGATGGGGGAGATGAAAGATGGGAGGAGAGAGAGAGAGAGCACATAACACAGCGAACACATCGTCAGTTACAGTCCGTCACTCTTGCGCAGTGCGCGATAGCACTGTCACAGCCGCTTGTCCAAGCCCGTATCCTTCATAAACCGAAGTAGTCCCTTCGTCGCCTTCAGCTGCGATCTCTTCTGTCGGCGATGTGTGAAAATGGTTGCAACTGACAATGGTCTATTGTCCAGGTGCGCTAGAACAGATGCCATGGACTGTCTCTGAACATTATATTCAGGACAGTCGCACAGAATGTGTTCCAGAGTCTCCTCGCAAAGACAGGCATTGCAGAGAGCGTTATCGGCCATTCCAATGCGAAACGAGTAGGATTTCGTGAAGGCCACCCCTAGCCATAAGCGATAAAGCAGGGTGGCCTCACTTCGGCGGAGTCCAGTTGGCATACAGAGACGCATCAATGAGGGCAGGTCGTGTTGATGATTGCTGCGGTTGGTCTGGCTGCTTGGTGTGCACCATAGAGAGAGCGTGATCTCCCGTGCAAGCACTTGAAGTCTGCTGGCTGCGTCGGACCGCGAATGTGGTATGGCCTCTTCCTGTGTGTCTTCAAGAGCTGTCCGAGCGGCTTTATCAGCGTCTTCATTTCCTATGACGCCGCAGTGACCTGGCAGCCATTGAAACGTCACGTGATGTCCTTTCTCATGTGATGTATGAAGCAGGCATCTAATATCGAGCACGAGCTGTTCGAATGGCCCGCGACGCAGAGCTGATAGCACAGATTGGAGGGCTGCCTTGGAGTCACTGAAAATTGACCATTGTCGAGGTGGTTCCCGATTGACGAAATCCCGATTGACGAAACTAAGAGCAGCGCGAAGAGCAGCTAGTTCCGCAGATGTAGATGTCGTTGGGTGGTCAGTCCTAAAGCTGATGGTAATACCTCTTGCTGGGACGACCACAGCACCGGACGAACACTGGATGTTTGTGGAACCATCTGTATAAATATGTGCACTCTCCGCGTACCTCTCGTGCAGAAGAAGCAGAGACAGTTGTTTGAGCACAGGCGACGACAGCTCAGACTTTTTCCCGATTCCTGGTACGCTGAGATGGACTGTGGGGCTGACAAGGCACCAAGGGGGTATCGGTGGCTTAGATGGAGCGGTGAAGCCCGAGGGAAGTTTGTCGTTGTACTTGACGATAGTTTTCGAGAATGATGCTTGGTGCCTGTCTGAAGGTAGTGTTGCAAGGTGGTGATAGGGGGCACGTGCAAGATGTCTGATATGCGTTCTCAGGGCTTCCACCGTGATGTGAGTTTGCATTGGATGATCCCGAGCAATCGCAATAGTTGCCTCAGTTGACGTGCATCTGGGCAAACCAAGACAAACTCTGAGTGCTTGAGCAGAAAAATGCGAAAGTTTGTGTGTGTAAAGGGGGAGAGGGTGGACAAATAATGATCAACAAAAAACCAAGGGTCAAAGCTGTTAGGCAAAGTGGTCGAGAGAGAAGAGCCAAAACAAGCTTCGTTCTGTGGGACTCGAGGCGGAAGCGTATCATTAGCGTTAAACCGGTTAGTGCGCTGCGGCGAGTCCGTATGTGCGTAGCAAGTCTTTCGAGCTCGAAGCGCGCGAGTTGTCGAAGGGATCCTTTTAAAGCCTAAGATAAGAGGACGACCGCCGCGCCGCCCGAAGCGAAGTCACGCGCCGCCGTGTAACTAACTCCCTCGTTCAACATTAGCGTCACATAAGAACCTCCGATCACGCGACCCGATCAGACAACCTCGCACACGTGAGTGCGGGCGGCGTGCGTTAGTCGTTGCGTTTCCGCAACCGCGCCGGTGCGTGTACCTACCGCAGCGGCAGTAAATCGTAATACGGGCAATATTTCTTATACTCACGGGATCCGCGTAATGGCTTGCTGAAGCTTAGTGGCGCGCACACTTATTCCCTTTGTACTCAGAGAGGACGTCACTCTTCGAATATGTCAACTGATCGTTAGAAATATAAATAACCGTACAATTTCGCCCATCTGTAAGTCCCAGCCCTAGAATTTCATGCTGGCTGAGTTGCTTGTTTATGCTGTAAAAGCGAGAACCTTTCAATAGAAGGAGCAGGCTTCGTCGTATACGGAACGGCCAGGGCCTTCTAACAAGAGGGACAGCGCGTCGGCACGTCTGCTCTTTTCCTCTGTGTGCTGCAAAAGCTGAGTGGCACGAGCGCTCCCTCTTAGTTGTTCTTCTCTTCGCACGCCACTCTGCTGAGCAGAAGATGCTGCTTGAAACAAGAGACGATTGGTGTAATGCATAGAAAGACAGGCAGGTTAACCAGAGGCAGTTCCAATTGGCTACCCTACATGGAGGGAAGGAGCAGGGGGATAAAAAGAGAAATGTAGAACGCAAGTGTACGTCGTTTGTTTGTGCTCGCTTGAAACAAGCGAGTCAACACGTGCTATATGGGAGAATGCAGTTATAGTTAATCACACTGGACGTGCTGAAGTGTTTGTTACATCGGAAATTTCGTCCCAAGGAATGTATCTCCAAACATTTGGTTCAGGCAACTAAGTTTTTTTTTTTTGGGGGGGGGGGGCAATTACAAAACTGGGACCATATCCAGCAAGGACTTCTCAAGTGTTGCGTAACAATTGAGAGTAAAAGGCGCCGGCAAGTCGTATAGTAGTGAATACGTTCTTAGCGAAGTCAGTCGGCACCTATAACCGAAATGATCTTATGAAATTATCTTAGGAAAGCAACCTTAATGAATTTAGGCACTCCTAATTAGCGAGCCAACAAAAGGCGAAATCCTGGAAACCTGTACTGCGTTCCAGTAAGAAGTATATAGTAGCAGTATAGTATAGTAGTGCAGAGTAAAAGTTCGCTATAAAGGATGGCATTCTCACCAGCGCTTCAGTGTAAACTGCACCAGAGCACCAGGAAGGGTGGTGGTGGTATCTGCTGCGAATATTAGCCAAAAATCCGATACACCTCCGTCCGTCCGTCCGTCCGGTCCGTCCGTCCGTCCGGTCCGTCCGTCCGTCCGTCCGTCCGTCCGTCCGTCCGTCCGTCCGTCCGTCCGTCCGTCCGTCCGTCCGTCTGTCTGTCTGTCTGTCTGTCTGTCTGTCTGTCTGTCTGTCTGTCTGTCTGTCTGTCTGTCTGTCTGTCTGTCTGTCTGTCTGTCTGTCTGTCTGTCTGTCTGTCTGTCTGTCTGTCTGTCTGTCTGTCTGTCTGTCTGTCTGTCTGTCTGTCTGTCTGTCTGTCTGTCTGTCTGTCTGTCTGTCTGTCTGTCTGTCTGTCTGTCTGTCTGTCTGTCTGTCTGTCTGTCTGTCTGTCTGTCTGTCTGTCTGTCTGTCTGTCTGTCTGTCTGTCTGTCTGTCTGTCTGTCTGTCTGTCTGTCTGTCTGTCTGTCTGTCTGTCTGTCTGTCTGTCTGTCTGTCTGTCTGTCTGTCTGTCTGTCTGTCTGTCTGTCTGTCTGTCTGTCTGTCTGTCTGTCTGTCTGTCTGTCTGTCTTTTTTTTTTGCTAGTAGTATATGCTTATTCGGGGTCATTGCCGCTGATTAAGTATATCGATAGACTCATAATATCCGAAGTGCCCATATAACGGGAGTCGTATTCAACATAAGCCATGGCAATACTATTATTTCGTAGCAATTGTCTGTCATTGGCAGGCCGCTTTCGGTAATATCTTCGTGTCCTTCACGCTATCAACTGTTCTCGCGAACCATTCCAGCCTGTAGAAGATACTTTCTGTATCTGGAACCTGAACGAATGTAGACCGATGCCAACGCGTGCGCCGATCAAGAGTAACGAATATGCCCGTACCTTAAGAACAAAAAGGCCATGCATGTCGATCTCCTGGTGTCTATATATCCTCTCATGTACAGGTGGTCAGGCAGCACCTCTCGTTCAAAGTGACCGTCTATTTGCTTCCCATCTCCTCTCGCCAATACAAATGCGCTGGATCAAGCAGGTTTCCGTACGTAGGGGAGTAATTCTTTCTATTTTGCTATCCGCCACCACCATCGCTTTAGATCGCTCAAATAAACAGATCGTCTGTAGTGGTAAACGAAGGATCTGCTTGTGCGAAGGAAGTTTAGCACCCACGCAAGCTAAGCACATGTAACTATGCGTCTATTTGACGAGTTTATAAGCAGACGCGTGCCTGTACGCTATTTTAATAGCATGGCAAGAAACGAGTGAAGCGATTCTGTCCACGTCGTTCTTCAGGGCGCTCCGAAGCTCACGTAATCATCCCCATCATCACCGGTCCGATATACTCTTTCGAGTTGCTTATCTCTGTTCCTCAAAGAGAAATGAAGGAAAGGGAGTAAACGCACTAGCATACCGAGCCACAACTGCAGGGAAAAATTGCTCGGTGGGAATCTCTAAGCCGGCAGACGAGAACGTCCATGGTGTGGGCTGCTCGCGCGCTGGGCGTCTATTCCCCCCCCCCCCCCTCCGTAGCCAGTTCGCTCGGAGCCATCGCTCGAGCAACGAGTGGGTGAGAGGAAGCATTTATCAAGGAAGGGATCGCGCAATAATCTCGTCTTAATTGCCTCGCGTTTATTGTGTTACGGGGCGACGTCCCCTAGTTCCCGTCCATCCGCGACGTGCGCATAGCATGAAACGAGCGCGCAGGCTGCACAAAAGAAAGCGAGGGCACACAGCCGTGTTCTGCCCGTGAGCTGCCCTTACTTCTCCCGATTCGTTCCGGTGCTCCCGTCTTGCTTCTTTTCTCTCAGTCTCTGTATGTGTTTGTGTCCTGTGGGTGCGTACTGAGGTGTGCATATTTCGCAATGTCCCGTTTGATTTTTTTTTCACCCTCTCTCTCTTCTTGCCGCACATTTTGCCTCTCGTTTCAATGCGGCGCTGCCGGCCACTGATGAACGCCGAGCTCGCAAGGGAGATAGAAAGTTCATTTGGAAGACAAGCTGGTCAGTGTTGCAACAAGACAGACACTGTTAATAAACGCAGCCCACACAAGAAAAAAAAGAAAAAAAAAGAAAAAGTGCGTGTGTAGGAGTGGGGGGAGGGGGGTACTGAGAGTACGTGAATTGAAAGAAGCATAAATCAGAAAGCTCGCTGTGATTTCATTAGCAGCGTAGGAAATATTCTGCGCACGTAGTGTAGGGAGTGAAGTGGGTAAGCCCGACATGTAGGGGCATTAAGATTATGCCGTAAGACGCAGTTAGAAACTTACGCAATCAGAAGTGATTCGGCCCGTGTTCTTTTCTTTTTTTCTTTTTCCTCCTCCGTGACTTCAACTTTCTGTTGTACCATTACTGAGAAGAGTTTTGATTAAAGTGCAGAACGTTTCTTCCTACGAGTGTGCTTGTATACACTACATGCTTGACGACGTCCTTACCGCGACAGATACCGTAGCACATGGAGGGCGCTCCCTGCATTTGGCCGCACATTTCCCGTACAAGGTCAGTGCACACTTCGGAAGGCTAAAAGTTGGCGCGGCGCGCTAAATTGGCTCTCAATGTTTTCCATTCCGGATGTCGATTCAGGGTGCCTGCCACAGAGCAGGCGCCAGTGTTTCCCAATTCTATCCAGATAAATAACTCACGCCAGCGCAGGGGTGCAAACGATGCCTTCTCACTGAGAACATGTCATTTGGCACACTGCTGTCAGAGTAACGGGAAAGGAAAAGTAGTCGTTTCTGGAAAGAGCCGGCGATAAGAGACTCCATCTGTGGCTGAGTGAATTTGACCACGCGTTTATAATTAAAATCGATACGAATGTATATAGCCAGCGCGTATAACGCTACGCAAAACTCACCATGACAGAACATGTTACGCTGAGAAAGCTACCAATAGTTATCGCGTGTACATTGTTGGTTATGCTTGTCTCTGAAAGCGTTCTACCCTCAGACGGTTTAACAGGGTCTGCAGAAACGGGAGCGGCTCGCGGTAGTGCCAACGGTCATACCAGGGGCTGGATAACTTTACTATATCCGACCGCAATAATCACCTCAAATAGAGAACGCAGGGATGCCATATAGCTCCGGCATGTCGATGAATTATATCACCAATTTCCGCACCCGATGCAGAAAGTAGGGGACAGAAAACTTAATTAAATCGTACATGCACAGTGCGGCGCAAATGCTGGTCTGTGTCCGCAGGTTGAAATTACTGACATCTCTCGTGGCCCGAAGCGCCGATAGTAGGGCTAGAGACCAAAAGAACGGCGGCTCTCCCACCATACGTGACTGCCAGCCAGAGGGACAACTGTATTCGCGTGGTGTTCAGGTGGCAAAACCGTGCACACAGCCAAACTGGCGCGCGCGCGCTCTGTGGCTGGCAGTGCTCAGGGAGGGGGGCTTCTCTCCTCACGTTCGAGTCCCCTTCCCCCGCTTCACGCAGCGCAGCTTCGCGAGGGTTTCGTCGGTGGGTGGCCGGACTTTCCATTGTGCCGAGGTGGCGTACAAGCGCGCAGCCGGCTCCTTTCCAGGTCTTTTGGCACCGTACACGGCAGCGCAGACAAGCCGCTCCACTACGGGGTGCCGACGGAGAAATCTGTGACCCACACCCGTCGCTGCGTGCTTGTCACCTCGCCCTTTCCAGGTCCATTCACCGCTTCTCTGCATTTGCCGATGCTTCTACTTGTAAACCTTCTCTCTATTTCTTCGTGCGTATATTTTCTTCTTTTTTGCCTTTTTATATAAGTATTTGGGGTCCCTGTCTAGCATTCCCATTCTTATTCGTCCTCTTCTCCTTCTCTTTTTTCTTCCCTCCCGGAGGGTTTCGGTCGAGACCGTCGTAGCAGAGTGCCTTCCGGATTGATTCCGAGAAAGAAAGCTCACTGGCAGCGCTGAAACGAAACCGGGGCGCAAATTTTGCTCCGCCACTCTGCCAAACGCGCAAGAAGCGGCGAGAGACGTCGGGTATATCTCATTATCGCCTTGGGTATAGGAGCTCATTTCGTTTCATTTGCGCAGTCCTTCTCAGTCGGACAGATTACTACTGAATGTCCCCCTTTCAAATCTGTAATCATCGTTACACGTTCGAAGCAAGGTAAGATATACATGAACAAACTTATCTGCACGCGGTGAAGTTAGTGCGTTCTTTTGCCCTCTTCATCCATCGTGTGCTTCACTGCCCTACCACAGCTCCTACGCATATTTCTATCTGTTTCACAGGCTCACGATGTGGCCGTGAGGCTTGGCCTTCCAGTCCCAACGTGGGAGCAGCCCACTTAGTGGTTAATTATCACTACTTGCAGGACCAAATAAAGTTTCCCATCAATCCATTCACAATGAGCTCAAGCCGAGATAATATTGATAAGAAGCTCATACAATGCAGTCAACCAGTGGAGGTCACCACAGGCTGCGTAACCGATAGCGTTCCTGATAATTGTTGATCACGAAAAAACGAAACGAACCATGCACATAGTCCGCAGGAGGCGATACTCACTCGTTTTAGTTTCCTTCAACTTGCTCATCTTGAAATTCTACGTGACAACAAGCAATGTAGCACATCACAGTGCAAAACTTTTCCTGATATATTGAACAAAGCTATGACAAGAGATGCGTCTATGTGGCCACAGTGAATTCTCATAGTCGAAGTATAACTGTCTGCTCGTAGCCACAACTTAGTATTTGAAAAGTGTAAGGGGACAGGTTCAGACGCTGTAAAAGCAAGAAAGTAAGCTCTAGGCTTCAATGCGTGTGAACCAAGCAACAGTTCCCTTAATAGCATTTGCTCCCTCTTTCCAGGCAAGCTAAGTGCCTTGAAAATCCGAGTGCCTTGAAAACACAGGTCTCTAAATGAGATACTTCAATTAGTTTGATTGTTGCGTGCTGTGATGTGTTTTGTGAATGTTGCGTATCTGGGACGTGCACAGCGCATATCATTTAATTTCAACGTATTCTTCTAGAGTTGCATGCCTTCGGCATGCCGCCAGACAAAGAGCTCTCCAGGATTCATTAAAGAGCTCTCTCTCTCTCTCCCCCTCTCTCTCTCTCTCTCTCTCTCTCTCTCTCTATTCAAGCAGACATTATAATGTAAGCATTGCGGACACTTGCGCATTGCTACAAACGAGACACTTCTCGCTCGACAGCGATAGCGCGGGGTATAAGTGTGGCTTGAGGCGCCGGCTAGAGCTTCATGCTATAGCATCAAAGCGTGGTTATCGAAAGCGCATTGCCCATTGCAGAGGGACATAGAAATATTGGTAAAGCTCTCTGGCGCGTGGTAAGCAGAGTGAATGAGAGCGCTAAAACGGCTGCATAGCAATGAAAGAAAGAAAGAAAAAAAGAGGAAAAAAGAAAAGAAGGCGGCAACCGGTAGCGCTGGTGCGGCGTTTTTTACGGCTCCGTCGGAACCTTTGTGGCCCGGGCCATTTCGACCGCTTGGGCACCCGCGAGCCCCTTGCATGGGACCGACCGTTTCGCAGGTGTCCCCACAATGGTGCGAGCGGCTCGAGTGTAGTACGGAGAAGACGCGACGCGCTGAAGGCGACGAGCGGTGAGCGATGGGAACACCCAGAAGACTGGGAGTCGTATGCTGCAGAATTTAAGTGTGCAAGAGGCTCTTGCTCCAGCAAAACTTCAAGTAAAGCTTAAGTTTCTCTCTATTGAGATGAAAGTAAGAGTATCCATCACCATTATAAGGTGGCTTCATCTCTTTATTTTGCTTTCATCTCAATAGAAAGAAACTTAAGCTTTACTTGAAGTTTTGCTGGAGCAAGAGCCTCTAACACACTCAAATTCTGCAGCATATGACGCGACGTCTTCTGGGTGTTCCCATCGCTCACCGCAGTTAAGAAGTAACGTCGCAGGTTCGAAAATTCATGGGCGGAGAGAGCTAAAGTGAGTATCTAAGAGAGATCCTTACATAGTCTGAGACACTGGAGCATACAGACGCAAAAGACGAGGTCAAGTTGCGCCCCACACTATACTGAGGCCCGAACAGGCATACCAGGCCGCGATGCCATTCGAGATGAACAGGCCCACAGATGAGGAAAATACACAGATGTGATAACAGAGAGTTTTAGAATAGGGGCCCCAATAGTTTGGGACCCCAAAGAGCTTTGCGGGTGTTAGCATGGGGGCACGCAGGAGTGAAGAGCTTTAGAATAGGGCTTTGCGTTTGCGGATATCGTCTTGCGCTGACAGCACCACTACGATGTCAAAGAAAAGCTATTAGAAATAAATAAATAAAATATACCATTTTATGATAAGAATATTAATTTTGACTTTCGTGCATTCGCGTTTAGTTACAATTATTTAGAGGTTATTCTGTATGCAGGAAACAATTGGTTGCCCTTAATTATGAGTAACCAACCTTACGTGCCTTCACCAGCCAAGCTAGGCCGTGTTAGGCCTACGAGCCATAAAATCCACAATCGAATTCGGAATCAGCGGCGTCTAGCTAATGAATCAATCTTCATAATACACGCTAGTTGAGAGAAAGCGATAACCGCAGTCACTTCTCCTAGCTTGCGAACATCACACCTTACCCCGAATCGGACCTAGTTTGGTGCTATAGGTTAGAGCCGTCGCTTCGATGGGTGCCGCCATGTTTGTTTACGCAAATCTTTTGGGGAAACGTGACTTCATTGCATTGATTCTTGAGCACGCAATTCGAAATATTCTTTCGAGTTCTTGTTTTCTCTCTAGCTTTCTCTTTCATCTTCTTTCTTTCTTTCTTTCTTTCTTTCTTTCTTACTTTCTTTCTTTCTTTCTTTCTTTCTTTCTTTCTTTCTTTCTTTCTTTCTTTCTTTCTTTCTTTCTTTCTTTCTTTCTTTTCTTTTTAGGGGAACAGCAAGTGAAGTTAGGAAGTAATCTTAATCAATCCTCCTCTCAGGAATTAATTTTCTTTGGTCTCTCTTCAATCTCGACATCAAATGTAACACTATATATAACCACGCAAGTTGTAACAGACACTTCCAAGTGAAGTTCGGGGAGGATACTTACACAGTACACAGCGCGCGTTTCGTTCTGTCTTTGTACCCGAGCCTATTTTGCGTCGTCGTAACTTAAACCAATGCCACGTTAGCTCGGCATAAGCAACTGCGTTGCGACAACGATACGGTAGTCTCTCCTTCGGCCACGCGAGCGGCAACAGGTGCGCGCGAAAGGCAGCTCACAAAACTCTATCTGACTTTCCAGAGTTGTCGGGGCTTGCTCCCCGGCTTACAAACAGTAGCAACGACGACGACGAGCGGGGCCGTGCCACAATTAGGCACCATGCGCAAACACAGCACGCGAATTAAGGGTGAACTTCTACTTAGTCGCGAAGTGTATACTGGGCATCTCTGCGAAGACTGCCAGAACATGTTTTAAGATTACCTGTGGCTATTCTTTGATTAGGATCACTCAATGAGAGGAAGATCATTTGAAACTGAAATGCATAATTGCCTAATTACTAGAATTAGCTAAGTATGTTTTAACTAATTACCTTATGGCACGTATTATATTTTACAAATATGTGGCCAGTGAGACTGGAATGCACTTGGAAAGAAGTTCCTGAATGACACCATTATCGAGACATGTACCATCAAATTCGCTGTTAAAATGCCCTGTATTTATAAATAAGACACTGTGTTATTTTCTTTTGTTATTCTTTTTTCTTGGGTTGGAGCATAAGAGTAAGTGGACCAACAATGCATTTGTTCGCGAAGTTCGGGAATTAATATCTCACAACTGATGTGCTACCTAGTATTTGTTCCTTGCGAACTCCCCGGCTACACTTTGTAAACTGCAATATGTGCGGTATAATAAATTAATTAATTAGAGCATAATTATTGAGCTTTAGTAACTAGTGACTTATGAATTTTCAGCGCAAATAATGTCCGCCTGTTATTAGGTATTTAAGCTACAGGACTGGAACTGTGGTATCTGCCACAGTTGATATTTAAAAATTTTGTAGCAGTCTTCGCAGAGACCATGCTGTATACAGTATACGGTATTTACCATTTCCTATCTCATCTTTCTCATCCTCTCTTTTGCTCCAGTTCTCAAGCCCCGCATTTCTCGGTCACCGTTCAGGTACAACCGTTAAGCAAGACATGTACAACGCGTTCATTTTTCCCACATTTATTTAATAAACACAACCAATTACTTCAGTAGGGAAAAGGGGGTCGGGGGACAAGGAGGGGGAGTGTTAGAAGCTCTGTGAAAAGTTGCGCAATACAGTTTTCTTCGCTAATCCTGGCACAGTGAACGGCGCAGACACGAGTATGCAGGCCTTATTCTTGCACTCGCGAGGAAAGAGAACTGTTTCTCGACCCTTCCGACGTGACCTGGCTTGTCAAATACGCATTCGCCTTCCCCTCCCTCCAGACTTCTCCACCGCCAGCAACCTGTTCCTATTCTTTATGTTGTTTTTTTTTACTTCTTTCATTTCACTATCCTTTGATCAACGTTTCCTCCGTCGACACGGGCATTCAGAGAGGGCCTTCCGCGGGGCATCAGATCGCACTGCGCACCGACTTCCAACCACACTTGCTGCCTCTTTATTTCTTTTTCTCTTGAAGAGCCGTTTAAAGCAGTTCAACAGGCAGATAAGAATTCGCGCAGGCACAGCAAGATCTATTGCGGAGCAACCGGCTTCGCCACAGTTTAAAGACTTAAATGACATAAATGATCGCACTCAGCATTATGGCGGTAAATGCAACACTTGTTCCCTGTTTAAGTACTGTTTCTCTAGACCCGTGAACTTCATCAGTACCTGCAATACTCTGCCATATACTGCGAGCATATACACAGTTATCTACACGAGGCCTGTGGATCGACGTAGCGTCTACAAACGCATAATGCGCTTCACGTAGGCATGAAAGACAGTCCTGCTTCTGAAGTATATATGTGGTTGTGATCAAACCATGAGACATCTAGTTTGTGACTATCCCTGGCTTCACTAATAGACAGACGCTCTGTTCTGCCTTGCTGATAAGCTGTAACGCCATCCGCCTTCTGAGTTTAAAGGCCAAGGCGCTCGGCTTTTTTAAAGACGATAGGCTTAGAAGTGCGATTACATGCCGGTGTAACTTCCCTCTTCTTTCTCTTTTCATCCCTGCATTCCCTTTCCTCCGTGTATGGTTCCAAACTCGATTAATTCAGGGGTTAACCCCCGTATACATTTCCTATCGCTATTTTCTCTCTCTCGACACAAGGCCTGCATACTGACAATTGGTGAGTCACATGGGTGTTTGGCCCTCATACCGCAACTCCTAGTTCTGCAGCATCTATACCGCATCTAGCCTTCGCCTCTGTCGATGAGTGGCATGAAAACTGTGGAACTGGTCTTATAGCACGTGGCTTCTCGCGCGTGTGCAAGTCCTACGAAATATGCCTGTGACTGTTTTGGTTATTTGCAGAGCGGTCAGAACTCTACACGTTGACCAGAATTCTAAAAAAATATAAAGAAGAGAATAAATTTCGCTTGAATGTCCAGATCTAGAAGCGCCCAACGCTCCTCGTTAAAATTCGTTTTAATTAACCACCCGTACGCAACGAAATTATGCACCCGTTCACCGTGAGCACGGCACCTCTTCAACCCTCGTACTGGCATCACACGTGCGCTCTCAATGCTCCCTGAAATTAATCGTCGTTGAATTATTCAACAGCATTCTTTATCGAAATTAAAATAAAAGAGAGATGTAGTCACCTTACAATGGTAACGGCTGTTCCTTTTCACTCAATAGTAACAAATTTAACACATATATATTGTAAGAAGAAACTGTGTCATAAGGTTGAAAAAGTTAAGGCATACAATCCTATTTTAACGTGCGAACATAGCTGTGAATGAAGTGAGTTTCCTGTGAGCAACTG
Source organism: Dermacentor albipictus (assembly GCF_038994185.2). Classification (NCBI taxonomy): domain Eukaryota; kingdom Metazoa; phylum Arthropoda; class Arachnida; order Ixodida; family Ixodidae; genus Dermacentor; species Dermacentor albipictus. The sequence continues at coordinate 406,119,738 of NC_091821.1, forward strand.
AGAGTTGATTATACCGCATGTAGATATGGATGCTGCTTTCGGACTCGGCGATCATCGACAAGCGCAACGATGAGAATGCTCAGTGACCATTGGTACTGCAGGTGCGAAGCAGTAGTTACCGTTTCTGAAGCCCGTGTACTATACTGCAACGTGCCTCCCGGCTCAGAGTGTGCAGACTGTATAGGAAGCTATACAAAGACTTAAGATAGGGCGCTCCGTGGCCTGAGGAGTTTGCCCACGCCTTCTCAGAAGGGTTCCCGCGCAGAGAGTGAAGGAGAGAGACGCAGAGGAGGAGCGCTGACAGTCGTTCATCTTCATCTCAGTCAGCGCGCTTCAAGGCCAGACGTTTCGACGGCAGCTGCTGTCACCGTGGACGCCTGCGGCCGGACGTGTGAATTGAAAACCCGGCTGCACTCTGTCACGTTTATTTGCGCTATGTTTTTCCGTTTCTTTTTTTCTCTTTTTTACGCCTTTTGTCTTTCACTCGGTCAACTGCCGTGCTGTCGCATAATCACTTATGGTTGTAAAGCACGCTCGACAGATTGTCTTTCAGAGCAAGACCCCTCAATGTCACACTGGACAGATTCTAAACATGCGACCATAACGTCTCTTTTTTAAATGAACTTGAAGTAGCTTACTGCACATGCATCAACATCCTAAAATTGATGTTAGTCTTGCTGCATTTATGGTATCAGCAATCGCAATGGTCGTTGCAAAATACGATACGCGAATTTTTGTGAGTGGGCTTTCCCGCGCATCTAAGTTGCTCTACATAAGAAACACAACCGAGTTCCTGTTGGTAGCATTCAAGCTGAAAGATAGGTTTTTAAAGCTTCGATTGGTACTAGGAACGGAAGATGGCAGGGATGGTGACATCACACGACAACACCTCCCACCCCCTCTTCTGGTGCATAATTTACGATAGTATCATGAGTTCCGTCATCCTGGTTACATCTGATAAAGTGTGTGGAGAAGCAAGCTTGCGAATCTTGCAAATCGTCCATTTGCTGGGAAAATAGAAACAAAGGAATTAGTTCTGATCCTTATCGAAGTGAACTCTGTTGAATTTTTCGAGCGTGAGGAAAGCTACGCAGCATGACTGAGTGCAGCACGATGAAAGACAGAATTTTAAAAAATATATCCTTGAAGCAGAGCTCCATCGGCGCTGAGTGAAATCTGCATCGACTGAAAATTGCTCGAAAGGCTTCTGTGACGGATGCACGAAGGCGAGGAAGCATTGCTTACACCTTCGTCCCGCGGACCTTTTCGAGAAAGTTTCAGACGACAGACGCAAAGAATTTTGTTTCTCTATAGTTAGTACGGGCGATAGTTTCATTACCTTGCAACAACTCTGTCGTGAGGATTTGTCACATTTGCTTAAGAGGAACGCAAGAGCGTTGTCATTGCAACACGTATCCTTCCTTTCGTTTTTCTAAGTCTGCGAGCGGGGAACACTCTTCTGGCTTATAGTGGCGGGCCACTCCGGCATATATACGCCCAGCGATGGGCCCACCACGTAGCCACCGAAATGTTGAGATGCACCGTGCTGACCGCTGTAAACAGAACTCACATCATCTAAACAATAGGAAAAAGCAGGCAGCGCGAGAACACCTAGCCACACAGTGAGGAGTAGATTTGATAAATCTCCTGAGGCAGATTCACCAGCTCCCCGAATCCGGAAGTCTATCTCGTTTTCTAAGGTTTTATTTCCACTGCTTTCTCGCATTCAGCTCGTACAGCTAACAGCGTGCAATGTCTATCCGCAGGCCGCGCAGCGTGCGTAGATAGACGTAGCGCTCTACCCTTGCTGGCAGGGAAATTGCTTTCTAAAAGAAACAATCCGTCTTTTCCCAGCTCGGACCTCAATTGCCACACCTTTCTACCGCTCGCCTTTCTTTTGATACTCCATTCTCTGTTGCTTTTCTCGTTAATTCGTCTTTATTATTTTTTTTCTATCTCTGCCTTTCCTCTCGTCGCAACGCAAACGTGGGTGGTGAATGAATGCCCGGCGTTATCTATAGCCGAAGAAAGAAGAAAAGGAACGCGCGGGACGGAGCTGAAACAAGGGGCGTAACGCGAGCGCGCCGCGGCATGCGGAGAAAGTTTGTTGCGCGCCCTAAAGCTTTGTTTGCTTTCGCAAGCCGTTTATCCTCCCGCCCCAGCTGTGCCCGGAGCTGCGCCGTGCTGCGACCCGGTCTGAGGCGCGCCTGATTTCGCCGGAGAAGCTTGTGCGCCCGCCGTCCCTGTAAACGCCAGCCGCAAGAAACAGGTGCACGCGTTGTTTGTGCACGCGGGCTATGGGGAACGCGCGCTGTTTGTTCTTCTCTAAGCGTAACGACAGCGAGGGGGTAAAAGAAAGCTTGTCGGAAACATAGCGGACGCACGTCACGTCCGAAGGAGAACACTGTGTCGCAAGGTCAGTGTCGGTGCAAGATCTTGAGAGCATGGGGGTAAAGAGGAGGGGGAGGGGGCATGCTCGAAGTGTAGCACATGAAACGAAGGACCGCTGGTCCCCCTACTTTTTGGCCTCTTCATTAATGCTTAATACTTATGTCTTATGTAAGTTATATAGTATGCCGCACATACACAAAGAAACCAATGATCACTGACAATCAGAAAGTGCGGACGGGGAAAATATTTCCATGGTGTGGCGGACCTAGCGCAACGTGAAGGTTACATGAACATTTTGTTGGCTTCGCCGCAGCACACAAATATTATGTTGCCTTCACCGCAGCACCAGCTCTACCGCTCAATCACTGTGGCAGAGCAGGGAGTCAGGTGTGTCTAAACACACATAGTCAGATGCGTGTTTCGCACATTTGACCATGTGTGAAATAGTCACACATAGACACATAGTCAGGCGTGTCTAAAGGCAGCCTGCCCATAGACGTGCCGGCTTATTTTACCTCCCCCTGTTCCTGTTGCCTGTCCAGTTAGTGTTCCTTTCGTGTTGCGTGTCTAGAATGGTTCATTGCTTTATTTACTTAATATCCGTCAGTTAAGCAAACTAGAGCTAGTAGTTTACATGTACTACACGCATCGGATGTCTGCAGTATCGCAAAGAGACGAGTGGGTAGCAACTCACGTGCACATAACACCGAGAATGTCATGCGTGACGATTACGTTGCATTAGTAGGGGCTGCATTATATACTGCTTTTATTTTTCCTTTTTTTCTCCTTTTGTTGTTTCTTGCTGCACCAATTTTTTTTAAATAATTGCCTATGGCCCATAGCGCAATTCTAACCCTTTAGCTAAATTACTTGATGAGGCAGCCATTTTTTTCTACGAGAAATCAAAATGTGTAATTAAGTATTAAGCATAATTACAATAACTTTTTAGTTTGTTACATTAAGGCACATATTTCAATTTACTATTTGTAGTCGGTGAGTTCGCAAGGTGTATCCACTTAGAACGAACTCTCAGGTCTACACCAATTTCGAGATAATAATTTTCAATGTGTCCGATGAAATTCATTGGCATTCCTGTTACTTCTGCGCTCCAATGCATAAAAGAGCGTTTTCTTAAAAACGTAAACGGCACAGCAGTGCGATTTTGCTGCAAGTTTGACGCCGCATTTCTAGAAACCAGTGCTATTCTCCGAATTCGTTCTAAGTGGATATGCCCTGCCAACTAACTGTACTCGCGGACAAATTTCTGTGGCAACGAAAGGAAAGCTACAAAGGCAAAGCGCGCACAAGTGAGAGCGCTTCTGAAAAGAGTCCCGTGTTTTCATCCACGTTAGTTTAAGCTGGGGAAAAGAAAACATAAACACCTTACTAACAACGGTTAAATAAGTTGAAACACACCACTGAATGCAAACGTTTACTTATTTTGCGGCTTTTCCCTTCCGCGTCTCGGCAGACGCGAAACCTTCACACGTGAAACTGCCTCGATCCAGCGTCTTTTCCGAGCAGCCAAAAGCACCGTCAAACGCTGGCGGACTACTTGGCACCGTAACACATGTGCAGCAGCCACGCGCCCGTAGCTTTCCCTTCCTTGCCACAGAAAGTTGTCTCCGAGTAGAGCCACATTTCGTAGATTTAAACGTGCTCCGTAAAGTAATCAATTAAAAAGTTCATTAGTGTAACTATGCTAATTATTCAATTAAGCGTTCTGATTTCTCGTAGATGTAATCACCGCCTCATCGAGTAATTTATATCGAAGGTTATAATTGTCCTATTTTCCACGGGCAACGTTTTTAAATTTGAGTGCATGTCAAGAAAAAAAAAAGCACCCTATAGAAAAGCTGCAATATATGCTATTTAATTTCACGGTGGCGTCGACACCACACTACTCAAGCAGCATTTTATCGGCGTTTATTTTTCTTTATTTTTCCTGAGACGAGACTTCTCAGACATGCAGCTCTCGTTCCTTTCTTTTTTTTTTTTCTTAATATGTCTTTCCGTACACTCCGCGTGATTTCGCGAGGATTTTTGTTTGTTTATGCTTGTCGTTAGAAAAGATTTAAAAATGAGACAAAGGAAAGGAGAAAGACAGAGACATCAACCACAATAGAAAGTCCCGTTTGCTACTCTACACAGGAGAAGGAGACGAAGAAAGAAATAAAAGAACGAAATGGAGCAAGGTAGAGACAACGTACACACTATCATCACCGTTCAGAGACCACGTTTGCAGCACAATAATGTAGTTAACTCAGTGCTGAAGCCGTTTGTGCAACTCGGTTGCCTTTAAGAAGCGCAATCGTCCGCTTACGGTAATTAGGATTCTTAGACCCTGGTCCCAGCCGACGTCAGCCCGAGTTGCTTCCAAAGGAACAGATGCGCTTTTCTTTAAATCATCGGGACACTATGAAAGACTGTTATCGCTGTCAGGTGCCTTCATAGTGTTTGTGAGGGAATATCCTTGCATATAACTTATCTTCTTTTCCCCTCACCTTTTTTACCCTTTACTGTTTCCCCAGCGCAGAGTAACCAACTCTCTCTCTCTCTCTCTCTCTCTCTCTCTCTCTCTCTCTCTCTCTCTATCTCTCTCTCTCAAGAGCCGTAACAACGGCTTCGTCGCCCTCTGCTATATACGAAGGTCGGTGAGGTTGTACTTCCAAAAACGATTCGCTATTCTAGAGATCTGTCATGCACGCTAGATAGCGTTAGATATCGAGGACAGTTACGAAGAATTGGTCCAAAGCGCTCTTCGCGACCCCAGTAACCACATGCACTGATATCGGCTGTACAAATAAGGACAACAAAACAATTTGCAAAGGCTACTCCAACAATTTTTGGGGCAACCGCCCGCGTCCTCTCTCACCCGCTTAGTTAACGTGAAAGGCGGCGTGCGGGGCCAGTGCGTGACACGTCGCGGGGCCGCTCCATCCTTCGCGGGGTGCGCGTTTTTACGACGCTCTCGGGGTCTATTTTTTGCCCTCATGCCCGGAACTTGCCACGTTCCCGTTCGTGCGATGTCTGGGCCACATCTCTTCAAACAGCTGGCTGAAGGCTCCACTTTTCAGCCGCCGGTGTTGGACATCTGCTTAACTCGTTGCACAGGCGTTTGATTTAAACCGGAAAGCAGACTACACCGCAAATTATGACCTCAGCTTTGGAGGTGACCCTCATAATTTGCAAGAGAGAAACACGAACCTTTCGCCGAATCGGCCTCATCCCAGCGTTCGTACCTCTCCCCTTCCCTCCTTTCTTACCTTCTACTAGGTGCGAGGGAGAGAGAGAAAGAGTCGTGCTTGCACTAGTTCGTGTTTTCAGTGATTTCTGGTGGCCAGCCTCTGTGTGGCACTCGTTTCTGCCCTACAATTTGTTCATTGGACTTGGAATTTTCCACGAAGACATGGTAGAAAAGCCAATGTCGTTACTTAGCGAGCGTTAAAGCAATCTTCTAGTCAATTTTTCTGGATTGTATTGGTATTTATATTTCTTTTATAATATATTTTACACTTAAAATAATATAAATAGGTATTTCTAGATTTCTTCTAGGGAAGCTTTTGGTACACAAACATAACATTTTGATAAAGATTGAGCAGATAATGATTTAATCACGCCCTGAACGTTAAAGTGTTATTTCACTCTTCCTATTTCTTTTTTTTTTTTCCGCGTGCAACCTAAGGTGTTCCTCTTCTTCACGATCGCGGCTTCGACCTACTAATCGGCGCTATCGCATTCAATTATAAGGCTGTATGCCGCTCGTTTTCTGGACTGGCGACTACTCCCACCGCGGCCTTATTAAACGCTATAGACACCCGACGAATGACCAGCGCGCTCTAATCTGGGGCGCCAAAATTTGCCCCGATTGCCGGTAATTAAGGAGAGAGAGAGCGAGGGATTGACCCCTTCCTCGCACACTCATCTCGACACAGCCTGCTATACATAGGTGCAGGAGCCAGAGCACTAAATCTGGTCTGGTCAGGTTCTTTCTTTCTTCCTTTCTTTCTTTCTTTCTTTCTTTCTTTCTTTCTTTCTTTCTTTCTTTCTTTCTTTAGAAGTGTATGTGTATCCATTGCTTACTTCGCCGACTAAGCACTGTCAAGTGCAAGGACCCATGGACCTTGTACGGTTTTGTCGACTTTATAGTTCGCAACCCTCAACGTTTCTGGATATTTATGATCTGAAGTTTAACTACAGTTTTAAGGAAGTGAGTTTACTTATTTATTACTGCATCGTTAAATTTAGAAATAATAACTGTAATAATAGAAAGAACACGAGCATAGTGCTTATCATCAAGCTTATTACACAACTAAAAATTAACAAAAATAAGTTGTTTCGCGATGTCACAGAGTAACTTGATCATGGAGTAACCACCCGGACAAAGACTAGTTAGCGTCCCGGCCTTCCCTTTGTCTCTCACTCTTTCCCTCTCCCGCGCGTCTTCCTTGTCATCCCTCATTCACTCCTCAAATGTCTTGCCACCCCTCCCCTCGACGCTCGCTATACTACACGCCACGCCACTGGCTGTGAGGACTGCGAGGAGACAGGCGGCGTCCTCAGAGGCCGGGAGCGCGCGCGCGGGGCGCGAAATTGCCTTCACCTGTTGCGGCAGGGTGCGCGTCGTCGTCGCCGGTGGCGTCGAGCCAAACTGGAGCAGTGTCAAGAACCTCGCCGCGGCGCGAGCGTGGCGGCTGTCTGTCGGTGCGCAGATGCCGTCGTCGCACGGGCGGCCAATGTTTTTCACGCTACGAGGCTCCCGGAGAAGGGATACACGCTGTACAGCGTCCAACGGCGGCGCGTCGGCGGGGGGCCCAGAATAGGCGACTCGGGCGGCCCGGCGTCGACCGGGGCTCGAGGGGTCAGGGAACGCACGCGCGCACATCGCCGCGATATGCTTCGCGCCGCGTTATGCATGCTATATAAAGTTCCGTTTGCTTTGACGCGTTTGCGCTTCTGGGATAGCCGTGCAAAGCGCGCTTGTTTGATACGTTAGGGGCGTCGGCACGAACGATGTAGCGAAGCGGGGGACCGATGTTACGCTCCGCCGCGCTTCCGGGTTGCCAGCCAAGTGCATCGTTTGCGTAGCTCGACTTAAATTTTTTTATTCGTTTGTTTCCCTTTTTATGTTTTTTTTGTTTGTTTGTTTTGACGCTACGGATTCTATTTTTCATTCTTCATGTCTAGATACAGGGTGGCTGGGGAAGGTGAAGGGGGGGTCTAATTTTCTGCTCTACAATATCACACTGATGCAGCGCGACTGTGAAGCAAGGGAAAAAGCAAATGCAACTTCAGATCATCAAAAAGCTCAAGCACACGCTATCACCTGTCCTTGTCTGACTTTCACCCTGTTTGAAGTTTCATTTCGAGGCGATGTCACGCGTTTCCATCACAGCTTCGCTCCTGTGCTTTGATGCCAACATTCCCTTTCACACGGCATTTTACTTGCTGTGCATTTTCATCGTCATTCAACCCGCGTTCTTGCAGAGTGAAATCATACTTACTTGAGTGCATCGCGCGCGTTCGACGTTTTGCCCGTTCTTCGTATTTACCTCCTCCTTTTGACGAACTTAGTCGGCGAGCGAGACAGCAACAAACTAACTCTACGGCCCGGCGTATAGGCGCACATAACGCGAGAACTCCGAGTAGTGCAAGCACCTTTTACAACCTCAATATTTCACGAATTCATTCCATGCTTTAATCTTGAAATACCTCGCTACAACGTTGAATGGCACGAGATGGTCATGTCAGTACAAGGGAGTGCTGCTGGACCAATTAAGCTCGCTAATTATGCGCGAGGGTAATATCGCGATAAACATGATAGTTGCTTTTTTTTTTAGTAGTGTGATTTGCTGGGCCATTTGGTGCATGGTGAACGTAAAAGGGGTTCCAGCAACTACAGACGCGAGCACAAGTAAGAGGAAATGGACAGGACAACGCTAGACTTACAACTGATGTTTATTGGGAATACATTCTACAAATCTCCGCCACGCATGCGTATACACCCAAGAAGAATAACAAGGTATATAGTCAAAAATCAACAAAAGATATACACGTACACAAAAGCCTGGTCACGCCTCTTACCGACAAGGGCAACAACACTTGGATTAACATGATAAATGTAAAAATTGAAGTTCTTTATCCATGATATGGACCGAAGGTTCACTCACACATGTATGCGCGCCCAACTTTTTGATGTGGAACGCTTCGCTTATTTCTCTTTCCAGTTTACTTCATTCATTTTTCGCGAGACATTTGGAGAGATGGACCCACGAGGGCGAGTCTGTCCTGTCCGTTTCTTCTTACTTGTGCTCGCGTCCGTACTCGCTGGAACCCCTTTTACGTTCATGATACTTGGCACTTTCCTTTTGTGCATCATGCTATCTATCTATCTATCTATCTATCTATCTATCTATCTATCTATCTATCTATCTATCTATCTATCTATCTATCTATCTATCTATCTATCTATCTATCTATCTATCTATCTATCTATCTATCTATCTATCTATCTATCTATCTATCTATCTATCTATCTATCTATCTATCTATCTATCTATCTATCTATCTATCTATCTATCTATCTATCTATCTACTTTCCCTGTGTAGGGTAGCCAACTGCACAATTATTTTCGAGTTAACCCCCTTATCTCCTCCTTCTACGTTCTTTCTCTCGGCTGAAAATGTGAAGTACACTCCTGTTATTCGGCGTGAATGTCAATGCATCCCTGCAATTGTCAAGTTCAATGATGCTCACCTCGTCCTGACGTTTAATATCATGCGACGCGCAAGTACGGACGCCATTCAGGGCTGACTCTCCGCAGACCATGCGACCCGCACGGGCTGCAACACCAACTGCACTGACTCCTCCAGTAGCTCTCTCTCTCTCTCTCTCTCTCTCTCTCTCTCTCTCTCCGGGTTCCTTAAATGTCCATGCATTCGCGTTGTGCTTCCTCCTGAGCCATATCTGGCTCGTCGCCGTTGTTGTTGTTGTTGCGGCGCCTATTCAGAGTAGGGGAAGGGAGAGTACATGATGAATGCCCCAACGAGACGATACGCCAGTTCTAATTACCTGTCACGCGGCGGCCGAAGCAGGGCGCGGGAATTCTTTGTGCCAGAGACGAACTCCCTCTCTCTCCCGTACTCCCTCTCCTGTTCTCACTCACACCACCCGGCAGTGGAACCTTCCTCTAGTTACCACGCCTCCTCCCCTCCCCCCCTCTCCACAAACACACACAGACAAACTTCGTGCCGGAGTCACCGCATACACCTTCTCCCGGGTTCTCGAGTACGCGAGAGGACTCCTCCTCGCCCTTGGCATGAAGAGGCGAAGAACTACGTCACGTTTTGCCTTTCCTGATTAAGTACTTACGCGTCTCCGAAACCGCCCGTCCCATCTCCCCAGCCCAGCATGTAATGGGCCTGCGTAGGAGAAGGAAGACTCGCACTCGTGGGCCCATCCCTCCAAATGTCTCGCGTCGCTCGGTAGGCCCTTCGCCCCAAACCGTGTTTCTTTTCTTGCATTAGACCAATTTGATAGCTTATAAGTGATCGTAGGTTAAAAAAAGGAAAGTCGCAAGTTTGGCTGAGAATTTCTTTTTCTTTCTTCGTCCATTTTTCTTTGCACCACGGTGTCATCCGTAAGCGCAGCCGATACGGTCGTCATGCATGCGGTGCGCACCAAGGCGGGCGCGAAAACGGCCCTCACTCTCTGAAAGATTGATCGACGACGGTGTGCTCGCGTCTTGTTTTTAATCATCCTTGTCGACGTTAATCAGAACCCCGGAACGACATTTCACGGGTGAGTCGTGACGGGACGCGTATTCACTGGTTAACGTGACTCTAGAGAGCCGGCAACTCCGTGAGAAAATAAGTATTTGAAATGCTTATACGCTCGACGTGTCTCGCTATACGTGTCGTTTATTTGACGGTTCCCTAGAAGAACCTTCTGTTGCTATCCATGAGACGCGGCGGAGCGTGCTCACAGTCTGCGAAACTCTCTTGGGCCACTGGCTTTCAAACGGTGTTGTTTCAGGTGAGAGGACACATACATCAAGTGCCACGCTTTGACAGATTTGACGGATTCGGCGTCAGTAATACCAAGGGTCTAGAGCGCGGGATGAATGCCTGGTCCTGCGCGAAATTCACGTGCTCAGTGGGCGACACGTGAGAGAAAGAAATACAGTCTTTCATTAGTGCGGAGGATATTGGCCTGGCCATACGCCCAGCATGCAACTTCCCCATGAGATCGGTTATGCATGAAATGACTCACTCAATCACAGACAGTGCACATTTGCAAACAAGATGCACAGGTAACAAGCAAAAGTATATACAGTGTAACGAGCCTTTTGATCATTTGCTTCAAGCCATCGTTCAGGGTAGATTAAAAGCGGCACCTAAACAGGCGTGTAAACCTTAGATAAAACTGCTCTGCTGATGTATTGCTCCATACTGCCTCGTATAGAGTCCGAGCTTGCGTACGCTTTATGTCAGTGTTGTCGAGTGTCCTGCGTGCAAGGCCAGCGTGGCACTGTCTTCTACACTTTCTCTTCAGTTACCATGGCTTACCGGCCATGTTGTTCTACCGCGGGATCGCGGGTTCTACTCCCAGATGCGCGGGGGGCGCATTCTACTGAAAGTGGGTCGAAAAGAGTCCACGTATGGCAAAGAGCTCCAGGAAGTTGAAGAACCTCAGCCGGTCAAAATTATTGGGAGGCACCCATTGGCTATAACGTCTCTCATTCCCCAGGTGTAACTTTAGGGCTTGATCCTACCGATCGCGCGCGCATCTCCAAAGGGCAACCAGAAGGGCAACCAGAAGGGTAACCTGCTGCAGAAGTACAGAATTGACAAAGGGTACCAGAATTGACAAAGGGCAACCAGAAGTATGATTCAATTGAATACAAATACTTTGTTTAAGCATGAATCATTTAAGCAAAAATGAGTAATTTTGGCCATCGTCTAGGAAACAATTATGTATTGAGTGTTCTGTACACTCAAACGCGAATACTCTAAAGTACGGATCCTCCACAGCTGATCGTTTCAGACTCTATATCGTGATGTCCCCGCGATCTCCTTTGTGTCCTACGAATGACACACGACCCCCACGACCTCGGTCGCCAACCCGAAAGTATATGGTCGACGAGGCCCGAGCACATGTCTCGGGCGTTGACGACGCGATAAGCAGGCGCCTGCGTGCTATAATAAAAATCCCTGCAGAGCGCATCTGCTCGACGACGTTCTCAGCGGAGGAGCTCACGGGAACAGAGGAAGCAGCGGCGGCGGAGGTGGAAGGGAACGATGGAGGGAGGGGCCCTGGCGGCGGTCGTTTCTTTCTCGACGGGACGGACAGATCCCACCTGCGTGCCGCAAAGTCAAACCGCGCGGCAAACAGCGGACAGCGCGCGCGCGCCCCGGCACCGAATTTCGAAGGCCCGGACCGGCTATAATAATTCACGCCGCTCGCGGATTTCCCAGAACGGTGGTGCGCGTACCGCGAACAGCAGCCGGGACCGGCGGGCCGGCCAGCCGTTATCTGCTCCGATGGTTCACCAGCCGTTTGCGATCGTCTATAGGGAAGCTGGAATGTCGCCGAGCTGGGGGTGTACGTAGCTGCTCGCAACGGAAGCGCTATAGGACATGTGTCCGTCTTCTCTGTCGTGTTGCTGCTTCTTCACCGGCACTAACGTTAAGTAGTGCGATCGAAAGAAAGTGCATGGTCTCCGAACACGCCCTTAATCTATTTGCACGTAGATTAGACTATAGAAGTGAAACATATTTGCAAAAGTGTCCCGTTTAGTTAAATATTGCAACCTATGCACCACTTTTACGAAACTTATCAAGTTGCTTGAAATGGAAAAGAAGAAGAAAACGCAGGAGATCTTTAAGATACCGGTTCTCTGTGTGTGTGTCTCTCTCTCCCTTTGTGTGTGTGTGTGTGTGTGTGTGTGTGTGTGCGTGTGTATGTGCGTGTGTGTACCCTCATCTGTGTACTCGCATATGTCTCTCTTCCATTGATCATCGTACACTTTCCCGAGCTACCATAAGGGCGTGTCGCGTGCCCTCCTCCATCCTCCCCCGCTTTCAGTTATATAATGTAAACATCTACACAGTCATGGCGCATTGGCGAGCACTTGCTTTGCAGTATGTAGTTCGAGGCAGCTTATTCTTGGAAAAGAAGCGCAGTGCCCCAGTCTTAAGAACGGTGACAGTGGTTTCTGAATCATTTATTTTCAATGTATTTATAGCGCACGTGCTAAAAGAACCAAATGCGTTCAGGGCGGGTGCCGCGGTTCCTCGGCGGGCCAATTTCACAGGCTAATTTTAATTCCTGGCGCTTATGTTCTCCCGAAGGGCGAGCGCTTCTCAACCTGATTTCTCTCTCTCTTTCATGTTTGCGATAATATGAAACTTACTTAGAACCACTGAGATTATTTGAGCCAATATTCTGCACGTTATAGCTGGAGTCCTGAAATCACGTATTGACTCGCCAGAAATATGTCACCTTCTATCTACTCTCTACGACTGGCCTACCTGAGATTCCCATAGGGCACCGTCACGAGCGTCATCAAGGTAATTCATTCAAGGGCATCGATTCATCCCGTTTAAAGGCAGCGCTGGCCTTTTTTAATTAACTGTATTTAAGGAGAGGTTGGTGCTTATGTGTGGCGCCGGCTACTCCTCTTGCATAATAGTTATCGTCGGAAAGTTGTCAACAATCACAAAACTGGACTAATAAACACATGAACGAACATTCACGTACTAAGTCTCAGTACTGCGATATAAATAAATGTTCGCGCAACAGGAGAGCTCACATAGCATAAATACTCACAAAACCGAAGTGTTCACACGCAACACACGAGTTCACACAGCATAAACGTTCACAAAACCAAGATGTTCACAGAGATGTTGGGCACTTGAATGCCGCACTTTAATTACAACAAATACAAATGCTGCATGAACACGAAGACACAGTGAACATGCAATTAAGGCTGCCGGTAAATAATAACAATGCGAGCAATAACTATTGTACGACTTAGTATTCTTGTGATATTTCTGATTCCTCCAGAAAATTGTGCTAAGGCGCGCGCAGCGATGTTTTGAAGTTTTACTGTTGGCCACGGACCTAAAATTTTTCCTAAGTATAGTGGCCATCTATCCAAGCCATGTAGTTTTTCCGAAACATTCTTGCGGGGAGCATCATTACCTTTAAAGTGTAGGAGAAGGTGTTCCATGTCTTCTTCAGCCTCTTCCCACAAGTATGTAGCACTGTTAGTTTTTCTTATCCTACACAGGAAGCTTTTGGTATAGACACTGCCTAGCCGAAGCCTATGAACTGTTGTTTCAACAGGTCAACTAATTTTGAACGGAATAGCGCTGCTCTTAATAATCACCAGTTGAGATATAAAGGTTATGAGAGTATGGTTCTCGCATCTGCCGAACGTCGGTACAAAGTGGGTATTCTAGTCTAAGTTCACCTCTCTCTAGCAGTTATATGTGCGGCGTGCTGTGACTAAGGCTTCGCACTGATCTTTATATGGAAATGGACGATCTAACGGTATCGTTCAACGTTTGGATTACGTTAAGGGTTGCCACTTGATGCGTATACTCCAGTAGTTTTAAGCCTCATAGTCTTGTCTGTAGCGAGCCTAACATTATGAATCCTGCCACGCTCGGACGCCCAGGTCAGCCGTTAATTGCGTGCAAGGAATATATTTCTCACTATCAGTGTATCCACACGAAGCTTAACGATGTGTCCTACACAGTATACGCCGCATACAAGTAGGTTCGTCTATACCGCATCTATCAGAGCATCGTATTCCATATCGTATAGCTTGGCGTCGCTATAGCCGATGAAGTTTGTGTCCACGGTTGCCCTATTATGGATATCAGGCGATCATTCACTGTTTGCTATGCGGCGGCCTCAGCTCTCGAGCGGATCTAACGGCCAATTATGAAGGTGATTAGTCGTGCGTGAGCGTGTCTCAACACAGCCGCTTTGCATCTGCGGTTCAGCATCAAGATAAGTGGAAAGCCGGAAGCATCTCTACATGAACGCGCGCAGATGTTGTGGTTCGGTGGTATCAAAAAGGAAACGGGGGCCATTGCGTTTATTCGATTGCTCTTAGAAGGCTCCACCAGGGCGACAGGGAAGGGAATCCTGCTTCGATGCTTACCAACTATGCGTTTTCTTTTTCTTTTCTTGTTTTTTTTTCTTTTTTGTTTTGTCTTGGCCGCAATACTGAGTTTGGGAGGCACGTTTCGGCCGCCCTGCGGCTGGCATGGCCGGAGCATAAACCACGTATGTACGTGATTGGCCCTGCACCGTGTGCGTCAGGGATAGTGGTGTCACGGAAAGCAAACTACATTTTGCGACGTTCTTGTCTCACTCGCCTTTCTTTTTATCCTATCTCGTTCTTACCTTTGTTAGGTGCAGCAAGAATACGATCGATCTGTATCTGTGTGCTTTGGCATCTGTATGTGACGTGTCGATAACTTAGGATGCGAACAGTCTGCACGTAGACGTCAGCTGTCGATCCAAGGAGACCAGCTGTTCTGTTCGTGCAGCTGTCCATTACTCACGTGGCACAGCTGCTCCGCGTAAGGGTGCACGTATAAGCGCGGCGCACGTGGGGATTGGGCTAATATTGTTACGTGCTTTTTTTGGTAAGGTGCATCGGCCACTCAAGTTGGAAGAAAACATGCACGCCTGAGTAAATGAAATAAGTATAGCAATGAGACACAGCTTGCTTGGAAATGTCTTGCACGTGATTTCGACTCCTGCCACATTATTTACGTGGGTGAATTATGCTGAAGTACTTTTTTGCAAGCTAGCTAGTCGATTAATTGTTTATTCCAACATTTACCAAATATGAAAGAGAGAGAAAGGAAGAAAACAAAAGGCTAGGAGGTCGATCAGACGAGCGTCCGGTTAGCTGCCTTACACTGGGGGTAAGGGAAAGGAGGAACAGATCGACGGAAAGGGGGATTATTTACCGCGAATGTTATAACGTTCAAGTCAATTCAGTGCTCAAATGCTGAGCACGATGTTATTGGGCCAGCTGCTTAGGCATTCTTTCTTTATTTCTTTTTTTCATCGAGCATTCTATTTCTTCTACTCTCTTCGTCTCGTGATGTGCTTCTAAAACCATTGTTATGTTTGTTGGCAAGTTAATGCACTTGTCAACTCCGTTGGCTCCGTTGCCGCATCAAATATCCGCTAAACCCATCCTATATTCCGCAAGCTGGCTCTCCCACTTATGCTGGCTGGCACAGTTAGTGTAGCTCTCCTCATGCTCGCTACATTTCCAAAAGTGAGAACCGCTTGCCAGAAGCGATGAAAGAAGATTTGAACATGGCACTAACCCGGGCACGTTCGCACCTTCTTTTCACTTGAAATTCGAATTCCACGATCTCTTTGGGGAGAAAGCTATGTGAGAAAAGCCTGCGTAGTAAATTTGGTGCTTGGCCCTGTTCTCTTGATTGCTAACACAAACTGCCATAAACAACATTATTCGACTGCACACGTAATGACGAGACTCGTTCTAACGTCTCATTCTTCAACATCAGTAGTGTTTAATCTTGCTTCCTTTCCTCGCATTCTTTCTTTTCCTTCGGGAGACACAAGTGCAGTAAAGGGGAAACGTTTTGAACTCGAGACCCTTCAATAAAACTAATCGCGCCATATTGTGGAGGCAACTTTGTTTATAGCATGGAGCGTGTTAACGACTCGCTGACAAGGAAGCCGCCTGGCCATTGCGGCCTACAAGCAGCCCTTTTATTTAGACAGTGCGCTCGCCGTGTACACAGTTTTACATCGCACGCTTAAAAGTTCAGCGGTCCGCGTGGGCCCGTGTGCGGCTCCAGTAGTCGCAGATGGGGGCCATCACGCTTGCAGTCTTGCAAACCGGCGGCTGGACAAATAAACGCGGCGGAGGCCAACTGCGCGCTCGTGCGTCGCACGTCGAACCTGGCTCGACGCTCGAGAAGCCCACGCACGCGTTGCTCCTGCACTTGAAGATACACAGGCCGCACAAAGCGAGGTAAACATGTGAGTGGGTCGCGACCTCCTTGATGCACATATATATGAATGAGCCATGGTTCTGTAAGTTGTGCGCTCGTCTTCAGAAACACATGTTTTTGTAATCGTCTGGAAGGCACCGTTTCTTTTTTTTTAATATGTATAGACATATTGTATTGTATGTATAGACAATATGTATAGGCTGTTTATGTGGACCCTGTGCCGTAGTTGTCGGACTTCACTAAAAAGGGGCGACGTGACCTAGCGGGAAAGGAAAAGAGCTCAACAGGTGGAAAGGGATTGGAGTGACCCCTTTTATTTTGCGAGAACGCTATGTTATACGCGAATCTCATACTGTTGTCACGCCGTGCATTTTCGGCGATCGAGCCAAATCGGCATCGAATTTATCTACAATTGATTCCACTCTGCCGCGAAAGAAACAAATGGTGTGCCGGCGGTTTGTGGCCAACGAACAGCGCTCAGCGATTGAGACGCGATACTAGGAGCGCGTGGTTGCCGGCAGCCGCGTCAATCGTCAACCCAATCCAACCAATCGTCAAAACGATTGAAGCGCCCGCATCTCCAGTGGTGGGCTTTGAGCCCAATGTAGGGAGGTTTGGATTAGCGGTTCCGCACATTCCATCCCAGCTACAACTGTGGGAATACCACGAGTAGTGCGTACTCCCGAGGAAGAAGCTGCCTACCGCGAAAGCGAAAATGAGGCGAAATAATGGTGAAACAAAATATTTACAATACGGACTGCTTACGAAGTTCGACTTGCATGGTGTAACACTCGGTGTATCTAAAACATCTTCGCTGTTCGACCATCTTCACGAACTGAAAGGGGCGGTGTTTTTATTTTTTTGCTTTTTGTTTTCTGTGGCCTTCCCTCATCCATGGACTTGCAGCTGTTTACTCATATTCATCCACTGATTTGAAATTAGAACGACAAGCCTGATCTTGTCGTCTGTGTGTGTCGTATTATGTGTGTGCGAACGCAGCAGAACGTAGTGCAGAAAAGACCTTGGGCGCTATAACGTAAAACTATTCCAAACTTTTCTATTCCAATTCTGCTATCAGCCCTCCGTGATTGGTCAAAAACTTTTTTGGACCATCCCCCATTTCACCTGTCTGTCACGCGACGTTACAAAAACCGCAATACCTCCCCATCTGATATGATGTGTGCACACTGATTATGCATGATTTGACAGAAAAAAGAAAAACAGTTATTTCTGATTCGACCCCTTTTCGCCATTAGCCCTCGGCTATTGGTAAAAAGTTTTCAGGCTGCACCCACTTCACCTGCCTGTCACGCGACGTCACAAAACCGCACGAACTCACCGCGTCAAAGTGACGTGTACGCGATAAAGATGCATTAATATGCCGAACAAAACTGAATTTTTTTCGGAATAGCCGCAGGCTGCCCCGTTCCGAAAGGAATAAAAGATAGCTGCCGCCGATCGCTGAGACGCTGGCTACTCGCACCTGCCGGAAAGCATGGGTGTATTTGCGTATAAAAAAACTTCTTGCGTGACCGTGTAACGTTTTTAAGCACTTTCGACGCGTTTACTACCTCATTCTACCAACTCTTCTTTGCTGAGGGTCAATTTTAGCGTCATTCTTAAGCTTCCGTTGCATGCCGCCGCGATTTTCGACCAGCCACCACAAGCTAACTAAGGGAAAGCCGACCAATCGCAGAAGCCTGCACCACCCTCTTCATCCGGTTATCGGTTTTCAGTGCACTGGCTCTGCCCTAGTGAATCCCTCTCCACTTGAGCGTTCTCCTCGCCTCTTGTCAGCCAATTAGATACAACAAGCCGCTCAGTGTAGGCAATGTTATTCGTTTTTCACGCAAACAAAAGGGACCTCCTATGAACGAGGAGAGCGTTTGATTGGTCTGTTCAGACAACCCTATGGGTGACCGCCCGGTGCTTGCGTCGGTGGTTACGCAAATTTGACGTCAGGAAATTGGAATAGAAACATATTGGAATAGTTTTACGTTATAGGGCCCCTTATTTAATTCATGAATAATTGCGCAATTGCTGTATCTTACCCACGTACGCAGCGACGTAGCAGAAAAAAATTTGGCAGCGACCTCTTGGCGTTTTCTTGTTGTCTATATTGATCAGGTGGTGTAGTGCACGTGTTCGCGTTATTGCCGTTAGCAGTGCTTAGACATGCGATACACCATGTTTACACCATACACCATGTTTACACCATACACCATGTACACCATGTTTCTGAAAGGCCTGTTACGGAAGGAATTGCCAGCAGTGTGTCCACGAAAAACGGCACGAACCGCTAAAAAATATTAGCCAGCATATCTCCTTGGAATGTGAAAGTTGTGATTCATATGGAGCTGTTGAACTTTTAAAAATTGTAATAATAGTAAAATGCGAACAGCAAAAAAAAGGGGGATAGAAAAACATTCCAACAGACAAACTCCCCAAGAGCGAAGAAATCCCGTCCTGTATTATTTCTTGGGTAAAATGTCTCAAAGTTAATCTCGAGATATGTTTTCCTTTGCAACAGTAGCACTGTATGTATCGAGAACGCAAGACGCACGGCTAAGTCACAGAAGAACAGCCTGTAGATCTACAGGCCGAGTAGGATGCGCAGGGCCGTCGACAGCCCGGCGCATCCTACACGGTTTACTACGTGAGCAGTTCGCCGGCTGTACGGCAATTCAGAAGAAGGACAGCAGCTGCAATAAACATTTACGGCTTCGATCAATGGCTTGCACAGACGTACCACAACTGGTAAACCTACAGAGAGAAACAACTGAACAAAACCTAGAGACGAAAGAATCGTAAACTTTGAGAATAAAGGCAGGATGGTTCCGCAACAATCGCCGAATTCCTCCCGCCGTTTCCTAGGGCAAAAAAATAATAATAAAATAAACTCCACACTTAGGACCCGTAAACATTCGACGCGCTGGCCACGTCCAGAACAATGCGATCAGCACTCGCCAGGTAGAACGCACTGACAACGTGCGGCAGCTCATTCAAACTTATTCCCAGTCCGCAGTCGTACACAAACAGCCGCTGGCGGCCATTACATCCTGTTAGCGCTGAAGGGTCTTGCCCAGGCGCCGTGCTTTCTTTACAACGTTCAGCAGCGGCAGCGAGTACGAGACTAGCACAAACAAACAGCGAAAGTGAGATAAAAGTTTGAACAAACGAGTACGCTCGGCTCGCCGCCTTCTCGCGATGCTCCCGAGCGCCGGTCACGCGCTAGTTTTATCACTGAAATGGACGGGCGCGAGGAGTGGGCCGTATGGTTTAACGACCGTAACAGATGTGTAATGTATGGGGCCCGTGGACAGGCAGGCGGCGAGCGGCCGCCACAGATCGCGTACGTTCGTGCCACGGGATGTCTTCATCGCCACCGTGGCCTGTTGGAGGACTGAATGCGCGATTCAATCTCTCGCGTATTATTTCTCGTGCTACACTAGTCATTTCCTTTCTTTCTTTTTAAAAAACTTCTGGCTGTAAAGAAACATCGGTTCTTCCCTTTTCCCCCTCCCCAAGTGTAGGGTAGCCGATCGGGCACGTCCTTGGTTAACCTCTCTACTTCTCTGGCTCTGATTCTTGGCAGCTGTGCAAATGGCAAGCCCGCCTGTCGTGTGAAACAGCTACGTTGACTAGAGGGAGATGGGGGGTTTATGGTCGCGTAGTGCGCAGCTGTATACGCCCGATGTTTTGGATTCGTTTGCACCTGTGAACTCCTGCGCGATCAGTTAGATACTGAGAATGCCAGGATGTTCGATATGTAGCGCACTTATATAGGAGACAAGGAATGTGAAAGAGAGAATAGGTAAAAAGGAAAGCATTAAGTGACTTGCGCACACACACAACATGCAGTTCCCTGCGCTTGTTCAAAGGTGATCGAAGAATCCAATCGTCCGTAAAATGCGTAGCAGGGCGTTTCTAGCTTTCCGTCAGGATGACGGTCCGAGCAGGCTTCCAATATCTCGTTCTGCGAGCGATCTGTCAAGCAGCATTCAGAGAATGTCCGGGATCGTCAAAACCAAGTTACGGTGTCAGATGAGCACGTATTGGTGCATTTTTTGAGCGAAATGGTGGAAAGTTGATCAAATTAATTGCATTTATGATCCCTCTAGCGGGGCCAACTTCCCAGGTGACTTAGACTCGAGTATTCATATAGAATTGCAACATTCGCCTAAATCGAGGAGCTCAACCCAACACGATCATTATATCATTACTGATGTAACGTAGCGTTGTAATCGATGATGACGACCGGCCTTTGAACTCTTTGTCTGAAGTATTCCGCTAACAAATTTAGCTAAAAAACCAAGTGGTATATACAAAGTCCTTAGCTCGACTCTATGCGATGCATATAGTGTGCTTTAATTGAAAACAATCTGAATTTTTTAATAATGAAATATCAAGAGAGAGAGAGAGGAATGACAGGGAGGTTAGCCAGTGTAAGTACCGGCTGGCTATCCTGTGCTGGCGAAAGGAGTAAAGGGAATGAAATGAGAAAGAAGAAGAAAAAAAGAACAGAAAAATTCACACAAGCTTTTTCTTTGCTTCTTTGCAGAGACCGCGCTGCTTCCGTCTGGTTATTAGAAACACGCATATCCGCTTGCTCGACCTCATTCATCTTGGAATCCTGAATATCTAGCTGCTGCACCACTCCAACAACTTTACAAAATATTTTTGCCTTAAATTTGTGACAACAGCTGTCTCGCTTACAATCACGCAGCAAAGGTCAGGCTGGCTCCACATTTATACATACATAAATCTCGGAGTCTCGAATACCCGTTGAAACTTGTCGTATTTAGCGTATGAGTATCTTCGCATTTTAACCAGGAATAAATTTTCCTTCAACCACAAGACATTGCTAAAATGCGCGAGGAACACCTCGAGAGCCCATTGTCACCACACAAATCTTAAATACAAATTCCGTGTTCTTCCTCGATTCTAGAGTGAACGGTTGCTCGAGGGAAATGTTCACTTCGAGGAATACAGCGAACCCGCCGCTTCTTCAGCTTTGGTTCCTAAAGCTGCCGGCGTAACATTTCTTTTTTTTTTTTCTGCGGATATCGACGACCAAAGAACGAGGTCTATAGTAATAAAACAAGACGCCGTGATAGAATGCTCGCGCTGTCGGTTCCATACCCGGGCTTCAATTTGACAGCGCCTCTAATTTTTACCCGCTCCTATATAATGGCATGCTCTCCTCCTATACTTGCTACAGCTAAATGGGGCCGTGAATCTTCACAGGAGATAAGGCCAAAGTCCTCGCAATGTTTCCCTCGTTCTATTTTTGTAACCCTTTACCGCTTTCTGTAGCTTTCCGTACGTGCACAGCTGGTCAACAATTGAGGAAAAAAAAAGGAAGATGAACAAAAAAAAAAACCATAGGTTTCCACGCCTGTCCGCACCGACCACACCGGCATAACTCTTCGGCCGACGAACGAAAGCCGCTCGAACTGCCGGCATGAAAACGACCTTGCGGCGCTGCTCATAATAGATGGCAATCGCGCAGTGAAATATTGTGCGGCCATGTTTTAGCGAAAGGGCTGCAATTTGAAGAGGGAAGAAAAAAGAAAAACAATAAAGGGTTTCACCTGCTTCGGTGCCTCTTTAGCAAGCAAGCGGCAGTGTTTACTTGCGCGCACAAAACGCGAAACAGTGAAGATGCAGAGTGCGCCACTCGTTATTATTTTTATCTCACTGCCGGGCATTTTTGACCTCGTGCATTGGACGTTGTTGCGAATTTACGGCGGAGCGAGATCCTGTCTGTCTTCGTGGGAGACAGCGTGTACGTGTGTGCGCACCTTCAAGGTTGTTCATAAATGCTGTGCAGTGCAGCGTTCCGATGCCGAGCTGGAGCGCACGTAAGTCATCGGTGCGTTAGAATGCATTCGGGCATGCCTGTGTGTAGACGTTGCGTGACACGGCGCCATGCTCGCGTATACTTCTGCTTCGGTGGAAGTGTGCTATAGCGCACTTTCTTTACTTTGCTCATATTCACTTAAACCCCTTTCGCTTGAAGGTGAGGGGTCACTTGCGCGAAGTATGTTACCCATCGTAAAATTTCCTCACGGGTGTTAAAAAGAAAAGAACGACAGGCAAGTCAATGATCATTGGCTTGCTATATTAAATGGAGGAACACAACGAGACAGGCGATAATTCGTGCCTTCACTTGATGCACCACTATCCAGTTTTACGAGCCGTACCGTAAATGTCTCGTCGCATAAAAGGTGCATGTGCTTGACCACAGCTTATCACGTACAGTAGCCCGGATCACGACCACCTTAAATTGTGGACAGGTTCGTAGACGTCACTGACGCTACATAACATGTTCCCTATGCGAAATTTTTCATTTTGCTAAGAGCGACTCGTCACTATTGACACTTTCAACAATTGCTGCCCTGAACGTCGCCATAGTACCTGGGCTGTGGTAAATGCGCGTGAAACCCCAATAAAAAAAAAAACATTGCGGACGCTGCATTGCAGACGCTCCAGCACGTGCCTTTGTACTCCCACGCCATAGTCTATAGAGGAGGTTTTCGCTCTCCCCGATGACAACGTCTATGGACTTCCCGTCATCTTTAGGCGCAGTATAAATACAGTAAACCGTCGTAATAACGAATTCAGCGGGACAAGAAATGAACTTTGTTGTAAGCGGTACCTCGTTAAAAACGGAGACGCTCTAACACAACCAAATTAACGTGGGACGTGCACTATGACAGCGCAGGAGCTCGTATAATATATGGAAACAAAGCCGCGCGCTTGACCTGCACGCATCAGTTATGCTATTCTTCAATAAAGAGCCCTTTCTCACCTTCCGTGCTGCGCGAAATGATCACTCCTCCAGAAGCGATGTAATCTAGCTTTCTCGTGTTTTAGTCATCTACCATGCTTCTACAAAAGACTCTTGAGGATGACGGGTGGCTACCAGCTACCATACGACATCCCAGATCCATGATTTCCCTTCCTTGCTGGGTTTCGCACTCAAGACGATTCAGTGCATGCATTCTCTAGTCAAAACCTGTGGACATCGCAAGTTTCTTGACCTTTAACTCCGCGGGGAGGACATTTGGAAGAAAAAGCAAGAAAGGAGAAAAAAAAAATCATTGAAAATGGGGTTTTTCGCCTTCAGAGGAACGATTTAGTTTGCAGCACGGAAGAACATTACGTGATCGAAGTTTAGATTGTTGCTGTAACGAACCCCGTGGATTGGCGC
The DNA here is from genome assembly GCF_038994185.2 of Dermacentor albipictus. Taxonomy (NCBI): domain Eukaryota; kingdom Metazoa; phylum Arthropoda; class Arachnida; order Ixodida; family Ixodidae; genus Dermacentor; species Dermacentor albipictus. The sequence goes on from NC_091821.1 coordinate 406,143,367, forward strand.
GGTGAGATGTGCGCATGGGTAAAACCGCGTGCGGCACACGTAAAACCCACAATTTTCTTCGACCCCTCTTGAATATTCATCGCGCTTCCTCTGCCCCGCGTAGTGTCATTCGTCGAGATTTAGGTGCCAACGAGTCGAGGCGGCACGTCGCGGCAGGAAAGGAGTGGTCCGTATCCCTTTGGCGGCGAGCTGCCCAGACGATAGCCTCGGTCGTTCATAACAAGCTGTCGCTGCTTTGGCCGCGGCTAATCGTTCTCCATTTCTCTGTCTTCTCCCTCTTTATCTCTTCTGGAATTTTGCGAGACCGCGCTGAGTTGCTACGTTGTCGCGTCAGTGCTCTTTTCGGCCACACAAGTGCGGATCGAGAAGATCAACTGAGGAGGCAGACGAGACGTCCTTCAAGCTGACTGTTTGCAGTGAATGTACACGTGCTGGCTCCGTCTCCCACGTTTTTCTTCCAACTTTACTGATTGATCACAAAAGCATGACAATATATATATATATATATATATATATATATATATATATAAACGAGAAGAAAGGCGGTTAACCGAGGGACCCGATATTTATTAGTCATGTAATGAGAAGCCAACAAACACTGACACCAAGAACAACATAGGGGAAATTGCATGTGCTTAATAAATGAAATAAAGTAATGATAAATTAATGGAAATTAAAGTGGATGAAAAAACAACTTGCCGCAGGTGGGAACCGAACCCACAACCTTCGCATGTCGCATGCGATGCTCTACCAATTGAGCTACCGCGGCGGCGTTTCCCCATCCACTTTCTTGGGTATTTATGTGTACTAGTAGAACCCTGGGAGTGTTAGCCAGCGCCCCCACACACAGACCTTGGCGGCGGACGTGGAACGTCTTTTTTGCCGCAGGCGTTACGAGAACGTGATCTTTTTGGGTGAAGGCAACTGGTCAATAAACCCACATATGCTACCTGAAGGCATCTATCTACCTACCTGAAGCATCTACCTACCTGAAAGCATCCACTACCTGAGGCATATATATATATATATATATATATATATATATATATATATATATATATATATATATATATATATATATATATATATATATAGAAGCAAAGGCAAGGAGGTTAACCAGAGGATATGGCTATCCTGGACTGAGGAACAGGGAATCAGGTATGAAAGATGAGAATGAGAGATTACCGATGAAACGTACCTATGAATTTATTACCTTGACGTTAGCTATACTCTCATATAGCACAGGTATTCCTCTAAGAAAGGAAATATATCTAAAATTAGTTTGTCTATTTTAATTTCTTCTACAATTTCAACTTTACCCTGATATATACTTTTTCTCTCAAGTTTTATCTTCACCCAACCGTGTTCAACTGCCGGCTTTTTGGCCAATCTACCGCAGTGCGTACGCGCCATGACATGAAGAGAAAACGCGCAAACGAACTACAGTGGATTGTGTGGGTGCTGTTACACAATATGTCAAGACACCATATTGCCACACACAGCGTCAGCGTCAGGTGCACAGACGCATGCAACTTCACACAGGAAGAGACGACATGTGTACAAGAAACTTCACTTTCCATATTTGTGCGCGTGTCCGAAAGAGTTATTCAAAGGGAGCGAAGCAGCCAGAGGGTCAATGGAGTCACCTAAGGTCAGTGAAACCTGTTGTTCAAACGGTCATCGGGACACATGACGGGAGTGTGTAGGTCTTGGTAGCCTTGGTAGGCGTGGCATTGGAGCTGCTTAGCGCAGTCATTGATTAATCGGGGCTGTGGGGTCCGTGCTTTTCTTTCTTTCTTTCTTTCTTTCTTTCTTTCTTTCTTTCTTTCTTTCTTTCTTTCTTTCTTTCTTTCTTTCTTTCTTTCTTTTTCCTCTTTCTTTCTTTCTTTCTTTCTTTCTTTTAACAGTCAGCACACATACGTGCGTGGCTAACTTCAGAGAGAGAGAGACAAAGAGGAGGAAAGACAGGGAGGTTAGGTTTATGCAATGCTTAAACCTCGTTTTCGAACATTTCCGTTCGCCTGGAGAACCTGAACGTTTTTCACCACTGCGGGACCCCACGCATCCTCATCGCCTCTCTGAAAAATTGGGAAGCTACGCAGCTCGATTTAGTTTCCTAGTGAGTTGCGCTGATAGGAACTAGCCTTTCGCAAGTATGGCACACCTTACCGCAGTATATAGATTGTATAGATTGTATTTTATATATGCCTCTGTGGTGACTGCCTGCGCGCCTTTGACTGCCCTTGGCGCATTCTTTCACTACTTTCACATTGTTTTCTCGCCTACTAATTTCCTTATATGCGCCCGGTCTAGTTGACATATCATCGATAATCAAAATATGTCGCATTGAAACGCCGTTACTGGGCGTTGGAATCGCCATCAGTGTACAGCATGTGTCACCTGAACCGTTGCGGGGGGCGCTCGATCGGTTTAGCGCATGCGCGGTAGCCCGATGTCTCCATGTTACAGCGGGCTGAGCAGCGGCCTCCGATTCGAAAAGACCTCGGCTCCCTTCGGTTAGAACACCATTGTTTGTTTGTTTGTTTGTTTGTTTGTTTGTTTGTTTGTTTGTTTGTTTGTTTGTTTGTTTGTTTGTTTGTTTAACCGCGCTTGCCGTTCCAATGTCATCGATGTCTTTTGTACGCACGACTTCACTTGTAACATAAACCTAATGCTCGCAAAAAGAATAAAATACAGAAGCGGGCTTCACCACGCGAGTATTCTTGGTGCGGTGTGGCCAGCTTTAACAAACACATTTTAAGGGAGAGGGGCAAAGGTGTAGAGAGAACACGAAAACTGCATCGAGATACGAATACGGCTCGAATAGCCTGTAAATAAAACAGCGTGTAGTATATTACGAAAACAATTGTTAGAGGCACTGGACGCGACAGATAATTTGCTTGAGTTATTAAGGAAGTACGATGTGACGCCGATATGCTCGCTGATCGATGACGAACTGATCAGCGCGGCGCAAAGCTTCTTATACACTGTGTTTTTAAGACCATCTTGGTTACACAAGCAAACGAGATATGCACACGAACCTTTAGTAGTGCTTCGTAGAACCTCCACTGCTCTGGCACAGCCCGAAACAAAATTAAACGCGTTCAATGCTGTAGAGCTACCAGTCTCATTATTGTTCACGCACATCAGGCATCGATGGAACGGTCGGCATGCTTGATATCACGTTCCAAACTTGTATTTCCACACAGCGTGTGACTCACCTGTTTACAAGCTGACGCGTCATCACAGAGTTATGTATAGTAACGCGTCCTCTGCGAGACAACCCCATGCACCAGAGATCGTGTTTCTTTCTTTTTTTTCTATCGGCCTTCTGAGCGTGGAAGCCGATAGAGAAGCCGACGGTAGAGAACGTCCTTGAAACCGGAGTGCCCTGGACGGCGAACCAGACGCGCAACGACGAGCGTCAATCCAACCGCGCAACGAGCTGCTCCTCGGCCCACGAGCCGAAAAAAGAACATCAGCCGATGCCCAACAGCATACAGAGTGCAATGGCCACAAATCAAAGATGGGATAGAGTCTGGAGCCGCTACGCTACCTGGCGTAAGCCGTTAAGCCCGCGGGAGAAAAAAGAAAGCGAGTCACCGGTGGGGCAAAAGGGGTGGCGTGGGGTGATATAAATGAGCGCCAGACGATAAGGAGGAAGAAGAGACCGGCCGAGCCCCCGTCTTTGATGAATGCTCGGCGCCCCGCGATTGTAGGCTCCCGGCGGCGCATTAAAGGTGTTGCCGAGCGCTGCGGGAGCCTGGCCTTGTTTCGCCCGCGGCCTTGAACCGCTTATGGTTGTGCTTCGACCGTTTCGGGCGACGCTGGTACGGTATACGCGGACCGATCGTTTCTGCACGCTCTCCTTTTACTCGGCGAGCCTTTGTAGTGCAACGAAGACCTCCTCACCATGGGCACGGGCAAATCATCCGTGGGGTGGCGCTGACGTTCCTTATAGGTGTCTCGCTGCGAGACGAAACGAATGCGGGGCAAAGAGATGCGGCCTCTTCCATTTCTCAGCGTTGCAGTTTGGTCCGCTGCAAAGAAACTTATTGCACCTATAAATTGAACAAGGAAGGAAAAGAAGAAATCTGAGAGGGATTTTCTTGACGTTTATGTATTAGAACGTTTGCAAATTTATTGAGCACGCAAATACACGCGCACGCAAGCGCGCAGAACTCGTTAGTGCGAGGGAGAGAACGCTCGATTATAAATGGAGAATCAGCCTACCCACGGGCTCTGCGTGCTACTGCGGGTAAGCGTCACGCAGGATGAAGAAGTGTAAGAAACAGAAACCACACAACGCATGTGCACGCGCACACCATGTTTCTCTATTTCGCACGCACATATACACATGTATACACGAGCGCAAGCCTCTGTCAGCTATCTAATGTAGGTATACGTTTTCCAGCAATGAGAAAAGTGATATCGGTATATAACCATACTATTATATGTTCTATTTTAATATGTTCACAGCCAGGACAGTATAGTGTTTCCTGGCAACATCCAATTACTTCGGAATTATGTCGGTCGACTACACATACGCCGGCGAATTTCAATCTTATCACACCATCTACAGCATTCTGCAGCCCTTGTAATTGTCTACCTCCCCTTTACACATCTTTCCTTTTGCTGTAATAAACAGCCGGTCATGGGTTCAACGTGTTACACGAAGTTCTCGACTTCACTTCTTCCTCTCATTTCAACTACACTATGCTACGCGTGCTCACTCTCTAATTCGTACGGAAGTCTTCTTACCGACTTACGTCACGCCTATCAACTTAAGCTATCACTTCATGAGCTGTTTTGGTATCATTTCTTTTTACCCTTCCCCCAGTGCAGGGTAGCAAACCAGAATCTCATCCAGTTAACCTCCCTGCCTTTCCCATCCCGTTTATCTCTCCACAAGTCGGTCTCACGCGGTAATGCTGGCAATATGCATTGACTTTGTAATTTGATTTTCAAAGATGTTCATATACAGCCCTTCATAACTTGAGAATGCCTTGAATACGTGCTTAAGTTTATTTTTTGTATTGTTATGGATATTTACTTCTCATAATCCGAGTCACCTGTGACCTGCTTCGCTTAGCAAAGCGTTCTTCCCAGCATCAAGCCACTGAAAGTCAAACCCCGAACTGTTGCTCCCTCGGCATACTACTGACCATGGCTTTAGACTTAAGCATGATGTTCTTCAAGCATACCCGCAGCCTTTGATGGTTCAAGCCTTCAATTATTTGCTACGATGAGGAGGCGGAAAGGAGAGGGAAAGACAGGGAGTCTAAGCCTGCGTAAATACCATCTGTGCACCGACTGTGCAAGTTATTTGTCGTAGGGAATGGAGCTATAACTTATTGTTAATCCAGGCATCTGCGAAACTCCTTTGGTTTTGCGATTGCATTATAATCTACAACCTAGAATAATTACCGAATCTGACACTTGCCGCGTGTCTGACTTAAGTGGCAGAGGTATACCTTTTCATTGTTGTTCAGGATTAAACGCATGCTTGAACCCTCATTATGTGACCGTTTTCACGACAAAAATGACCGAAGTGATGCTACCAGAAAGATGATACCTACCTTCGTTATCGCCGCAGAAGTCATCAATCGCCTTGCAACAGTGTTTTCGAAAAATACCGCAAGGCAAACTCGTTAGCTTACCGACACCGAGTCATCATGCAGACAGATTATTCAACGTAAATGTCTAGCGCAAGCAAATTGAGCAATCCCTCTTATCTCCCAAGGGTTGACTGAGAGACTACTTTCGTACAAGGTTAAAAAAAAGCCGCATTGCCTGACGGCATGATACTATAGAAGAAGCACATAGACACAGCCCCTCTCTCTATTCAAGTTATTACTTTTTGTTTTCATTATGCACTAGACTGCTTAATTGCCACTGGAAAATATCACCCCCAAATAATTCTAAGCATAGCCAAACACATTCAGCTTTGACCCTTACCTACTACGCCCTCCCCTCCTCTCCCGTCTATTCAATAATGCAGGGGAGGCGAGGGAAGGGGAGCAGTCGGGGACATTATACATGCTGACATAGCCTCTATATAATGGCACTATTTCTGCGTATGCTATTTAACCTGGAGTAGTTGTCGATGACATGAAACCGTATGATATTCCTTGCACACATAGTCGAGTTGTGGCGTTACAGTGCACTTCAGCGGTACGACATTGCTGAATTCAATGCTCACAAAAAGATTCGTATGCCAGTGTTTGTTACTCTTTGCGTTACCTTGCAAACTTCTGTCATGTCCGCAGTCGTTCGGGTACGTTATGGAAATTAATTAAAGTGCATGTCAATACGCCGAATATGCTTCTGTCACTATACATTTAACCAACTCTATGCATCGCCTTTTTTTAAGGAAGAGAACATTTCCTTGTAGTGTTCGATAATTCTCCGAGGAGAGGAACAAAAACTGGCAAAACTACCAAATAAGCGTTACCCCTGCAGCTCAAAAAAGAAGTTGAAACTGCCATTAATCGAAGCGGAACATGCGGAGGTGAATATAACAGATAGCAATAAAACCCAAGAATGCGGCCTAAATTCGGAAAATTCCGGCCACGCAGCCCGTTCCCACGCGGCTCATGCAGAGAGAAAAACAGGACGCGCTGTATACACTACTTATCTACTCCGAAGATCTGGCAATTCGCATGCTTGTTTCTCTCAGAAGCATATCGTGCGGCACAGCCCACCACATGCAGTTAAGAGGCCGCGCATCTTCTAGTGGTGGCTATCTTGACTTCGCATCGGTGTTTGTCTTCCTTTGCCTCTCGTCGATTAGTATATAGGAACTCGCTTGGTACGGTGGCCGATGACAGCCAGGCTTTCTTTGCTAGTTTGTATCTGTGCAGAGACTATCAACCTTTATTTAAAGAAAAAGCGCAAATAAAGCACGGACAGGAGAAATAACAGCAAGAGGGCCAGTAGTGTTTATGTTTCCATCTGCGCTCTTAATTTTTTTCTACGTATATTGAGTCAACTCGGCCAACAGCATTCCTGGTTAATATATCAGCTCTCCTAAACGTTACACAGCCTCATGCACGCTATCGATGCAACACCGAGCCATGTAGAGACCTGACTATTATGCCCCTATGTAGAGATAAGATGGACGTGAGAACACGCATGAGTATGGACGCCCGTCGTCAAATTTGCATGGAACTTGTGCTCACCAAGACACTTCACCGTGGGCTACGAAAAGCGCACCATCAAAATGGTGAGCGGAAAGGCTGGCTTCTTTCTCTGTCCACCTGCACTGTCCTACAAAAATTGCCTCCGTCAAGGGGGAAAATAAAATATTAGGTAAAACAAAACGCTGCAGAAATAAACCCCAGAAGAGGACTTCGTGGTGCAATCAACGCGCGTACATCGTCATTGATCTTCCCCTAACAGGAAAACTTGTCATATTTCCTTCTCTTCTTTTTTTTTTCGGGACAGCAGTTTTTCGAGCGTTCAGATTTTTCTTTTGTTTTCTTAAAATTTAACGTTGCAGAGAGGGTTTAAGGAGTGCATGCTTGACGAATAGTTCAGACAGCCGTTATCACATATTTCTAACTATAATACTGTTCTACTTGAATAGGCATCGAAAAATGAAAAAAAGAAGAAATAAATACATACGATAATACTTCCCTATACTCTTCTATGCGTATACGAAATTTCAACATACAATATTCGTATACACCTACAATGTAAAACAGTGCATCAGTAATTATAGAGGTACACTATACGAGCGGTGGCGTTTGTGCATGAGAATTTGTTCTTGAAAATACTGTGTCAGCTTCGAGAGGGAGGGAGGGAGGGAGGGAGGGAGGGAGGGAGGGAGGGAGGGAGGGAGGGAGGGAGGGAGGGAGGGAGGGAGGGAGGGAGGGAGGGAGGGAGGGATGTTGAGCCTTAATGTGGCTAGCTTTCGCCAACAGTTATTTCCTCAACATGACGCCGAGAGTTATTCGCAAACTATAGGCCTGTTTACAGCAAACAATATCTACATTCTTCCTCTTTGCTGAAATAGGAACGGCTGTGTACCGCAGGTCACGAACTGTCTGCGAAATAAATCCAGATACTAGCAGTAACCATTCAAGTGTTGCCCCGCCTTTTTTTTAATGGTCACAGTACTGAACATCGCATTTAACAACGTCCATCTATACGATTCGTGACAAGATGCACAACACTAGGGATTACGCTCAGGAGTGCGCGTGTTCAGGTTGACTCGATTTCCGCTTTGAATACAGGCTGGATGTCGGGCTCGGGCTCTTAAAATATAATATTGGAGTTCTAGGGTGAGACGAGGCGCTTTCCTCCTCCCCCCCCCCCCCAGAAAAAAAACAAGAAAGAAGAAGAAGCATGCTCCTTGCGCTGATAACGACATTCGCACTTAACGCTAAAGGCAGTCTTCGTAAAAATAAAATTGCAGGTGGTACTAGGACCCAAGTCTATCTTGTGTAAACCAGACGACTACGCACAGACAGAATGGACCACTCCGAAACACAAATCTGTCCACGAATTCAAGGACCCTCTTAAAGCACCTGCGCCGTGCGGATAGCTGAGTGCAGCGGCTTTCGTAAGAATGAAAAAAAAAAAGAAAGCGTCTAAGCGCGTTGACGGTGATGGATTTCATCTACTTGAATGGCTTGTAGCGCTGTTCATTTCATGGCAGTCCATTGTATGCAGAGCCAAACCAAAAGAGTGGAGAATCGCCCTCGTTAAACGATTGAATCGAGCAGCTCAACAATGAGCTTTAAGTGAGCGTCTGCCGTCGTCGGGTTCGTCGCGTCGGGTCATTTTGGGACAGCGCGAAGAGGAAATGCTTCCCCGGCAGATATCGCATTACGAAGACTGTATTGGCCCATTTACTAAAAGCTCTACTGGCCTAATTACGAAAAGCATTACGCCTACGGTGCACACTCAACGCGCAAATAGAGCGTATGTTCATTGTAAGATTGGATAAAAAATTACGATAGAACACTTTCCAGATCATAGAAGACTGAACAACACGTTTCCGTTAAATACGTGGTAGGAACATGACAGTGTTTAAAGAAAGTAATATGTCCTACACACACAAAAAAAAGAAACGTCATTCTCTGGCAGGGGTGGTCGAGTAAGTGATTAACCTTCCGATAAATTGGAAGGATAAACATTATTCGACAATAATTTCTGCTGGATTAGATAGTCGAAGCCACTGAGAGTGAGGTAATACAAGCAAGCGCGTTCTCTTAAATAGCGGCGTCTGCCGCACCATTACTTGCACCTTTGACGTATGTTTGTTTTTTTAAGAAAAATCTGCGAACATGTTTAGAGGGGGGGGGGGGGGGGGAGTTGAAGAAGGACATCGCACATCTTCGTCGTGCTCTATAGTGTAGAACGTGATCACTGTGCTAGCGCAACCTCCTTGAGAAGCCTTCTCGAAAATGCCCCTGAGGAGAACGGCCGCTTTGCTATTGCATACGGGGACGGCTGGTAAAAGCGGCACTCACATCACATTTAAGTCAGCGTGTTAGAACTTACAACCAGAATAATTTGCAGTGATTCATTACGAGTGCGGTAGCATGAGACAAAACGAAGACAAGGAAGCGCACTCGCCCTCTTTCCATTCTGGAAAGAGGGCGAGAAATTAGAGAAATTAGGCGCGAGATTAGAGGGTAATTGATTAATTAATTAATTTTAAATATAAGAATTTGACCTTCATTTGCTTTGTAACAACAAACCTATTACATCGAGATTAACTAAAATGGGCTTATTAAAGAACTTTGCATTTTAGACTTCGTTCAGTGCTTCCCCTTACAGTGTATCTTGAAAGGTTGTTCGGTGCCTCCTTAAGGCGGCCGAAGCGCGTAATATATAGATGCGCGCTATCGAAATCTTGCTGCTCGGATCTATCGACGCGAAACCTCCGCGACCGCGGGGATCGACCGACGGACGAGGGTCCGGGGCTCGTTATGCTATGACGGAGTGGTCGCTGATCCAGCGCGGCAGGTGCACGCCGCGTGCGCAGCGCGTCGGGGCGCCATTTGTCGCGAGAACAAACTGCGCAGCGCGTCGATTTCTTTCTGTCGCAATAACTCCCGCCTCGTCGCATACGGACGCCGCCGCTCTCAAGCGCGGGAGACTTGGCTTGGCTGGCGGCCACTGGCCTGTCCACACGACGACGCCGGTGCCCAGGAAAAGTAGGGGGAGGGGGGGACACGCCCTCGCGCGTCGCATATAAATGGCTTCATTTTGCCAGCGGCGGCGCGTTCACACGCAAGCTCGCAAAACCGCAGACATTGCACCGGTGCCGGTGAAAAATTGTGCACGCAACTTAGGAAGTGACCGCCATGGCGTCCTTCGTTTAGAGCAATGGCTGTTAGGGGTCTTTACACTGATAGGATACGTTGTTGCGATGTTGTGATGTAAGGGCGTCGCGTCCGTCGTTTAGTTTTCGACTAACCTAACGTATTTTATTTATGGCTGTTACAGTCATTACGAGCAGGCTAGCTTTCCAATCTATAGATCTACTACATGGTTTTGGAAGCAGGGCCACACATACTCGCAGACTTCATACCTGCATACAGGCCATACGCAAAGACTTCAAGGTGATAATTTTGCCTACTTATCTACATCGTGACAGGGTCTTCGATGACAACCAACCATGGGGGCCACGTGCCGAGGCCCCGCATATCATGCTCGGCGACTGATTGGACCACGCCTCTATATTCTGAACTGAGACACGTGGGAGATGTAATGTTGCGTCGGTACCAGGCTTCGCAAAGTACCGACAAGTTGGTTTCTTCACTTATCACTGTCCAAGATCGATCGCATACTCAGAGCTTAGGAACTCTCCTCTCCCATAGAGTTACTGTATAGGCCCCCTTTAGGGAACCTGTACAGTAACTCTACATCTCCCCAATTCCACACTCGTTTTTTTTTTCTTTATCGGACGTATTCCTTCTGGGACATCCTTACCACTTTCGCTTTGTTCTAGAATGTAGTCTCGATAAGAAGACAGGTGAGCCCTGATGATAAGTGACCGCGTGAAGCATAAGCCCCGGCTCCTGGTGACTCTTCGGAATGAGCGTGGGCAGGTGACAGCGTCCGTGCTTTCGACGGAGTCAGTGAGAGAGAGAGAGAGAGAGACAACTTTATTTGACCAAAGGATTTGGGCACGTAGGTCCCAGGGTCCCCGCACGACCCCACTGCACTACACGTTTGTGAGTTCATGGAGTTCCATGACGTGGGCGGCCCGGTCAGTGGCGATCTTCTACCTGGCCGGACCCCTCGAGCCAGGGGTAGTCGTCGATGAAGTAGTGACGGCTTCTAAGTTGACTGACAGCGTCGCGGAGAGGTGCAGCTAAACGGATGCGAATCGAATGTCCTACGTACTTCTTAGCAGCTGAAACGTATTTCGCCCCCTTCTGTCTTAAAATTCACCCCAAGGAAAGTCCACATATACATTTGCAGACCTCTTAGTACTTACGGCTATTTGAGCTGTTTAATTGTCCAGGCAAGGTTTCTCTCACTACTGTAGTGTTTAATTGCGTCGCTGTTATCTCCACTATATGCCGTTTCTTCTTTCTTTATCGCGTGGAGCATTAACGCAATTCGGTCTGTTCAGGTGAACAGGCACTTGCACGAGAAATTGTACTGTCCGGGTAGCTAATTAAGAAGCTCCATTAATTGCACGTCTAGTTATTAATATTAGGGTACATGTTTAAATATCAGAATTGAAGACAGACGGTCTACTCAGCAAATATCCTAATTCTAGCGACACTTTTGAGTCAGTGCCTAAAGTGTATGTACTGCGATATGCATTGTCATTTCAATTGTTAGTTCGCCAAAAGTCTACTTCTAGTAGTTCGGGACAGTTATAATATCATTTAATTATTTACACATTTGATATTTATAGAAAAGATCGCGACAAAATATTTTCTAACATGTCCCCGTATCTCCAAACAAATCAATTAAGCAACGCCGATTCAATTTCAATTCAATTTTTTAGCAGATTTTGGGAACGGATCTATCGTAAGTGGTCCTATGAGTATTTTAGGTATGGAAGTACGACTGCGTTGTACTGCTCGGCTTGTATTTCGAATGTGTTGCGCGTGTGTTGCAGTTATTAACTGAATTGAAAAGATTATTTGTGGATATTTTTTTTTAATTAATTACCATGACCTTGCCATTTCTCACGCGGGTAAATATCACCTCTCCCAGAAATCCACGTGAATATGCAGAGCAGCGCTACGTTTCACGGGCAACTTTTTTTTTTTCTGTAATCGGAACTGAAAGAAAACAAGTGGTAATACGCAGTGCCCAAGCAGGCCATGTGGTCTGATAAGAAGTCACAGCATGGCCCACCTGTTCATAGAGTACTCGCACTCTACGTCGCCTATTGGGCCTTCTGGGACTTCCTGTATTCATTCTCATGGTCGTTGGTACCTGCTAATGCTGGCATAAACGAAACCACGCCGTCACAGCGCTTCGCGACTTCCTTGTCGATAGTTACAGCCTCTCGGAATGGCAACACCGTACTGCAGTGTGTGCGTCCAGAGTTTTAATTTGTGTCTTTTGCTGATATTGTGCAGATTCACCAATGGTTCGATCTCTCTCTCTCTCTCTCTCTCTCTCTCTCTCTCTCTCTCTCTCTCTCTCTCTCTCTCTCTCTCTCTCTCTCTCTCTCTCTCTCTCTCTCGCTCTCTCTCTCTCTCTCTCTCCCCTTAGTTTCTTTATTTTTTTGTGTGTGTTTTTTTTTAAGAAAGCGCCGTTGCTCACTTATATGTATATACGTAGTAACACCAGTGAGGTGCTTGTATGCTGCTATTTATTTTGTTCCTTTATTTTTCGTCTATGCTGTAATTGTTTCGCATACCACTTGTTCAGATGTTCTGGTATAGTCTTCGCCGAGACTGTATACCTTCACGTACGGCAGGTATACGGGGTGATCATTTTTAAGTTTTACGGAATTATTAAAAGTCGACTGTTGCAGACAAAATAATTCTGGTCCTTGAGGTGGATTGAACTCTAGTTTGGAGATATGCGCCATCAAACTCGACGTAAAAATTTACGGTTGTTCCACTTACTATTCTTTTAACAAAATGCTCGTCTATTCATTGAAGCACAAAAGTATAACTGGAACACCGATGTATTTCGGCCTACAGTTTGGGAAGTAATATATGGAACCAGCTCTCAGCCTGGAAATTCATTTCAAGTGGATACTTCTCACAGACTCACCGACTACAATTCGTAAATTGCAATATGGGCCGTGAAGTAAATAATTGAGAAGTTAGTGATTTTTTCATTAGTTTAATATGTGTTTAGATTTTTCGTCCTAGTAACGTCCGCCTCTCCTAATAACCCAATTCAAGAACAATAATTATGTCATCCGCCACAGGCGATGTTTAAAAATTCCATCAAACTTAAAAATAATCTCCCCGTAGCTCGGACTACAGAGCAGGGCCGGCTGAGCTTGCCTTACGCGATGTCTACTGTTTCGATTTTTCTTTCTTTTCTATTTTGCTCTTTTCTTTCTTCTTTGCCAATCTTGTTTAGCCACTCGAGTTTATTTTCGGTGTTCGTGGGACAGCAGCTGGACGCTTCGGCGTCCTATTTTCCCAGGCTCCCAGCGTTCGATAAAAAAGAATAACGCGCCTGCTTCACGCGCAAGAGCGATGCGACGAGGTCACCGAAGCGTTTTGAGAATCTTCGTTAGCTTCTCGTTTAGTGTTCCAGAATGCAAAAGCCTGCGCCGTGTTTTCTTTCGCGGTCAGCGCTGTTTTCAGCACCTGTCGAGGCGTGGCTTTTTCTCTTGGGTCGGCAAGCAATATAAGCAAACTTACGCGTGCGCGCACACACATACATACACATACACACCAGACGCACTCGCATACACACAAAAAAAGAACTTTATCGCCGGAGAAAAGAAGCTCGCGGTATTCAATTAAGAGCTTGCAGTCTCGAGATACGAATCTCGGACGAGATCGCTCGCTCTGCAAACATTCCCCGCTTCCAGTGCGTTACCTAAACTGCTCGCCACCACGCGTTCAGCGGAAATTTCGGCCCCCGTAAATTCGATTGTATCTCGCACGGACCAAACACGCCCTCAGAAGTGTAAACAGCCTTGTCACGCTCGGTTGCTCGCTCGGTTTCCCGCCAAAGCGAGGCGGTATTGGTGAGAAAAAAGAAAGAACAAAATTTTTGACCCTCCGTTCCCCTGTCCGTTCGTTTTTACAGCCTCCCAGGCGTATTAGACTTATCGCACTTCCAGCAAGGACCCGTGGAAATGAGTGCATAGCATATTTCTGCGCACTCGGCCACAGGTGGAGTATATATCCTCAATAGGCCAGGTCGCCGAGGTCTGCCAGAGGATTGCGTTCATCTTTACAGGAGGCCACCTCCTGGTCCCACATCCCTCCAATATACGTTCACGTACATGCTCTCTCACTTGTTCGGTGCAGCACATGCAATGTAAGCCAAGAAAGCTCTGGGGCGCGCTACTCGAGTCGAGAAAAACAAATCAGAAAGAGAATAAGAAGCCTTCATAGAGGCGAACTTCCGCATCTAGATTTGCGTATTAGGCTTACAAATAAGGAAAAACGATATATGAAAATTGTCTGTCATAGCAGATACACGCACGAATGAAGCAGGATGCAGGAATCGACGAAGGTGACACGATGCCTCGAACATCTCCTCCCATCTCACTGAATAGCCGCGGCTTCGGTCACCGATATACAGGTTGTACTGCACCGAATTAGCGAGGCGGTGCACAAGTTTTACGCCGACGCGCTGCGGGCATTGGTATTCGCACCGTGCTCCACCCAAGAAACAAGTTTGAGGCCGCTCACGCGCATTTACGCGTTGGATGTGCGTGCGTGCGTTCGTGCGTGTCTGCGCCCCTGCACGAAGTCTTCTTCCCTTGGTAACAATTATTACGCGTATAGGGTGGACAGCCCCACCGGCAAGCTTCACGTCTCTTTAAATGCCCTCCTCCACCCTCGTGTACTAGCGGTCTGCATGAGCCTGCGTACGAGCGACGAGCTACTACAGGCTCAGCTGAGGTGTCTTACGACGTACGACCTGGATATTGCTTTCTAGATGAGGAATGCCAGCCTTCGTGGTGCATACATGTGTCTGCTGTGAAACCATATAGCTGTGACTGTGGACATATTGAGGTCGCGTGCTTAGATAAACTCTTGTTCTACTTGTTCCTATAGACATTGTATGAGCAAATATAGGTCACACTTTTCATTGTAGCGTTAGCAGAACCAGAAAGAAATAAAATCAGCATAAGAAGGCCATTTTCTGACCTACTTTGAGCGTTTCCATCGAAGCAAACCTATATTAACGCATCGAAGTTTAACCTCTTCGATGCGTTAAACTCGAACACGCTTCAAGGTCTCTTATTTTTCCCTCAAGTCAAACAACATCTAAATTGCCCATATGCAGAACGTTGTTACTCGTGTTCTTAACCGAACGCCTCTCCCCGCCCTTCTTTCCACCCTTCTCCCGCCCTTTACGGAACTGGCTATATAAAGAAAAGCCGCTGTTTGACAGCCATAGCAGTGGCTCTAAAGTTAATTTACTTCAGTGGACAGGAAATATTTCTCTGAAACAACGGCCATAGGTGGTCGCAGAGCTTAGGTAGAGACACATGGAGAACCTTATTCTGCAAGGCATGCTGTTCCAGCGATGCGACGTTGTTTCGACGCTCTCTATCTTACTGTATATGGCTGTTTACTGTATTAGGTGTGTTACCTTTTTCTCTCTTTCTTTCTCTCCCTCTCTTTCTCTCTCTGACACACACACATGTGTGTTTAGTTCACAACCAGCGAAGCTGTAACGTTGTACATGTTGATACAGCAAGTTTCCACTAAATTTGTATTCTTCAGACTTCGTATGATGCAATGACCTTTGGAGAACGGCCTGAACATTGAGGTTAAGCATGAGCAAGCGTGAGGCTTGAGACATGTGCCCCCACTCTCACAGACTCAGCAAGTTGCCGTTACCTTGCCGACGAAGCCGCCCGGTCTGCCCATCTGGAAGCGCGACCACTTCCAATCCCCTTATCCAGAACCGACGCTGCAAGAAAGCTTCATATCGTGGCTAAAGCTATGACACAGAAATACTGGTCTTCTCCCAGCCTCCCAAAGTGTCACCTTCATAGGCTTGATCCATACTTAAAGCTGCAAGTGCCATCAAAAGCTTCCCGCTCTGAGGCGACAATATTGTGCCGCCTCTAGCTCAGGGTGGCATTTAGGAAGACCTACTCGTTACGTATTGGAATAGGGGATAGGCCCATGTGCGACTCATGTGAAACTATAGAAACGATTGAACACACCATATGCCTCTGTCCCCAGTACGACGTCGATCGTGAAGCTCTCCGGACAGCATCGAACCAATTGGACTCTAGACCATTTTCGGAAATGAAGATCCTTGGAACATGGCCGTACGCGTCGATGACACGGAAAGCCACGAAAGCGTTGCTGAAGTACCTCAAGTCGACAGGCCTTGGCAACCGTGTGTAGAGTTAGTGCGAACCTTCAAATGTGCGCGAACCTGCTCTCTCTCTCTCTCTCTCTCTCTCTCTCTCTCTCTCTCTCTCTCTCTCTATCTATCTATCTATCTATCTATCTATCTATCTATCTATCTATCTATCTATCTATCTATCTATCTGTCTATCTATCTATCTATCTCGCTCTCTCTCTTTGTCATTATACCCCTTCCCCCAATGCAGGGTAGCAAACCGGACGTGCGTCTGGTTAACCCCTTGTCTTTGCTCTCTTCTATTTCTCTCTCTCTCTCTTCGCCTTCCACTTGACCACGTACCGCTCAACTAACAGTTTCAATCCAATTTCTTTTTAACATTTTGTGAACGTTGCGTTGAACGAATCACGTGCTAACAAACTTCCTGTTCTTCGATTACGCTCGCTATTATACAGTGTTGCGTGCTGTATTTGCCTGAACTCTCCGCCACGCATTTTTTTTCCCTCTGGAAAATGAACAGACCAAGCAGCAAAGACTTACACTGTAGTCTCTTACAGGTTATTAAACATAGGAACGTCCATCCTTCCTTATGCTTTCATAATAAGAGCCTGCACGCTGTTGGCGCCGTCCGCGCAAGGTATGCACCGCTGCGCGTCGTGCACGCATATAACTTAGTAGATCGGTAGCCATCCACGCGCTATCTCCCTAGGGACCACTGTTAATCATCGTTTAAGCAGGCATCGTGCAGACCCCACCTCGGCAATCTGCGCACGGTATACACAGACAGCCCATAAAGAGATTGGGCCCTTAAGCCATCGAATAAATCTGGGCTCCTTTGTCTCGGACGCTCGCATCGGCGGCAAGGTGTTATTTTCCAAAGGGGCCCACGCGGGGTTCGTGAGGAGAAGGCGTTCTCCCGGGCGTCCGCGCGGACCTGGCTTTTCGGCTCGGCTCTCCCTCGTCTGGTCTAGCGCGTTCCGCATAGTCGAGAGGAAAACCGGTGTATGTAAGCGTACTACGTCCGCCGCTCCTGGGACGGCTCATCACGACGCTGTCGGTGACCCAATCGAACGAAGCGAGGGGAGCTCCCGAGTTGAACTCCTAATCGGATCTGATAAGGGCTTGTGAAGTGGGAAACCGGAAAAAAAAAAAAGAAAGAGCCTCGTTGCGAAACCGTCCATCGCTCCTCTCTGATCTTGAAACTGCGGCGGCGATGTGGTAGCTACCGCGCTGCTCTTTAGCGAGCCGAGAAAGGAACGTCGTGTTGTGGTTTCTCGTCTATAGCTCGGCGGCGTGTATAGGATACGAGTGTCTAACGCTTATACGGAGCGCTCACTTTGCGGTGAGCGGGAGGCACGAAGTGGGGTACGGCAGACTGTTTCTGTTTTTTTGAAGACGTTCTCCACGCGGTGCGCTCGCGCGATGAAAATCGCGAATGACCAGAGCCCAGGGAAGTGTTTAGCGAGGCTTCGGGCCCTCAATCGTTTCTCGATAACGGCCTGCACAGGCCCTCCCCTAACTGGCCATCGTTCGAGTTAAACGGTGACGAGTTAATTTATTGCTGTCTTTCCTCTGCCAACCGTCGCATTCGCTTACGAGTCAAATAACGCTACCTGTTTCTCTTCAGAATTGTTTCTTCGCAACACATTGAAGGCTGCATGTTTGACCGTCCTCGCGTATAAATGCTGACATGCTCTTTCAATGCCGTTAAAAGCCTTGTTCGATGCTCTGCTTCTGTCGGCAGTGCTTCTTGGACTAAGGAGGTTCCTGAAGTGTACGTATCGAAAAATGAGAAATGCTGACACATGTGCGTTTCTATATACGCGAAGGTGCGAGGAAGAAATTACCACATAGACAGTGCAGTTACGTAAGCAACAGCAGTAACTCGTCACGCAACTTGAACTATGCACACCAGTCAATGTGTGCAGAATGCGCACACAAATCGCACACACATTGTGAATGACGGCGTGCGGTGTGCACTGCTTTTCGGTTTGAGCACCAGTACACGTTATCACGCAAACTTGCTCAGTGCGTCCATTGGACTCCAAAACAGAAGGCTCCTAGTATCGTTTGTGTTATAACATATACAATATCTTTGGGTGCCAGCAAAGACTGTCATAAGTTTTTTCGCTTTCCGTCCGTGCTAACAGTCGCAGCCAGGATATATACAGGTAAGACATGGATCGGGCATGCGGAAATGCTTCGAAGACGAGAGCGTGCGCAGTATTGACAACGATTTATATTGTTTCACAATAATTCGCCCAGTATTTCGCATATAAAACCCTTAACGAGGTATGGTACCTGTTATTGTATGCACAGCGATTATTTTATTCTGCAGCTTTCTTGCGGTTTAAGTAACCGCATATAGTGCACGTGGCCGGGAGTGACGATTAGCATCCTGCTGTTGACTGCTGAAAACCGATCTCGAACAGAATCGCGGAATGTCATGCACAAACTGGATCGGCGTCCTCTGCCACAGAGCCGCAGCGCTATTCTTTTGGACGCGCTCAGTAGAGAGAGCGGGCCATTCTGGATGCCACTTAACCTTCAGGAAGAACAAAACGGCGCAAACTCCCTTGTCGGCGAAAAAGATTTACGGCGCTCCCTTCTGGAGCAGCGTCTTAATTTTGTTCCTCGCGCGCGCCTCACGGGCTCTGCAAATAGCGCGCCTAGCTCTCGTGACTGCCTGCTCGGTTTCGCCTCTGTGCGTTTGCTTGGAAGTGGGAGCTCGAGAGGTGTGGTGGGAGAAGGCGCGAAAACCTGTGGCGTCAAAAGTCAAAACAGTCGTCCTGTACGCAACGGAGAAAAAAAAGCGCACGCGTGCGCGCATGTACGCACTTAGAGGCAGAGTGAGAGAAGGGAGTTATGAACGGAGGGAAGGGGGGAGGAGGGGGGGTGCGATAGGGGGTCGACCTTTCTGTACGGGCCAGAGACCGTAAATTACGCGGGTGTCCGTTGTTAGCTCATACATATAGAAGGAAGCGGCGGCGCCCGCGCGCATCACAGCAAAGGCAGCCTTGACTCGCGCCGGTGAAACGTGTGACCGTGAAAGACGGTCCGCCCCTGTCAAAATAGACGGAGCTGCGGCGCTTCGCACGTGCGGGCCACGAGGCGACGTCGAATGGGAACAGAGCTATTCGTCAAGCACGCCCGTGTTTTCGTGACCGCCTGGGCTCTATGCGGCGGTGCGTACCGGGCGTTTCCTTATATATTTAGACGTTGTTAATTGCCTTACACGTTTCCCCGCGCGCACCTCTCCTTTCCTTCTCTCGTGCTACATTCCTTCTTGGGACATTTTGTATGCACGTCATTACGCATTTACCGCTATCTGCAAGCCCGTTTGGTGCGTCAAAAACGACTCCAGCTTGAGCGTGCGCAGCGTAATTTATGCGCGTGTACAGCGTGAATGTATAACAGCATTTGTCAAAGGTTTTGAAGCAACGTGGCGCATATGCAGCTGCACCCATCCTCGTGTCGTGTAATGAAGCCGCTGTAGAATATTCGTTGTGAAAAGTACGTAGATGGGCACTCATTTTTCGCAGCCTCGGTGTGCCAGGCGTGTCGCGTGAGCTCTGCAACAGAGCCCCGCTATGGATCCTCGCCCTCGTCGACAGGCTTGGATCTCTTAAAACGAACACTCTGCGTAAGGCAGACTCGTGCATAAGACGCTTCCTGAAGGTATGGTCTCTCAGTGTCTTTCTTCTGCAGAAAATGCCTCGCCTGCTGGAACAGTGTCGAAAACCGTTGACGAAACTAATTTCGATCAGTTTTTAAATGCATTATTTTATTCTTATCGCCGGGCGTAGTCGTTTCGTTTCGAGGTGCGACCGCGGCAATGTGTGCTCACCGGGAGATTTAGCATATCTAAGAAAATTAACGATATTAACGCGATAGCGTTAAGGGCCCCTGTCGCATAAAATACGGTGTTGGCGTCTTGCGTCGGACGTCGTTTAGCGAACGATCATTCCGAACCACAACCACGCAGGCCCTCCGCGTGGCGCAGAGGCGTTACTGAACTAAGTGAATTCATCAAAGCGAGATGCGTCAGAAAAAAGAAAAATGTGAAGTACAACCTAAACACAACCTACAGACTTGATAGCGTCGGATGGTAATTTGAATAAACCAAAAAGCATAATTCTGTTACGTGGAAACTCAAACATAAACACCTTTTCCAGTGTTTCTACCATTCGTACAGCGGTGCGCTGGGCTCGGTTCCTTGCAACAACGCCATCCAGATGGCGCTCGCCTCCCCGCTTCCGCATCTCACGAAAGGGGCCGCGTTTCTACCCGAAAGCTCGCCCGCTCGTCTTCGTGCATAGCGTTCTACTCCAGCGTTTCCCGGAAAATATTACGGTTACGTAAGCCGCAGTTACCGGGCAGCCTGAGAAGCAGTCAGGGATCTTTGATCGTTATCGCGTTCCACTCTTAAAGGCGAAGCTTAAGCGTCTTCCAAATTTTTGTTCCTGCATTCTGTTTTTCCTTTTCTTCATTTTTTGCCGGCGTGATTGTCCGACGCTGTCGTGACTGTCCGACGCTGTGATTGTCCGACGTTCGTGCTGCATGCATGGTCCATCACAGTAAACACTAATCTTCAGGAGCCCAGTTGACCGACGAGGTGCACAGAATGTACTTGAGCAAGCATCAATCTCGAACAACCCTGCTTGAGCAACCTTTCTTGCCCATGAAACGAGAAAGCACAAGACAACGTCGATAAATACACTGCACAAAAGACGTGATCACATCGGCAGAGGCTGCAAATGTGCACGTCGCAGCTTGGTCAGACATAAAAGGACAGCGCGAAGAGAGCACACATGTCAAGGTGTACGTATACACGCCACTGAGACACGGCTTGCAGCCCGTACACGCGCGGAGCGTGTAATACATATACGTGAGACTACCACGCAACCGTTTTGCGGTCCGACATAATATTGCCGAGACCGCCAACCATTCTTCCGAACCAAGTGGTCGCTGAGAGATGCCTCTTTTCCAGCGGGGACAGCTCTCCGTGGAGAGCTCCACGTCTGGCCACTCCTGATTTCTTTTATTTGTCCTCTGGGCCATTCGCACCCTGTCGCAGTGCAACAGAGTGCTGCTGATGTCGTAATGTTCTATCTCCTTAGTTCTATGCAGCGTCACCGAATCAGTGAGCCTGCAAAGGTGGTTCGCTTCTTCTCTGCGTCCAACAGGATACTCCCTATTTGGGACAGGCGCACGACCAAGCTTATTAGTGTCTGGCTTAGTTCAAGTAACGCTGTACACTCAACGGAGTCCAGCACTAACTTACTTTGGGCTGATTCTGAGGACTATATATTGCTCCAGTGTGTTTGTAAGAGGGATGCGAAGGAAATTACGTGAAGGCCAAAGAAAGCCACGGATCGTTTCCGTTCTTGTTCTCATCAGCGAACGAGAATAAGCCTTGGTGTAATGCACACAACTAGCGACGAAAACGTAGCACATACGTGCGGACGAAAACGAAAGCTCACCGTGTGTCGCCCCAGTCGGCTGTGGCACCTCGGCGCGGAGCTGACAGCATCCATTTACTGCACCGCGCGTCACGCGCCGTCGTCAACGTTCATCCATGCGCGGGGTGCCGAGACCGTCCCTACAGTTAGCGGCTGCAGCTGCCCCCCACTACGTATATGGTAGGCGCTCGACCGCTGGGAACACATGGCCGTCTTCCGGACACTGATGTATTTTGCACGTAAACAAAAAAAAAGATGAAGAAGTTTGCCCGAGCACCAGCAGGACATACACTTACACTATATGGTATGCATTGACGTCCACGTAATGTAAAAAAAAACTCATGTGACCGTAGTATGCCCGATAATGGAAAGAAAGTTTGATTCGTCCTTTTCCGCGCGGTCTGTCGTTTATATATATATATATATATATATATATATATATATATATATATATATATATATATATATATATATATATATATATATATATATATATATATATATATATATATATATATATAGGCTACAGACAAAACGTTCCGCAGCAATTGTTTCGCCAGGGTTTTCTCCAGCACTAAAAGCATAAGAAACAACGACCAAATGTCTGAGTTACGCCGTGCTTGTCGCGCATGAGAAAACATAAGTGTGCCAATTTGTGGTGATGCCGCTAACGGCGCTCACTGTGTGGCTACGGTATATTCACCGCACTCAACAACTGAAACTGCAATAAACTCCACCTTATGGACAAGGATACCTGCTGCTGCAGGAATGTCACTCGCATTCTGCAGATTCAAAGCCACGAATACTTTCTCCGATCGCGCGACGACCTCTTCTCACAAACATCCGCCGACCACCGCAGTCGTCTCGACGCGAGCAAGTTATGCGCTCTGGTGCAGGGCTTCCACAAGAGACACGCGCAAAACAGACGATCCCGAACACGTGAACTCGCAAGCCGGAAGCCATAGCTAGCTAGTTCTGCGTGTCTAGCGTACCTTTTTTCTTCGAGGCAGCAAAAATACGAAGATTACAGAGGTACGTTTATGGAAGACCAGGATACTCCGGACAGACACGAGTCTGCTTCGGGCGGGAGGGGGAGGGCGCGGTCTGCACCCGAACGCGGAAAACCAAACGACATCCATCATTGTGTCACCTCCGACCGTTGCTGCGGCTCGCTCTGCCTCCGCTGCGGTCGGCCGCCTCTTATTGAAGCCCACTTTGCCGGCAGAGCTCTCCGTCCGCGCGCTCTCGCTGACCGTGCCCTCCAGCGCGCGGCTGGCTGACTGCGCTTTCCGCGCCGGCGATGCAGCCAGAGCACGGGGCGCATTATTGCCTTGCCTCTCCGCGACTCGCGACCGCCGCTTGATAAACGATACCGGCCGCAAATGGACCCCAGGCACACACACACGCGACGGTCCCCACCGCCGCGCTTACATGTGACGGCGGTCGCATGGCACCGCGAAATGCCCGCGCGCTCTCACGTCAGGTCCGCATCGTGCCACACAAGTGGACCGCCCCGCATACGACATTGGACGTGTACAGCAAGTACCGCGGTCCAGAACCGCGACGCTGTCCATCTTGCCCTGTTTGGGTTTTCTTTCTCTCGCTTCTTTCTTTTCTATCTCTCTCGTTTGCGGTTGTACGAGCGTGCAATATTATTTGCTCGTTGACCTGGCCAGACGCCGCGGTATCATATTGTGAGCAGGCGTATCGCGTTGCCGGTCGCGATGACCACATGTGCATGGGGCGGTGCAACAGGCCCTCCCGTCTCTCATTCGGGCCTCTCTCCCGCATACCCGTCGGCAGCTCTCTGCAAGGTTGTTCTCTCCGGTATCCCTGATGTGGACGGCAAGATTAAGCAGAATCGGAAACGCCGTTGTTTTTGCTCTTTCTGTATATACGCAGAGAAAGGCACGCAGACCTGCTCTGGGGTTCCGGGGCACGTTCACGAGCAAACAAACACGCAGTACAGGAAGCAGAGACGCAATAATAACAGAGGACACTAGGCAGAACGACGGATACATGCGAGTGACCATGACTGTTCGTATCTGTATACACGCGCGTAACTTTTAGCTGTCTACCTGTTTCACTGTGTAGTTCGAAAAGTTTGTTGCGCAACCTCTCGAGCAGCTTGTCCGGAGGATTTACCTTGGGTAACATGGTCTAAAGTCTACAGCCTATTAACGTGAATCACGCGGGCAGACTGCACGACATAGAGCAATGTTTATATGTTTGTACTTACGTAAAAGTGATACCTCTGTTGTTGCTGGACGTGGCCTGAGTTGTTGACACACTTGTATAGTTTGGTAGAATTCGCAATTCTCTTATCCATATGGCAAACCTGTCCTGAGAGCTTTTCTGGGAAAGTATAATATAGCCACATCACTTCGCCAATCTCACAGAATAGATGCTGCCGGCAATGCCGCGCTTATCGTTGCCACCAGATGAATATATTTCATTACCAGTGCACTATAAATCAGTCGACAAACGACCACCATTTGGCGACAGATGTCGTATACGATGCAAAGAAAAGCAACGAAGCAATGCGTCTTCGGGGGAAAAATGAGGAGCGTTGTGGTCGAACGACCAACAGATTGATTGATTGATTGATTGATTGATTGATTGATTGATTGATTGATTGATTGATTGATTGATTGATTGATTGATTGATTGATTTGGTTTGGTTTGGTTTGGTTTCACGTCCAAGGCAACGCAGAGGCTGTAAGAGGTGTGTTGAGGCGCTCCAGATCAATGTCGACTGCGTTTCCTACTTTCACGTGGCAACCGTATAGGCTTTGTACACGAGCGTTCTTGCATTCCTCACCCGTCGGAATGCTGCCGCCACAGCCTGGAATCGAGCCTGCGACCTCTCGCTCCGCATATCAACACTATACCACTCAGCCATCGCTGCGGGTATACTATACCTCCAGGGCTAGTTCATCGTGCGGCTAGTTACGCGCTCCACGCAGAGGCGCGAAGTACAGCTGCACGTAATCACGGTTTCAACGGTAGTGGGTTCACAATACACACCGCAACGTGTTTGAACCCGCCACCTCCCTGCTTCGAAGGAAGAAGCATTCAGCTGCGAGTATGCGCAAAATAAGAAAGTATAGATGTAGTTAGATTGGATTAACGGAGTCCAACTGGAGAGAATGGAAACTTCGTGCCTTAGTGATTGAAAAAAAAGAATGTGCCTTAAATAATAATAATAATAATAATAATAATAATAATAATAATAATAATAATAATAATAATAATAATAATAATAATAATAATAAAACGTCAAACAAAAAGCACGATTTATCGCATAAAAACACAATCGAAGAACACGTGGTCTGTCTCCGTCGGCCGCTCCACACACCCCCGATGCGGAGAGGAACGAAGGGGACTACTCCGGAAATGAAGCTTTACGAAAAGCGAGGCCGTCATATCAGTGAAAGCCGATTTTTGAGCTCTAGCTCACTTCTAGCTTGACGAGGAACACAAGTATACGTAATGTTGCTGCTTTTCTATAGTGTGGGTGCAACATATTCAGGCTACAAATTTCTTTGTATGTGTACTACAGCGATTGATATTCTATCGCCCAGCGGCTTTAGACGGAACATCGTTTCGCCACACGGATACGAGGCGCGACCTAAGAAAGACAGTAGGCGTTTTGAGTGCGTTCACCTTTTATAGCGAATAGCTTTGCTAGGTTTTCTCTGCTGTTTTCGTGGATGGTGGTCGGTGCATGGTCGCACCCAGCAAGAAAAACGCTCGTTCGTTCTTTCTCTTTACTAACTTGCGCTCTTGCTCTCTTGCTCTCTCTCTCTCCTCTAACTCTCTCGTTCGCTCGCTGGCCCGTTCGTTCTTGTTATTTGCTTGCATTGGCATGGTTTCAGCATATTTCTTTTGCACCTTTAGAACCGGCGACATATTCATTGGCGCTTGTGTTACTTCCATACCATTTATAGGCATCACATTCGCCATGGAAAACGTAATGTCCTCTCATCTCCTGGGGTATAAAATAGCGACATGATGTATTGTCAAAGCACGGGTCGTTTGCTTGCCTTGCTCACTTTGTGCCTCATGCGTTGTATGGTATTTCGTGCTTGCATCAGTTAGCATGTAAGTTCTTGTCGTTTTTATACGTATTAAGAGGAATTTCTTTTCCAGACAATCATCGAACCCGTAATCGGATGACAACACAAAGAAAAATTGATGCACATTATAGCGTGTTCGTGTGTTTAGTGGTCCCTGCCACACAACATAGTCAAATCGGAGCTTCGCCTAGCAGACCTACTCTATAAGGCAAGAACATAACGGACTCCGGCAGCACTGCCATTTGAAGCGGATTACCATAATTGCAACCGCTAATGTGTAGTATTAACTAAGTGTATATCGAAGCAAGAATTTGGTACGTACGCATGAAGGTAACCCCAGCGATAGAATATTACCGGGCAGTCGTATCGCAATGTCGTTGACAGGCACCGTAAGTAAGGCATATCGTCGCCTACCGCGAGCAGCGCTAAGAAATTTTCACATAGATATACCATCGAAGAACACCGTGAACACATTTAATACAGCGCATTTCGTATAATTTAACCACTCGCGGGTAGACGCATGAAAATGGGCGATAGAGAGCGGAGTCGCGGCGCAGGTGTTTTTTCGCGCGTATAAGCTAAGCTACTAACCCCTGTCATCTTAGTGCATCACGCCACGACTTTGCCGCTCCCGCCCGAGGGGCCGATTCCATTGTGTACACAAACAAGAGCAGCGTTATGCCCAGCCGCCCACTGAACTGCAGCGCGGCTGCGTATCGCCGTGTGCCCATCTTTAACCGCTGGGTGGGGAAGCCCACGCATGATACGCCACGCTCGGGCACAGGCCCATGCACGAGGAGGACGGATCCTTCAGAGATGGAGAATACGCCAGCCCCTCGCTTCCTCCCCGGTGACGTGGACTGCCGCCGCAACCGCCGTACGTACGCGGCCCGCCAAGGCGAGGGTTCATGACCTCGGTCGACGAGGAAGAAGAGAAAGGCGTCAGCTACACGAAAGGAGAGCGAAGAGCCAGCCCGAAGAGGCGTTAAACTTGTGCCGTGGTGGCGCAGCGAGAATCGCTCCGATCCTACGCGTTCTTGTTTCGAGAGTTTGTTTGCTTCTTGTTATTACAGCGCGTCGCGTGTGCGTACGCGGCTGGAGCGCGAGCGAAACGGAGTTGGCTCGCGTTTCCGCGTGGGCGTTCCAGAGCGCCGCGTGTAAACCGTACGCGCACCATGCAGCAACGCGGGGCGCACGCTACAACAGTCCGCCGGCGCCGCACGTTTCTTCACCTTGCGTACAGCCGTGCTCCCTCGACCCGGGGGCAATTCGTCACAGCTCGGCCCGGCTTTGGCCGCTCGTTCCCTACGCGGAGCTTCTTATCTCGCGTTGCTCCTTGTCCCTCCACCCCGGCGACCGCTCCTCGCGAGCGCTTGGCGCTGTTTTTGTTTCGTAATCTCACTGCGCTGTGTACACCCGCTGTGCTGCGCCCCTCGCTTATGCGCATTTGTTTCCCCCGTTTTCTCCGATTTCGGGCGTGCTGTGTCAGCTGTAACCGTGCCTTCGACGCGGGGTCCGCCGGTGGAGTGGATAGCGTCTTCGCTCAAGGTCGCTTGTCCGTTGGCGCCCTCTCCGCTTTGCCCCGCACCGTATAGCTGTCCGCAGCTTCGATTAAGCGGCTCGCTTACGGCAGTGGCTGCTCGCCTGCCCGAGCTCTTCTCGCCACCCGCGAGGCACGGCGGTTTTTCGCACGTCCTGGTCTGGCGCCTGGCAGATCATAAATATAGAAGTGCCGCGGAGCGGGCGCATGCATGTACATGGGGCGCCTTGCAAGAGTGAGCGGCTGGTGGATGGAAACAAAACAACCGAGTCCCTGGGAAGGAACGTTCATGTTTCTTCGCTCTTACGTTTCCTTCAACTTCTTTTTTCACACTGCCGAGGCATGTGCGCGCACTATGCTTCCGAAACAAGTCGTCCTCATTCTTTCGAGACTTTCCAGTGAGCGTCTGAGTTTGGAAGCTTCCTTCACGTCTGCCGTGGTCTTCTAACAACTAGCTATGTCCGATTTCTATTTGCCGTGACTCTTTTTGATGGGTTCTCTGAGGCAATAAAAGGCAAAAATTGAGCAATAGGTTTCTGTTGGCTTTTTTTAAACTAGGCACTGGTGTTAGTCCCATTTAGAACGTACTCGCTTGCTTTTCTTTACAGATACATTTTTTTTTATTTAGATGACCTACATGCCACTCGCTTACCATAGTCGGTAAAATAGCGAGGAATATTAACCACCTCTCGTTGCCTAGGTTCCGCCACGATTCCAGAATTATTATATTACTCTAGTATAAACATAAACACCACACAAATAGAAAGAGAAGTGCGCTGGCAGCTGTCTCCTAAGAGGGATGATTGCAAAATAATGACAGCGCTTCACGCGCTATAGGGTTTCTTCTTGCCTGATGCGCTACTAGTATACGAAATAAGCGACACGTAGGAAAACAAGGACTCTGACAAGTGTGCCTGAGCATTACGGTGTCGTAATTTGTGACAGTCTGCCGTTACCCGGCCTGCATTCTAAAACTGATGTCACAGCTAAGTCCATTAAACCCAAATGCAGCCTATAAATAGTGCATAAAAGATCTTTTTAAAAAATTTGGAGGAAGCTTGAGCTTGGCCTTCAGGAGTGGAACGCGACAGCATTGAAAGATCCCTGACTGCTTATCACGCTTCCCGGCAACAGCAGCTTATGTAACAGTAATGTTTTCCTGAAAACGCTGGCAGCGGACGCTATGCACAATGGCGAGTTTTCTGGTTTTTGCAGTGAAGCTGTATATGGCTAGCCGATTCGTCCATCCGTCCGTCTGTCGCCCGTACACCGAAAACGCCACCGGCCCAACTCAGTGACCATGTGCGAAAAAAAGAGAGAAATAGAGGAGCGCGATTGGTTTCTCCAGTAGTGACATCGTTGCTCTCCATCGCAGCCGAGCGCGTGCGCAGCAGTTTCTATCCGGCTGCGTAATGGGTAGGCAACGCGTCATACGTACTCCTGAGGAGCAATCAGCTTTCGATCATCAACGCCGCGAGCAGAACCAGGAACGAGCTCGTCTACGCCGTGCCGATGCTGTAGCCCGGGCACAAGAACAGGCTCGTGCAGCTGAGCGCAAGCAGCAAGTGCATACCGGGGACCCGGCAGCCCACCGGCTGTCGCTTAATGGACCGTCGGCTTGCCGTCGGTATTAACCCAGCGATAAACACCGGGACCGCACACCCCTGTTGACGCTGAGCCGCGCTGCCGCAAGGGCTGCAGAAAACAGCGTCAACCTTTCCTTATCCCTTCAAGAAGCACTTCTCTTTCAGCTTCGCTGGTCAACCATCTGTACGGAGTGCTTGGGCGGTGATTTTTTCTTTGCTTTGCTGTGTGATTGCCTGCGTCGCTTATATTTCTTGGTGTGTGATATCAGTAAACTTAGTTGTGAGTCAGCGCGCATCATTTGTTTCTTTCATGCCGTCCGTCGTTTTTCTTTTGTTGTTGTTGTTGGGGGTTCCACCCCTGCGGCGGGTGCCGCCGATTTGGGGAGACGAGCGCCAGAGTTATGGCGTTGCAAGGAACCGAGCGGCGCGCACCGCTCCTAGTAAGACACACCTCGAACTGCAGCTGTAAAATGGATTTGTGTTTGAGTTTCCACGTAACCGAATTATGTTTTCTCGTATATTAAAATTACGTACAACCCGACGCTACCATGTCTGTAGGTTGTGTGTAAGTCGTATTGTACGAATTTTGTGGCGCATTCTTACATTGAGAAATTCAGTTCAGTAACGCCTATATGCGCCACGCGGACGGCCTGCGTGGATCGGGATGCGTGGTTCGTCATGAATTTTCTCATACGGACATCGCCGCCGGTGCCGACGCCGGATTTTCTGCGATCCGAGGCCCTTACCGCTGATGTGTTTTTACTGCAAAAGCAGCAGGCTCTCAGCGGACACCACCACCTTCTCAATAAAAGCTTCCTTACGATGCTCAATATTGTCTGCGTACGCTATACAGTGTCGCCTGTTGAAGCCTCCGGCACCCGTACACAGAGGCCGCCACTCTCGGAGTCGGCGTAATGCACAACATCGTGCAGAAATCACCAAGTGCGATTGCTGGTGGTTAGCGCGTCCGTCGCAAGCGCAAGCGCGCATTGTCTCATGAGCATAAGTGCGATCCGCAGAGGCGGTGGAAGGCAAAGTATATATATTGCTCTTGTTTGTCATGGTCAGCGTGAGCATGAGGGTAAAGAGGTCCTGAAGACGACGACAATGACAAAGTAAAGGAAACGACGGACAGTCACATCAAACCGCGCTTCGCGCTGTCGCAATAAAAAAAAAGAAAGGAAAGAAAGAAACGACACATTCGCATCAGACTAAACAGTATCGTCGTTATTTATGTTGCTCTCCCGGATGCGCGCCACATATAGTGCATCTGAGTATACGTGTTGCCGCGCTACGGGGGAGCTCGACGCTTTTCGAGATGCTAAAGCCGCGCGTCAACCTCGATCAAGCGTGTATAAGGTCCGGCGAAAGACCGCGATCGTGTACCCTAAAATACCGCCGAAGCGTCCTGCTTCGCCTCCCAGGATCACCCTGCGGTTATACTATACAGTGGGAAATGGGGGGCGGTCACAATTCGGCTGGATTTTGCTGCATATATACGTTAAACATCCCCCCCACCCCCCCCCCAACCCTCCCATATGAAAAAAGAAAAGAAAAAAGCTTCGGCCGACAGGCACTTTGTCAGCAGAAGAGCGCGCGGCAGGCTCGCGAGACAGTGACGAAGCGTCGTGGAGAACAATCCAAGCGCAAAGGGAGCGCGACCGCTATTTGGCCGTCCGAAGCAGCGGCGCAACTGAGGGACGCTCGGACAGCGCGTACACACACCGCACATATACTATGGCCGGGACGAAGTGGGCATCAGCTATACGTACCCTCCCGGTGAGAGCAGGCGCTCCAAGATGAATGAAACGCAAGCAGGGGCCCCGACTGCGGCGTGCGCCGACCTGCGACAGCCTCTGCCAGTATACGCGCGTCGGCCCCAATGCGTGAATGTCCCGCGCGCTCTGCCTTCGCGCGAAGACGCTCGAGCTGCGCGCGCCGAGTGCCACGCACGCACGTCGGAACGCACGTCCTGTGCAAACTCGCGCGTCCTCCAAAGCTTGTGCAAACTCGACGATTGTGCTGGCTCCTTACAATAAGCGCGCACGTGCCTCTGACATCTCGGACTCGACTGTGCACTGTCCGTGGCCGTTTCGTTTGTTTCCGTAGCTGTATTTCTGCCCTTTTTTTTCTTCCGGATCTTTGCTTTTTTGCCTTACGTCACCCTTTAAGCAAATTATAAACATCTGTTTGACAAGGCTGCATTCCTGCGCCTCCGTGCGCTGCGCGGATTATGGGCCCTGGGGCAACGAGACACATCCTTGGCTCACTTTTTCCGCCGCACGCACATATATGCAAGCGCAGCTGAACAAGCGCGATAGGATGAAAGCAAGCTATATACTAGTCCTAATCTGTGAGCTAAGCGAGAACAGATTGTTCTCGCTTTTCAGAAGTGGATGTCTTCCTGAAACAGTCTGTACCATTTTAGAAGCAACATAGTCTGCCCCATGCGCTGAAGTTGGCGGCAATAGCGAGACAACCAGTGCAGCAACAGCGACAACTATTACTGCAAAACAAGTATCTCTGAATCAACCTGACCAATTCTAGTAAATCCACAAAAGGAGCTTACGCTATAGCTCCCGTCAGCGTACAGAAGCAATCTTTTTACCTCCCTCTTTTGACTACAAGGGGGGGAGGGGGTGGAGGTCCTTTAGCGTTGTCTGCCGCGCAGCTAAGACAAAGTAGAACTCGTCCAGGCACTGAGAGAACAAAGCATCAAGCCTTAGCTTTGGTAAAGTGCGGCGTGGAAATATAACGGACTGAGGTGACGTGCTGTTGAAACGTGCGCGCCGGCCACGGAAACTATAGCGAGCGCGCGTTGCAAAAGAGGCTCCTGAACCTGACGCGGTCAAAGGAGTTCGCGCAGGTGCACGGCTGTAACAGCACAGCACAGCACGTCCCCACAGCACAGTGCGGCACGTCGGCAGAAGCTGTGGATTTGCGGCAGAGCAGGTATAATGACGTTTGATTCATCCTGTCTCGCGGGCTGCTTTCTACACCTCCCGCCCCAGGGCCCCGCGGACGGAAGACGATAGAAGACTCGACGACGGCAAGGAGAAGGAAAAAGATGCTCCGCTGGCTTTGGTGGCTCCGACGGGCGGCGTCGGCGGGGGGATTGTGCGGCGCTTCTTCTTCCGTCCTCTTTCTTATATTCCTGACGAATGCCCCCACGTGCGTTTTGTTCAAGCCTGCATAAGACCTGCGTGCCACTAGGGTCGTCGAACTGCGCGTACACGTATATGGAGAGCCGCGCGCGCTCTGCGCAGCACAGACCACGGGAGCAGCAGACAGAAGCTGTCGATAGGCGCACGAGCGGCGCAGCTTATTCCTTTCGTTGTGAGCGACTTCGCGAGACCCGAACGAGGAGGATATACCCGTTCCTTCGGATCCCCAGCCGTAACGGCAAGGAAAGGCGCGAGGGCTTTGTGTTCGGCCTTTGCACCCGCCTCTGTGTATACCGTCCCTATATAACAGGCATCGCACAGCAATGCCTTACCGGACGTTCATTGAAGAGATGACGTATGCGTGACGTTCGTAATAGCCAAGTGATCACGGTCGTTTCGTCGGGATGTCAAAGCACCCGAGATAGCTTCCGAGGCCGCCGTGACAAGGAAGAGCGCAAGTGAAGCAGGGCCCCATATTCAGAAGACGCTATTACGCTAGAGTTGTTCGTAAGAGCAAATTCCAGCCAATCGTGACGCTGGAAACATTATTAGCGAAGGTGGCCGGTCAGTCGCAAACAATACTCACGAGCAAAAAGCTTTCTTGTTTTTTTTTATTTGGCCTTAGATATTCAACGAAGTATTAAAAGGGCACTCGAAACGTGGAAGAGAGGGGGGGCATTCTGTGTCCGCGATGGCCACTCTTTCTAAAAGAGAAGGTGGCCATGTCATCTAGTTGAAGGATTCACTCCGAATAGAGGCGTCTCCCATAGCTTGTTCTCCGATAGTTTCTCTTCAACAAGATTTTCTCTGGTAACTTTCTTCTTTTCTTTTTCACGTAATTGCGAAAGCGGCGATAAATCGAATCTGTATTCGGAATCATATGCCGTCCTTAAAGTTAGCGTTTCTTTCCAACGCACTCAAAAAGAATGTAACCCCCCCCTCCCCCCCCAAAAAAGAATTATACACTTTTTCATGCCTGTGATTTTCACATATTTATTTGTCTGAAACGCAGAAGCCATCTCACATCAGGTAAGCTAGGCCATACTTTGAAAGAACAACTTGAGATGAGTAGCGAGAGAGCAGCATGCGTTACTATTCTTAGTTGCAGAAAATAGCGCCTCTTCCTCTTCACTCTTCACAATCTCTCTCTCTCTCTCTTTCTCTCTCTCTCAGCAATGAAACGCTCTAGCGTCCGAACACGTTTCAGAGGTATAAATCAAACGCCGGGAAGGCTTCGGGCCGTAAAACTGGCGTGACTGGTCAACTTCACGTCGCTATGCGAGCATCCCATATACAGCCTGCTGAGAGCGACGTCTGCTAAAAGGGTTGTAAGAGCGCAAATAAGGCGCAGATGCAGCGCGCATTAACGCGCTTATATATGGATGGAGTACTAAGATAAGAGCTCACCGATCGAGACACGAGAAGCAAGAGTGCAAGATACGATGCGTCTCATCCGCGATGTTTTGTGTGTCATTGACTCGTGTTGGGAGAGCTGTAGCGAGAAATGAAGCAAACAAAGTGTCGATAAATACTCTTCAGCATAAGAGAGAGAATTCTGGATGGATGCCGCCAAGGTTCAAAACCGTGCCAGGTGATTCGGGATTCATTCCACGTAGCTTCCACGAATCTCGCAGGTGCTTCACTCTGAAATCTCCCTGGCGCATGGCTAGCATATTGAAAAACCCGCGCAATCTGTCTCAAACATGTCTGAACTGGCCCTGCGCTTTCTGAGTGATTTCTCGGGACCTTTATGCGTAGTCGGTTACTCGGATATGCAGGTCTGTGCCAACGTCCGCGTCACACGCTGTAGCTCGCTTTCTGACAAGCGTGCCCGTCTACTATACTTTATTTTCTTCTATCTCGTACATCGTCGCATTTCTATGGTACACTCGAGTTGGACAGTGAAGGTGTTGCTTTTAATCTGGCGGTATTTCATAATTTCTTCATTCAGTTCCTCTTGATCGTTCAGTTCTTGAGAGACTACAAAGGACGCACCTGTAATAAAAGGAAACACTCTGAAATAAAGCTTACAATATTAAACAAGTGGCGCCGGCATTCCTCGTCGCGAAGAACATGCATATGTCTAAATTACAAGTTGCGGAAACAGAACCGTGTCGCTGTATACGTCCAGTGAATATGGTAGACCACCGACGTACTTTCGAGGGAAGAAAAACTGTTGCACTTTAAATACGCTTGTTGCTTCGGCAGCCAGTAACTTTCAAAAATACATTCAAACCATTTACAAAAATACTTTCACAGAATTTTGTAGTTGGTAGATGGTTAAAATACTTTCAAGTGATTGGCTTGAAGAAAGTGCAACCTTGGCCATATTGTGGGATTTTTTTTTTTTGAAGAAATGAAGGAAGACAGAGAGAAGAAAAAGAAGGGAAAAGTTATATTGCCCTTGGCGAACCTCGCAATTAAAGTACCTGAATGAACAGAGCCGCGTGGTTACCTAGGAGTATGCAGTCTTCGGAAGAACTTGGCGCCAAGAGCTTGGTCTGCCAAACTACAAATGGCAAAGCGCTGATATCGTACTGTCAGGAAACTATTTACACATGTGATCAGAATCTAAGGTCGTTGCTCAGTCGACCACTTTATCCGATACTTTCGGGTTCTTAATAAGTAATAGTCAGCGCGACTGCTCACTGGAGTGCCGGAAGTCCTCCCAGGGGCTCAGCCAATCAGCGTGCCACTGAAAGTGATATGCGCATTCATTTATAAGCTTCCTTTTATGTAAGCATCTCATCCCAGCTATAGGGCGCTAATGATCACTGTCGCGATCGAAATCGCCACAACCGGTCGGATAGCTGCAATTTTCCCTTGTGGAACTTTAGATAACAGCTTCCATTGTATGTATAATGGGCTGTTGCTCGATGTATACTGGTACGCTTTAGTATTTTGCCGATAGCACTGTCGTTCCATACAGCACAGGTGATTCAACAGGACTGCAAAGTTGCTTGTTTTTGCTGACATTCAAATTGAAGTCTAGCAGTAAGTGACTTGCGGATAGCCTATACCAACAATACATACGGTAGCCTTTCGCGACGTCTATACCTAGTATTTACGTTTATATACTTGGCCGTCTGTCATGTCTTCGGGATGACTTCATTCGTCGTTGAGGTCACCTTCATTAAACTTTTCGCCATCCTCTTTGCCGGCTGACAAGACCTGCGCGTTTCGTACTCACCGCTATCTTCTCAGACTGAGTGCGCACCCAGCTCAAGTGGTCATGTCGCTGCGGAAGCAAGCGTGAAGAACAAGCATTTTCTTGCAGTTTTTCGTGTTTTTATGCTCGACAGATATCTGCTGTACGTTCGCCTTGCATATACTATAAGACTTCGATTTCGGCCGAGGCAGCCGACGCCAGATGCTTAACGCAGTTGATTAGAAAAGCAAGCGAAGGTTTCAAGTCAGTAATGGTCTTATCTCACGTTACGCCGGGTGTTGCAAATTTTCTTTTTGTGCAAGCACGCACACATAACGTATGCCACTGTACGCGTGGACCACGCTCCTCAATCCTCACGCTTGCGCGGAATACAGCGCACTCTATACAGCCTCTGCGGGAAAGCCACACCCGGCGATAAACAGAGGATCGCGACACTTAGGACAAGCCTTCCGCATGTGCCGGCTTTACCGCAGAGGATGCGAGACAGCACGTGATGCAAATCGCATCACTTCAAGCGAAGGCGTGAGAAACACGTGAACAAAACTAACTATCCGAGAAAGGAAACGAATGCAGTATGCAGCGCGAAAGGCTGGTATACTAACGAACTGATAACACGAATCCGAAAGTAAAGCGAGGAGGGAACCGACGAGAACACGAAAACAAAAACAGAAAAAGGCCGCCCGTTTGCCGCTCTATCTCCCGACAGCCTCGCGACCCACCCAGGCGTCACGAAGATCGTAAAAGCAGTCCTCTGTTGAGGCGAACCGTGAATATTCGCGCTTAAGCGAACGTACGAAGACCTGTCTAATGGCTTTCCCATAGAGAAAAGAAATTTGCTTTCCCTTTCTGCGATGGCTAGAAGTTCCGACTCATTTGCCCGCTAAACTCGGCTCGTTATCAAGACTCGCTGCCTGTTCTTGCGATCGTCTGGCGACCACCGGCAGCCAGCTCCTAGGCCTGAGGGTTAGCGGACTCGGATATCACTCTGAACCAGACCAGCCGAGCGGCCGTTGTGAGGTCTTGAACAACAACAAAAAAAAATTGCACATTCTCCCCCTCTCTCTCTCTCTCTCTCTCTCTCCCTCCCTTGACTTCTTTTTTTTTAATTTTTCTTTTCTCGACTCCTGTTCGCCCCGGTTTGTTTACCTCTCTAACGCCCGAATTTCCCGTTCTCTCGCTCCTTTGTTTCACCAGATGTGCAGACGCGCCTTCCTGTGTATACGCGGGGCGGCACTGCCTGGGCGCTGACCGTAAATTGCGGTGCCTTTGTTGTCATTCCTCCGTTTGTTTTCACTTGGCCACCGGCGGTGGTGGTTGTTGCGGTGTGGAAGTCGTGCCTTTTGCACTGTGGCGTGCCTGGACAGTGTCATCGAAACGGGCGCACGTGGCCCTCTGGAAGGCCGAACAAACAGGCAGGCACGCGGTGAAGAACTGGGCCGTCGAAACTCGCACTGCCTCTCCACGCACGTCTGCCGCCACTGCTTCACGCCGTTTCGCCCAGCGCCGCCGCGTCTTCCTCTTGCTTGTTTAGTTCTCGATTTATTTTTGCCGATGGCCGCTTGACGACTTCTCCAGTATGGAGGCGTTCGCCCGCCCCTGTAAGGGCCAAGGAGCTGTGACCAGGCATAGATTTATGCATTGCTTGCACTCGGCTACGAGAGAAGCCGCAGAAACCGTGAATCTCCCCTCCTACAGTTTCCGCCGGATGGTGGTCTGTGGCAGTCGACTCCGGATGACGGGTTCAGCATACCGCAGTCTGAGCCAGTCAAAGCGTTCTAAATGCATCTCCGAGAATTATTGGATGCTGCCAAGTTGCGGAAAATATTTATTTATTTATTTATTTATTTATTTATTTATTTATTTATTTTACCGGTGGCGGTGCCATGGTTCCTGAAGGAGTTTCGTTACATCCCAGGTTTTGGTCCTGAATGACTAACGCTAAAGTAAACTATAGATTGAAAGAAAGCAAGAAAGTAAAGCGCGTACAACTTACATCAAGGCGAACACAACAGAAGTGAGTATTCCGCTTTTCTTGTGAAACAGCCCACAAGAAATCGTCACATAAAAAAAAGAAGAACTGCAGATACGCAACGGCAACAGCAATTAAGACACCGTTAACGTACCCTCATCACTGTCTCTCGCCAAAAAAAAAGGATATAATAAATACAGCACTGTCTTTGCCTTTGCTTTGTACCGCGTAGCGGCTTCTCCCTGTGCCTCACATGTTTTGCGTCATTTCTCATCTTGCGCAGCGTGCAACTGCAACCTGCACGCCCGGCGGTGCCGCTTCAACATGGAGCTGTACAAGCTGTCGGGTCGCCAGAGCGGCGGCGTCTGCCTGAACTGCCGCCACAACACGGCCGGACGCCACTGTCACTACTGCAAAGAAGGCTATTACCGGGACCATTCCAAGCCCATCACACACCGAAAAGCGTGCAGAGGTACCTTCCATACCATATTGTGTGTTTTCAGTGTGCCCGACACACGCTGTTGTTCGGTCCTGCTTCTGTATAGCCCCTAAAGCTTCTCTTGCGAGCTTCGCACCTACCCGTGAGGGCAGCGCGTCGTCTGCAATTATGCCTATATATAGCGGCCCAGACGTCGTCCTGGACGCTTTCCTCTTCGGAGACAGGCAGACAGAGCGCGCAATGCAGCTTGGCGCCTTCCCGTCGGCTCAATGGAGCCGTGCATTGTCGTTTTTTTGTTTCGTCGTCAGTCAATTGTCTCGGAACCCTGAACAAGCCCCGAATGTCAAAGTAACCGGGCTATAACGTGGAGGGGCCTCGCAGACCTAACGGTGCCCACAATTTAAGCGGTTGACCTCCACAGTTCGAGAAGGTGGCCTCTGCCTCCCGTACAGACGGAAATAGCCGTATCGCCTTGTCGTGGGGCTGGGTGCGCTTGCCAGTGATGGGATGAGGTGTGCGTATAAACGCTTCGCGAGGTGTGGATACCTTTATACTCTGAAATCAGTACAATGTCACTCACAGCAGCACTTCCACGCGCCAATACGTATTAACCGGTCGCAAGCTGTTTGCCTCGGGAATTCAGATATAGCACATACACGCTATGTACGCAACGCAGATAGTAAAATCGTGCTAATAGCTTAGTTGCAATTATTTCATTGAAATGGTTGCTAGTCAACTCGCACGTGGTCTAGAAACGTCGTCTTGGAATAATTACCAGCAGTGCCTGAATTGTTGAGTCGGTTTAGCCACGTCGTTGCACGCCACTGGAATCACGGTACAGCCAACTTCGAATGATGCTCGCCTCGGCTATTTCATGACGTGAGAACATGTCCACGCAACTTTTGTAGCTGCATCTCGTGTAAAGATAAAGTGCTAGCGAGCACATATGTGTACAGCTTGTCCGACATACTCACTTGTAGAAGATGCTTTTCCCATATTGCTTATCCAACATGAGTTCCCGAAAATCAAGGCTCAAGCAGGAGCAAAGCGTTTGAGCTTGTGCTGCATTCTGTCCTTCGCTCCTGCACGACTATCATTGTGGATAGCGTATAACCTCCTGAGACCCGAATGCGGCTATGGGACATAATCGCTTTTCAACCTGGTTATTATGATATACTGGCGTGTTACTAACGTGAAAGGAACTTTTTTTTATTTATTTACCACGGTTAGATGCCAAAAGCTGGATCCTCATGTACATGAAAGAAGTAACCATCTCCTCATCTCTGCAGTGGTAAAAACTGCTAAGCACAAATATAAAGATGGAACTACGTATAGTACAATTGCCGTATTGCTGTTGCATCCTATAGATTTTCGCGCAACCTCGAGGAATTCGAAGGCGACTTCAGTGTTACTTTCCGACGTCTGTGACAACACAGAAGTCTAGATCAATTTAGTGTCAAATTTCTCAAAAGCCGGTGAAAAGAATATGAGTAAACCATTTCAGTAGTGTTCTGCATGCATCGAACTTTCATATCCAGGACGAATATTGTAAGCAATCGCTGCCGCATTGATTATGAAAAAAAAAATTTGAAGGCAGTGTGCGATATAATGTACTAAGGGTACAACACAGCAACTAGTTTTTTTTTTTTTTTGAAAGCGAAGCAATGCGGCGAAGTTAACCTAACAGAATACCTTGACTGCCACGTACCCCTGAACACTGTAGAATATTTTTTTTCTCCTCAGTGGCTTCGTCTGTCTTCATTTGCTCACGACAGAGAATTGTCCATCGAGACACGCGTATCTGGTGGCGCTGTCATCCGGCGGCGTCATTAAGAAAAAAAAAAGATTTCTTTCTCTTGATGCTTTGTCCACATCACCTTTCTAAACAGAATCTATGGGTAGAGGAATGAGCGACCGGCATAATGTTTCGGATGAGCCAACAAACTATGTTTTGCTTAAAACAAATTCAACGCAGTTGGCAAGTACCGCATCTTACGCCATGTAATGCGCCCTTCCCTTCTGCGAATATCATAGCAATCGAGATTGCCGCTGGGTAGGGGACAGGGCTAGCTGGTACTCTATCTCGTTAGAATTAACACCGCGGAACTGGACAAGGTCAATGAAAGTGGAACAGACACTTGCTCGGCGAGTTTTAATGACAAAATTGTGTGAAGTTGAAAACCCAGTCGGTACCGAGCGGAGCGACCGAAATCAGCGTTCGTATCTGTCCGCTTCCACCCTCTTAATCTAGTTCCGCGCTAAGAAATTCTTACAAGATAGGAATATAAAAGTGACCAGTCGGTCGGTATACCGTGATAAACACTCCGTGGTTCGCGGCTTGCTTTGTTTATTATTTAGAACATTCTAGTGGCATTTATCTGACTTAAGCTTTACCACAGCAGTTGTCGCCATAAAGTCTAACAAGTCCTCTTTTTATACATATCAACGGCAACTGGCACGACAGTTAAGCGTATTCTCGAAATCATTGCGTCTGTGCTCTTTTCCGCCTGCACTAATAGACGAAACGGAAGGGTGCGACGCAGGGATAATACAGAAGACGTCTACTTGTGGTTCTTACCCACATTACTTCTTGCGCAGAGCAAACGGTGACATTTAAGCCGGTATGTGGTACACTTTGCACTGACATGCACAACTATGCATTCATATGTCCGAGCCACTTAACGACGAAGAGACAGCGAATTGCAGCGATTTCACTTCGTATTGCATTCGACCAGCAGGTCTACTAACGACAGCGACATGTTTACCGGAGCTACAGCTTTTAGGTCTAAGTGAGTGGGGTGTACACCGAGTAGAAGAGGGAGAGAGCGCAAATAGAAGGTACAGAAACTTTCGACTTTTGCAAGCTGATGCAGTTTGCTCTTAACACCATCCCTACAAACTAACTACACTACAGTCTATAATTACACTTGCATAAACAGTCTCATTTATTTTTATTCTATTTTCTGTTTCTTCTTCTTTTAGGGGGGGGGGGGGGGGCGGGTTAGCGCAGGGGACTGTGGCTTACAGCAGTTTTCAGCCGACCAAGCTGCGGTATAGAGTCATAAAAAAGCTAGATATGAGCAAGAAAATGTTTACTCCTGTGTCATGTGTTACAGCCTAAAAAATGGCCTGATTTGCCGGCTAATAATTCCTCGTCCTTAACGGACACTGGCATGCTTCTCATATATAGCACTCCAGCAATTATAATCTGCGCTTTCATCATGACTGCACGCGTTTAATGGTCTATCTAAGTTGCTGAGATCTAAGATACATCTAAGATCTATCTAAGATCCATCTAAGATACGTCTAAGTTGCTGTGAACTGTGTAAGGCTCTGCTTTTCACGGCCGCAAAGTTAACGCACCGTTCTACGCATTCGGCTTCAGTAATATGCCGGAAAACACGGCTGTTAGGACGCAGCAAAAAAAGAAAAAAAAAGAAAAAAAACGTGATCCGCGCTTTTCAATGTCTCCTTGTTCTTCTTTCGTCTTGCCTTTGGCATCAACTACTCTGACGTGCATGATACACGCAGCTCTGTTAAAGCAGCACGTGTCCATAATGACCTGTCGATCTCAGCTGCATAATGTTTCCATGCGCGGCTTTTATTTTATTTTTTTCTCACGTCGGCTGCTGTTTTGCCGCGAAGAATCATTTGGCAACGGAAAGAGACGCGTTGCGTAACACATAGGCTGAAGAAAGGCTCTGCTGGAACCTCCTTCGCGCAAGCTCCCTGCACGAAAATTTAAGCGAAGCGGGGCTGCTAAGATCCGCGTTCGCCCGGAATCCGTATCGGACAGCGTTCGGCCACCCTAGAAGCTTCTTTGATTTCATTTTCCAGCATGGCATTCCCCTCTTCTAAGAGTATATACGAGGACCCCCCGGTTTACGGAACGAATAAAGATAAAACAAAGATAAATAAAGCAGCTGAAAGCTTTTTGCCGACAAAGCAATGTGTTCATTCCTGTCACGTATAATAGAGTACACAGAGCAACGCCCCCCGGAAAGAGGTACGTGACAAAAATTACAGTCCCGGAGCAGCTTGCCCAATAGCTGCCTTTCTTCCCTTCTTTTTTTTTCTAATGTTTCTAAGATTCGCTACGGAACGGAATTCACAACTACTTCGAAGGTGTTCGCTCAAAAGCAAGCAGCCTGTAATAAGTGCAAATTATGTCCTCCCGTCTGCTTCCGTCTTGCTGACTTGCCTGATATTACGCTGGTTTCTATTTTCGTTTATCGGAACTGACTTAGTCTTTCTTCCTTTTTTTCTTTCTTTCTTTCGTTCCTTTCCTCTTCGTTCTTTTTTTTTTCAGTAGACTACCTCGCAATAATAAATTATCCATCGGGTTAGCTCACTGAAACAGCGAATACATTGATGTGCACGATATGCAAAACACAAGACACTTACCCGCATCCGTGTGTAGAGCTAAAGTGTTTGAGGTAACATAGCAGGACCTATCGCGATCTGCAATGTTTTGCTTTTGAGATCCTCCTTCTTAATGCGATAATATTTGATCTTTCGCTTTCCCCTCCGGTCTGGTAACCAAAGCAAGCTCTCGTGCTCACTATATTTGGCTCGTCGGACGCATCTATCATTTTTCATCGCCTGCCCCTGTCACGTTCTTTTCTTCACTTTGGCATTACCTTCGAGAGCCATTAACGTGCCTTGGAGGGGTATAGTACCAAGGTCATAGTCAATATAATAGTGAAGCCTTGTAACCAAGAAGCAACCGATGAAAAGAAGTGCACTAAGTGCGCAGCGCGTCCTTGAGCTCTCTCTCTCTCTCCTCATCCCGGCGCATTTCTCCAACAAATAAATTAAAAGAGACTCCAGCATCTGTGGGCGAAGCTAGCTACTCTTTCTCATTTAGTGCCTGAATAAAGATACGCAAAGATAACAGAACACGTTACTCGTTTCAAAGAAGCACGCAAGCACGCGAAAAGGGCAGAAGGTAATTTTGTTAAATTACCACCGAAGCTCAAGTAAGCTCACTCATAAAAAAAAAAAATTGTTCTTACTTGTTCTTTGCCACTGGCCGGCCGCCTTCGCTAATAATTTGTCCAGTGTCAGTGTTGGCTGGCATTTGCGCTTACGAACAAGTGTATAGCGTGTAAAAGATCTTCGTGAGTGCAGGTCCCAGAAAAAGAAGCGTGTAGTTCATAAGCGCAGTGATTTGCGGTTCTCACAGTGGAAAGCGATATTCAAATGGGGCTGCTAATTTCATCATTAACTGTTGGCTTCCCATCCCAAAGCTGTGCACTATAAGCTATGAGAGGTCCCATAATAGAAATCGCGGGACTAATTTAATGTCACCTGGGACTGTTATAAAACCACCTTTGGAGAGAGAGAGAGAGAGAGAGACTAGTGTTATCTGGGGAGTCTAGCCTAGCGACAACCTCGGCATGCTCATGCTATACTTCAGGTGAAGTGATGAGGGATGAAAGAGTCTAACTTCTCAAGCGTGCGTGTTTGTATTACATCTTCGGGAAAATGAGGCCAATGTGGCCAGTATGCGAACCCGCGGCCTGCTTCTCTTGAAGCATGAGGCCCGCCTGTTCATTTTTTGCTGTTTCTTTACCCTTCCGACACCGAACACGCCGAGTTTAAACGGAAGCTCTAGTGGCGCGTTGGCACCCCGCTGACTTTCTACGAACTTGTCAAAATAAATTGCTGCTCTCTTTCAAACTCTCATTCTCTACCCCCCCCCCCCCTTTCATGTCGTGTATTCCAAAGCGTGCTTTCATACCGGTAAAAAGAAAGGTGTGGCACCGAGGCCTTCGGGGTCTTCGCGGAAGGACCCCCCACGAGGCTCATTGCCGAACGCCGACGTAGACTCATCGATGGAGAAGAAGGTGGCAAATAACATAAAGGTTTCCTACTAAAATTACAAACTCTGGCGATGCGAGATTGGTGGCGCAAGCCACCGCCCCGTTTCGAAGTGGACGCAGCATCCATCTATCCGTTCATCTACCACGGGAGTAATGGTTAGTATATATGGATTTGTCTGACCTTCGATCGTGCTTGCGCCTTCAAACGTTCTTGCGTTTTCACTTACTGCGCTTGGCCTGCAGCCTTTATCGGCCTAAGTTACGAAGCAATCCAGTATTTCTAAACGCAGTAAGCAA
Source organism: Dermacentor albipictus (assembly GCF_038994185.2). NCBI lineage: Eukaryota > Metazoa > Arthropoda > Arachnida > Ixodida > Ixodidae > Dermacentor > Dermacentor albipictus. The sequence continues at coordinate 406,187,355 of NC_091821.1, forward strand.
TAATACTGCGCGCAATTGCAGGATTATAACTCATTGTTTCAGTTATAACGCAATAGTTTGTTGAAAATTATCTATTTCCAAAGTCACAAAGCCGTGTGAAGCCAGCGGGACGAAGTTTAGACATATCCATGCACTATAGCCATCGTTCCCATGCTGGCTGCACTGCCACGCTTGCAGCTACCGTAGGTACTACAGATATATAGCGCCTGAATTCCCTCTGTCAATTTTTGTAGGAAGATCTATGGCAAGAAAGGAGTCTTAGAATATGTTCACGATTGTAACGACTATTACGATAACTACAACGACGGATTCGATGTTGGTGGTGGTGCTGAGGAGAAGAAATTAGAAGTCGGGAGGTATTGCGGGTAAAGAAAAAAAAAAGGCCTGCAAAGTCCAGCGTTTGAGCAAGTGTCGCTCAGTTTATGACCCAACGCCGAACTGCATACGTTGCTATCCGTAATGGGTACACGGCGCTTTGTCCTCCACTATGATTTTTCTCACGTGACGGGAGAAAACTGTTACGCAGGGAATCACAACCCTGGCGCTTCAAAACAGCTACCTTTAGTTAGTGACACAATAAACAGAGGCTACCAGCGCTTGGCGTATACCTGTAACGAGAAAAAAAAAATGCTCGAGGAGCGTGTGTCTCCATTCACTGTCAAGGTTTTCAAAAGCAAGCACGAATGTGGGTGGTAGAAAAAGCTGACAAGGAAAACATAGACTAAACGGGCCACGTGAAGTGAGTAACATTAACGCAAATTTGTAACCACAACAAACAGTCCTTCGCAATGAGCGAGAACGCAAGGAGACACACGTGAGAAGAAAGACGCTCGTCCATCCCATGGGATGTCGGAGCATTGCCCCATCGTGCACGGTGGGGAAAAAATGAAACAAGGGAGAAAAGCGCCTGTTCCGGCTTTCAGTGAAAAAATTACGGTAATAATGCATGGACAGCAGGACAACCGTGCATCATTCATTGACTGGCGAGAAAAAAGAACAGAGAAAAAGAAATAAACAACGATAAGTGTGATCACACGGGCAATTAAACATCACATAAGGTTTCAAGTTTATTAGCATAAATGCTTATGTATAATACATCGGTCAAACATCATACGTTTTTCAGGAGGAGGCCCAACAATGAAAACTGTGAGAGGTTCTACAGTGGGGATTAGATGAAATAAGTTTGCAGTATACGTAGCGCTGTGAAATGATGTTAGCTAAATAATCTGTTATGCAAAAAAAATATACGTGCAGATTAGAAAGAGCGAAGGCAAGAGAGAGAGAGAGAAAGGCAAAGGAAAGACAGGGAGGTTAACCAGAGATTATCTCCGGTTGGCTACCCTGTTCTGGGGGAAGGGAAAGGGGATGCAATAGGTGAGAAAGAAAGAAGGATAAAAAAAAAAGCGAAGGCAAGAACATCAATAGTAACTCACATGGTGCCCCCCGAGATGCTAATGTTTACTCTGATTAGCGAAGTCAAGTGAATATCTGCGTACGGATGCGTACGAAAGACAAAATAAGCCATCGCCGCTTCCAAACCCGGTACTCATCGAGATGGTCTTCGCCTGTCATGTGTCTTCAGGTAACCGGCATTTCATGCTACCGACCCGTACTACAATTTTCTTAACACATTACATTATGAACCGGGAAACAGGCTCGACCACATGGAGCCGCGGAGCAAGCAATCGCAAGTTGCCCGATATGCGTGACAAAAGTGATCACCGCGCCCGCGAAAAAAAAAAAAACTGTTTTCGCTACAACCGCGCGCGACCGACCGCACTTGCGAAAGCGCGTTCGTCCGTAGCCACTTTCGCGCGCGTTCTCGCACCAAGCTTTCCTTCTCTTTTTGCTCTCTCCAGTTTTATGTTTTCCCCTCCTTACTTTCGCGCCCCGCGCGCAACGTGGGTCCTTCGCTCGTTGGCGCGAACGCGTGCGCGCCCGATTCCCCGCCGCTGCGTTCGTAATCTGGCGCGAAATATATATCTACGCGTCAAGCGAAGCCTCCGCGAGGGCGCGGACCACACGCAGGCACAACGGACGCGACCGTGCGCGGAACATTGCGAGCGGCGCCCGAAAGGCGGCAGGCAGCGGCGGCGATACGCGCATCCTTGATGAATTCGCCGCCTGGCCCGAACTGCATGCGACGATCGCCAATCGCTTCGCAAGAGGAGCGGGAAAGCGTGCATGCTTCCGAGCATCGGTTGAACTGACTTTTTCACGGTACAGCGTGTGCCCGGCATATAGCTGCGCATTCTCCCGATCCGCTGCGGTAGGGCCCCCGAGTCGCTTTACTTTCGCATTTTCTTAGCTATACACACCGCTCCTTTGCCAAGTCCTATTAATTTTCCTATACGCGCGATGTTTTTTTGTGTGTGCTTACATTGCGGTAAGTGGGTTCGCTAACAAACGGGAAAAGAAAGAAAGAAAGAAAGAAAGAAAGAAAGAAAGAAAGAAAGAAAGAAAGAAAGAAAGAAAGAAAGAAAGAAAGAAAGAAATGATTTGTGCGACGGCCTTGAAGCCCAAAGGAAGGCGAAGGCGTCGGCGAAAATAGCCATAGAAGTGGGAGGGGTTGGGAGGACATGGCACTAAGAAAAAGACAAATGAAGATGTTGTGGGAGAGGCAGAGGCTTCGAACTTGTGCACAAGCCAGTGGCGATCGTAGAAATTCGTCACGGTATTGCTCGTAGGTTACGCGACTTGAACCAACCGATTATTCGAGACCTGTTTCGCCTTTCGCGCACACTATTCTTTGAAATCGCTCGCTTTAAATGATTGCAGTTGTCTCTTAGGAGCGTCGGTACACCTTCACTATTACAAACATGCTAAGTGTTCACAAAGTTGGTACCCTGGGACCAGTGGCATTGCCAGATATATTTTTCGGGAGCTGAGGGACGGGGATGGTGAGGAGGGAGGCGACTGGGCAGGCTGCATACTAACACAGAAATTTCGTCATCTTTCTAACCCCTACCTCCCATCCCCAGTGTAGGGTAGGAAACAGGAGACTGATGTCTGGTTAACCTCCCTGCCTTTCCTTTTATGCGAAGCATATTACGAGGGCTCAACCCAGCTCCTCAGGCGCGGCGGTGACCATGAAATCACGTGACACCGTGACGTCACGACAGAGGAGAAGTGGCTTTGGCTCAACTCTTGCAAGACGGGCTGGGTGGGAATCGAACCAGGGTCTCCGGAGTGTGGGACGGAGACGCTACCACTGAGCCACGAGTACGATGCTTCAAAGCGGTACAAAAGCGCCTCTAGTGAATGCGGTGTTGCCTTAGAAACGAGCTGTTTCTAAGGCTCAGGCGTGCGACGCTTGCTCAGGCGCACATTTCGTTGCCGCGCCGAACGCTGCGTTGCTCGACGCTCACCGCGTCCAATGCGGGGCGCGTAGTCGCTGGCGGGTCGACGGGAACGCTGTCGCGTTCCACTCTTGAAGGCGAAGCAGGGTAACGCATGAGTTGTTTCTTCGTCAAGCCGAACCAAATATAGCCAAGGAACAGCAGTTCACCAGGCTAAACAGTGGTTCAACAAGTAAAATAAAGGCTAGTATGCTTCGCATCCTGGGCTTAACCTTAGCTAAGCCACAGCCATTTTTTTTATCTCTCTCTCTCGGGGAGAGGGTGCGTGCCTACGCGTGCCCACGCGTGCCCAGTGTGCAATTCCCCCCCCCCCCCCCCCTCCGTCCCCCGGCTAGCCCCTGGCTACGCCACTGCCTGTCTTCGGCGTAAGTTGAACAAGATTGCTAACGGTAGCGACGGAAGTTTCTTAATTTACTTCGTAGAAGGAAACACACAGGGCTGGTGCAGAGCTAATACTCTCAACAGCGGCGACAAAACGCATCTTTAGACACAACTGCTCCGTCTCTTCTGTGTCCTTATTTTGACAACGCCTCCATAACTCACCTGGTTGGCAACATTTACGGCAACGGTTACAGTCGGGCGTTGGGAAAAGTGCGTGCACAATGAAAGTTGCGAGCGTTCACCGGTGGAAGTGGCTTCGATATTCGCTGCAACGGCTACACTGTTAATAAACGTAACCGCTTGCGCCGTGAGTACTAAGCCGAGCTCTCATGTACACGAAGCAGCGGCTGAGGCGCAAAAGAAAGAGTGCCTAGATAACGCGCGTGTGCTCTGTACAAGAACGCTCAGGCTCATCCAGCCGACTCGGTGTTCGCAGTTCAAAAGCATATTCTCTCGCGCGGATGGTTTAGCGCAAGGACTCCACGCCTCGGCGTTCTTCTTTACGGACATAAGCGCGCTTGAAGCCGTTCTCATTTTCCGAGACATTAAAGAATGCCGTTCATTACGGGCCCCCACGCAGTAAGAGAAAAAGAAACGGTGAAAAAAATTTCAAAACAAAAGGTTGGGTGGAGCAAAGGGGGGTGGGGGGGTGGGGGAGTTGGGCGCCGTCGCCTGCTCCCTGAGCGGCGGCCGCTTTACGCGTTGTCGGCTCCTGAAAAGGGTGCCCCTGTGGTTATGCTTCACGCTTCATAAACGCGCCAAGAAGCTCCGTATCTTGTCTGACATCGCGCAGAAATGACCCGGTGGCTCCAGAACTGTCGCCACCCTCCGTCCCGGGCTCGTCGGAAGGAAAACGAAAACTATGCAAAAAAGAAGAGGAAGGAAAAAAGAGAAAGGAAAAGAAACGCGCGCGCGACTGCATGGACGCTCAAGGAAACGCGCCCGCAACGCACGCTGTTGAGTGACTTCTTAGCGGTGCCCTCGCTTACATCAAAAAAGGGAGACCGCCAATGGCAGACAAGGAGAGAACGCGACGCAGCTGAGCGCGCAGTTATTCGCCTCTCGTTGTACTTTCCCGAAGGCCCACAGCACAGCGGGGCAGAGTTATCTTCGTCTTCCAGTAGGGGGGAGCGCTCACGTTCTGGATGAAGCGGTTCTTATAACTTCTTTTTATTGATATCTACTTGTTTGATCTAAGTGATCAACTCTGGAGCAAAACCATTAGGTTTCCGACTAAGCACTTTCTTTTCTTCTTCTTTATTGCGTTCACTCGTTAATTTTTCGCTCCATAGCAGACACGCTCAAGACATGGTGCGCGTATTAATTTTTTATCGCTCGGCATGGTCAGTGAAACGAAACTCTGTTTCACGGCACGATGCGACGTGGCACACTGAAAATGAAGATAAGTCTGTCTTTGAACACTCGTTTAGTTTTGGGATGGCTCTGCGCAAGCAGATATCTCCTGGCGCGAGTCTGTGTCACAGGTCGAAAGGACTAGACGTATCGTACAAGACACTCCTCTAAGCGAGCGTGACGAGTGCTCGTAACGAATACAGATAACGCACGCACAAGCACGCGCAAGCACGCACACGCAGAGACCCGTAGGCACGTACGCACGGTACCGCGCGCGCACACGCATAAACACATGCGTTTTCTACTTTGCGAAGAAGCGCTAAGGAGAATCCTACAAAACATGCTCGCCTTGCATAATGAACGGAAGAGAAAAACATTTCAATTATGTCTGTAGAGTTTAATTAGTTTAGCGACAGGCCCAACATGTTACTCCGGGTGAAATGGTAAGGGGTGAAAGAAATAGGTAGTGAGATAAAAATACACTATTTTTATTTCATTTTTTGGACAGGGAAAGTATGCCAATTTTCGTAACATATCCTTTCCGTGCTCTTAGCTTTTAAGTCAGGTTCTCTTTTTGTGATTTCACCAAAATAATCTGTTAATTTCCTTTCCGTAATTCCTACAGAAACAAGATTTTAGATGGTTTATTTCACTAAGGGAACAACGTTTACTCCCCTCGTGACTACAGCTTTTATATATGTAGCACGGATGAGTCATATGCTGAGATGCGGTTGCAGCAGATCATACACGTACAGGTGTGGACACTACGTAGAACATGGGAGATCTGACCACTCCGTGACAAGACATCTGACGCCAAATCATCCGGAACTACGCGACACATTCAATTATCCACTCTACGATTCTACATAGCCATCTTCTCAGGAGCATGACTCGCCCTGATTTCAGCTATATCTTATTCAGAAACTGAGACGAATTGGCTTGCGTATGCGAAATCTATCTGTCTATACAACCGGAGGCTTTAACTCTGCTTAACCTCCCTGTCTGTCTCTCATTTGCATATCTCTCTCTCTCTCTCTCTATATATATATATATATATATATATATATATATATATATATATATATATATATATATATATATATATATATATATATATATATAACACAATTGTAACGTTCAATTGAATTGTTAATGCAATTACGCAGATGAATTGTTTAAGTAATTATTTACGTCACATATTTCAATCTACGAATTATAGCCGCTGAGTTCCCACGGCGTATGCACTCGGAACAAATTCTCTGGACAGCACCAATTCCGAGATGTTCATCTCCATGTGTGCGCGTTCGTTTTTTTTTTTTGCGTTTTCCTCTCTGTCATCTTTCTAACCCCTATCCCCCATCCCCAGTGTTGGGTATCAAACAGGAGACTCATATCTGGTTAACCTCCCTGCCTTTCCTCTTCATTCTCTCTCTCTCTTCAAAGTGTTCGACGAAATTCATTGGCGTTCCAGTTACTCTTTTAAAGAAACCGCTGTTTTATGCATTGAAGCACAAAAGTGTGAAACATGGCGGCGGTCCGAAGTCGAGTGAAAACGAAACCTTTCGCCCGCCCGCGTCGTTGTCAGGATCATTTCAGTGAGTTCTTTTTTCTAAACATGAACTAGAACTGGACAAGTAGCATATTATTTCGTCTTGTAATACAATAAAAGGAGGATTATATTTTTTTCAACGAGTAGCTGAGTGCTAGCGGCAGAATTTAACCGAGGAGTGCTTTCGTCATCGAGCAAGTACTTGGATGTCCCGGGGGAGTCTCTCATCATGTCGTGCATTTACCTCTATTTAACTCTATTTACATCTATTACCTCTATTTCTCTATTTACCTCCATAATATTGACGCCTTAGAGATTCTCAAGCACTAATCTATCACTTCAGCTTGACTTAATATTCGCTTTTAGTGTCCCTTTAAGGGGTGACAAGATGGCGCATGATTCATGCATAAACTTCTTGCATATTTCCACGTGTCCGGTTTAGTGTGTGATCGGTCTATAGATTGTATGTAGAGATTGGTAGTAAAAGACGGGAAGATAGTGATTTTTCGGTGGTGACGATTTGCAATGATTTTGAGTCTATGGCGTCTCAGCAATGTGTTCGGCCAATACATTACAAGCTATGTGCTTTTCCGCCACGCCATTCTGGTATTGTCCGAGACGCTCTTTGCCGACCTGCAACTTGACCCTCACCGAAATTCGGGATTCAAGATATAAAGAACGAATTTCTGCCAACCAAACTGCTAAAACGAATTACGGGAAAGTTTGTGAAGCTTGTACGAAAAATCATGCCCGCCTGATAAGCTAAACTTTCTTTCTGTTTTGTACAGTAGTTAGCCAATATAACGTACATTCACCTCTCTGTCTCCTATGCATCTCTCAATTGTCCGCCGAGGCTCGACCACGCACCTCAGCAATGCACGCTAGCCCAACAATACGCGCTCTAACAAGAGTCCAATTCGCAAACGCAAGCACCGTGGCGGCGCCTTGTGCCAACTAAACAGCAAGACAGAGGAGTCCGTGACGTCCACGTTTGTATTCGCGCACTCGGACGGAACGGTGCATACCGGTCTCTGGCGGAGGAATATTCCACAAACGTGATCTCTCTTTCTAAGCGCGCAGGCTGTGCCCAGTACGAGTATTTCCAGTCAGGAAAGCCCGGGGTAAGCAAGAGAAGGACAAACGCAAATACGGGAACGAAGGCGCGGTCTCCACTTCTCCTCTTCGTCGGGCCGTGCGAAGGGCCTGCGCTCACTAAGCACTTTAGGGAATCAGTTCTTCGTGGTCCTTTTGACGTGAGCGCCGCGCTACGAGACGAAGGAGGCTTCCCGGCCTCCCGTGCTCCTCCCGCCCCCAACTCAGACAGTCACAACCGCCTCGTTCATTGTTGCGCGGGGCAACTGGACTCCACTGTGCGATCCATTGTGGCAGCGCCAACTGCGGGCAGCCGCTCGGACGGCGCGTTCGAGGAAACAGGGAGTCACGGTGTGAGACGCAGCCTGGGCAAGGACTCGCACATCTTCCCGAAGCTTTGCCGGAAGAAGACACTCTGTATGCATTCAAGTCGCTATAGGGGCAAGACGGGGACTCCTAGTCGATGAGGAGGAATGGGAAACGCGTGAGATTTATTGCAAGAGGCGTCCACGAAGGCGACTGACCAACAAGAAAGAAGCGAGTTTATCATTATTCTGCATCTAGCACTCGGTGAATGAGACAAGATTGCACGAAAAGAGAGGGCCATTTCGGGGCGCTAATTTCGTTGCGGGGCGTACGGAGAAGGAAAGGCGACTGGTGCACTGCGTGTGACTGCTTTGAATGCCTGTAAAGAGCAGACGTACGTTTGAGACGTGCTCACTGCGCACGTGGGTAAGTACAAAAGGCTGGGTCCCACGTGCCAAAAAAAAAAATAAGAAAGGTGGCAGGGGTCGATTGGGCGAAGGATTTCGATTCGGGATGCATCGTGCATGCGCATCACGGACCAGCACCCGCGTTGAGCGATGCTCTGTAGGTACACAGAGGAGGAGAATGGGCCTCGCACGCTTACCATGGGGGGAGGGAGCAAGTGCGGATGGGTCCGCGATATTGTGAACCGCGAGTCAATTCTGGACAAGAAAGCCATCCCAAGTGCATCAGAGGATGAGTAAGGGCGTCGCAACGAAAGCTCCGGGTCCCTATTCTTTCCACTGTTAACAATGACTTTGTTACGGCAGTGACGATTACTGAATCAATAGCAATGCCTGCTTCTTAACACTGGCTTCATCTTTGGTTTTCTTACGATAAGCACAGCATATAGCTCGAAGAACACTCTATGCTAACCTCCAACAGCTGTGCGTTCCATTTCCCTATTCCGTATAACCAGCAAAAACCTTCATGTGGCCTGAGATCACACAAAAGCAACACGATCGTATTCACGTCTCTATCTGTCTTCGCGTTAATTTTGAACTATAGCGCATATGTTTCAATGAATCTGAGATATATATTTTGTAACGAAGTGTCCGATCCTTCACCTGCAACCTCAACTTCTTCCTGTAGAATATTCCGCATGACAAGATGATATCCTCCCGCGGCAAAAATGGGGTCAGTCTGCGTTCCAAACTGAACCCGAACCACGTGCAAGGGCGCGCACGTTCGGCACGCGAATGGGTTCAGGTCGGTCGATTCCAAAACGGCTGGCATACCTTTGACATATGCGCCAAATAAGATTGCGACCAGGAGTACACGCACAACTATGCGCATCTTTCCAGAAATGGCGTTTGGATGCGCACGTGCTCTGAAGATGTTGTTGGAAAAATATATGGCATTCGCTGCAGAAAGGTATATCTTACTCATCAAAATGATAACAAGTATATTTTCTACCCGTGAGATTCATATATAGGTAAACATTCCTACGCACACGCCGGGGTTTGGGGGGAGGGAGGGCGGAGGAGGGTAAACCCGTTTCAATATTCAGACATGGGAAATAGGAAGCAGCAATAAGGGACGGAGACCGCGGCTTTCATTTCGCCAATAGCGGGGCCCAAAAGTATGGGCACGTACTGCGCATGTGGCACGTTCCGGGAGGCGCACTTTCGGAGTACCGCTGCTCGCGCTAAAGCTTTTTTCGTGCTGAAATGAGTCAGCCATCACTTCCGCCATCTCGGGCCGCCGTACGCGTTTTCCAGGCCGCAAGTTCTCAGGAAAACGAATGCGGCGAAGAGCGATCCTTGCTGTTTCCACATAAGGACGGTTTTCGCTGACGCACTATATGTTTTCTTTTTCTTTCCGAACTTTCGAGCGAGACATGGAGGACTAACTGTCTAACCCCCCCAAAAAAAGAAAAGTAGAATCAACATTTCTGGTTTGTTGGAGATGCGGTCTTCTTTCGGGATATCACTTTAGTAACGATTAAACAAGAATTGTCCTTGACAGTACATGGCACTGTTTAATTATAACTTTTGACATATGCTCTTTCTCCTCGACCTCCACAGCACTTGGAGGAAATGCATGGCTGCAAGAAATCGTGATGTAAATCTGCGACCAGCATGTTTATACTCTGACGAAAATGTGAGTGAACTACGCGAATCGTTTAAAGGACGGGGTTATGACAAGGAAATGTTGTTATTGATTGATGCTCCTGTCAAAATTAAAGTTAAATTAGTGTTAAATCATAAGTAAGCTGGCAGCTTAACGATGGAGAAGCAAATCTTGCCATCGCATGGAAGCAGTTTTCATTGCAGTAGTTGCCCAAAGTCTGAAAATAAAAGACAGACAGACAGACAAACGATCATATTTTTCTATGCCGCACAGTATTTAGTGCTGACCCGGTCGTCTTGCTGAGGTAGGTGACGGTGCAGCTGCAGCACCATATGTCATTCCAGGAGAAAAAATTTGCATATGCGCCGCGCGGACAAATTTGTTGATTGTCCTTGTGTGCTGACCTGAAGTCCGGAGTCCGACAGCGGTATTTCAGCCTCGAGAACATGTCTTTGTTTGAGGTCGGCGTTAGGATCTGCATACCTTAATGAAGGCATTTAAAGCCGCGTAAAGTACAGAATAAACCTCGTACTTCCGGGACGGTACTTTATGAAGTAGTCGACCGTTCACAGAGTGCGCTGAGAACTTGTAATTAGTGTTTGCTATACCGACGTTCGGACTTAACATACGCGTGAGAACAAATATTATCCCAGAGTATTTATAGCAATGCGATCTCCTTGAAGGGCCTGATCTATCCAAACGCCCATATCTGTTGGTGAGAGTCTGACGGTTGTACTTCGACTAAAAGAAAATGAAAACCGAATTTTAACCAAAGTTGTCTTTTATATCAGATACTCACTGTCCGGTCGGCTAACCATATGTTATGTACTTTTCCATTGGACGTTGGGAAACGCACTTTTTCTACTATTTCACACGGGTGTACGTACTGGAGCTCACCATGTAGCCTCAGACTAGCTGCTGACGGGAGCTCACAACGGTGACATGGCCAAGTCATAACAGTTCCCTATTGGATACTGCCAGTCTCATATCCGTGTGAGTCTTCACCCTCGTGCTATTTGTCCTCACTGATGTGAGCACACAATAGAGCAGTTATATTATCAAGTACATAATGACCGCATTGCAGGAACTTCTTTCAAACATTACGCACCTGTTAGAACGTATACTTATAAGAAGCCTAATCGGACGAAGCGTGGCTGGCCACGCCTCAGAACACTCTGAACGCAAGTTTTGCAAACAGGAAATGAATGCTACTGGACTTGCACCATGCAGACGAAATCTATCCACATTTTCTCTCTCTCCTCTCTCTCTCTCTCTTTCTCTCTCAATTACTTAAACGAAGCAGATTTTTCATTGAGAAGGGGAGAGAATAGAGGAGGAAGCAGCCACGCGATCTCTCAGATTAATACGCTGTAGTGAACGAAACCTGCGAATGAGTATGTCTCATCAGAGGAAATATAACAGACGTCTTCCTGACTAAAATTCTCGCACTCATGTTTCGAATGTACATTCTATTCTTATCCCGGGCTGTTTCATTTTGTGAAAGTCATGGCAAGCGTTTAAATACGTGGTGTGCTCATGCACATGTAAATGTATCTACTGTTCCTCTTCCTTTTGTCCCTCTTTCTGTACGCCCACAATTCTCTAACTTGTTTACGATAGCAAACCAAAGCCCCGTCTGATTGACTTCTCTTTATTTATTTTATTTTTCGCTTTCTTTGCATCCCTCTCCTTAAAATCACATGCTTCGAATTCTGTGCTCGCGTCAATGTTAACGCCGCATCACCTCCTCTCGTGCCCGAAAAAGCGTGGCGTACGCGGCAGGCCACCGGGAGCGCCCCGCGGAAAGAAACAAACTCAAGGAAAATGAGTGTCGAACTTCGAATTCGTCCGTTGGACATGCATAAATGTTCAAGCAACGTGAAAAGAGAATGACAACAAAGGCGATTCCACTTGCTTCGCCAGTTTAAACTCACCGGACCTTATCGCTTAAGCTATGAAAATGGTCTCAATCATTCGTGCGCCCGTCAACTACCAAGACGGTCTTCGCGACGTGCAACGGAAGCATTGTTTCACGCTGCCAATACTGCCACTCACAGTTGCCACTCAGACTTCCAATTGTAATAGCGATGATGAGCCTTTTGATATAATACCACTAATATGATTGTTGCACAGCTGATAAAAAATTCGTATATGAGGCCCGGCATTTCGAATTGTTTGTTTCTTCAAAATCTAATTTCGTTCATATGATTGTGCGGTTCAGAGACTGCAAGGTTGAGGCCGAATCTTCCATTCAGAAAGATAGAGGACGAGAAAAAGAATTTAATAAATTGTTAAAAAATAAGAACCTTTGTATTGGGTGCTCCTGATTGTTTCATCGTTGCTCTGCACAGCAATGGTGGCGCGTATGACAGCTCTCGCGCGAGAGCACGTACGCCTCAAATAGCTGTAATAGTAGGCGTTGGAGAGCACGCACCCTTTGCATCGGCGCCTTTATACCAGCGGTGAAAGTTCAACCACCATTGACTGCCAAGCTCTAAAACTGGCGTAACAGCGTGAGAAAGCTACTAGCTTTAAAACAACTGCTCAGAGTCGGAAGATGGACATCAACGGGGACAGCAACAGTTACAGCAACTAACCAGCGCAGTGCACGGAAACGGGTTGTTTCCTACGACGCTTATTCAGGAAACCTGCAGGCGTGACATGGTGACCCATATTTTCAGATTTCTCCACCGGCTCTCAAGACATGATCCGCGCGTTCAAGTCAGCCATGTATTGCTCGCACGTATAATAGCATCACGATGTGCCTGCAGAAAATAGCGGACACACAAAATAACACTTGCCCGTCATTATCGAATACCAAAATTACTCAGCTGTTAGCATAAACTATATGGAGACGGCCTCAAGAGCTCCCTCCACGCAGACATAGAACCCGCTTTATTTTTCCCCGTGCTAACCTCGGCGTGCCTGAAGCTCCCTCCCGTACGCGCATATTGCCGAGACACATCGCGGGAAACGTCGTCCGATCGTCGTCACTGCTTGGCCCTCGTGTTCTCGGGCGCGCGAGTATAAATTGAAGCGTGTGACTAGCGGCCGATTCCACGCGTCCTTTTGTGGCGGCGTTCCCCGCAAAAGCCATATGGCACAGCTGACAGCTCCGATAACAATATATGCGACGTCACGCCGGCGTGGGCGAGGTCCCGCGCATTGGACGCGAAGTGTGCCGAGGGCCATCGGCGGCTCCCCCCTCTCTCTCTCGGGGGGCCCCACGCGGCGACACCTCTTTTGCCGGGCAGCATAAATTGGCGCCGGATACCAGAAAGAGCCAGCGACGGCCGTGGGAACCGCTGCCGAGCACGGGATACCCCCCCAGACCCACAGGAGAAGAAGAAACCCCCGTACGTGTCCCCGTGAAAAGAAATTCCTGAGCCCCAGTGAGCCTCCTCCTCTCCTCCTCTTCTTCTAAGGATGCGTTGCTCGCGCACGGCACGTCGTTGCCCGTTGTCGCTGACTCTTCTCTCGGGACCCCCTGTGTAACCTCCCCCCCCGCCCCCAAACCGCTAGCACACTTGGAAGCCGAGGGCTGGGTCCGGATGCCGCGCGTTTGGATTGACGGAGAGGGCCATATTTAAAAAGGAAAAGGGACGAAAGGTGCGGAGGCGGCTTGGGGAGCAAGCGTGCATGCCAACGCAGCTGCCCAGGCTATTTACGCTGCTGTCACCTCCAGCGTGGCGAGCTGCGTGTCAGTTGTGCGTGTGTCTGTGTGTGTTTCGTCGGTTGCCGTTTCCTCCGCCGCTGAGGTCTTCGCGGCTGCCGATGTTTGAAAGAGGGAGAGGGCGGGTACCGTGCGCATCTCTTCAGGCTGCACGGCCAACACCGCACCAGTCTGCACGTACTGCCACCTACAGCTCTGCACGTTGTCGTCGCGATCTCGTCTCTGGTGGGTGATGGCGGGACAGTGGTTGTTTGAACAGGGCCGGTGGGAGGACGTGGATGCCAACTTCGTCGCGGCTAAGCCCCGTTCTAGCGTTTTCTTGCCGCCGCATCTCCGCCCGTGCTTGTTTGTCTTCTTTCCCGATCGCGCCTGTATACCATGCTCCAAGCAAAGGGTTTACACATCGGGCCGACGTCCTCTCAAAGTATTTCCATGCCTACCGACAGCGCACCGAGAAAGCAGTGAACTCTTTCGTATCTTTTCTTTTACTTTATCAAAGAAAAGAGAATGTATCACAGCAGGCGTTCGGAAGCATATATTAACTTACTTGGGATATTGAATTCTGTCCTTGAGGAACTACCCAAATGAGCCCGTAGACACGCGAAGCGAGAATAACAGGGGTGAGAGGCACTAAAAGCTGGAAAAACATTTTATTACAGCGCGAGTCCAGGTTCACGGGTTCTGATGCATCCCTGAAATAGTCAACTACCTTAATCGCATTCGTCTCCTATGTCTAGTCGCCATCACTTTCCCATTATCACGCCTGTGCCTTCACATTACCAACCCTCTCTTTTTTTACATTCTTCATTTAGTCGTTTCCGTGACTCTTCGTTGATGGGTCCTTTCCTTACGTCTACTCTTGCGACGTGAACCGTTTGTTTCGCGAGCAGCGCACGAACACATGCTGGAGCTGATGAGCTCGCTTCTCTTACACGTCCGAGCATTTCTTCATTGTCCAGCGCTCGGACGTCCACCACTCAGGATTGCAATCGACATGACGCCGACACGATCGCTGAGGCGACGGCCAGTCTGCGACAACGCTTGTGGGAGAGTGTATAGGGAATACGTGCTTCCTCAGAACTGCCTGGGTATATCTCCCCATCGGGGATACGGCGATAAAGAAGCGATACAGACTTCACGGCAATACGCACCGCCGCTCGAGTTTATCCCTTGTGCTGGAAAGACATCACCTACTGTATTATTATTTCTTTGTCGTTTCTTCATTTCCTTCAATAAAACAAACATCGGCATTCCGACACAGAAGACGGCTTACGCGAGCAGAGGGAACGGAAAAGCTTTTCCTAAGGCTTGGGTCCCGTAACTTTCGGCTCCGGGTAACCGAATTCAGTGGGAGCCGTGCCAACCGCCGGTCGCCTCAAGGATTCGGAACCGCACAACTCGGGCATGCCACGGGGAAAAGCACACACCCACGACGAAGGATCGCGCCGTGGAAGGCTCGAGGGCCTTTTCATCGGGGGTGACGACGTCCGAGAGTTTGTTTATCGAATGCGAGGGGCCTTCGGGCACGCGTTCGGAAATAGCAAGTCACTCCTCTATTCCGGGAGTGGCCGCTGCTGCACGATGCCGGGATGGGTCCTTCCGCGACCGGCTCGAAGCGCGCGTCAATGTTTATTCCGACCCGCTACGCTATTAGCGGATGCGAGCGCAATGGCAGTGCGTCGAACCGTCGCGGGTCGTTGGCAACCTTCGCATCGTCGAGTGCCATGACGCACGCGAAATGGACGCGGGTTACAAATTTAAGATTGTGGACAGTACCGCGTATAGGCTGAGCCCGTGCGTCAAATCCGGTAGTTTTTGATATCCGTTTATATATATATATATATATATATATATATATATATATATATATATATATATATATATATATATATATATATATACGTGTGTGAGTGCGCGCGCGTGTGCGTACGTGCGTGTATGTGTGCGTGTGTGTGTTGGCGAACCGTTGGCGAAGGGGGCGAAGAATGTCTAGCAGGGGTTTGGCGTTCGTTGTCGTTTGTTCACCGGACATATTTTTGGATATATATAGGGTGTGTTTTCTATTTTTTTTTTAGCTGCACCCATCTTATTTTAATTGCCTGTGGCAAATCGCACAATTATAATCATTGAGCTGAATTACCCGATGAGACGGTCATTACGTCTACGAGAAATAAAAATGCTTAATTAAATTATTAACACAATTACACTAACTTACTTTCTCATTAATTACTTTACAGCACATATTTCAGTCTACCAATGATAACGAGTTAGTTTGGAAGGCATATTGACCTGGAACGAATTCTAGGGATGGCATCGGTTTCAAAATATGCGACGTCAAACTTGCGGTAAAAATGGCCTGTTCTTCCACTTTTTGAAGAAAACGCTGCTTTATGCATTAAAGCACAAAGTTAACTGGAAGTCAATGCAGTTCGTCGGACACATTGAAAATCACATTAGTACGCATTAGTCCCATTAGGACACTTTAGTATATCGCAAACTGGTGTGCTCCTGAACAATTCGGTCCCACTGGATACGCCTTGGGAACTCACCTGCTAAAATTCTCTGTCTGCCGTAATATAATTACATAAAAATTCATTTGTGCAATGATTTTAGTTATTTAATTAAGCACCTTTATTTCTCGCAGAAGTAGTGGCTACCTCATCGAGTAATTGAGCTTAAGTTAAAGGTTAGAATCGTGCTATCTGCCACAGGCAATTTTTGAAAATCTGTTGCAGCTAAAAAAATAAATACGCCTGATATAAACAACTCGCGGCACTGCGTATGGCCCTAAATGTACAAGTTTCTGCCGGCTGTTGTATATAGACCTAGGTCACTGAGTATCCTCCTGAAACAAAACGAGCAAATAAAAAAGACTGGGTATATATATATATATATATATATATATATATATATATATATATATATATATATATATATATATATATATATATATATATATATATATATATATATATATATATATATATATATATATATATATATATATATATATATATATATATATATATATATATATATATATATGACCATTTCTTGGTCAATTCCTAAGAATGGATGTCCCAGTGTGTGTGACACAAAGTGTATTAAGCCTTAAATGTACTTAGATATGTGTCGTACGTATCTGTGCGCACATTTCTCATCAACATTGCTTCGTACTAACGTGACACGGATAGCTAACAGCCACAGGCGACACGGCTGTACTCGCGTCATCTACCACTGTTGCTACCTCGCCAACTCAAACAAGGTTTATCATTTTAGTTGATAGATTCCAAGATTGCGCTGGATATCTGCGTCTTGTTTAACCTTGTTTGCAAGTCCACTGTGTACGTGTTTCTTATCTCTGATTGTTTGATTCCTTAAGCGTTGCTTATAGATAGAGCGATCTCTGCAGTAAATCTACATGGCTTTGTGTCAAAGGCCGTGTATGTCTCCCCACTACTGCGTCCTGTATTTTCTATAGCACAGCACTGTGCTACAGTTCTGATTCAATGAGAAGACATGGTTGTTTGGCGACGACGACGGTTATGTGTGTCGGTTCGGAATGGCTTTTCTGGTGGTGTGCTTACCGAGGCAACACGGGCTTGCCTGAACTCTCCGGGAAAGAGGTAAGAAAGAAACATCCCCTTGAACGCAATTATACAACATTCAACAGCACGCAATATAATTCGAAAAAGAAAATAAGTTTTAATGTCTTCATTTTGGGTCTTTGTTCCAGCCACCTATAAAACAGGTCGCGCACAGGTCGATATCAATATTATTCCAGAAGTTTTGATTACCTATAGATTTGTTATCTACTGTCACCCGCAGCAGAGAGAGAGAGATGATAAGGAAAGGCAGGGAGGTTAACCAGATATTTGTCTCCGGTTTGCCACCCTAAACTGGGGTTGGGATATAGGGGTTAGAAAGAGGACATACAGAAAAGGATTTTAAATTTTTTTAAATAAAAATAAAAAAATTCACACACAGAGAGACGCACACGAAGGGCGTTCCAGTTAGATATGTTCCGAAAGGCCGGTAGATCTGAAGAAGTGCAGTAGCGCTTGCACGGCCTTGTTATGTGACGTTTGGTCCTGCCGATGGTGTAGAATTTCTTCTTATGATAGCGGTCGGTCGTCCAGCTGGTTGAGCTCATGGCGAAGGGATTCCCTCTGTGGGCTGTAGTGTGGCCAGTCGCACAAAATAGGGCCAATCGATTCTTCATGGCCGCAGGTTGCGGTGTCGGCCATCCCTATGCGGAACGCGCAGGCTTTGGTAAAAGCAACGCCCAACCGCAGTCGATACAAAAGCTCGACGGCGAAGCTTTGATGGGACTCGAAGGCTTAATGTGGGATCCAGGGAGTATAGTCGGGAATTCCTGAAATGTGGCTCATTCCATTGCAACGTATACAGTACACTGGCGAGCAAGTAGGTGGAGCTTTCGTGCTGCGTCGGTTCTAGAAAGTGGTATTGTTACGTGATGGTCTTGAATATGGGCTAAACGGGCAGCTTGATTGGCCCGTTCATTGAAGATAATCCCGCAGGGACTTGGAAGCCATTGGAATGTTTCAAGTATTGTTACGGCCTAATGTCGTAGCGTCCGGCGCAGCTATTTCTTCGCAGCTAAGTGATCGGGTGGCATCAGAGACGTCACGCTCCAGAACTATGCGAACGGTGATTCCAAGACTCGTTCTTTGAAAGAGAAAGAGAGACCGGCGTGGAAATAGATGAAAACGTCACATACACCAAACTAAATGGGCGCGATATCTCCGCGACGGTGTTTCCAGCCTCGCTATCAACTCGACAAGTATCTGCACTCGCGGAGAAAGTGACCGCTTCTCCGGCACTGGCTCGCAAGAGAGACGTGGGGTGAGACCGGTCATCTCTTTCGTCTCTTACACTTCGAAGAGGTGGGGCAAAGAGGGCATGCAATAGAGCCCCCTGGGGCCAAGCGCCAAGCGTATAGGTAAACGCAGAAAAAAAAAATAAGAAACACCATGCCGCCTCGCCACGTGGTTCAGACGCGTCGCGCGAACCATCCCGAGGGGACAGCGCTATAGCACAGAAGACGGTTAACCGTCAGACCTGCACCCCGCGTAAGAACTGGGCTGCTGCGTATTCCGAATACACGCGGCACGCGTGTCTAAAGCGGGGCCCGCGGAAAAGCGCGGGCCCCCTAAATTTGAAGTTACGACAGCCGAGTCCATGCTTCCCCCCCAGTGCTATCCGGGAGCGGCACGCGGGGCAGCCGGCCGGTGGGCCGGCACGAAGCTTTACGGTCTTGTTAGCCCGCTCCCGAGGAGACAGGTATGGACGTGCGCGGAGATGCGAAGCGCGTGCACGCGCCCTGGGAGAGCGCCCCTGCTGTGCATCGCGGCTGATCGAAAGCAACCTGCGGCTTCCGCGAACCCTTCCAGCCAGAGTTTCTTTCTTTCTTTCTTTCTTTCTTTCTTTCTTTCTTTCTTTCTTTCTTTCTTTCTTTCTTTCTTTCTTTCTTTCTTTACATGGTTACTTACGCGGAATGTTCTAGGCCTATAAAAACCGCGCACGCAGTTAGAGCCCGAGAGCAGTCGCGGAAGGGCTGCAGACGCAGATCCCCTGAGCTACCACGAGTGAGTGAGGGCAAGAAAGAAAGGTACCTGCAGCAGGAATAAAATGCGAGTAACTGGATTCCGCGCGACGTTATGGCCTTCAATGTATGTGAAGATTCGGCGTAATTTCGCCGAACGTTGCAGTGACTCCTTCCTGCACTACGGTTCCGCTTTAGCGATTCGTTCAAAGTTACGAATCTCCAATGCTGAGTCATTGGTGCAGCGACAGGACATTGCGACTTTTCTGAGGGCGTGACTGCGCACTTCGTCTCACTAAAGCCCTTCAGCTATACGTGATACCCAAAGCTGGAGTCAGTCGAGCACAAACCGAATTCACAAAGCTGTTTGGAGGAGTGTCAGCTTGCCATCGGTCGCCGATACTTGTTGAAAAATCGTTGGCGTTGAATGCTACGAGTGAACAATTTTGTTAAGTTGGGCTCTGAATGGTCAACGCTGTATCCTTTCAGAAAAATGGACACTGAATCCATTGCTATAAGTGGCAACTACGGTTTTGTCTAGGAACGTACATTATTCATCAGTTTTATTTCTCTTCTAAGTAACTGCGACTGTAGAAATCAGAGTCGTCAATCATTTAATAGATGATTGACTCACGTGGAAACCGTGTGTTTTAGTGATCCTACTAACCGGGGAGCGGAAATATATCCTCCTAAATAATTGGTAAGAATGGTTCCGAATAATGCCTACATCTACAAAGCTCTGTGCCCCCGTAAGTCTGCTTTCTCTCGGTACTTTTGTCATGCGTGGTGAAGCTATCAGCAGCGCTGCAACAGACTAGTCGACGACTAGCCTGCCCGCTCACGAAACATTAATTACTTGATATTTGCATTCTAATGCATTGCGCCTTCCTATTAGTTGTTTTCTCCCACTTAATTTCGTAGGTTCGGTTGCGTTGAGCAACTTCTCCTTAATTAACACCAAAGGTCATGAGTTGGACTCCCACAAAATGTCGCGGATACGAGCGGCTGAATTACCTATATCTTAATTAACTGTGCCTTAATTAACCTAACAGGTCGTTGGTTCGACTGGTTCAAGTGCCTTAATGAAGTTCACCATAATTAACACTAAAGGTCGTGGGTTCAACTCCCACCAGAGATCGTGGGGTCAACTCTCGACCTGCACAATGTCAACTGGAATTCAACTTGGAGACATGGGCGGTTCACCCATATCTCCAAGTTGGTTCGACTCCCATCAAATGTCGTGGGTTCGAGTGCCTCAATTAACCGTATCTTAATGAACTGGACCTTACTTATATTTCCCTTAATTAAGGCCACTGTTCGTGCTCACGCTTCTTCTTCGCCTCGGCTTGACGCTTTCTTGTAAAGAAATTGATGGTCTAATTCGCCCTAATTAACACCAATCAATGATCGTGGTTTAGACTCCCACCAAAGGTCGATGGTTCGACTCCCTATGAATTTGGTGCCATGAATTTTGGTGCCATAACGCCGGACGGTGCAATGCCGGAAGGTGCAACGCCGCACATCAAATTTTTCGTCCCATGAGCTGTCTAAGGCTTTCGCCTTAATAGCCAGCCGTGATGTATTTCCTCACAAAAGATGCAAAACTAGCCCAGCAATGCCTTTTGTTAAGATGTATTCACGCGTATACCCTGCTTAGCTTAGTTTTGATGACTTCATTGTTCAGCTGTGGTCGACGGCGGTAACCATGAAAGGCTGCACGCTTAGAATCTTTAGATACTGTTCATCGGTAAGTGACGTACCGTTGCGCGTACATTCACGCGCCTCGTGTAGAGCAGATCACGTGCAGAAAACGGTCCATCTAAAGCAGCCTTCGGTTGCCGCGGTGTCCGCACGTTAGCGCGTTTTATGCTACCGGCGTTCCTGCGACACGAATCGCACGCTGACGACGAACTTCTAGCAGTACTATAGTTCTCCACAAAACTTCGCGGTTTCGGAGTCCTCGATGCGATGATATTGAAGATGTGATATGCCGCGACGGCGGAATATTATGAGAACCGGAAGGATATTTCATTGCCACGTTATAATATCAATAATTGTATCTCAAATTATCTGTGTACGGAACTGTTTTGTAGTTATCTTCGTTTTACTTGCACCTGGGCTCTACTCCTAGCAGTTGTACAACATACGAACTGCTCATAGGGCATGTGTGCACGTCGCATGTGTGCATAGTTTTCTGTGTTCTATGATCTGGATGTGCTCTCTTTCCTTTTCTTTCTCTACCACGTTTTTACTTTCCCTTTCTCTCTTTCACCTTTCTATTCTCCATTTGCCTTCCTCCAGCGTAGCCTAGGCAACCAGTCGCTTGTCTGGTTAGCATCCCTGCCTTCTCTCTTTTCTGCTCTCGTGTTCCCTCCCTGCCATACGTAGAGAAACAGGTCAGAGATAGAACTCCTCAAGGCTGACCTTTCTGCCTTTCTCAAATCTATCTATCTATCTATCTATCTATCTATCTATCTATCTATCTATCTATCTATCTATCTATCTATCTATCTATCTATCTATCTATCTATCTATCTATCTATCTATCTATCTATCTATCTATCTATCTATCTATCTATCTATCTATCTATCTATCTATCTATCTATCTATCTATCTATCTATCTATCTATCTATCTATCTATCTGTATCGTATGGACGGGATCCAAGAATGAAAAGAACGTTTATTCCGGAAACACACAGGGTATATATAGTCGTCGGCATTCACAGGCACGTGTTGCCGTAATCTTCGTGCTGTCACTCAGTTCGGGCCGATACGTGCGACGCATGCGTAGTCTGCACGATACATCTTTCTCTGTTTAATAGTTGGATAAAGCCGAGATACACAATGCACTTGATTGAAGTTGTGGTCGTACTGCAGCCGTCTTGGCTGACGAGTTATCCGCCTAGACCGTCTTGGGATCGGTGTTGTAGGTTGAGTCGGGTTTACGGGCACTCCAGTTGGGAATGTTACCGGCTGGTCGTCCTCGCTTTCCGGCTCATCGCTGTCGAGGTCATCGTGTCGAAATGGCTCACGCGTTGTAATCAGGTGTCTCCGATTCCGACGAAGTACTTGGTCACCTTCAGTAACAATGCGATAGGACCTAGGCGCAGCCGGTCCCATGACCTGCGCTTTGCGGGTCCATGCTTTATCTCGGATCCTCACCACATCCCCTTTTCGGAGTACTGGTAGGTCCTTTCTGTGTGTGCCAAGTTGTCTATGCTTAGACACAAAATTTTTAGGTTGCGAGCTGAAGTCTGGAAGCCTGGTTCGTAGTCTCCTGCCTTGTAACAGCTCACCCGGGGAACGACCGTGCTCCAGTGGTGTAGATCGGTAGCTGAGCAGGCCCAGCCAGAAGTCGTCGTGATTTTCTTGTGTTTTTTTCATGATCCGTTTTACTATCTGGACGCCTTTCTCCGCTAGTCCATTGGACTGTGGAAAGCCAGGACTAGATGTCACGTGCTTGAAATCGTACCTGGACGCAAAGGTGGCAAACTCGTAAGACGCGAACTGGGGGCCGTTGTCACTGCATACTTCGACTGGGATTCCATATCGCGCAAAAATGCAGCTCAATTTGGCAATGATCGTGCTCGACGTGGTGTCGCCCAGTTTTTCCACTTCCGGGAAGTTTGACTGCGCATCGAACACGCACAAGTACGAGCTTCCCCCATGCTGAAAGATATCAACGCCGACTCTGTACCAAGCGTGGCCTGGCGTTGGTCTAAGCATAAAAGGCTCGCTTGGTTGCCTGTATGCATACTTTCGGCAGACGGCGCAACTTTTCAACATCGTTTCAATATCTGCATTAATTCCGGGCCAAAACACCAATCGTCGGGCTCGTGCTTTGCATTTGTTTATGCCCAAGTGCCCTTCGTGTATACGTTGAAGTATTTCGTTCCTCATCGACTTTGGAACCAATACTTTGGTTCCTTCTAGCACCACTCCCTCTATTAGTGACAGCTCAGTAGCAAAAGGTTTCATGCAGCCATCAAGATTGCCGCTGCCGCTGATATAGCGCATCACTTTTTGTAACTCCGGGTCACTTGCAGTTGCGGCAACTAAGCGGTCAAGGGTTTTTCTGCTTACCAGGTCCGAGATTGCACCAACGGCGTGAACCTCTATTTCTTCTGTCGAGCCACTCGTGTCCGCTGGGTGGTTGGTGGGCGTCGACCTTGAGAGCATGTCGGCCAGCAGCAGTTGCTTCCCTGGTACATATTCAAGCACATAGTCGTAGTTCAGTAAGCGCATGAAGAAACGCTGAAGACGCGGCGGCATGTCACCGATTCCTTTGGATGAAATGACTAGCAGTGGTCGGTGGTCGGTCTCTATGATTATCTTACGCCCGTATGCGAAATGGTGAAATTTTTCACACCCGAACGTTATGCCCATTGCCTCTTTTTCTATTTGTGAATATCGTTGCTCAGTCTCATTCATCACGCGTGATGCATACGCAACCGGCCGCCAGCTGTCACCATGAAGCTGTAGAAGTGCAGCGCCTAGTCCACTTTTAGAAGCGTCAGAAGAAATTTTAGTTTCCCTGGCAGCATCGAAAACAGCCAACACAGGTGCGCTGCTGAGCCATGTGCAGATGGCTGTCCATTCATTTGCGTGGTTGGCCGACCATTCAAACTTGGTGTCCTTTTTGATGAGACTGCGCAAAAGTTGTGTCTTTTCTGCCAGATTCGGAATGTATTTCCCAAAGTAGTTGGCAACACCTAACATTCTGTGCACTGCAGCTTTGTCCGTTGGTTGCGACATTTCTTTAAGGGACATGCTCAGTGTGGCATTTGGCCTTATTCCGTCTCGGCTGATGACATCACCCAAAAATTCAACTTCAGTAAGGCCGAACTTGCACTTGCTTGCGTTAAAAGTTAAGCCAGCGTTTTTTGCCAGCTGCAATACATTTCGAAGGCGTGTGTCATGTTGTTCTTTAGTGATGCCCCAGACAAGAACGTCATCTACATATACACGCACCCCTGGAGCCCTGTCGAAAATTTCGCTCAAGGTTTTTTGAAAGACTTCAGGAGCCGAGGCGATACCGAAGGGCAGCCTCAGAAAACGGTAGCGACCAAAGGGCGTGCCGAATGTGCAGATTTTTGAGGTGGCGTCATCCAAAGGAATTTGGTGGAAACCTGAATTCGCATCGAGGCGGGAAAAATATTGAGCGCCGGCGAGCTCAGCCTCAATGTCTTCACGCTTAGGCATCTGATAGTGCTCACGTTTCAGGCATTTATTGATATGCCTAGGATCAATGCATACACGTAGTGTGCCATCCTTTTTCCGTACAATAACAAGCGGGCTCACCCAGTCCGTTGGTTCTGTCACTTTCGTGATGATGGCGGCTCGTTCCATGCGGTCCAGCTCCTCCCGCAGTGGTTCTTGTAGTGTCAAGGGTACGCGCCGCGCTGGCTGGACTACAGGTATCGAACCAGTGCGTAGTACCATCCGATACTGGCGGGCGACACAGCCTGTTCCTTGGAAGAGTTGAGGAAATTCCTGCAGTATTTCGTCGGCAGCGCTAGCGTTGACTGCATCCACTAGCGTTGACTGCATCCACCGACCTCGCGACCAGTCCAAGCGCCTCACTTGCAGATAGTCCGAGTATTGCCTGGTGGCCTTTTTTTACTATAAAGAAGTCGAAACTCCCAGCCCGATTTTTTATGGTGACTGGTAACGACGCAACACCGAAGTGACTGATAGCGTCACCGCTATAGGACCGCAGAATGGAACTGCTCGGCTTCAAACTTTGCATCCCTTTGCACTTCCGATAGACCGAGTAAGGCAGCAAGTTAGCTTGGGAGCCTGTGTCTACTTTCAAGAAGGCATCCTGGCCGGCCACTTTAGCGTTTACGATCCAGTCCGTCAAGCTTCTCACCTTGCAAGTTTTTACATCAAGGATGTCGAAAGTGTCCTGCACGTTGACCACTTCGCTTACTGTAGACCCTTTCTTGCAACACGCTGCAAAATGATTGGTGCCACCACATACAAAACACGTCTTGCCGAACGCGGGACACCTACTACGTTCGTGCGAGCGGTTGCATTTCATGCATTTAAACAGACGCTTCTTTACCGACGCGACCTGTTTTTCCGTCTGAGCCCATGCCTCGTTCTGCTGGCTAGAAAGTTCAGCAGCCTTGCAGATTTGTTCTGTCTTGGCTAGCGTCAAGTCTTTTACCTTGAGGAGCTTCTCCCGCAACTTGGGGTTATGTACACCGAATACAACCTGGTCGCGGATCATTGACTCCGTTAATTCAGCGAAGTTGCAGCTTCGGGACAGCTTTCGCAAGTCGCGCAGGAAATGCTCAAAGGGCTCCGCTTCGTCCTGGGTTCTTGACCGGAAAATGTACCTCTCATAGACTTCGTTTTGCTGTTCTTCACAGTACTCTTTAAACTTCCGCACGACCGTCGTGTAATCATCCTTGCGTTCCGCCTCAAGAAAGGTGAAGTTGTTAAACACCTCAAGTGCATCGTCGCCAGCAACACTCAGCAGCAGCGCAGCCTTGACAGCTTCTGACCTTGGTTCTTTCGGAGATGCTGTCGCTTGTAGGAACAGTTCGAACTTCTGGATGAACAGGTTCCAATGCTTCGCGATGTTGTCGGATGAGCCGGAAAGTTGCAGATGCTCCGGTGGCTTGACTAGCTCCATTGCTCTGAATGGTTACGTTCAACCAGCGGCACCACTTCTGACACCATGTATCGTATGGACGGGATCCAAGAATGAAAAGAACGTTTATTCCGGAAACACACAGGGTATATATAGTCGTCGGCATTCACAGGCACGTGTTGCCGTAATCTTCGTGCTGTCACTCAGTTCGGGCCGATACGTGCGACGCATGCGTAGTCTGCACGATACACTATCTATCTATCTATCTATCTATCTATCTATCTATCTATCTATCTATCTATCTATCTATCTATCTATCTATCTATCTATCTATCTATCTATCTATCTATCTATCTATCTATCTATCTATCTATCTATCTATCTATCTATCTATCTATCTATCTATCTATCTATCTATCTATCTATCTATCTATCTATCTATCTATCTATCTATCTATCTATCTATCTATCATGCACTTCTGTTCGCGTAACCTGTCTCAGTATAGTCATACGGCGGGCCGTCCGGCGTGCCCGCGACCGGGCTGGTGGGCTAGACCTGCCGGTCCCGACGTGGGATTAGCCGGGTGCGCGACGAGTTCGCGTCCTCGCCGGACCTACAATAAAGTTTATTCACTCACTCACTCACTCACTCACTCACTCATATTGCATGCACCGACAAAAGGACGCAGCGAATTTGTTGTTTTTATACGACGTGAACGCAGACGGCGCCACGACAAGTGCGCGTAGCCCACAGCGCTTTTGCAAAATGCTCAGTTAAGTGACCTTACACGTACGCATTCGCAGCGTGCGACTGCCACCCGGTGGGCGCCTCGGGGCGCACCTGCAACCAGACCACGGGCCAGTGCCCCTGCAAGGACGGCGTCACCGGTACCACGTGCAACCGCTGTGCCAAGGGATACCAGCAGAGCCGGTCGCCCATTGCGCCATGCATCAGTGAGCAACCCCTTTTCCTTACTTTTTGTTTTTGTCTTGTTCTCTCTGCAGTGTTCGCGCGAGTAGGAAGCTCACGCACGATGGCTGGCAGTGGCTGTTGTGCCTCACTTCGCAGTCGAACCCTTAAGATGATGTGAAAGTATGCCGTCTTAGCTGCCCAAAGTAAAATCATTTTCGTCATAAGTTGACTTATGATTGTCTAAATTTTACGAACTTAAAATAGGCACAGATTTTCTGTATACACAATGTAATAAATGCCATTACTGATTCTTTAACCCATTTCCCTCTTTATTTATATTTTTTAATGCAGTGCTGCTGTTTCTCTGGATTCTCTTAAGTTTAGCTTTGAGAACGCCTTCTGAGTTGCTCTGATATCTATCCCAGTGCCGAGAACCCCGTTTTCCTTGGCTTTTAACTTAAATCTCCACTTTTTCGTGTCGATGTACCTGTCGTACATTCTCCTGATATGGCCAAATAATTAAACGACCACTGGGTTAAACCTCGAACAATTCACGGTCATGCAAGATCGGCCCATGCACTCACATCCCTTCGAGACAAAGCGACATGCATGACTAATATTCATAAGAAATTTTCCATTCGCACGTTCATACGTAGAAACTCTTTAATGGTGCACCACATTAGCTTCTCGTTGGGCACACAGCAGCGACGTAATGCGTTTTCCTCGCACTGGAAAGTACATTTAAGCCTAACAGGTATACGTATTTGCCACCTACAACACTTTTCCTCAGTTTATTTAGAGTAGTATGGAGAGTAGCGTGCCATGGATTTATTTTTCACGCACGTAGAATGAACACGATGGCATGCCATCATCGACCATCATTCACGCATTACGCTGTATTTTCAAAGCAACGGAATGTGGTGGAACGGAGCTCAAAATTTTTTTAGAAAGAAGGGATGGGGGAGGGGGGTGACAGAGGAGGAATGGCCGAAGCGAATGAGTACAACGAGCAACAGGAGTGCTCTAACGCGAAGGAATAACGCAGACCTGAGGGACGGCCAGTAAAAAGAAAAAAAAACTGAGATTGTCGCCACACGCGTCCGCACGATAGGCAGGGAATACCACCGTGGCCACTCTCGAGTCGTTCCCGCTCCATTACCTCGTCTCCCCCGCCATTTCTCGCATCGTAGGTCATTATACGTACTTTTTTTTTCTTTTGTTGATTTCTCCTCTATCACGGGCAAAACCCAAGTGTCCTGAAATTTCACACAGCGGGATCTCGCCTCTGCCGAAAATAAAATATAAAAAGAAAAGGAGGGGGGGGGAATAACTTTAGGTGGGGAGTGGGTGGAGGGGAAGGAAATGTATATGGTGGGGGAGTAGATCGGAGAACAGAAATCGGGAGGAGACGGGGAGGCGTGGGTGCCGTCACTGGCGTGCCGTACATAATGCGAACCACCGGTTCGACCGCGCTCGGCGTCGTGCGCTACCATACCGACCGCCCGACCACTTTGGTCGAGGAAAGGAAAGGAATAAAAGGAGGCGTAAAAGGCAAACACGTTAGGCCTAGACGTCCTTAAACTTTCCTTATTCTTTCTTGCGTCGCTTTCCTCCCCGCTTTCAGCACCCCCCTCTCGAAAATCCTTTCCCGAATGTTACACGTTCTATCTTTCCACATTACGCTTACGTTATTTTTTTTTCTTGCTCTCGCCAGCGTTAACATTATGGAAAGCAAGCGAGGCAGACACGCAGTGAGATCGCAGAAAGCAGACGGCAAATGCAGACCGTTCGCTACCACCCCCCTCCGCTCTACCTTTGTACCTTGCCTTCTTTCACCCGCGTATGAACGCGCCAACACATAAACACGTCACGGTAAACAGCCGAGACTGCATCGCCGCCGCCCGCCGACCCTCGCCGCTCTTTTCTATTACTAAGAAAGAAAATGGCGGAATAATAAAAAAAAAACTAATACGAGATATGAAAAGTATATGCGAGCAGCGGTGGCGGCGAGCACCAGTATGCTTTCGGGCGCGGGATGTTTGAAGGTATTCGGCAAATTTGCCGAAATGCGTATCAATCACGTTCCCCGCACCGTTTTCCGGAGTTTCGCCTCCTTCCCTTCTTCTCCTCTTCCTCAATTTCTGGCCCCCTCTCTTCATTTTTCGGCATACAGCTCCCGCGCTGCTTTATTGTAGGTAACGTATGGAAGACCTGAGAGCGTTACACTTCTGGCTATCCGCAGGCGCACTAAACGACGCGAGAGCTGCGACCGAGAAGCTCGAGGAGTGAACGAACAAGGAGGCGAGAGAGAGCGGGAGGGAAAAGAAACCCATAAATCTACGTTAGCCGCGCGATTCGCTATGCGCAACTATTATGGAACCCGCCAGCCACTCCCGAGGAATGCCGCGGCCTGCCTGGCTGCTTGCCCGCCGACCGGCCAACCGGCCGGTCTCGACGCCTGTTAGACGCGTCCCCACTCCCCCCTGTTTTGGGAGTGCTGCCTCATTTTTTTTTTCTTATCGAGACTCTTTCTTGCCGTCTCTCCTTCAATTTGAGTGCACTTGGGCATAGCCGCATAAGAGCCAGCGGCGAGATATCCGAGGCAAATGAGCCGGCAAATCCCACTGTGGCACTGAAGTGCCCGCAGCTCAAGAAGTTAGCCATCCTAGGGAGGGAATAAGCAGAGTCTGCGAGACGCGCGTGAACGACTCGAATCAGCGGTGCGCGCAGACTGGACGCGCGAGCATGATCGAACATACTTTAGCAGAAACATACAGGTTCCATCGTGAGCTAGGTTGTGTCAGTGACAGGGCAGCGTGTGTATCGGTCTTGTGAGATATACGATTGAACACGGCGCCCAAAGTCTACTTAGTTCAATGGTTTCTTCAGAAGGGCAGGAATAGTAATTCGCTATAAGCGTTATACGTTAAGGTACGTTACCATGTTTGGGCAGATTACAATGAGAAAAAGAAGAAGAAAATAACTACGCGAATGTGCATGCAAACAAGACTTTTATATTGAGACCCTTCATTATTTCGCTCTTAGATGTTCTCAGGGCCGTAACAAGGTAGAGGGTTAAGGGGTTATGAGCCCCCCCTCCCAAGTTATTGCTGCGGTGATTACCATTTACCACAACTTACGTGTAAGTCAATATATACATATGTCAATATATATAATATGGCTATACTACTTTAAATGACAGCAATGCGTAAACGCGGCACACAGTGCGAAAGTCAGACCTTATTCGGCCGATTTCCTTGTAATCTATTCAGGAGTGATTTCAAGCTGCAAAACGATTGTGCGCATGGGAATTGAAGACGCGTTCACTACGCTAGTTTAAATACAACCAAAGTTGAAGTCAAAATACCTTGTTCTTAGGCTATTTGGAAGTTTCTCGGTAAAGCCATCGTAGCGGGAATAAAGCAGACACAATAACGACGACACAAGTCCGTGACGTCCGGTGTCGTATTTCTTGTGTCTGTTTTATATGCGCTGCGATGGCTTTACCAAGGTTGAAGTATTTGAGTTGCAATTGCTAAAGCCCGCCGCTAAATAGCCAAGTACTTTCCTTCCGTACCTTCCGTAAAACAACACGCAGCATGTCCTCATGCGCTACTAGCTATATGTATAGCAGACGCAGGCAACAACTGCGCAGAGCACGCCGCGGCCTTTAATGAATACGTGAACGAGGACATAAAAGATGAGGACTGGAGGACACAGCACAAATAAAACACACATGCAGGCGTCAACAACAGCACACGCGAGAACGTCTGCCCATGTGTGTGCGTTTTATTTATGCCTCGCACCTTTGTCCTTGTCTAGACTAAGGTTCTCTCATTTGTCCTTGCCCAGACTAAGGTTTTGTTTTATCGCGCCACCCTCGTAGTTGTTCTTTCCTTTTGCCGCAAATGTCTCACGCCTATAACAGCAAGTGGAACAAGTTGCAAATGCTTTTTGTACTCATTTTGTTCCGAAACTTCTACTTCGCAGAGATACCTGCGGTGGACCATTCAGTTATGGCATCTGGAGGACCTGGTAAGTGTGCTTTCGCTCCGCTTTTCGCTTACGTTTCTCCGCGACGTTTAGAAATGGAACAGGAAATGCTATTTGCGACAGCGGATAGAGCAATACTGTTCGCCCTTGACGTGCCTGACAGCGAGAGTCCCTATAAGGACAGCATTGTGGACTCTCTATTCATTCTTTCTTTATACCGGGCGTTCAAAATTAAGATTTATGGTTTTCTTAACATTAGGCACTGGGAGGCACGAGAAAACCACCTGCAAATAAGTTATGCGGCCAGGGGGACACAAAGTGAGATGATTAGTATCGCTGTCAACAGCCCAACTAACTAAAATTCCATAATCAACATTTTCTTAACTGCATTAAATGGGTATGTTTGTATTGAAAAGTTAGAAGCAGTCGTGTTCCTACACAGTATCAGTTGGAAGAATTCTCTATAACGTGTCTGCGCTCCGAGATATCCGACTCCAAATTTTAATTGCTGTTCGCATGATTACGAATGCAAGAGAGCGAGGATCGGCGCAAAACTCCTCCCTGATGTGATGCGTACGGCTTTTAGTCTGACAACAGGGCGGAGGCATAGGCAAAGATGATATCTGTTTCCCTTCTCCTCTCGGCAGGTGAAATCCAGGTATCACAGCGCCGTGTGCCGTGCAGTTGTTGCTCTTGATTTCAATAAAACTTACAATAGTTAGAAATCAGCAGTGACTTTATATGCGTAGCCCAGGCAAGGGCCATGCTTACTCGTCTAGTCACCATTACGCACGCGCACTGCCCTCCGGCTTCTCCGCTCGCACCATTATCTCGACATGGCAGCTGCCGCTATCGTTACAGGCTGCGCGGTCGCGTGTTACGGCAGTGGTTCCGGGTTCTTCGATTTCTTTTATTCCGCCAGCCGAGACGGGAAAGGGGACAGTTATCATCGTTGTCAATGCCTCCGCCCTGTTGTGAGACTAAACGCCGCACGCAACAGCCGCGTCACATCAGGGAGGAGCTTTGCTCTGATCCTCACTCTCTTGTATGCGTAATCATGCGAACGACAATTAAAATTTGGAGTCGTATGTCTAGGAGCACAGGCACGATAGAAGAATTCTTCCAACAGATACTGTGCATAAACACGACTGCTTTTAACTTTTCTACACAAACACTTGCTGCAGTCAACAAATAGTTAATTATTCAATTTTGGTTAATTGGGCTGCTGACAGCGATAATTAACATCTCACTTTGTGTCCCCCCTGGCCACATAACTTATTTTCACACGTGGTCTTCGCGTGACCCCCAGTGCATAAATTTAAGAAAGCCATTAAGTTGAATTTTGAGCACCCTGCATAAAAGGTGAAATAATAACTACACGCGTTCTCGATACGTAACATTCAGCGTCTAAATTGACGAGACGCTACAATACAATTCAACGGTATAAAGTTCGTAAGTGTCCAACATCACAACAGCTGGGATGGAGGTGGACTATACGTAAAAAAAGTTGTACACACAGGACTCGCACCTCCTTACTCTGTGAAAGTATTTTGTTTCTGGTGCTGTCAAGATAACCTTAAGGAGACCGCAAAAAGAAACGTAAAATTTGCCATAGCGTATGCCTTTCGAAGAATCGAAGATTTAGCACTCTTTTCGTATCACATGCGCCTCTGAACCAAGATGTGTTGTCAAAATGCAGAGTTCCGGGGATGACTCACGAAGTTTTTCGTTCTTAAATGCCTTTTGGCATTGGCTAGCCGCCTTCACCAACATAATGTTAAACATCCCAAATTGGCTCTCATCTGCCCGTGCGAGCAGTTCTCGCGTGAAAACATTTTTGTAAATGCGTGTTTGTAAAGGCCTTTTGTAAATGCGGCCCCCTGGTGATCGAGTTCCCATCGTTAGTGCCGTCGAGCCAAGACGTATGCGTCCAACGAGATTCACAGTGTGCGTGTTTTGTGTTTGCCCAGAACAATGCTCGAAATGCAAAACGACGACAAAGAGAATCAACCAGAGAAAGTACTGCAAGCGGGACTTCGGTAAGTCGACTGAATTAACCGTTCGCAAGGTGCCTGCGCGCCTCATCCTTTCTATAATAATCAGCAGACTCATTGTATTCTATGATATGGTTGGCGGTATGCAACTTGTAAACTCTCTCATGTTCTTTAAATGCTAGGTCTATTTTAAATTGAAAGTAACAAACAACGTTAATTTTGTTGAAACTGCATTCGTTGGGTCAACAGTAGCAAATCGGACGATGGGCGAGAGAAAGTTGCGCCGTATGTTCCAGAATGACGACGACGACGACGACGACGATGATGATGATGATGATGATGATGATGATGATGATGATGATGATGATGATGAGGAGGAGGAGGAGGAGGAGGAGGAGGAGGAGGAGGAGGAGGAGGAGGTGTGATGGAGCAAGGGTCAATAATGGCCAATAATGAGCGTCGCAGAATATTACCGCAAGCCTGAGAACTTGAGCCTACCGAAAAAAAACGCATCCCCTGGTGCCAACAACTTTAGGTAATCACATCGGTTTATAAGGGATTCTATATGACACTATCGAACCGTGTATATGCACGGCATTGGGCTCTTACGGTAGGACGTTCGTCCAGAATAGGTTAGCTTGGAATAAATCGATAATCTGTAAGTAAACAAATAAACTCTTCTCGGTAAGTCGGTCTCTATCCTCTACGCAACAGCGATATGCTTCCTGCGCAAAAAAAGAAAAAAAAGCAAGATTAGGGGCCCAGGCTTTGACCGACGCAGTATAGTTGCAGGAATACTTCATCATTGAAATTTTCGTACCATGTGCGGTTGAATTGAATTATGGGGTTTTGCATGCCAAAAGCACTTTCTGATGATCAGGCACGCCGTAGTGGAGGGCTCCTGAAATTTTGACCACCTGGGGTTCTTTAACGTGCACCTAAATCTAAGTACACGGGTATTTTAGCATTTTGACCCCATCGGAATGCGGCCGCCGTGGCCGGGATTCGATCCCGCGACCTCGTGCTCAGCAGCCCAACACCATCGCCACTGAGCAACCACGGCGTCTAATTCTACAACACTCAATCAAGCTTATTGTCAGCCAAAATTATAATTTTATCTCAAATCCACTATCTTTAATAATTCAAGAAGGCGGTCGTCGGAGAAAAACGCGGCACGTGAAGATTTGTTTCCAGACGAACTTGTGTCATTAGTGCTGTACTGGTACCGCGGAAGTGCCAAAGCGCCGAGCTCAAGAAGGATTTATGCTTGTTAACTTTAAAAGCTCTTCGCCGGACAGCGCGATACATCTCCGTATATTTCCAGCGGCCCTTCCACGAATTCGGAAAAACGAACACGTATAAGAGGGAAGCTACTTTTTCCCTGCGATCATAGCTCGCGCCTTTTTTGCTATCGGAATTTCAGTATACACTTAAGCAACAAGCACTCGTCAGACACGGAGAAAAGATCATGTGCGCAAAACCAACGCCAAAAAGAAAATAAAGCTGTGAGGGCATGCGCAAGACAGTTTTTTTTTTTGTTCCTGTTCTTCTTGCATAACCACAGAATCTACAGTGGTCCTTCTTATCGACCATCTCGTATAGAAACGGAGACCTCGCGAGAAAGACGCTGTCCGCAGCAATCTGGCGTCATGTCGGTGCTTTATCAAGGACTGAAGCCGGCTCGGGGATGGGGGGGGAGTGGAGACAGGGGGCTCTGGGGGGTGCACCGACACATCCGTGCTGATCCGTGCGCGTTTGGTGCGACGCCAAGCGGTAGTCGGATAGCCGTGCGGAGGAGACCGGACACGGAGCAGTTGAAGAAAGCCCCCCCCCCCCCTCCTCACCCCGCGCAGCCTGCCCAGCATGCACCGCGAGAAGCGAAACCCCGCCAACCCCGGCTTCTCATGGCTGCCCTTGAAAAAAAGAAAAGAAAGAGAAGAAAAGCCGCTGCGCGAAACGGGGGCTTCGATAACAAGCCCAATAAAACTCTCCGTGGTCCCCGTGACTCCTGTAGCACACAGCGCGCCGCGGATGGAGCAACTCCGCGGTGCATGCCTCGTGCGCCCCAACAGACTCCTATATCTGTCCGTTTTGCTTTTTTCCCGCTCAGCAAGCCTGCGCAACACAAATTCCACGGCAGGTCGTAAATAATAAAGGCATGTCGAGCAGTACAAGTTGACGGTTCGCTCACTGCGCCGGCATGCGCGCACGCGCCCGACGATAAGTGTGCGTGCCGCCGCCTCTGTGTGCCCACAGGTGGCGCTGCTGCAGGGTGTGCGGGGAGCATGTGCACGATCGAGGTCATCGCTTCGACCACTGGCAGCGGCAACGGTCCGGCTCCCTTGAGTGAAAGGGACGCCGAAAAGGAATAAACAATAAGCTGCATCGGTAAAATACGCTTCGGCAATATCGAAGAGCGTTTGTCGTCGTGAGCGTGAGTTTAACATATGCAAGAAAAAAGCGCAAACACGAAAGTTCGCACCGGCTGAATAAATTTAACAGCGCCTGCTCAAAACTCGTTAACGGTTTATCTGTAAGTAAGGAGTACACACTGGTTCTAAAGGAATCAAGGATTTCATCCATAGGCACACCGCGGTAGCTCAGTGGCTATAGCGTTGCACTGCTGCGCTCGAGATCGCGGGTGCGATCCCGACCGCGGCGGCCGCGTTCCGATGGGGGTGACATGGGAAAATACTCGTGTACTTAGGTGTACGTTAAGGAAGCATAGGTGGTCAAAATTAATCAGGAGCCCCCTCCCCCCCCCCCTCCACGTCGTGCCTCGTAATCGGATCATGTCTCTGTCACGTAATACCCTCAGAATTTAACTATACTTTTTTCTTCATGCAGCAAGTTTCGATTACATTTTATACAAAAAAAAATAAAAGAACACGGTCGTGACACGCGCATCTATAGCTTAAAACACGTGACGAAACACCGGTGATGTGTACCTGCCGCTTAGGTGCTACATTCATATAAACAAAGTTCCGCTTTCGTCTTTTCTGCTATTGTTCCAACGTAAATGAATGCACATTACTTGAAAAAAATAAAGAAGAGAAAAAAACAAAAAAAACAATCTCATCAGTCTTAACTGCTATCGCATTTAGTATCAACTACAGGGCGAAAGCGCGTGCCAAAGCGGTCGCGCGTTGTAGCTCGCACTGAACGCAATAGTACTTCTATATAAAAGCTTATTTGTACCGCCCATATAAGCAGGATGCAAAAACGTTTCCATTGCGCCACCGCCAGGCTATCAGGAAAAGGAGCTTTTCCCACTTTCGTTACGATAAATCGAACCTATAGTCTGCATAAATGTGGGGAGATTTGGACACTGACTACCCACTTACAAAGAATCAAAGAGAGAGAGGGACTTTGTTCATTGCAGAATGGGTAAATTCTTTCTTACACGTGATAAGCACATGCAAGCGAAGCTATGGCCCATGTGCGCCTCTCTTAAACAGAGTAGCTAGGCACAACACTTATGGCAACCTAAAGTGATAAAACCGAGTCATCTGACGTTTTAATTTCTTCTCTGAACGTACATTTTTTTAAAGATACACCGGGAATTCACAAACGCCTAAATGAATGCCAAGAAGGCCTCAAAACAAGATTTTATCAACTTCGTGGCACAGGCCTATAGCCAGCAGCACGAATATTATGTGAGAACGTGGTCTGTCGTTCGCCTTATATAGTGGTGAATGCTCCAAAGAAGGCGGACTGGGCTAGGTATAGGTGTGTGCAAGTGATGTTTTCGAAGCCGCAACGAATTAATTATTTAGACACATACCAGTATGTAGGCACTGAACTCGATCATTTGGTGATGTCCCATCTGATGGCTTAGATATGGACAAAGACTAAATAATTTTCTCATATGTCGAATTGGCAAGCACCTTTCGTTATTTTCTATCATTCTTTTTTTTTCTGTCACTACTTCTCCATGCTCCGCTCACCAACTTCGCTTCGAAGGCGAGTCGTTGTCGATCGCACTTCTCTTCTCCCTTTTCTTTTCAGCTTTGAGGAACAACAGCGGACTACTGATGTGCTATGATTAATTCTTACAATCACACTAGAATGACAGCTCAAGAGAAACTGTGGTTATTAAGTCTAAGCCTACCGGTTGATATACCTTGGACTGATGCTGCGGCGCCCGCCATGTTGGAGCACTAGAAGCAGGGCAAACACCTGCCTCTTATTCGAACCTTAATAGCCGGCTCATCTCAAGAAGCTCGGTGAAATCAATGAATTGGGCTCCAATATGGGCTACCATGACGTCCCGTACAAGTTATAATTTCCTACTTGAACATGTTCTCGTCCTCAATAGTTTTGCGTTGGGAGGAACTCAGTGCTCTTCCACTATGCGAAGAAGGACGACCAGCGAAGCTGTGTATGTGGGCCCCTTAATGGTGAACTGCACCTCCGCCGCGGGTTGGCATGGCATTGCACTATCTTCGGGATCGGCCCACGTATGGGGAGTGCTTAACACCTGCTTCACCTCCGCCGCGGGTCGGCCCGGCATTTCAGCATCTTCGGAATTTTTTTCGACACCCGAACACGATAGTGGGGAAAGTAGCCCTTAACAGGTTCGCTGTAAAAGCATGGTGACATTTCCGTCAACCGAGCCAAAGGTCTCTTAACGAAGGCGAGCTGTCTGCTGCAAATCACGGTCCGATCGTATATAGATGGAAGAGCGATGATTTCAATCACACGTGATCGTGTTCTTCTGTCACTGTTGCTGACGCAGCCATCCAGGCCAATGTGCTGTCCCGAGAGACGGTGGGCAGCTGGGTGCGGTTCAACATCCAGGTGGTGGACATCTTCAAGTACGGCCCGTCCAAGGTGCGGCGCGGCAACGACTTCCTTTGGGTGCCGATGGCCGACCTGGCCTGCAAGTGCCCAAAACTGAGGCTCAAGAGCAGCTACCTCATTCTGGGTGAGGGCTTACACTATCTATCTATCTATCTATCTATCTATCTATCTATCTATCTATCTATCTATCTATCTATCTATCTATCTATCTATCTATCTATCTATCTATCTATCTATCTATCTATCTATCTCTATCTATCTATCTATCTATCTATCTATCTATCTATCTATCTATCTATCTATCTATCTATCTATCTATCTATCTATCTATCTATCTATCTATCTCATTGGACGTTATCGGCGTGCTAGACGCAAACGCTACACTTTAAAAAAAAGTTTACACCTCTTGAGTTAAATATTTGCCACAATAGTAATCGTCATCTGTCTTGCCCACATCTCCTTTCTTGAAAACGCTGCGCTCGTTACTTTCCTGTCGAGAACGCCCTGCCATGCTGATAACGCGCATGCCGTTCGTGACTCGGAAGTACCGGGCTCGCAGCGTTAAAGGAATGAAATGCGGGCAAGGCAGATGACGATTATTGTTGTGTGGCAAATATGCACCCCAAAGGGTGCAACTGTTTTTAGATTGTGTATCGTGGTTTCGAACCCTCCCGTTTGACGAAATTTTCAGTTTACTGTTACGTTGAAGGGAACGACGTGCAACCGTCACTATTGCCGCGATAGCGTTAAGGGCCCCGTGTCGCAAAAAATTCGGTGTCGGCGTAGGCGTCGGCGTCCGTGGCAGAGAAAATAATCCCGAACCACGCAGTGCCTCCGCGTGGCGCATAGGCGTTGCTGAACTAACTGAATTTCTGAAAGTAAAATGCGTCAGAAAATTCGTAAAGTACGACTTGCACACAACCTACAGACATGATAGCGTCGGATTGTAATTTGAACATACGAGAAAGCATAATTCTGGTATATGCTGAAACACAAACACAAACCCCTTTTAACGTGATATTCCAGCTCTTTGAGGTCTGTCTGAAAGTAAGAGCGGCGTGGCCCTCTCGTTTCCTTCAAACACCATCAAAATTTTTAGCGCCCTTCTACTCTGTGAAGAAGGATAACCAACCAACAAAGCTGTATTGGAATAACTATATTCACAACTATATTGTTTTATATGGTTGCTATATTGATTAAATAAAGACACATACAAGTGACCTCATGGTTTCTCTCTTTATTTTGTCTCATTCGTTGCCACAGTGACGATACCTTTGTGGTCGCTGTGCTACACCGCGATCGGTTATACTGCTATGCCAGACACGTTCTTGCCAAACGTCAAGTCTATACACGACCGGTGACGCGTGGTCGGCACACTGACATCGGTGTAGCACCGTTCCAACAGGAAGGATACAATCCACTTACCGTCGTGGCCCGCTAGATCGACATTACAGTCGACAATTGCTGGGTGCACTATTGCGTTTTATACACCCGCCGTGGTTGCTCAGTGGCTATGGTGTTAGGCTGCTGAGCACGAGGTCGCGGGATCGAATCCCGGCCACGGCGGCCGCATTTCGATGGGGGCGAAATGCGAAAACACCCGTGTACTTAGATTTAGGTGCACGTTAAAGAACCCGAGGTGGTCCAAATTTCCGGAGTCCCCCACTACGGCGTGCCTCATAATCAGAAAGTGGTTTTGGCACGTAAAACCCCATATATTATTATTACTATTGCGTTTTATTACACTTTTCGACCCTCCAATGAGAGCAAAGGAGCGCTGCCATCCCACGTTTTAGATATCGCCATGAAGGTCATGCGTCATAACATGGTCGATAAGATGATAACATTCAGAGCGACCGTCCCGACTGATAACATCGCGCGGAAACAGTTGGACAACTATATATATTATTTCCATTCTACAAGGCTCTCGCCCATGGACACATTTTTCATCAGAAACTAGCCATATACAGCTTCGCT
Organism: Dermacentor albipictus; assembly: GCF_038994185.2. Lineage (NCBI taxonomy): Eukaryota > Metazoa > Arthropoda > Arachnida > Ixodida > Ixodidae > Dermacentor > Dermacentor albipictus. The sequence continues at coordinate 406,226,990 of NC_091821.1, forward strand.
GTGAAACGAAACTACAAAGCTCTCCTTCGTGCATAGCGTTCGCCGCCAGCGTTCCCCCCAAAAATATGGGGTTTAAAGTGCCAAAAGCACTTTCTGACTATGAGGCACGCCGTAGTGGAAGACTCCGGAAATTTCGACCACCTGGCGTTCTTTAATGTGCACCTAAATCTAAGCACACGGGTGTTTTCACATTTCACCCCCATCGGAATGCGGCCGCCGCGACCGGGACTCGATCCCACGACCTCGTGCTCAGAAGCCCAACACCACAGCCACTGAGCAACCACGGCGGGTGACAACGCTCCCAAGGAAAACAATACGTTAGCATTAGCTGCAGTTGCCGGGCAGCGTGAGAAGCAGTCCATGAGTTTCATTTCTGTCTTAAGTTTCCTCTTACCCTTACCCTAATGCAGGGTAGGAAACCAGAATCTCTTATCTCGTCCAGTTAACCTCCCTGCCTTCCTCATCATCCCCCCCCTTTTTTTCTTTCTCTCTCTACACTCACACACACACACGTATATATATATATATATATATATATATATATATATATATATATATATATATATATATATATATATATATATATATATATATATATGTGTATGTATATATATATAGTGACGTCGTGGTAGTGACGGTGAATAATACATTCATAGAGAAAGAGCGGTAAAACTGAATGAAACATATATATATATATATATATATATATATATATATATATATATATATAAATTAGAAAAAGTACCACAGAAAGCGTACAGGAAGCGGCGCTGGCTGTAGCTCAATTGGCAAGAACATCGCACGCGTGATGCGAATACGTGGGTTCGTATCCTACCTGCGGACAGTTGTTTCTTCATTTCCATTTGTTTATCATTTCTTGAGTGAAATTAAGAAGGGCCGATAATTTCTCCTCCATTGTCCTTGGTGTCATTGTTCGTTGGCTTGAAAACAATGACACCAAGGATTTGGATTTCTCTGCGGGACCATGTTTTACCAATGATCTTGGAGATAAAATTGTACTCCTGCATTGAAAGAAAAGCACAATCATGTAAAAGCAAATTTTGGATACACTTCCCAAACCATAAGCGTGAACAATATTCTGCCCCCTTGCCATTTTTTCATCAAGTCAGAGACGTTCGAACTCAACGTTGAGCGCCTTTGGCATGAAGTGACCCCGGTGCGAACAAGTGAATCGCCTATGTTCTGTCGACATGAACCCAACTATACATACCGAAAGTACAGTATAGTACGCCTTCCCTATTTGTAAGCACAATTGATTTCGTACTGCTCTTGTAATTTTTATGCGATTAGTATTCTTTGGGAGCTTCAGGAATTTTCAGGGGACTCTCTGCCTGGCTAACCGTTTTCCCGCAAACTTGGATCCCTGAATAGTCCATGGTCTAATGGGAACAGTATAGAGTAGCTGCGCTGAAGCGACAGGGCTCGAAATTAACCGCCTGAGTAGCCGTTTATCTTAGATGAACCTCTGTCACGCTCACTTGGATCACTTGGAACGTTCCAGTAGGTATTTGCCACTCTTTAATGAACTTATTTCACGTCAACTTGGGTGACTTGTTATGTGCCACTGGGTATGTGCTGTTCTTCACTGAACATCTTCGACGTCAACTTGGCTCACCCGCCGTGGTGGCGTAATGGCTTTGGCGTTACGCTGCTTAGCCTGGGGAGCGCAGGATCGAATCACGGCCACGGGGACCGCATTTCGATGGGTAAGATCTTCAACAACGCCCGTGTACAGCGCATTAGGTGCCCGTCGCAGAAACCCCGGGTGTTCAAAATTAATCCGGGTTTCCCCGCCACTGCGTGCCTCATAATCATATCGTGGTTCTGGCACGTAAAACCCCAGAATTTAATTGAAACTTAGGTCACTAGGTATGCGCCACTGGGTAGGTGTCACTGGGTATGTGGCATTGGGTATGTGCCACTCTTCAACGACAAATAACAAAGATTTTATCCGGTGCTGGAAGGAATCGAACCTGCCCTATATGTACTGTGACAGTCTTGTATGATCATACATTCACATATGCGCTAGGCAGGGGCTTCGCGGTGGGGCCACTAGATGCTGCGGCGTGTTCAGAAACGCGAGAGAGGAACCTTGTTGCGTGCACGCCTCACACATAAGGCGTGTCTGCAGGGGCAATGCCGTGTAACACTACATTGCTTCAATGCTAATCGCACGCATTTCGACATCATCGTGAAATGAGTTCTGCCGAAATTTTTTGAAACGCGAGGTCTTTTTAGCTGACTTCACACTGTTTTGGCGTATCTGGGTATCTTGTAACCACTTCCAGAAAAAAACGGCCCTTTTGCATCCCCAGAGCATCGTAGCGAGTCTCAAGAAGTAACAACATGCAGGTCTCAACGAGACAAGAAGAAATAATTAGTCGTAAAAATAGGTAAAATTAACGGTCCGGGCTTAATTAGCGTCAATATAGTAAAAGCTTAGCCACAGTGCACTATACCGCTGTAAAGGGTGCACCGTCGCAGAGACAGATATGTTGAGGCAAAGCCGCCGTACAACACACGATTCGGAAATGGAGCGCGTTCGCTTGGACTAGGCAGGGCTCGCGAGAGGCAATGGTGTCTGGAAAGTGGCTTCGGCGGTACGTGCTCACAAGTGGCAATAAGTTGCAGAGTAAGTAAAGTTAACGGTGCGAGCATAATTAGTGTCACTTAATAAAAAAAATACCCACCTTGCAATATCTCCAGGACCGGCCCACTCCGGCTCGGCCCGCTCGGTAAAAAAAGATAGGGTCAAGACTAAGCGTCGACGCTAAAGAAGAGAAGTCCGACGAAATCGCTCGTGAAATACGACACGAATAAGATGCGAAATTAGTAAATAATGAACGTGAGAAAGAGATAGAAAGAGAGAGAAAGATGCAGAATAGAGAGATGAAATAAATTTAATCATCGAATCATTTTGAACCATGATTACGTTGATCATGTCTTCCTTAACGCCGACATTTGGCTTACCTTTTGTTTGTATTTTAACAAATGAGTCGAATTACAGTGCACATGCCCTTTTATACAAAAACCTCGGCCCGTATTTTATAACGTGCCACTTCACTTCCCATTTTTTTTTAATCCACGACGCGACGAGTGGCCGATCCCAGCGATAACGCTGAAGGTGAATGGGGTGAATGGGAAATTAAATGAAATTTTAGAAAATGCGCCTCCTGTGGTATCTTTGCTTCTTTCAGACTTTGTTCAGTACATTTTTGTCGACCCATCTCAGACGATTCGTGCACTATTAACATATTACGATAGTGCGAAGTGGCGGCAATTGATGACCACTCGATCATTTGACGTCTTCTCCGATCCTTCTGGCCTGTCGACGACACTTGCAATCCCATAAAAGAACGAAAGATGCAGCGGAAAGCAAGGCTGCTGATTTCGAAGTCACGGAGGGCAGCATCAACTTCTCAACGCACCATTCTACACGTATTCGAAAGAGGACGCCTCAATTTTACGATAAGCACAAATCCACACATTACTGGCCCCGCACTATACATGTATAGGCACTATACATATAGTAAAAGGAATCCAGGCTCCCAGACTTTTAAAAACCGCGGAACCTATCCACGGAATAAACATGTACACCTAGTGGGAGTGCCCCGCCACCTCCACCTCCAGAAACATAATATTTTCGAAAATACTACCCATTAAGTGTCCCAGCAGCTGGGAGGAGCGCACCACTCGCCTACGAAAGCTAGGAAAAACTATGGAGGCCGCTTCTGGTGCAGCACATCAAGAATGTGCTGGGCCAGAATGCCCGAGCCAACAAGGAGGCCCGTAATGGTGCCTTAATAGTTCCTACGAGACTAACAAACGTTATTTCTTTCCATCTCCTTTGCAGGTAACGAAGAGATACATGACGGCCAGCCGGGACTCACGGCGGACAAGAACAGCATCGTCATCGACTGGAAGGATGAGTGGGGAAGGAGGCTGCGAAAGTTTCAAAGGCGGCAAAGGAAAGGCAGGTGCAAGAATTGAACGTAGCTGGGCTGAACGAGAACCGCGCACTCCGCCAACCGACCAGATTTTTTTTTTTTTTTTTTGCAAAGGCCCAAGCGGAATGCGAAGACGCGCGCGCGCCATATCGTCTTGGGGCTTTCATCTGCACTGATCTGTCTTGACGATGCATCGTCCAGACCAAAGACTTGTTCAGCGTGACAGCCTCAGTGCAACGCTGATATCCTTCGGCTATCGGCATATATACGTGAAAATTCGTACTCGTATTCGTTCGGTCAGTTTAACACGCTTACGTGGGCTGTAGGAGTGTTGCTCCAGCAATGCAAATGCGTATACCGAATGTTCACCCCTGAATTTGTACACAACGAATCAATATTAATATTCATTCTGACTGGGTCTTGTACGTCCGCGTGCCCGCAGCTGAATTATCCTGGACACTGTAAACCTTATCACGAACGTTGTAGCCTTTCTACTCGCTAGGGTTGAGGATTGGGCCAGTTGGTATTTCATTCTAAAACTGGTACAGCGCAACATGAAAAGGAAGAAACAACCCGAGCCGGCCAGATGAAACAACAGAGCGCAGTGTGCTTTCATGTGGCTGGCTCGGCTTGTTTCTTCCTTTTTATGTTGCGCTGTACCAGTTTTAGAACTTTCTACTCGAGAATTTTTCTATTTGATATTAAAGGCAGTGGTATGTTCTTTCTTTTTTCTTTAACGCCACAAACTGATAAAAGAAAAAGGAGTCACAGGGGCGTGAACCATAACGGGAGGTCCACCCATACAAGAGAAGCAAACATAAATGATAATTCGAATTAACACGTCACAGCATCGATTCTCAATACAACACCTGTGTCAGATGTCGACAATGTCTCTGATCAAAGTCGTAATATCTCAATGAAGAGACAAAAGGGGACAACAAAAAGGACCCAGAGGAGTATTATGCGATGCCAGTAATTGTAATGTATATATACTAATACTGCGGTTCTGTCCCGGACACGACTTTCGTTTTCTTTTATTAAAATGCTGCTGGGAGTTCCAAACAGCCAAGTTTCGGAGTTCATGCCTTACCACTTAAGATATGCCACAAGAACATTCTGCAGTACTGCCTTCAGATTTCGATCACGTGACCGACAGTGCGCGCAGACCGATTGTTTTCTAGGAACGAACCCGGCCACAGGAAAATTTCCCCAAGCACGTCGCGTGTTATTGAGATTACGTCAAATGTTCTTGTGCAGCGATCATTATCATACATTATTGCCTTCCGTGTGCCAGCCAAAAGCACGAAATTGTGGAAAGTTGCATAAAAAAGCTGGAAGTGCACCGCGCAAACCGGGAAGGAGCGGAAGTAATTTTTTGTAATTGAATTAAATTGCTGCAACGTTTTCTTTTCTTATTGTCCGTGTACAATAAATAGGCTGTACATGCCTATCACGAAAGAGCCAGCACGTATACGTAGCGTTCGAGATAGCGTTTCTCAAAGCCAGCTACTCCACAACAAGAGTCCTTATGAGGAGAAGCCTGCTTTTGTAACACTCTTTCGTTTTAGATACGACAGCCAGATAGCGGAAGTACTATCGACTTGAGTGTAACTGAGAACATTACCATGGGACAGAAAGCAGCGTTGTAGACAAATATATCACCATGTTCGAACCTAGGTCCTCCTAATTCCGCTCTACTACTGGGATTCAAGCGACTGCAACCTGCTGGTCACGTAGCCAGGACTAAAAAATTTAATCTCTCACAATGCAGCCTGAAACGTGCGCACCATGCACTGAACTATTATGATGGTTGCAGTATCCAGGGGTGAAGTAGTGGCATGACAAACGAGGCAAGTGCGAAAGGGTAGGCACAAGTATGAACGCGAATCTCGGGAACATCACAAGTAACCTCAAGGTTGTAAAAGGTGTTCCAGAGGCAGCTTGGGATGGGAGTGTGACCAATTGCTGAGCAATTGTTGCGGAAGAACAGACGAAATTTCAAAATATGGTTGGCTATTACTTCATTCTGTTGCATGACAGCGTGGAAAAGGTGTGGATTTTAATCCGCTACCATAGAAAGAATAAATAAGGAAGAAAGTACTGGCCTTGATTACAATGCATACGCTAAATGCGCGTTTTGTAGCACACTGATCATTAGGAGTGAACAACTGAAGACTTTTGTAAGCATCAGAGGGTTTAAGGCATTTTAACCAGCACCAGAGTTACGGAGCTTGCACAAGCCGTATTATGATTACAGCCAAATGTTGCACTCAGGCTATCATACTGGCCAAAGAGATAATAGGCATGCACTGGTAAAAATGTGATATGTCTCTGGTTTTGTTTTACTAACAATTTCTTTCTCTGGTGTCACTATCTGGATGCGCTTGCAGGCAGTTGTTTCTACCTTGGCCTGTAACAGCAGAATTCACTGGTGGTTGGTCGGACTGTGAAGAAAAACAAAAAAGCAACAACAAAAATGAGTACATTGGATGGTGATATGCTTGTATGGCCTTCCTACTTCTTGCAGCTGCTTTCTTTTTCTCGTCATGCAGCCGAACATGCCCACTTTGCACCTGCATTCCACTTGTTGTTTGTGAAGAATGCCACATATATACTCCGGCAGTGCATAACCTGACTAGTCATGTGAGTTGTATGTGCTCTTTCTACGGACCTCCATTCCATTCTTCCCAGTGAAGACAAGTGAAACAATGGAAACGAGTAACATCCTTTGTTGTTCTTACAAACTATTGCTGTGCCAGACATGGCTGTTGTCACCTTGCAATTATTTGTGAAAGTATACATATACTATATATAGGTCGTTTGTCATATGTGTTGGCATATACATGTGTACCTACTGGCTGGCTTCTATGAGCTTTTGTGAGCCCGGAGACATCGAAGGTTCAAGGTTATACAGCGAAAGCATTTGTTTGTGCACTACTCAAAACTACATGCACAGCTACACGAATACCCTTTTGCTCTTACACTCATGGTGTCCAATTTGGGACGGTATAAAATGGGCTAAATTGTGCAGAAAAAGCAAAAAATCCACATATCACTTGTCAGCGAGATCCTCCCACTCCAAAGAAAGAGAAAAATGAGCACCAAGCTTGTTTTCAACACAAAGCTTGTCATCATTGGTCATTTGCTGCACTGTTTTATTTATTTATTTGATCATTAGGAAAGCATACCATGTGAACATATTGCATGTTTTTTATGGCTACAGCCCTGTTCTAATGACTGTGTGATGCATGTGTCTCGTTATGATGTGGAGCATGTGTATGATGTATTAACTCTGTAATCAGTGCTTGTGATATGCTAACACATCTCCCTTAGTGTGTGTGTTAATACATAATCACCTTGTACTTAGTGTTGTATAGTGTAATGAAGTCCAACTTTTTTTTTAGTTTACTCGTAAATGCACTTAAGTTCTATTTAAATACATGATACCCCATTTCAGCATGGAAAAGCTACTGTTCTAAGCAATACCTTCTCTTTTGTTTTCAGAATGGTCTGAAGAAGGCTATGAGGAGCCCTCACACTTTACACAGTGTCTAATGAGCATTTACCACAATGAAACCGTGTCCTTTGATGTAGCAGACGATGACACTTTGCCATCCTGATAGTAAGCTCTAGCCATGTTCAAACACACCTTGAGATCCCATCAGTGAAAAAGAAGTTGATGTCAAAGTACTCCAGACTGCTTAGTCAAGGTATTTTTCTGTTTGTTCATCTTTACAAGAAAAGAAAAAATGTTTGTGCTGCTACTCATGAATGCCAAGCAATGCAAACTGATACCTGAGAACTGTCATATCATAAAGTGAAAGAAATGTGTTTATGCACTGAACACGCTCTCATGGATCTTCTTTGATGCTTGCACGAGTGTGGCCACTGGTAGTCATTGTATTGAAACTAATAAGTGCAAACATATCTGCTGCACATGAACTCTTTGTCTGTTAGCTGATCAGAAACATTGCTAGCATTATTAGGAAAAAAGTACGAGGTAATTAGGCATGTTTTACACAAGGACAATAAAAGGGCATGCGAAAAATAGTCTTCAGTCACAGTGTTAAGTGCTGTACATGTCTGCACAATAATGAAAAACCTGTGTGTAGTAAAAAAAAATTGTTCATGTAATGATTACAGGTATGGCACAATTTATGGAATGAATTCAACCTCAGTTTTGGTCTTTGTCTTGAATAGTAAAATTTATCCGAAAGCACACACATCACTGGACCACCGATACCACCAATAGGAGCTTTGACAAGACTGTCGTTGCCGTTTTCCTCCAACAACATACTGCTACCTCATGGAGAAAGTTGTAAAATATCAAAAAATGAAAAACAAAAGCATGCAATGTTGTTCTTTCTTCCTCTTTCTTGCTACAACACAGCTGCTCTGAACTCTACTCATATAAAAGATTTTAAAAAAAGAAGGGAGGCAGAGGTGAAAAGGGACAGAAAAAGGAGTACTACTTAATCGTGCAATTTTTGTTCTGTCCGGACAGTAACATCACACGGTATGCTACATGCATGCAGAGATTTGACAGTCACTCTAAAATACATCACAAACTGCAACCCACACTCAAGTGGCTTGACGAGTGGGAATGGGAATAAATACGCCACCAAATTTTACAACCCAGACAGTGCACAGTCTCAAAGCTGTCTCGTGCTAAATCAAGCACTGCATGCGTGAGCCTGTGCAAATCTCATTGCACTGTCACTTTTGTGATTGCGTTGTCTTTAGTATTAGCCACAACTTTGGTGAGTCAATCTAGATAGTCATACATGAGCCAAGGTTGTCCAACTTGAACTGTGAACCTAACAGTGATGTGAACGCTGCAGATATAATTTGCTGGTGCTTCTCCTATCACCACTACCATGCTACTGGCAGAACCTTGGTCATACTGAAGTCTGTTCATGCAGTAACAACAGCAAAACCTTGGCAAGAGGAAGTTGAATTTGTTAAGCAAAATCTCAACATGTCAAGGGGCATGACAATGTGCTGTCATTGACTGACTTGTGCGGAAGGCTGCAATAACAGATGTCAATCACACCAATTTTTTTTTGTCTACACTCATGCTATCTAAGACATTCAGACTACACACACACACACATACGAAGAAATTGTGAGGAATTGAAGTGCAATGTTGGCCAACTGTAATGATTCATAGTAAGGTTCGTTAGAGCGCAACACAAGACAAGGTCAAAAGAAGGCATAAAACCTTGTGTTGCGCTGCGCTATAACGAACCTCACTATGAATCCCAACCAACTGGCCCAACTTGCCGTCATGATCAACTGTAACGAATTATATCGAAGGTGTCAGGCAACCAAAAAAATGGTGGGCATGTTCTACTGTTCCAAAGCAGCCAACACAAGTGCTATTAGGGATGCTGCAATGGTGAGCTCCAAATTTATTTTGATCACATGGCATTCCTTAATGGGCACCTTAAGTATGTGAGCAATCTCACATTTTGTTCATGTTAGAATGTGCGTGCACCAGCTGTGAATCAAATCCGCAGCCTCATTTTCAGCAGTAGAAAAAAAAGCACTTTCACTGAACCACAGTGGTGAGTACCAAGCAGTGATCAGTTTGCTAGTAACTTCCTTTTGACAATGGATAGGCGGCAATGTTACCACCAATACTGATTGGCATTTTCTTGTTTTTACCATAAGCATTTCCTCTCAAACAGAAAAAAAAATACAAAGGGGTAAGAAAATTAGCACTACACTGAAGTGCAGCCACAATAATTTGGTTTTAGAAAATTGCACAAGCAAGCAAACTAGTGTTGAAGCGGTGACTGCAGGTCAATAACGATAAAATGAAAAACACCACTGTACAGTAGTTACTAATATGGAGGAGAACATTTGTGCTAAACATCATCAGGTGTACTTTGTTTTTCTTGCTCTGAATTAAAGAATATACAACAATGTAGACCCTTCAACAGGACAGTTATTTAGATGTCACATTGTCGCAATAGTTACTACTTGAATACTAATGAGGTTGTTATTTCCATTGGATCTACTCTGCACTTAAAAAAAAAAAGACCATGTGTACTAAACTAATACGGAACTTCCTTTGTGGCGTCACTTGTAGCTCAGGTGCATCTTTGGGGCTAATGATATGGGATGACTTAGCTAAAAAGCTACATAAATTGAATGCTTGCTTACTGTACTAGATAGCAAAAAGCATGCCTTATTTCTGGTCTGAGCACTGGATTCCTTTATTCTATACAAGATGCCAAATGTAAAGATGTGCAAGAGCGTTCGTTGTGCCAAACTGCTGATTTGAAAATCTTTGCTTAGAATAAAAAACACATGACCTGCCATGTTTCTTTTCTTGCACGTATTCATTTATTTGTGTTTCAAGTGCCACAGTAAAAGAGAGAAGGAGTGAAGAATATAAACTTATGAAACAAATGCTGGCTGTCATGTTTTATTTTACCAGAGTTGCACAGATGAACTATATATTCATCCATCTTACTTGGCAATAAGGTAAGAGACTTATACTATGTCTTTGTCAGTGCTACTCAGGTAGAAAGGTGCAGGGCGGTGACCTCCACATATTGAATTTTCAGCCAATATATTTGAATGCTAAAATGAGACAACCAGCTGCAAGCTTCCAGCCCAGGTGTTACATTCCTACCCTTTACATGAAGTGACTTGTACAAAACAAAGCACAAGAAAACAAACAAAGGCATCTTAAATAACCAGCAAAGTCAACGACTCGTTAAAATACTTTCTAGCACAAATCTACAAGTTGGAGAAACTTTCATGCAGGAGAATACTGCCATTCTGCTGGAACAATCAAACCTTGCAGTTAAAAAAAATTGTGAACATCCAACGCACATATTGGGGAAAACATGAGGAGGACGGGCAATGGAAATTCAAGACGATGAGCAAAACAAGAACAAAGTGAAAGCAGGAGCCAACGTTTCGACAAGTGGACTTGTCTTCTTCCTTTATTCTATACAAAATGTCAAACGTAAAGATGTTTAAGAGCATTGAAGAAGACAAGTCCACTTATCGAAATGTTGGCTCCTGCTTTCACCTTGTTCTCGTTTTGCTCAATGTACATCTTGGAATTTATGTGAAGTTTGTCAGCTGTCAATTCACAGATCAAGTATGTCCACTATTTATACATGCAGCACTGTGCATACCAGAGCTATTGCTGGTGCTTGCATACGTTTGAAATGTACAACACAACTTGGACCACGAGGGCAATATGATTAGGCAAGACTTTTTCACTGTAAAATTAGTGAAACATTACATAAATTTTGGATAGAGCAGAGGCATCTCTCACCGAGCAACAACTGGTTATCAGCGATAATTCGGTGAAAAATGCTCACCAGCAAAAAGCAAAACGATGTACATATGACGATATGAGCTAGCCAGGAGGCTTATGGGTGGCAGTGCAAAAAAAGAAATTTTTTATAAACTGCAATCCAGTAGACACCTTTTATGATGAACTCAAAGGGACCATGAAAATCTGTTCGTCTTATCAGAAGAATAATTGGCAACATGACCAGGTGCATGCAAATATCTTATTTTAAAGCAATAAATGAAGTAGGCATAAAACGGGAGCAAAATGAAATAAAAAGCATTTATTTAGCTGAATAAAAAACTGCTTTAAAGTGGTACTCTTCCTTGGTTCCATCCAGTCTGTGATGGATGTTTGGCGCTTCTGTACAAATCAGCGAGCCGCCACAAATGATGTCATCTCACCTAACGACCTTAAAAATCCTTCTGTGCCTTCATGCTTCTGGAAAAAGTTGACTAGGGAGAGCATCTGCTGCCTCACAGGTCATCGGTGCAAGCTCCAAGCTAGCAAAAGTAAGAAGGCGCACGCCAAGCGCACAGCAAACCAACGCAACCTAAAGGAAAGTCTAGGTGATGTTGAGCAAAGCAAGGAAGGAGAAACGAGGCGAAGTGTTGCGGAGGAGGAAGCTAGGCAGAGGCTGACTGGGTGGACTTCCTCTGGTGGTTGCAAGAGGCGTCATTTGCAATACGGACGTATCAGGTTCGTCTCGTGATATCATCCTCGTGCGCCGTACGCTGTGTGTGCAAGTGAAAGCGTGTGACGGTGAGCCAACAATGGCGCCCCAATCTCGTGTGTGCAAAGAAGGAAAGGGGCGGGAGGAGTGCGCCGTCTTCCGCCACACGCATGGCATTGGGGAGGGTTGGGGGTGTTGTACTTCAGCTGCACGTGGTCACGCGGGCTTTATATTGTGAACGCAATCTGCTTTGGGGGCATAGTCTAGGTGGGCTGATGGCTCGTAGCTTTGCATGCACTGTGTTCTCACTGCTCAGTTTGCGTTGAAGTGACAGACAGCACGAAGATCCCTTCGCTTTCTGCTGCTGCCGTGATTCCTCACGCCAGCATTTTGGCAGCGAGTGTCCGCAGTCGTTGAGCGTGATGTGTTCATGTTTGCCTGTGCGCGCCGACACCATGCTTGGTAATGTAGTTAGTGAGCGAACGTTCACAAGGGGGCGTTGTACTCCGGTGGCTGCTGCGTATGGTGCGGCCTTGCAAGCCCTGTCTTGAATACGATCTGCGATGCAGTCTAGGCACAGCGAGGGCCAATATCTTCGTATGCACTACAGCACCCATACGCTTGCACGTCATCTGCGTTCGCAAATTGAAATGTCACTTTATTTCCTCCTCTTGTTTTCGCCTCTGTCCATGCACGATGTGCGCCGCAGGCCTCCAGTAGGCTGCCTCCATGCGCTACCCCCGGGTGCGGCGCATCGAGGCACCCGAGCCTTCAGGATCAGTAGCGGTAAATCTGAATGTTCATCTTAACCGAAGAGCACGTCTGAGGCGGCTTGTCTTAAGCATATTTTTTTGCACCGAGTCTATCGAAAACCAAACAAATGTTCCATGTTGTTCGTTATACGCGAGAATACGCCTTAACCAAGTTTGTCTTAACAACAGTTCACTGCATCTGCTTGTCAACAACACAAGAATCAGTCTGTTAACACTGTTACAATGGATGGCAATAGTATTCTGCTCCTGCAATGCAAATTGTCTTTGTGTGATTGTTTCTTACCCTGCTGAATACTAATACACAATCTTGCCCACAACAAAGAAAACAGAAAATACCAGTGGAACCTGCCAATGGGCCTAGCTTGTCAAAGACACTCACGCTGCAAAAAACCTAACAGTGCCATCTTGGAAACTTGTGCAGTGAACCAACACAAGTAAGTTAGTAAGCCTAACAGAACATAAACACAAAATAGGATACATTCAACTAACTTTACACTGCAGTTTTAAGGAAGTTTTAGCTTGGGGGGGAGCTTCTGTCTAAAGAGATAGCGAAGGAAGAGTTAAAATATAGTCACTGTAGGATCCCAATTTTTTATTTAGACTCAACCTTGCAGGCTCAACGAAAATTGTTGAAAATTGCAAAATTTAGAAAAGTGAAACTATCAAGTTTACAACACTGTAGCTCAGCGGCGAAAAGCAATATCAAAATTCTGTAAACTGCATTTAATGATGCATCTAAAGCAGCCAATAGTGATGTATTATGCACCCCTCTCCAATATATTAGTGTCACGAGAACAGAACTGTTGCAAAACCCTCATAGACATTGTAACAAATTTATGTAAGCTGCAAATTAATAATACCAAATCTGTCAACCTTAAATGCCCTAACAGATGTAGTTTACAAAACCGCAATACCTATTCTTGGTGCATAGTTAATTTGTAACCGTTGTGCTTCTATTTATTTCTAACTTAAGTTTATTTCAATCTTTGTAAAATGTTTAGACCAGTAAGTTACACTTTCTACAGTCACTAGAATTTAACTTTTTCTCTCAAATGCAACAAATTTCACTAAAATTGATCCAGGGGTTGTTTTATAAAAGCATTTCAGCATTTTACCAGTATTTGAATAGGTGGCATTGGAGTTACGCCAGAGCTAAAGCTTCCCCTTCATATCCGGTGCTTAATTATACAGCTGATTCCTGGACATCTTTAAACATAGAAGCCATAAAAATATGCTAAATTCATTTGCAGATCCATAACATAAACGAAAAAAATGTTAATTGCAGTCCGGACATGTCTGTCCCTTGCTCTAGTGCACCACACAGCATACACGAGCTGAAGAGATCTTTTTTTACAGCGAAGCTGTTAAGGGATACTTTCGCTGTGGCAGAGGTGAAGCCGGCACTAGACACTCCCTATACGTGGGCCGATACCATAGATAGTGTCATGCTGGGCCGACCCGCGGTGGAGGTACAGTTTGCCACTAATGGGCCCACATACACAGCTTTGCTGGTCATCCTTCTTCACAGAGCGGAAGAGCACCGAGTTGTCTTTTTTTTTAAGTTTTGCAGCTTTGTTCTGTAAATATCTATGAGCACCTTTACACACTTGCCATGAAGACTCTAAAGGTGCTTCAATGCCTGCCGATATCAACACGACAATTTCATTAGGCATCACAAAAGAAAGTGAGCGAATAACAAAAAAAATGCATTCTGTAAAAAAATAATTTATTACTTCATTGCGTACAGTGACAAAGGCAAACTAACTTACAGGCCTTTGAATAGGCACAAGGTGTGGTTATTATATCTTGGGTTACTATATAAAGTATGAAAAGCAATGCTGCCCGTATATAAACGTGTCTTATGTACATTACAATCGGCTGTGCAGGATTTTCATACTGATTAATATCTTCAGGTCCATGAAACACCCTGAAAATGAGAAAAATAGCTGTAACGTTACAATACAACTGTAAGGCAGGCAAGAGAACGAAGGGCGCCTTACCGAACACACGCTCAGAATTTAACAGCAGCAACGACAATGATGGCTACCATCAGAAGGACAATAACAACCCAGTACCCTGAAAGAATGAAATATAACATATAGAGCACAACAATGAACACAAACTGAATAGCGTGAGAAATAAAAAAGAAAATGAATAATAGAAAAATAACTTTACAAGTGCGAAATCAACAGAAATTCTCATCTGCAGCCTGAATGATATCCATGCGAGGGAGAAATTCACCTCCAATGACAATGTCATGCCTTCATTAATAAGCGTGGCCCCACAAACTCCCCACAGAGACTAGGGAGTGTTTGTTGCGGAGTTACAAACACCCCCCAAGGATAAGGGAGGAATGAGTGCCCAGCCTTCACATGTGCATCTGCTTGGCAGTGGTACGTGACCATACTGCAATACAAGGAAGCTCACCAGAATCAACATCATGGAAGCTCCCTCCGTTTATGCCAAAAATGAGACCTTACTTCCCATCCTTTAAACGGAGACATAAGAGGATGGTACTGTATTTTGCATGTAAAAATGCCACCACAAATGTAATGTGAAAGGGTACTTTCAGCCTCTCAGAAAAAGAAAATATATAATATGAATATAACGCAAAGGTGATGTCCGCAAGGAAATGGGAAATGATGCATAAAGGCGGATGCCCGCAAGGCTTTAATCTTAGCTACGGCAAACTACATTGCAAAATAAAGTGAGAGGAGAGTCTGTCACTGTCAGTGAGAACAGTGCCAATCTTTGTGACACCCATCAAGGTTATTGGACAAACAGCACTTCAGAAAGGCCCGTGACACAGTCAAACGCGGCACAGCGTTTCATGAATTGCGTGGTGATGCAATGCATGACTTTGAAGACCGCTCGCTTGATGCACCTACACAACAGTGCTTATTGTATTGCTCAGGGTTGCGATTAATAGGCCGTAATCATGTTGATGCAATGCTACCAGCATTCTAAATCAGCATTAAGATAGCGTGAAATGCACAGTGGCAATTTCCAGTTCACTGCTCTTGCACCAGGCACAGTGGCAGCGGGCACCAAATATGCATTATATTCATGTCACGAACCCAAATATAGGACAACACCCATTCCGAAGTCAGAAATTTAGAAAAATAACTAATTTTATATTCATGCAAACACGGTAAGTTGAACTGCATCCTTCTGGGATCCAAAGACAGTGCAGGGACTTAATCACACTTTTTAAGGCTGTTTTTATCGTTCGCTCATACGTTACAAACATGAAAAACCCATTTTTTGTATATATACCATGATTAGATGTCAACAGCAGCACTTCCATGTACGTCGACAAATCAGCCATAGATTGCACACAATAAGATTTGAGAACATATACTGCGACAGAAAGGCCCGAAAACTACACCATACTTTGAAATGCATGATTGCACATTAGTATACTAGCACCAGCATTTCTGTGACATTTTCAAAAAATTTAAATTTGGCCATCATTTTCTTTTCTAACAGTGAACATCTTACTGTAAAATTAATGAAATAAAATTTTGCCAGAACACTCTATCAGTTGAAACAGTTTTAGTGTATCTCTTTAATGTCTCTATAAGGACTAAATGAAGAGCTTTGAAGCCGAGCATATCAAAAGATGAAAATTATCTCAGCGCTCATGTTAAAAATTACACATTAAAGGGTGCCAAGGAAACTTACAACAGGTTCCGGACTTTCTATCCACTACAGCCACATTTTTTGTTTCTCTTAACAGACGATCCCTCATGCGGTCAGTGTGTTCAGATATGTCGTCGATGATCTCTGAAAAAGTAAGACGTCATAATGATAACTTTGATCATTCAGCCAGGTTTCTGCAAAAGTACACCGTTTGGAGATTGCTGAACATAGTAATAAATTTCCTGAGCATTGCTGTCCAGCCTTTACCATTGTGAAGGTTGAGCTCTTCGTTGAAGCCAATAGCCATTTCTTTTTGGCGACCCAAAACATGTGAAAGACCTTCGAGGCCTCTGTCTTGTTCTGAAATATTGAGGAAAAAATTTTTTCAATATTATGAGTTTACTGGTTACAGAAACAACACATACAAACTAACGCCTCCACAAATCAGTTACATGACCATGTCGTGTCAAGCATGTCACATGGCTTCCTTCAAAGGTAAGGAAACATTCAATTTGCATTGCACATCCTACTATTTAGTGGTGACAGGATCAGTGCAGTTTTGTTAAACATGAAATTTTAATTACACTAGCCTACTGCATTATTCGTGTAAAACTACTCCCAGCACATTACAAAAAAATAATTACAGCAGAAAGACTGAAACTGAAGGCCAAGCTTCTTAATATTTATTACAACTGAACCGTGGCAGCAAAGACCTCAACATATGATGTGCAAGACTTCCAAGCTTCTTTTTCTGCAGTAAAATCCCGCAAATATTTTCAGGTGAGGTTTCATTTCCATTGATCACATTTAATGTGATCAATAAAAGAACTTGAATGTCATGCAGTCTGCTCCTATATTGAATAATTAGATGTCCTTCACCACTGTTTGCCACAATCAGTGATTTTGCAATGAACTGCGCCACACCTTTGTGGCAGCACATGCCCATTCCGGTGGCATTCCTTCTCGCACTTCGTCCGTGGTCAAACAATGCTCTGCCCATGTTATCAACAGGATCCGACAGCCCCAAATGATGGATAAGAGTGGCACAGAGTCCAGCAGAAGGCATCGCTACAAAATCGCGGCCCTGCCTCAGCAAAATAAAGGTGGTGTCTCACCAATGCGCATCTTGCCTTCTGGAGCAAGGAGAAGTTAGCTACTCTCCCCACAACACAGGCTCTCTCCCACTAGTGTTGCTGTCCCCGAAGAGACACTCATGCGCTGATTTCTTCTGTATCAAAGCCAAGGGCCCCTGTGTCGCATACAGTCATGATTCCTCTTTTCTTTCTTTTTCTCTCTCTTCATTTATTTGCTACATGGAACATTTCCTGTGCTCATTTTGCACACAATCTACATGTCACAGGAAATCCTGTGTCCACACTGCTGACTGTTTGTGGACCATGTGACACGGAGGTGAGAGCAGCTGCACCTCTGCTGGTGGAGAGAGTGGATCCTCCAAGAGGGCCACACCGGCTATCACTGGAATTTTCAGCTATTTTACAGCTCAGCTCTTAGGTACCTGTTCCTGCAGTGAGCATCGGCGTTGTCCCTCATAACTAAGTGAATGGGCACAGCGAAAGATAAAAGCAAGCGTGGAGCACAGCGGGGGATGAACGGCACGAGGAGGAAAGCAGAGGAGGAGGTACAACCGAACCGTCAGGCAGAAATCGGAGGAGGAGGGTATGGCAAGAGGGTGAGAGGAAAAGCATAGCACGGGGACGGTGGCTACGAGATGGCGCCAGAATAGTGTGCGTCACCTGGGAGATCTGTCGGTAGCAGCTGCTGTAAATCATGCCCACGTATTACCCATGCACTGACTCTCGCGATCTCCAGATTAGCAAGGCAGAAGCACTGCACTTCGATCCATTTGCAACATGCCGCATGAGACAGATTGTCCACACCAGTCAATATATTGCAAAATAAAGACTTGTATAGAGCTATGTTTAAATTTTGCATTAGGGCCACAAAAGGTCCTAAAAGCCCTAAAAGCTTTTGTGGCCCTAAAAGGCCACAAAAGCTCTGCTGCGATATTTGAAGGCTACTGGACTGAGTCAGCGTCTGTGACCCGGACTGAATGACCGAACGATATCCCCAGTGGACTTTCTCTTCTTCTTTTAATCTTTCAGTCCCCTTTTCCCTTTCCCCAGTGTAGGGTAGCCAACTGGGCTCAGTCCTGGTTAACCTCCCTACCTTTCCTTTATCACTTGCTCTCTCTCTCTCTCTCTTGCATTAGGGAGCTTTGTAATCATCGGTGAATTTTTGCAGAGCACATCAGCACAAACCTTTTCAGACACAATCGTCGCCATGCTATCTATGCACCGATTTTCTCTATTTGTGATGCCAGGAGTGGCACAGCCCAAACTATTTTGAGACAATTTTGGGGGTAGGCCAAATTTAATATCTGAAGCAGTTTGGAGCAGATAAATTCTGCTTTTGTAGCAGCCTGCAGCACATTCTTTCATTACTGGTGCACAGGTATTATTGGAGCATGAACAGTCAGCAGACTTATTTAATTACAGTACAGTTTTATAGATACATGCACAGCTTATTACATGAAACCATCAGTAAAATTTTGCTAATTCAACCCTTTTTAATTCAGAAAAATCAAATCATTTGGACTAACCCTATTGTTTTGGCAAGCATATTCATTATTTATAGGTTTCAAACCCTTGTTAAAGGGGTTGGGACAGCAAATTTCGAAGCTATAAAAAGCATGTTGTAGGCTGCTTCCGTATGCAAGGACACCCAGAACGAGGTATCGGACGCTGCAAACATTTCAAAATAATTTTAATTCAGCTCCAAAAAGTCATTAAAAACTCCTTCTCGTAGTCGAGACCCATTGCTAGCGCGGCAGCTACTACGTCACAGAGGAGGAACGAAAATATTGACGTCATAGCACACCAGCACAAAAACGTGACGTATGATGAGTAGCGATGAAATGCCGATTATGGAGCCTGCTGAGCCGAGCGACCGAGCATAGCCTTCACTACGACCGAGCTACAGGCATATAGAAATCCTTTTTTAAAGCAAAGAAGGGGTAAGGCGTGCAGACACGGACACAGGGGGAGAGAAGTGGACAACACGAACGCCGCACGGCGGCCCGCGAATGGCAAACTGCGTGTGGCGAGTTGCCGTGCCTACGGGCCTTTGCACGTTTGAGTGTAAAACAGTAGCCGGCGGACTCCGAAAGGTACCAGGAAATGCGGCGTTCGTGTTGTCCGCTTCTCTCCTCGCATAGTCGCATAGTTCGGCAGCTCGGAGCGGTCTCTCCTTCGCTTGGCCTTTCTCAATGTGGAGGCCCGTCCACGTTACCGGCCCGTAAACTCGCCGCACGCTGTTTGCCGTTCGCGGGCCCCCGTGCGACGGCGGTTTTGCTCGCGAACGGCGAGATTTCCTAGCTGTAGAGAGCACGGGCCCGGGACCTATTTGTGCGGCAGCCGTACGGCGAAGCGGCCAATCAGCGTCCGAGGAGTGGTCACTCTGTGCACCGACGGCAGCTTCAACGCCTCTGATCGTTCCGCGCCGCCGATATCGTGGTTAGGCCTTTTCCGGTACACTTCGAAGCTAAAGCTTACGGCGCTTCGGAATGAATCACCGACTCTCACAAGCCGCAATATTTTCTTACCGTTGTTGTCGCTCTTTGCAATAATTATAATAATCGCGACATGCTCTTCGAATCGCCAGTTGACCTCTGCTGGCAGAGCACGCGTATGAGTGAGCAGACGACGCAGCATAGTTTTACGTCACTATTTTTTGTGGCCCACGTGACCAAGCCATGTTGCGGTTCCTCCTCTGTGATGTCATAGCATCCCCCGGAGCCCAGAAACCGAAACCGAAATCGCTCGGTATAATAATGCTATTATTAAATTATTTATCGGATATATATGAATCCCGCTGTGTGTATCGTGCTCCCTGAAGCATGACGCAACGTTTGAATCAACAAACGCATGAACGAAAATTTTGATGTCTCCACCCCTTTAATTTGGACGTATTTTACTGCACACTTTGGTTTGGATGACCCCTGGAGTGAGCTGAGTGTCACATATGTGCGCATAGCATCCGAAATTAGTCAATGAATGTGGGCCACGCAATGGGCAATCTTGGTGGCAAAGATGTGCAATGCAAGATAGCAACAAATGAAATTAGCTGGTGGATTCCCCATCAATATAGTCAGCAGTGGCAGCCACACAGGGCTAAGGCCTGCATACATCACAGAGGAAGTTTCCTTCCTCCATGGCAGACATGGAGGACTGTGCAGGTCTGTGTGGTCATCACCTGTGGTCATACCTATACAAGACAGTACCACGGATTCATCTGCAGCAGTTGCTGAGAGCACTGATTTTATTTTGATTCTGTGTGAGGCATGTGATATCACAACCATGGCCGAAGCTATTCTACTGTGGCCCTACAAAAGCAATTCTACTGTGGCCCGTGTGCTGGCATGAATCCTTCCAGTAGTCTCAATGGACGATTAGTTGCCAGTAAGTCCAACAGCAACAAAATTATTGGGAGATGCTTGCCGTAGTGAAAAGCCCATCCACTCAGACGAAGACCCCTGTTCCTGCCAGTCAAAGTTAAACTACATCTGCAAGCCAAGTTAACCCACAGCCTTCAGCTGTCCAGTGCAAAACCATTCTGCTGTGCCATGGCCTTCAATCGCAGCATGGTGCATCGAACTTTTGCACCTGCCTATGAGGAGGCACAGCTCCAAAGTGCATGGCAGAGGTACATGGCACCCTGCA
This sequence comes from Dermacentor albipictus, assembly GCF_038994185.2. Taxonomy (NCBI): domain Eukaryota; kingdom Metazoa; phylum Arthropoda; class Arachnida; order Ixodida; family Ixodidae; genus Dermacentor; species Dermacentor albipictus. The sequence continues at coordinate 406,248,103 of NC_091821.1, forward strand.
GACGCCACTTGCAGAGATGATGTGTGTCGACACAGCAGGCGCTTCCAGTGGGCATGAAAACGCCCTCCCTAACCTCTTCAACAATGCTTCAACACTGCCAGAATAATGTCCAGTGCACTGAAATTTGTTGCATGCACCATACTACAAAGGTGTGCTTTTCAGCTCCCATTGGACCTGCTTGATTATCTGTGATGTCAGCCAAGAGCAAGCTATGTAGTTTGCGGCACAGCAATGTGAAAGTGTTTTGGAACTCTGTTGAAAGCATGAGAAACTCACGCTGAACCAAAAAAGTGGCAACGCTCACCAGGCCACTGAGTGTGTCAGCCAAGCAGGCGACATGGCCTGCACCTGAGTGCTTGATTTAAAAGTGCATTCAAAACTACTACAGCGTACTAGACTAATGCATACTTATGCATTCTTTCCAACTCACCCATCTCTCTACCTTACTAGAATAATGCATGCAATGCAGGTCTACACTGGCACAGTCAAAACTTCCCAAGTGGAGCTGCCTGGGAAGGCCACGCACGACACCCGATCTCAAAGGCACTGATTTTGCACAACCTCCGAGGTCAATGACACAATGCCTTGCTCCGCACTGCGCTGGTGATCTTAGAGGGTCATTTCCCAATTTTACGGAGATGCTTGCCAGAGCCAAAGCTGTCCTGGTGCAGCATTGCAAAATTTCAGTCATATTTTCACTGCGCAGACATCTTTGAGTAAACAAATAAGTATGTTGACGGTTATATTGTTACTACAGAATCCTACATGTGCTAAAACAGTTGTCTCACTTTTATTCACTGCTGCTGGTACTGTGCACCACTTTTCTTCATTATTTCATCTAATGCAACTTTCAGAAAGTATGAATTCACACACACAAAAAAATCCTAAGCAGCTCCACAAGAGTTGCTTGCTGCTGTGTGAACCATATCATGAGGAAAACACTTAAGGGGAACACTGTTTTTTCTTAGGCATGCAGGCAACCGCATGAATTGAAAACCACCATCCTTATTAAACTTCTAAATATACCGTCGAACCCACTTATAACAATATTCCAAGGCCACGAAAATTCCATTGTTATACCTGATAATTGTTAAAACTGGTTTGCATGAAAAAATCAACATAGGGGAATGGCAGAGCTGATCTTAACTATAATGGCAGGGAAGCCAGTGCCCCTCCGCACCACCTTCCTCCATCTGACTGCTGATTGTGCTCACTCATTTAACTGCTTCCTGGGCGCTCTGATCATGTGTAACAAGCTGCGGCTGTCAGCGTTAAAGAATGGCACTACCATAACTGCAAAGAGGGGTCACGGGTGGCCGCCGAGGGGTCAAAGAGAGGTCACCGCCGAGGCAGCGCTATACTGGACCCAAAAGGGGCATTTCAAAAAATGCGAGGAGGATGCTGCGGCAGCTTGTCAGCTTGAGAAATCCAGAAGAAATGCTGAGGCGCGATGGCCATAAGCGTTTGCCACGTACGTCGCAATGCATTGCACGAGAAAACCCTATGCCTGTCAGCCTTGCCGACATCCTTCTCCAAGGTATGCGGGTTCTCCACGTAGTGCAGCGGAAGGTTCCTCTCGAAAACGAAGCCCTGGAGGGACTGAATCACCTGCCGGGCCTCCTGTGAGGACAACGTTGAAGCAGCCTGGCCTACCGCGTCATCGCCGCCATCGCTATCCGATGCAAGCACGGTTCGCGGTGATCAACTCATCGATTAGAAGCATTTAGTTTCTAAATCTATAGCCGTGCACTTTCCTTTCACTGGCAACGTCATGCAGTGCCGATTATCAGTAAGCGGGTCAATGATCTTCCTTTTTGGCAGCGAGTCAAAAGAGGCTGAGAAACAACGTAGCCAGGAACGATTTCAACGCAACCAACAAAGATGAACACGGGCAATTACACTGTTTGCAGAACTGCACTGAATGAGGAGCCAGCGAGCAAGATGCGAGCAGTGCAGTTGGCGCGGTCCATTCGTGTTTTGGAGGGTGACGCGGCATAGAGATATGGGCACAGCCCATTCATGTTAGGGAGGGTGGAAGGTCGACGGGAGAAGCGTGCGGAGAAGGCCGGAAAATGAGAGCTTGGCAGCCATTCGAGCAGCCGGCCCATCGTGCAGCAGCTCAAATTTCTCGTTTTTTCTTTTTTTTTTTCTATTCGAGGATTTCGTATTTTACTACCTTTCGGCTCGGACGTCGAGCAGCCAGACTTCATCATTATAACCAACAATGCACCATCAGGGCATTGTAGTAAGCGGGTTATTTCGCCATGCAAGACATACAAAAGTTGACGGTGCAGCAGCTTCTCATTGTTATAACTGATATATTGTTAAAACCGGTATCATTATAAGTGGGTTCGACTGAATACATGTACAAGTCAGCACAAGCCGGCTAATTATTTATATCACAGTCTTTTTGAAGGATAGTGCAAGTAAATTACCTATTTGTTAACTGGTAAGATTGAAGCCACATAGACTATAGAGAAAAAAGGTGGTGACACCTTCTGAATATAAGTTCAAGTACCAAGATGCTGTTAACCATTAATATTTCCTTGGTTTGAGAAGAGAAGCTCTCAACAAGTACCTCTGAGAATCCTCTGCTGCTGTTCCCTGATTTCACCAACATTAAGATTTTGCGTGGCTTCAGTTTCTTCTCCATTCCAACCACCTTCACTCACGCTGGACAGTTCAGTGCCCAGCAGCTCCTGCCTGGAAGTGAGAGATAAAGAAGGCTGTGACATAAGTTACATTCCACGAGTACAGCTTGCTTTCAAAACATGCTTGAGAACACTAAAGAAACATTTATTCAGCTCGGTCTTGGAACATGCAGTAATTTACACTTCACATTACGTGCATTTTTAACATCAGGGAGTTTTAGAAGCAAATCCCCAAGCACCTTGCTTACCCTAAAACCCTACTTCCTTTGTACACCTTTCGAATTCTATATTACTCTCTGTATTTTCTTGTACACCTGAACAATAATGTGCCCAAGTTTTGGGTTCCCTGCTTATAAAACTCTCTATCATGACATTCTTATCCAGAAATCCAGCTTTAGCACTGCTGCTAGACAGCATATACAGCATTATGAAACTTCATGCACCAGAAGTTCCTAGTGTAGCTTTATGCACATATATGACAATGACTGCAGTACTATCAGTTATTAGCTGATGTCACAGATATCAGAAGACAACACTGCAATCAAAATAATAGCTGCCTGGGAAGAGGCTGATGACAGCAGTTGATATGCATATTGATTAGGTAAAAAGTACTTCATGGTTACCTCTACACCTGAGTTAGGAACCAGCAGTCCTTTCTATTTATTTAGGACAGAACAAACAAACCGCTGTGATAGCGCGAAATACGTTATAGAAAGCCTCGCAAGAAATGGTGAGCTAAGGTGCAGCCACAACAACTGAGAATGAACAAACAGGCAGCTCGTGACCACAGGCACGTTATGAATGATATCGCAACCTAGTATGCAGAAAAACCACATCTATGAGAACTAGTATGTGTCCAACAACTGACGTATACATGATCGACAAAATAATGTGAAAGCCAGACTGAAGGTGTTACTGCAAGTGCATAATACAACCTCCCAGGTTGGCCAGGTGTAGGTGCTTTGCTCGTCAGTAAGGCATCAAGTTCGCGCCCCTTGTTTAATAATGTATTGGCCATGTACTGGCGCCGCTCCACCTCTCCAGTAGTGCTGGAAGTTCATGTCAAGGCAAAAATGACATCACGCAATCCACACTTGTCGTTATTTCACTGCATATTAAAGGATACATTAACAGTGAACTTTTGGACAGGTCTTCTTGGAGCTTCGATGCATCCATCATGTATTGCCGGATCATTTGGCGCACCTTGCCAGTGGTCTAAAATAAAATGCGTTAACAGTGAGAAGGCGGCAACAGATGATGGATTGACGGTAAAGCATAGAAACAGGGGAGTAGCCTCAGCCTCAACCTCAACTTACAGCTTTGAATATGGGCTTGACTTCATTAAATGAAACTAGAAAAGCGAAACTACGCATCTTCGTTGAAGTTTCAACACAAGACCAAAAATTAGGTCATATATACGGCAGAAACAATTCTTGCGAATCTCTGAACATCTGAACAAGTTTGACAAGAGTGTTTAGCGTCTGCTAGACCACAGCATTGACTAAATGCCCATTTCTCGGTTGATTTCTCAAAAACATGCGTCAGAAAGCAGGCGACGAGGACAAAATAAAACTGATGATGTCATTTAAAGCAAAATTAGGAAGAACACAACTTCGCACTAACTTGAACATAGGCAGCGGTCTGTCGCCCGTACTGGTTCCGCTGCATGATGAGGCCCATAATTTCTCTTCTTTTTGTCTCGCAGGCATCATAAGCCGTTAGCCTGAAAGAAAAGGCACCTGCTTTACCAGAAGTATAAGATCTGCCTAACTAGAAACACCGTACAAACGCCTTCGTGTTCATGTGACTGGGTTGACAAGATATGACGGGCACGAAGCACCGACACTAGACTTGGAGATGACAGTACACTGCAGCTTTAATACAGTATTCGAAAGAACTCGCTTAAAAGGACGCCGAAAAGCTACGAATTCAAATTTTCAGTCCACACGCAGCGTAAGCGACGGCAACCTGAGGAGCAGAAAGCAAATACCAACCACGGATCGGCCCCACTGAGCGCCATTTTGAACATAGCGTAGACAAATGAAATGAATCAGCTGACTCTTCACTGCTTCACACTTTCTTCTACTACTATTTATCTGTCTAGGCAGAGATGCCATGGTTTGCAGCAATGCCTGGCATTGTTTGCAGCATGGAGGAAGGAAACTTGTGCTTAATGAAGAAACGATAAATTAATGAAAATGAAAGTGGATGAAAAAACAACCTTCGCATTTCGCATGCGATGCTCTACCGATTGAGCTACCGCGGCGCCGTTCCCCATCCACTTTCATGGGTATTTATATTGTGTGATCGTTCCCCACCTGCGGCTACTTGTTTTTTCATCCACTTTCATTTCCATTAATTTATCGTTTCTTTATTAAGCACATGTAATTTCCCCTATGTTGTCCTTGGTGTCAGTGTTTGTTGCCTTCTTATGAGGTTGTCTACTAGCGTTGCTTGTGTAAAGGTATCAGAAATTCAAGCTGAATTTCATATTCTGCATACTGCTTCGCCTAGTAATCGTGCTTCATTGTACAGATGCTCAAGCTGAAGTAATGAGGAGTCAGTGACAAAGTTGCAAACGAGTGTAACTTCATGTTGCGGGAGGTTTAATATGGCAGGAGTAAGCTGCATGATACTTGTCATTACTGCGATTTTTTTCCGTGCTCAAACTGAAGTAATAAGGGGTCAGTGACAAAGTTATAAACAAGTGTAACTTCATGTTGCGGTTTGAAAGGTTTGAAAAAAAAAAAAGATATCTAGAGTCTTGCAGAAGGGCACTTGGAACCTGCACTATTTTGACTCTGATTTATTCACTGACGTGCAGTCAGAGTCGAAATTGTACCAGCCTTGAAAAGTGCAGAAATTTGCTTCACAGTTTTGGCTTGTGATATGTTCCAAGGCATGCATTACCACTTTGTCACAGGCTGTAACAGAAGATGCGATGTGCCATCTGGAGTTCAATTGCATTCAACTTTACTTTTCCGAGATAACAAGGAGGGAGCATTTGCATAGAAGCTAGTGCACTGGGCATCTTGATGGAAGCCACTGCTTCCTTCTTTGGCAGTAATGTACAGCTTGACATCAAAACATGCTTTGCACAGTCATCTAACGGTCAACAAAAAGGCAAGATATACAGTTAAACCGCAATATAACAAACTTCAATGTGACGAAATTTCACTGTCGCTGTGAAGGAATACAGAGACAATAATTGGGAACCTTCTATGGACACAGATGGTCAAATGTTTGAATTACAAGTGGCTTCTTGCGTATGCAAGAGCGAGCATAGGCTACCGTTACTGCGAGAGCTAGCTCATAGCAGCAGGATCAAGCATTCATGAGGTTCAAGTGCGTGCACAGAAGGACACATGGCACCGCAGTTTGTATCGGAGGATGCCATCGAAATTGGCCTAATCGTTTTGTTGAGTGTATTGCAGGAATGGTTTACAACATTCCCATTTCCTGTGGTCACATGTACATTGGCCAAACAGGCCGATGCATTAATATATGTCTCAGGACATTGAAATTCGTTAAATTATATACCATTCTCTCATATTGCATCACAGTGCCAATTGTGCCATTGTAAACCCTTGTTCGAAAGCACAGTAATGTTGTTCCGGCACCCTGACCAGACCCCTCTGGAAATCTCGGAGTCTTATCATATCACCAAGAATGCCACTCTAAGTGTAAGCCAGCCATCGTTGTTACTACATGACAGACAATTCAGTTTCATTAATCACTGCTAGACATGTGCCGTTGATGTTCGTTTTTATCTCTTTTCTACATGCGCAATGTATCTGTGTAGTATATATATATTTTTCTGTGCCTTCAGTAAAGATCAGATGTAAGTAAGCGCTTGTGTGTCCCATTTTTCGTCTGTGGTTTTTGCTGCGCTCTAAACTTCAATATAGTAGTGCAGGTACTTTTAATAGCGTCAACTTGACTCTGCCCCACCACCATACGTTTTGGCCATGCCCTGCTTACACATGGCCCGATAGCAACACACCACTTCTTGCAAAGACCAATGGGGTTTTTTCTTTATTCTGCAGAGTCCCTGGTGGTACCATAGTGGCTTCAGAGACACAGTGCAGCCAGAGCGCCGGCATCAACAAATCACACGAGTGCAATGTGTGCGGGCATCATTTCATGCTCATGGGTGAGAAGCTAAGTGCATGCCCCATCTGCAAGCAGACATTTGCCCAAAAGCATTCAGTCACGACTCAACAGCTCATGCACTCTGTCAAGAGACGGTTTCCCTGTTCTATGCGTGGGAAGCTGTTTATGCAGAGGTACCTTGCTGTGCATAAGACTGATACCAGCACAAGAAGCTGTCACTGTTTGGCAATATTAGCAAACAGGAGGTCACTCAAAGTCCATATGAGACTGCATACCAATGAGAAGGCACACAAGTGTAACATGTACAGCAAGCCGTTCAACGAAAAGCGTTCATTAGTTCAGCACCAACCCATTCACACAGACGAAAAGCAGTGCAAGTGCGAGCTGTGCCCGTCTGCGGTTCGCCACAAGGAGCCACTGAACAGATGCAAGGAGCTGCGTGCTAGGGGAGTAGACCTGCACCACTGCAATGAGTGTGGTGAGGTCTTTGTGCAGAAAGGGAAACTGAAGGAGCATCTGCAGTGGCACATGAATAATATGCCTTGCACATGCCACATGTGTCCTCCTGAGTTCGTGAATAAATCCAACATGAAGAGTCGCATGCCTATGCACACAGGTGAAAAGCCATTTATTAAGTGTCCAGTATGTGAAAAGCCATTTGCCTAGTTGTCCGACTGTACGAGGCGCACACGTCGCATGCACGGCAAGGCGAAGCTTGAGCTGACATGCATTGACTACAGGGTGGCTACTTTGCCACCAAACAGCAGTTACAGCACAACGTGTGATAAATTAATTGATAAAGACCTCACTTTCAAAAGTGATATAAAAGGGCCCTTGGGCTTGGTGAAATAACATAGTCCACGGGCAGCATATGCTGCTGTGAACGTCCCAGCCAAGTTTTGCTGTCATACGTGGTGCGTGGAGCTTGCAAGCAGATCACGAATTCACCTTTCTCTTACATGCTCTCTTTTCAACAGAACGCCCTGTCCTCACTCTCTTCTAGGCGCACTATTTCGTCATCGGATGCGTTATTTCATCATTCCCTTAGATGGCTGCTATTGGCCAATAGCTGACATCAAGCTGCGGCCAGCTACATGGCGTACCTACCGCAGCCACCACGGGCTGCCCCCACGAGTCCACTGGATAAGCGCACTATGGCACACTGAAGACAACTGTGTTTGGCTTATGTTTAGCGTGTGTAGGCACCAAACGCAGAAGCCAGAGCATCTATGTTTATACCCAAAAGGAAATTTGAACTGCATGCTACAGTGACATTTAGAATGCGGAGCACTATGGGCACACCCCACTGCGCCATAGCCTTTGCAGTACAAGGCATTGAAGAAGGAACGGGAGCACAGCAGAGGCTGTGTTTGATTGCCAATAACTCCGCTTCTGCTGAACGCATTGAAGTACTTCTTGCAACAAAGTATTTCTGAAATAGTCTATTTTTACTTCAAATGCCTTTCTCCAATTCGATAAAATGTTGTTCACGGTCCCTTTAATTATGGGCAACATATGCAATTGGGATTAGGTGCTGCTGTATGCTTGGCATTATTAAAGAGGCTTATCATTCTAAAGATATTCTGATGTAAATGTGTTGAAAATATATTGCGGTGCAGTGATGGTGGTAGCACCATGGGACACTGTGCTTAAGAAAAAGATTTATCTCGGGAGCTCCTGTGTAAATGCATGAGAATAGAGAAATTGTTTTGCTCAGCATCTTCTGCACCGAATTTGAGGAGGCTTGTTGCATATAAAAGAAATAGTTCAAATGTACTACGTGCAAGCACCTGATACTTTATTTAGGCCAACAGTTTTTCTTTTTTTAGAAAAATACTTGAATATTGAAAAATTTTAGAAACTCAAGTATCAAGTTTACAATACTGGAACTTAGCAAAGAAAATGATATCGCAATTTTGTTAACTACAACTATTGAGGCATCAAAAGCGGACAAACGTGATGTATTATACACCATCTCGAAACGCACTAGTTTGTGCATAGGACAACGGTGTTGCATGGAGGCATGCAAAACAACAAGGACAGCAAATCAATTAACGAGATAAGTATCATCAACATGGTGCAGCCAAAGGGACAAAGACGAAAAACATTTCGTTTATTAACAGTGCCATAAGGCACCACTTTGCACTTTGTTCATTTCATGCTGCTCGCTGTTGCTCCTTTTAGAGTTTTTGTGCGTCTGGATGCACGCGCATTTTTTTTTTCTTTTGTCATTTGGTCTCTCATATATTAAACCTGTGACAGTATGCCAAGCCTTTTGTTCGGCTAACCTCTCCACTTATCATCAAAAGTTATCTCACCAGAGCGCACATATTTTCAGATGCTGGTTGATGTAATATGATTTACTTGCGACATATTCTTGAAACAGGCAAGTTGTATGCAGAGTGGTTGGGCTATGTGGTGTGAATATCGCAAGATGGCAGTGCACATTCAAGAGAATATTGCCCTAGGCTAGTAGTCTGGCATAATGCAGCACCAAAATTCTGAGCAATTCAGCTCACAGGATCCAAATGAAAATACCATACATATGACTTTGTTCACTACTGTATGCTCACACACATGCCACACACAGACTTAATGGCAGCACCGCTAGATAGTGCAGCGTGTTCAGTGAAAAGCTCAAGAGAGGAACTTGGCTGCATACATGTCTCATATTTATCCTGCTAGTAACAGCGCAAAATGTAGACGAGACGAGACAAGAAGACACCACAAGCGCTCTTGTCTACATTTCGTGCTGTTACTAGCAGGATGAAAAACGAACAAGCCCAAGCTGCTATTCTAGCGAAATTCATACTTATCACACCTCTGTATGGCAGTATAGTGTTTTGCTACATTGCTTCAATGCCAATCGCATTAACGTCGACGTTCATCATGAGATGGATTGGGCAGGAACTTTTTTTTTTTTATTTCTGAGCCACCAAGGTCAGGCAAACACAACACTGCCAAAGAGTATGACACCCTGTCTATTGTGGACTAGGTGACTGCATAACTGCATTTTATGAGGATTTTTGTTTTTCTTTATTAAGCAGTCAATTATATAGAGGCCCTTGCTACCATTTAGATGCTAGTACTTGGGCAGCGGATCAGGATTTCTTTCATTATCTCTGATTATAGGTGGCTTGTAAAAATGGTGTACATGATAGCCATTTCACTATTCTGTAATAAATTTTTGTCTTGCTGAAAAATTAGATGCTACCCGAATGCAATGTGTTAAACATAGATGGGCAGGCTGGTAGGCATGTCTGTTCGAAGAGATGATGTTTCCATAAACTCTGAGAAAGAAAAATGGATGTTGATAAAGCCGCTATCATGCACGTTCTTGGCAACATAGCTACGAGTGTTACTGCAGAGAGACTGGGGACCGGGTTGAGCACTTATGTGAAATGTATGGCTTCACATCCTGTAGCTAGCTGTCACCTATGTTATGCTATTACTCTTTTGTTATATGTAGAAGAGTGGCTCTCTTGTTTGTGTGTGTGTGTGACAACTTTATTTAATATCCTGTGAATTGATGGCCTGGGTGTGGCCGCGCTGGAGGCAGCAGTGAGACCTTGTCTCTTGGTAGCTTCCTGGACTTGGTGGATGGCCCAAAGTTGGTGCTGGAGATTTGAGCTAGTCAGTGTGGCTGTCCACCGCACCCTTAGTTCATCCAGGTTTACTGCAATTCTCCTTTGAACTATTTTGCAATCCCAAAGTACATGGTCTAGCGTGGCTCCTCTATCATCACATAGTTTACATTTGGCATCAGGTTACAATTCTGGAAACATCCGGTTAAAATGTACTGGGTTCATGTAAGTTCTTGTTTGAAGGTGCCTCCAGTCAACCGCCCGAGACCTGTCCAATTACGGGCTAGGAGGTGGATATATAGACCTCAACTTTCTATAGAATCGGGTAATGTCATTGAATGAAAAAAATCTATCCCTAGTCTTCCATTCCATCTCCTCCTTGGGCAAAGCCCCCCCCTCCCACACTTCCTAATGGGGCGTGGTTAACGAGTCCTTGCGCAACCAGATGGGCAGACTCGTTAAGGTTGGGGGGTGGTGGTGGATGTGCACTCTGTATGAGCTGAGAACTAGGTGATTTCCTGGTCGTAAAATTCTTCAGATGATACGAGTTTGGCTTTACTGTTTAGAATTCTTACAGCTTCAACTGATATCCGTCCTCTAATGTAATTTCGTATAGCCGATTGATTGAGAGTCGCCAATAATGTATTTGGGAGAAGCAATAGCCAGAGGGATGGCAGCCTTCTCCGCAGTCTCAGATACTCTGGTTTTGATTGAGCATGTGTGTATGCTTTCTTGCTTTGTATTCATTGCTACTGCTGTAAACGCTTGGTGATTTGAATACTTTGTGGCATACACGAATAGCGCTTCCTCGTAATTGCCATAGTGTTTGAGTAGAGCTTTAGCTGTGCTCGTTCTCCTGCCCTGATTGAACTCCAGGTGCATATATTTAGGTAAATTCGGAATTAGAATGCTGCTCCCGAACTTTCTGGCCAATACAACCTTGACTCCTTGCTGGTTATGGTTTTTTATTTGTAATTTATAGAGTTTACCTCCGCCAGTCCGAGCGCTGGCTAGTCTTTCCAGTTGAGCTATCTACTGAGCTACAATAAATTCTAAGGTGTTATGCACATGTCATGTGTGATGATGTGCAGGCTCATATGATGGATTGGCTCAGATCAGATGCAGGTAGCTTATTATCTGAAAAATACTTCAATGCCTTATACGATGGTGACTAGTGGTGCCAGTGTTGAGTGCAGTTGAGAAGTTTTGACAACAAATATCAGTAAAATCGCCTGTTAACAGCAATATGTTAGCTTAAGGTAAGTTTGAGGTTCCCAGTGCAACCTTTAACTTTGGGACTCTTTCTAGCTGCATAATATACTATATGTACTTTTCCTTCTAATGATTGTTGATTCTTGAAAAAAAAAATGCAGTTGTATCATTGGCAGGTGCACTCAGGTATTGCTATTAGAAAAAGCAAATGCAAGTAAAGAACCTAGGTGAAACCTTATGGAGGCTTCAACCGAGTCAGAAGTGCAAGTCATTCTTCACACACACTTTATTTACAGTTCACTGTTTTCAGCAGCACTCGATGCAGCTGGTGCAACACACTTCAAACGTCAAACATACTGCACACTTCCATGGTGTTTGATGTGTTGGGACGCAGAGAATGTATAGTTTTGGCAGCGAGAGGTTGTCGTGGACCAAACGCTTCCAGATGATGAAGAGAAAAATGAGACCTTTCATTCTTGCGTATCTGATGTAAAATGCCCTATCTGCTGCTCGCTCCTCCAGTTTGGGAAAAGGGCAGCGTTATCATACTTGGACCTACGGGCAATTCAAGGGACCTGCCACTGTTGTGTGCACCGGTCAAAACTTTGTTGCTTCATTATTCAAATTATGCTTTTCTGCTGTTGGCAGCTGATTGGATCTGTGAAGAGTGACTGCAGGCACTTCGTCGCTGATAAATCCATTTTTCTCTATAATGGTGGATGTGTCAGCTGGCTGTTCTTGCTCGACTTGTGCTGATTCGTCACACTGTTGTCGTGCAAAGTTCACAAAGACCTGAAAAGTTTGTGAAGCCATTAGTACATGCCTAACTGCAATTGAGTCTAAATTTTTTCTCTCACACACAGCATAAATATCAAATGCTAAACTACAATATACAGTGCACAGTTCAAGTGCAAACAAGATACATATGGGGACATGTTAAATATAAAAAATGTCATGCAAAACTTTTATTCCTTATTATTACTATTATTAGTTCTTTTACAGTGATGCATGTGGAGGTACACTTAGTGTAGAGCAGGGAGGGGTCTTATACTTGCTGCAGGCACCATGCTACATTAATTTATGAAAGGTGAAATATCTTGAAAGGACAGCGTAAGACAACAAAGACAAAAAGCAGGAAAGACTCAAGACAGTGCTGGTGTATTGTCACATATTTTTAGTCTCCTTTTTTTGTATTAGGTCCGGTACCTCTAAATCCTAGAAAAAATTGTGACAAGCCTCACAGTGTTCTAAATGATTTAATATCACATTTTTTCTAAAGCCAGTTTCGGTTTTGTTTTTACTGTGTCATGATGTCCCGACGCAGTATGTGATCATGTGGAAGCGGGACATTGAAATGTTTTGATAATCAGTCTGGCTCGCTCAGTTGTCCGATATGCTGCTACATGGGCCATCACAACGAATAGCAGAATATGAGGCGACCGAGCGAGTGTCAGAACGTTGCAGTGTGTCCTGCTCCCATGCAACTAGAAACGAAACTTAAACTAGCCGGACAAAAGATATTAATATTAAGTAATTTAGAGAGCTCTGATGCTTGTGATTATTTTTTCTAGGGTGTTGGAGGTCTAGAGCCTTCATGTAATGCAAAAAAAAACGAATAATCAAAATTATGTCACTGCCCCTTCAATCTCTTCAGCCACTCAATGGGGGATGATTGAGAAACCCCTCAGTTTCAGGCAACAAAAACTCTCCAAAGGTTTGTGCTGCTACTAAAATCATTACTTTGGATAGCCTGTAAATAAATGCAGCATGGATCTGCGGTCCTCATTTCAATAACTGTATATGCATATATAAAACTGTTAATGAGAGGATGTTTACGTAGTGTTAAAAAAGGCAACATGAAAGGTTTATGTAAAAGCTTATCAAGGATTTGGGCTAGAGGTGTTGGAAGGCATACAGCCAAAGCCACTTGTTTGAGACTCGTGGTGATGCTCAAAGCAAAATCTTCAGTGAGACTGTGTGCTTTCCTTTGGTGTAAATGAATAAACTTTACTCAAATGATATTGCGCAACAAAAGACAACACAGACATAAGAGAAGACGACACATGTGTCGTCTTCTCTTACGTCTGTGTCGTTCTTTGTTGCACCTGTGTAGTTTTTTTGTTGCGCAATATCATTTGAGTAATGGATTACCAACTTGCCCAGAATGCTGCTCTCATTATCATAAACTTTCCTTTCAGTAGCATATATGTACAAACGTGACTGTAAATAATCTTGTAATTTAGCTTGGTAAAGCACTCGCTTTATAAACACCATGCACGTAATGTAGAATTTGCATGAGATAACGTCACACAATTACTCTGACTTCTGCTATCACTCTTGTCTTTTCGGAAAAGCGTGTCGACTGGAGATGACTAAAACCTATCACAAAATGATCACGTGTTGACTGAAATTTTTTTTTTTTTTGGCTTCAGTTCTTGTTACGTGATAATGTTTCTTTCCTTTCTCCACCCAAATTAGGGCATCTGAACCTCAGTTCAATTCCACACAAGAGCAGGTGCCATTGCAATGCTTGAGGGAAACCAAGCGTCATGTAGCTGCACCCAACTGTGCTTTGCGCATAATGGCAGCGGCAGAGAGACAGCAATGAAGAAGCAAAGTGGACTGAGCAGCCACGTGTGACAGTGTTCAGGTCTGTTGCTGCTTAGCAGAGTCGTGGTTGCTGAGTCTACTTTTTAATGTCTTAGCATTATACACACACACAAACCCGATCTATGCTTGTACAGGATTGTCAATGCTGACTTTGGACCAGTAGAGTGAGTTGGTGTGTGTCGAAAGGAGTGACGAATATGATGAGCACTGGAGGACACTTCAGGGTGGGCAAGTGCGTGTTGACCAATAGAAGACTAAATAAAGTAGGCCTCCAAAGTAAAATTCTTGTGTATAATACATGCTCATCTGTCCCCATTAGGGAAAGTGGGTATTGAAGCCGTCTTTAAAGTCGCCTTTGCCAAATTTAATGAAACTGTATAATCTTGTTACGTTTTCTGTGCTGATTTCAAATATGCAATCATCAGCTTAAAAGGCCAATTAGCTTTAAAGTTAGTAAGAAATAAAGTACTATTGTTTCCAGGAACAATGGAGCGAGAGCTACATACCAAAATATTGCTTTAGGCACATAGTTAGATATTAGGAATAATTAGGTTCACAATGGTAGGAATACGTTTTTGATATGACAATTATTAACAGTAATACAGTGCTTCAAAGTGTTGTGTTAAAAATGTGGCTAACTCATTATGTAATGTGCAGCCAAGAAAAAAATATATAACCAAAATTTGGAAAATCTACTGCTATTATTGTGTGCATTATGCATTTAGCTATATGGTGCAACAACTATTATGATTCCACGTTCTCTGAGGGCTGAGAAATCACCACCAAAAAGCTTGCAAGGAGCCCAAAATTTGTCTTTTGAGAAAAAGAAAAGAACTAAAAGCAAAGCACATTTTTAATTAAATACAACAAGAAATATTGAAATATTTACATTGCTAGACATCTTGCAGGCAGCAGGGATATATTATGTGATCGTACAGCTACCCGAATACCATTTTCAAAAAGTTAATTTTATTACAATTTTTTTACCAGTGTTTAAGGAGGCAACCAGACTCGTACTATTCCTGTGGCCAGAATCCAGCATCTGACTGCAGCTGTCATGTTGTCTTATTGGTGGGCTGCTGATATAGTGTGGAGCTGCCATGTACATACAAGTTTCAGTGTTTTTGGTTAGTACTACCCCAAAATTTGGCATACTTTGATATTTATTTCCAACAAAAAAAAGTAATATTTCCTAATGAGTGTGAACCTTTATTGCCTTTTTCCATTGCATGCATAATTTCTCACGTAAACCTAATCACATATTTTTTTATTTGTGTGAATATCTGGTTCACTAATTTTGTTGATGCTTGAACATGCCACATGACTGCACAACCTGCTTTTCAATGCTGTAGTTATATTCAGTGTACAGAATATCTAAGTTTTCGAGAAGCAGTCAATAGCAAGGGCACAACACCGCAAGCCGGTGACTGTACAGGAATTAAAATAATGCATTTGATATTCAAGCATAAATGGAGTGAAACTTTATTTGTAAAATTATTCTCCTCCCCCTACTCTCCCTGATTCTTATTTTCATAGCAACAACAAGCAAAACAGAGTAAGAAAGAGTAAAGATTGCATGGGCAGCAGGTGAACTTCTCCAAGCAGCATTGACCTCGTCAGGCTTCTTGAATTAAAATATATAGGCTTGCAGCTACAAGCAGTTGCCATCTTAGCTCTCTGGTAGTTTTGTTCTCACTGACCATTTTTGGTAGGAATTTAATTCCTAGAATGAAATTCTGCAGACTTTTTTTATATGGTTTAAACTGAAAACACTGAACCATAAATATATAGAGTATCAGAATAACATGAAATGAATATAAAAAAACAAAACGGAGCAGAGGGACAGAAGTGCCATGAGTCAGAAGTGGGTGGGGGGTGGGGGGGGGGAAATCAGGGAAAACAGTAAGCATGCAGAAAGAAAGGGAAAAGAAAGTAGCATTCACAGGTAATCATGGATCTAAGAGGGGTTAATTGAAATTTCAGTGGATAGTTGTTTAATGGTACGGATACAATGCTAACGCATGACAGTTGCTTAGGTGTAACTAGAAAACATAAATAAGACTTGTACATAAATACATGAAGCCATCTTGCTGTTCACTGTACATGTTGCAACTCCATGCCACTGTTAAAATGAACAACTGTTTCTATAAGTCAAACAACATGAAATAAGTAAGTGGAATGAATTCTGAGAGTACAAAGCATGTTTTCTGGTACCTCCTCACTAGCTTTATCTTCGTTTTGTGCATATGAATGGTTAGTAGGTTTCTTGTCATTGCCTAGTCAGCCTCTAGATACCATGCACTTTTGTTCTCTTTGTTCATTCCTGGGCTTCAGCATGTTGTATCTATATATGCTGCTCAGTTCACAATGAAACCTAAGTTAGTCAATGCCTGTGCCATGTGCTTTTGCATTCTTGTGCCCTCGTCTGTCCTCTGCTGTGGCCCAAAGAATTAGGGCTAGAAAAGTGCCTCGTGCAAGGCAGGGAAATTCTTACCTGGTCTAGCGTCGTTTGAGACACCGAAAAGTCTAAGATGCTCAACTCGTTGCTGTTTTTCTCTAGGAATTGAAACACAGAGGAAAGTGATGTTTGCTTTGAAGGCAAGCTGAACTCCACTACGTTGAAGTGCTGTGCCTGCAAAGGAGACAAAGGAGGGTAAAAAAAAACCAGGTGCTGAGACTCAATGACAGAACATTCCTTTATGACTTTTACAGCAAGCATCACAGCATAGGGTCATGCATGCGTATATTTGCCAGAACCTTTGATGATTGGGTGCAAACCGTATTCCACACTTAAAATGTAATATGCCTGACATGTTAACCTGTTGATGAGGAGTACACAAGTGTTTCTGCAGAGACTACCTAATTCTGAAAAACAGCGCAGTAGAGGCATGGAAACTTCTTTTTTTTTTTCAGTGATGCTATAATTGCACTTGTGGACATTACACACTGTATGATAAATGCTTACTATATTATTGAACATGTGGTATCGTGACGTTGTAGTGACGGTGGACATGTGCCAATATGTAATTGACATTCAATTAATTACTTTGAAGGTAAAATGCCACAATTGCTGTTTGAAGCCAGTCAGTGCTGCAGGCATGTCCCTTTAGTAGGTACTCTGAGATTACAAGATTGGACGTGAGCTTTGAACTTGCGCAGTAGCTATGGCCTTTTGCTGCTCAGCATATGGTTGAGGGTTCGATTCCTGGAAGTGGTGGTCATATTTTACTAAGAAAGTGGGGGGAGGACTGTAGAAACACTCGTGTATCAAGCTTAGGACGCATGCTTAAGAAATGCCTGGTGCTTAAAATTATTCCAGAGCCCTCCGCTACAACAGCTGCTGAATTTCTTTAGAACATTGAACTCCATTAGTCAATCAGTCCACGTATTTGCACTGAAATACATTCGTGTAGTGTCACATTTATTGTTTGACTAAAAAAAATTTACCTTAGGCACTGCAGAACAAAACAGTGTTTAATGCACACGCTTTGTATTTTGCGAATGTTTTAAGGATAGATATTTTGGGACTGTTGGTAATCTTGGCACCCCTAGTAGGTGGACATGCCTTGAGCACTAACTAACTTCTATTCAGCAGGTGCAAGCTGTTCTTTAAAGCATATAAAAAAAAGTAATTAGTGAGCCTTATTTAAATAGTTAACCAGTGATTATCACACAGGTTTTGATGTCTGCAGGTTTAAATAAAGTGTTGCTAAAAGATGCTGACCCATACCTTTAGTGATGCTGTGGGGAAGTGAGTGATTAGATATTTAATTGTTTGCTTCCAGTCCTGGCCATTTTCAGCCATGCGTATTGTGACAGTAAATCCAGCTCCAAACCTGCAAGGAGTAGAAATTTGAATTGCTACAAACAAGTACAAGAATAACCAAAAATGCATACAGTGGGAAAGGGAGGGGGGCGAAGGGTTGAGCTGGGTGGACAAAGGCTTTGTAGTGACCTTGTCTATGACTAAAGGTCTGCTATCGCCAAACCTGATAGCCCTGAGCAAAGAACACTGTATTTGCAGATTTGGAAAAAAAAGTTAATCAATCAAACCTCGATGCAGCTAATTATAAGATATGATGGAGCAAATGTTTATTGTTTACCACTGATATTAGTGTGTAATCAATATACGCTTACATCACGTATGAAATATAACAAAGGTATTTTTGTGTCATACGCAACATCTTTATAACAAGGTTTGAAGTGATTCATGCAAATGTGTGTGCAAATAGAGCAGGCAGAACAGATAGTAGATCATTTGGTGAGGGCTAGTTGTTTCATCTTTAGAACTAGGCTGAAACAGTGGGGCTAAAACAAGGACACGTAGAGACAGAAATACCACAAATGAAGTGTTTGCTTTGTGGTATTTCTTTCTTTGTATGTCCTTGTTTTAAATGCGACGTTTCAACATAATTGTAAAAATAGATCAGAAAATGCTACAAAAGTGCTTCCTTTCTGCTTTTATCTCTCTCGTTTTGTGTAGTTGCACTGATTCATTTAATTCGTGAAATAATGTGTGCAGTTATTTTTCTTTCATAAAGAATATAAGTAGCATTGCAAATAATAATAATAATGTACCCCTCCAGTGAAAAATGTTGAAGATTTTCCATGATTTTGTTGATTTGTATTTTTCAAGGTAATTGCACATTGTTTATGAATTCTATCATGTTCAGCTAGAAAACCAATGAGAGTTGCCAAATATACAATATCTTTTTTGTTTAGTTATAGGGTTTATTTTTGTGCATTCATACAATAAATGGAAAAACGTTTCATGGTGCCTTTCTGGTTCTTATTGACACAGAACATTTTGCTTAACCAGTATAGTCATCTGTGCTGCTGTGTTGGACATTTCACTCCTAATTATTGGATGTGTAGGCCAACTACTCACTTATGTTTGAGGTACTGTGGGCTTCCTATACAGCATAGCTGTCCATTCACCATGATTGCGAGCCTTGAGCAAAGTAGGTCACATTCGGCCATGCTGTGTTGTTGATGGAAAGTAAACAAAACATAGTGTGACTCTCTCAAAAGCATGGTATGCATTGCACTTAAAAAATTGCGACAACTTTGTGTATTTTGCTTCCCAAGGATTATGGGGGTACTTCACTGCAATAGTACTTGCTTTCTCTTTTGCAAGGGTGCACTATGGGCTCCAAAAGTTTATGGGGCATGGGTTTCTAAGTACTAATACTCAATTCTTGTATACTTCACACTTGTAGATTATAGATGACCACATCAGTGTCTTGCTTGTACATTCTAGTACGAGCTACAACTACGAATTTTATACTGCATGCCTATATATCACTGTTATACAACTTTTTTGGAACACCAGGCACCATAAACTTTTATATCCAATGATACATTTAGTAACTTCTTACTTTATTCACAGACCATATGTATTTATAGCAGTCAGCCATGAGGCAACCCATGTTAAACAACATCTGTAACTTGGACATGTCTGCAGCCATTATTTATGGACCATAGTGACAATAAAATACTGAGCCCTCATTTTTCTACCGATAAGG
Organism: Dermacentor albipictus; assembly: GCF_038994185.2. Classification (NCBI taxonomy): domain Eukaryota; kingdom Metazoa; phylum Arthropoda; class Arachnida; order Ixodida; family Ixodidae; genus Dermacentor; species Dermacentor albipictus. Next base: position 406,267,798 of record NC_091821.1, read on the forward strand.
TATCTTAAGGGCCTAGCTTCATGAACTATTTTCAAAACCAGTGCTTAATTATGTTTACCAGTGCTTATAAGAAACTAGCACGACATACAGACAGTGTCTATAACAGATGCATCATTTTAATTACAGGAAACATGGGTGCACATAAGAATATTATGATTCCTTGCCTGTGTGATGTTAGCAAGACAGAGCGCTTTTCCCGAATGGCTTCAGAAACATTGGACCAGACCAGTCTACGAGTAACAGGATCCATTCCACTTGTTGGCTCATCCTGGAATTGAGACAAGTGACATTTGGAAATATTTTGTAGACTACTGGCTAAATTCTGGTGCTTATGTACTAAAGCTAGTGAGCATATGTTTACACATAAAATATAATAGATGTAAAATGTTTATGAAGGATAATGTAGCCATCATTTCTTTTAAATTATGCAGTTTAATTACTGTGCATTTATTATGCATTTTTAAAAACCTAGAAGTCCTCAATTATGTCACTGTAATCGTGATATGTTGTTGTTATGCCTCACATGCTTCTCACTGCAAGGTGTCCTCAAGTTTTGTGTGCAAGAAGCCTTAGTAGTAATTGTAATTTTTGATTTCGCTGTGCCATATGTAATATCCTTTTACAGGACACTATTATTTCTTTTGATTGCGATAATTAGCATTTCAAAAATAGCTGGCTTCTTGGAATTATAACATTTGCGCCTGGACAAAGCTAGCTGAGTACGCATAACTTATCTTGCAGTCTGTCACATTAAATAAGATCAATGAAATTTAAGGAAGAGCAGTGTGCATATAGTGAAAGTAAATGAATCTGTCAAGTGAACTGACCAGAAGCACAATTTGTGGGTTTCCAAGCATAGAGATCGCTGTACAGACTTTTCGTCGAGTGCCACGGCTGAGTGTTCCCACTTTGTAATCAGCATGAGCAGAAAGCTGGAATCTCGAGAGGGCTTCCTCAACAACCTGCAAGTATGTATTTATTGTTGTAAACCCTGCATGTTGCATGAAGCAAAAGGGTGAAAATAATGTGCGTGGCAAACCTCGTCTTAGCAAAAATGAATGCACCTAAGAAAATGCACGATGAAAACTTGTGAAGGCTACTGCACTTCGCATTACCTATAATATCCCACTGAGTTGTTGTGATATGCCTGCATTGACCAAGTCATCTGCCTTGACGGAGCAATGCCTAGAAGCACTACCAGTTAGCATTTGTATAGTTGTTCCGTTTAGAGCAAAGCTAGTTAAATTCAGAATAGCTGCAATGGACGCCACAATTGCATCTAGGCGTTGTTTATGATATAATAATACAGTATCCCACCTTCAGGTTGTTTGCAGTCATTGCTGCAGTAAAGACATTTGAGCCAGTAGTTAGTGGTCTTGCTGGAGATGCAGTTATGTTTGAAGTTTAACCAATGCAAATGTTCTAAGTGCAGAAATGTTAGGAAAAATATACCCATGCATTCTTAAGTGCAGGTTTTAAGTATGAACATTGCTTTCTTCTATTGCTATTTGCTATACTTGTCTATATAATGGACATATTGTTCACAACAGTTGTGAGGTTCATACAACACATATACAGCCTCACTATCACAGACAGGTGTTAGTAAGTTTCGCATGCTGTGAGTACAATCACAAAAAAATAAATAAACCAAAGCAATCACCTCCTGGATCTCACTCTTTGGTATCCCCCGCATCATGCAGTAAATCCTAAGGTGCTCCTTCGGGGACAGTAAGTCATCAAGTGCATCAGCCTGGGGACAGTAGCCCACTAATTGTGTACCCTTTGCAAACACTTTGTCCAATCTGTAAGCAAGAAATCTCAAGTTCAATATATGTTTGAGGCACAGATCTCAGTATACGTATCCTCTGCGCCCAAAGAAAAGCTACCTTGTGTCTTGAACAAGGGTGGTGCCATGTGTAGGCTGAAGCTGTCCAGTAAGAATGCGGAACAAGGTTGTCTTTCCAGCTCCATTTACACCAAGAAGTCCAAAGCACTGTAGTGAGATAATTTGAAAATGAGCAGCAAGACGTTGCATGTCGTATAGAACTGTTTCCAATGTAGGCTACAACAGTAAAGCATAATGTACTATTTAAAATAAATATGAGAGATGAGTTGAACAATAAGACTATACAATTATGTACTGTAAGGCAGCTGCTATAGCTTGCTCGCCTATACATTGAAAAATTAAAGGGACTAAGTGCTACTACTATGCTATTATGTACTACTACTGCATTATACCTCATTATAACAAAGTTGCATATGACATGACGATACCATTGTTATGCTCAATACTCAATATAAGCTTATATTTATTTCAGGTTGATACCAACCGAAAGCCGTTTATATTTACTTTGTTTTATCCAATAATTTGTGTATCCATGTTCGCTATATTGAGGCTTAACTTATTGCTTTCTTGAAACAAATTATTGCAGGAATGTAAAGCAGTAATGTAGTTAATAAGCATTGCCGTATTTCGTATGTTCGTATATGATTAGGAATGATTCATACCTCGCCTTTTGGAATACCAAAGGAGACATTGTCCACTGCCTTGTGTCGTCCTTGGTATACCTGTATGGAAAGCAATTGTGCTAATTGAAGATGTCTAAATGTAAGCAAATTCAATGTTGAAAGCACCCACGGTGAAGGGTGAGGTTGCAAAAGCACAACTTGATAAAATAATGTCGATGTGTTGTCTTCTGGCTTATGTTGATGCATACGTACATTGAGCGACATGAGTTGAGAGAACAAGGGAGGCATTGTTTGTGCCTTTGGGAAATAGTCTAGAAAGTAGCGCTTTCACACAAATACTTCCACAAAAGTATTCTATGGGCAGTATTTTTGTGGCCTGGATAAAATATTATTTAAGGCACCTCTAGTTAATTGTGTAGCGCAACATAATCCTGTCATGTAACACTTGTTGTACCTGTGTGTATACCCAGTGCACTGCCGTCTGTCCTTAATGAATGGACAACTTTTTTCAATTTGTTGTTACCTCTGCCACTTCAGAATTGAGACTTTTGCTGCTGCTGTACAGCTGATAATGTTGAGGAATTTAAGTTTCCTCATCTGCCCCTGGCTTTTAAATGTAATCACTGCCTGAAAATCTGTCCAGTATAACTCGCCTGCTTTTGCTCTTGTGAGTCTCACACTAGTCCAAGTACCTCACTTTCAAATTGAAGAATTTGGAATAGAAACTTCTGTAAAAAAGGCACTTGCATCATGTGCACAAGAAATAAAGGGGAAGGGGCAGTTTTGGTTACAGCTACAGCCGGTGTAAAAAAAAAAGTGCTGGATAGAACTCTCCCTAGTTGGTCATCAGCATCAGTATGAATATTACATGTAGAGTTGCAGCACAGTACACAATGTCAGCAGGTGGCCACAGGCCTGATCTCAAGTAATACCCATATATCCTATCGAGATTTTGAAAGAAAGCAAAAGTCTTGCACCTATGCCTGTAAATGTGTTTTTGCTATCACTAAATAGGTAGCCCAGCTGCTGAAGACTTCAAATGTTTATCTCGTCAGTACCTTTACGACATCCAGTACTCTCAACACATCATTCTTGCCAGTGTCACTGTTTGCCCGCATTCTTTCCGCTGTAACATCAGTGTCCTCAGGCACCCTGACCTGCTTTAGAGTCCTGAAACGAAATGATGAAATGCTTTGTAAAGTATCTCTCTGACCCACAAACTTGTAAACCTAGGTACACTTTTATTATCTTATCATCTTCACATAACCTGCATCGACGTGCTGGAAAGCAGCCAATAAAAAATAGGCCTCATCTATCTGTGCCTTATAAGAAGTACAGCTGAACCTAAATATAACAAACATGAATATAATAAACAACTGGATAAAACAAAAGTAAAGCTAAAATGCTTTTAGTTGATATTAGTGCATAACAAGTTTATTCTTATAATGAATTTTGCATATAGCAAACGAATTTTTGTGCTTCATGCGGCTTTGTTTTAATGAAGTTCAACTGTATTTTTGCATGCTCTTGATATTAGCAGTAAATACCATACCATGCTGGCTTTGAGGTAGTCGCTGTGTACTAGAAGATATATAAGTGCACTTGGAGACTATGTGAAAGCATATGCATTTTGCTGTGAATGCTATTGGAATGACTAAGCTCCATTAATAAGTAACAGATCTATTACTCTATCACGGCTGCAAACATTGTGGGAAGCCTGCAATTTTAATTACAACAGAGCCATGTTGATCAATATTTTAGGAGACTTCCATAAGAAACATAAAATGCAGGAAAATGTAAGAGACACGAAGGCAAGAACCTATGAGCTTTCTGCTGGAATTGTGCTAAGACAACATAACAGCACAATATGCATCACAACTGTGCACATATCAGTGGTTTTCTACTATAATGCAATGCGCATGCTCTCCAGTGGCACTTGTTATTGCACAACCTGCCAGGCAATAATGTGAGTGATGTTACCATGATATCAGTAGCACCAGCATGCTGCTTTGCTTGGTCAACCAAAACAAAAACTAGCAAAAGAAAGTTGCACTGCACAAGATAAAAGGGGCACACAGGATGATTGCTGGCAGTAATCATTTTGTGTGACTTTTTGTTTTCTGTATGCATCTTTATCATTGGTTTTCATATTAGCTGACCATGTGCCAACCTGCCCTGCATTTATGTCTTGTTGCATTGCTTGGAGGGTTTATTGCCTTGGAGCATGCAAAACCATCATAAGTAGAAGTGAAAACTTGGAACGTAAAAGAAAGTGGAATGTCACTCTTATGACAAAAAGATCCAATGAAAGAGCTCATTGTCAAGCAATACAGAAACTAAACAGGAGGAGCACATCTTTTTTGTCTTGCAGTCTCATAGGTATGGCACAGGTGCCTTGGCTACACAAGCCTAGCTTTTTACCAAGCCCCCTTTGTACACCATCCTCTCTTTTCCTCACGTCTTTATTATTCTATTTGAACACGCATTCTCTCCTTTTCTGTTATAACTAGCAGTAAACATTAGGATACCTTGATGTTTACATCATTTAACTGCTGTGCTTGTTGAGGTGCCCTTGTGAAAAGTAAAAACTCTGTGCTCCCACATCCACAGACAACAAATAAAGATGACAACAGCCTGAGGAATGTGCAAGAAAGAAAAGATGCTGACTGGTCTAATGGACAGTGCTGCCATTATGAAATGATACTGAAATACTTCCGACATTTGATATTACTGTCCTTGTGCAAAATGTGATTTCATGGCGCTGCATTCATTACTTGTCATGCGTATCTGAAAGGCTTTTTGACTGGCCTATTCCCAAATTTGAAAGAGCAAGGTGTTGCTGGCATGGTATGAGCAGGCATACCACACATCTGCTGCGGGCGATTGGCAAACTTTCACACCTACTGAACAGTGCACAATGCAACTGGATCCCCATGGTATTGGTGTTACTGCCCCTATGGCAGTGCTGGTGTCCTTGTCTATTTTGCTCCAGGTCGACACCTTTCAAAGGAGCTGCTGGGATCACAGAGTGGGAGCAAATACTTGTGGGGGCACTACCTGCAATTTCACTCACCCTTGCTTGATACTTATGTGTAATTACATATAGGCAGTGCCTTTTAACAGTCCATGTTTAACAAAATTCAACTATAGAAGCTGTACCTTAAAGTTGGCTATTCAACTTCAATAGAACTGCTTTTCATGACAAATATCGGCAAACTTGAGAAGGACACATTTTTTTATATGTTTCTATGCCTGCCCATATTGCCTTTGTTGAAATGAGGAAGCTTACCTGGGACGCTTTGATGCTTTCAAGTGACACTCAAGGAAGAGGTTGATGCAAAAAAAGACTATTCCAACCAAGAACATGGCATAAAAGTTGTAATTTAGGACTTCATTACTGAAAGGGTTTTCGTAGGTGTCCTGGCCGAAGCGAGCATATATGTCAGCCTGAATGTGATTCTTAGCCAGGCTGACAAAGCCACCTATCAGGGCATACTGTGGGAAAACAAGTGCAGCATTCTGCAGTCCAGTCATCAGTTGACGATTACCCTGCAAAAATAATAGGAAAATGAGGTTATGCGCAACTCCATGAAAAAATAATAAAAACAAAGGCAGTAACTAAAGATACACATGTAGTAGCAGTTATAGTTCAATATGCATAGTCATTAAATATGATTTCAAGAAAAAAGTCACAGGGCTGAGAGGCACACGTAGCACAGTCACAGCATAAGAAGGATGGGCATCTCCATAGGAGCTCCATATTCAGCACCGTGCACTACAGGGTCTTCGCAGTGAAGTCTCTTCACTTCGTTTTCACAATAATGATCTGAACTGTCTGCCCTGCATCAACGGCGAGCTGTGCCTTGTGCTACGGCTTGTCCTGTTCTCTGCACAGTGGCCTGCTGAGCCCAATGTTGCCAGGTTGCAGCCGTGCACATAGCTCTACGATTTGTTTCTTTAGCAGCGGTTCGTACCTTGCAAGGAGGCACCATAACATGCACCAAAGGGCACATGTATCCAAACTACGTGGCACACATGTCACATCCCTTGACCCGCGGCACATTACATCACTGTTTATGCTGATCGCAATGATGGTTCATTGGCATCCCTTTTGAAATGGGGTCGCGACAAATAGCCACCTAGCCTGCTTGAGTTAACAAGGTCCAGGCACGTGCAGCTTGCAAATGCTATATACAACTGCTAAATGTCGGGACACTTGGTGTAATATAATGGATCTGCAATGTAAAGTTTGCATGTATTGATGCTATGCGGCATACATGTCACATCGCCTGTCAAATGGCATGATATGGCGCTGCTGCTGATGATGATTTAATGGCATTTGCTTTGAAGCGGGATAGTGACAAATAGTCACCTAGCCTGTTTGAATTAGTCAAGTATGCCATACGTTTTTCGTTATGTCAATATTTATACATCTCCGAAATCTTTTTCTTCCTCAAGACTTCTCTACCTACCTTATACTGCTACCTATGCAACTTCTACATGACGTGCCACCTGGTGTAATAAAAATTCACACAGAAACTCCTCTGGGAGTTGTATAATTACGCATAAGCATTGTGCCACTTGTTCATCTCCACACAGCCCGGTGTTGTTATCAATTATGAAACTTGATTGGGCCAGTATTAACCCTTATCAACCCTTATTGGTTATTATCAACCTTATCGAGCATGATCTGACCCTTATCAACTCTTATTCATCCTTATCAACCTGGATGTTCAGTGAAGCTGTTTAAAACCACCACTACATTTGCTGAGGGGAGTACGCAATGCTTTATTGATGGTGCAGATGCTTATTTTGAAGTTGTTCTTTAGTGAAATGTATGCTGTTTGATGTGTTGTGTGGGTGATTTCAATGAATGAATGCACTGTTTGCTTCACTTTGCTGAGTGCTTAAAGCCTCTGTCTTATGTGGGTGTGAGCCACATTTGTCTTACGTGATGGACGGACACGATTCTTGTTAGGTAGGCATAGAAATGTTTGCGCATTTAATATTCAGTTACATTGCAAAGGGAGGCGCGTATCTTACATCGCAAGGTAAGTGGTGTGATAAGGTGCTAGTGATGGGGATGATGATTTATTGGCACACCCTTTGAAAGGCGGCGGTGTCAGTCACCTGGCTGGCTTGGTTTAATCAGCTACACAATAAAAGAATGCAGGAACTACGCTGGAGTTGTATAAGTATGCGTATGGCTACCCCAAGTTTCACTTGGCCCACCCACAAATTAAAGTTGGCCCACCCCCAAATTTCTTTTTTTCAAATCAGATCAGTTTATTCAAACATCCTGAGATGCTTCCTGAGTTGGCCTGAGTTTGCCCACCCTCAAATGTCATGCTCCCTGCTCCCGAATTACAAGTTGGCCCAGCCCGAAATTTAAGTTGGCCCACCCCAAATTCAGATTGGCTCACCCGTACCCTAAGCTTCCCCATGCATTTTCTAAGGAGCCCTGTGTACCTCTATGGGTATTTTCTTTTATTTTTTTGTTTAGGATTGTCTTATCACTTATAAAGCTATGATTCATCTACACTTGCACTCTTATAGCGATTTAATGTCTTTACTTTGCAAATTACCCATTTTTATGCAGATACAAGGCATTACACATTTGGCATGATGAGGCTGGGGTACTTGCCAAGGAATACTTATGCATGAATATATTTTTTTCTAGAATTCTTATATACGTCTTCTTAAACTTCTTTTTCTTCCCGCCACGGTGGCTAAGCAGCTATGGTGTTGCACTACTAAGCACGAGGTCGCGGGATCAAATACCGGCCGCAGCTGCTGCATTTTGATGGAGGCGAATTGAAAAAATGCCAGTGTCTCAACGAATGGGGGCTCGTTAATTCTGCCCTGAACCACCCCTCAGGCTTGCTGAAATAACATAGTCTGCAGGTAGCATACGCTGCTGTGTACATCTCAGCCAAGTTTTGCCGTTGTATGCGGTGTGCGGAGCTCGCAAGCAGATCACAAAGTTTACCTTTCTCTCAAATTCTCTCTTTTCAACAGAAGGCCCTGTCTTCACTCTCTTCTAGATGCACTATTTCGTCATTGGACACACTATTTCGTCATTCCCTTAGATGGCTGCCATTGGCCAATAGCTGACATCAAGCTGCGGTCGGTTAGATGGCGTAGATACTGCGGCCTTCGCGGGTGCCGCTACGAGTCCACTGGCTAAGCCATTGGCTAAGCACACTGTGGCTCGCTGAGGACAACCACATTTGGCCGTATGTTTAGTGCATTGTAGGCACCAAAGGCGGAAGTCGCGGCGTCTATGTTAACATCTCAAATGAAATGTGAACTGTGCGCCACAGTGATATTTAGAAGGCGGAGCATTGTGGGCACGACTCGCTGCGCTGTAGCCTTCACAGTGCAAGGCATTGAAAAAGGGATGGGAACACAGCACAGCGGAGGCCGTGTTTGATTGCCAATAACTCCGCTTCTGCTGAAAGCGTTCAAGCACTTTTTGTGGCAAGGTATTTCCGAAATAGCCCATTTTCGCTTCAAATGCCTTTCTCCACTTTGATAAGAAGTGGTTCAGGACCCCTTTAGAGATCCCCTGGTGGTCCAAATTAATCCATAGTTCCCCACTGTGGTGTGCCTCATAATCAAACCGTGGTTTTTGGCACATAAGACCCCAGAATCCATCCAAACTACTTTTTCTTCCTCAAACCTTCTTTAACTGCCTTGTACCACTACCTGTGCATCTGCTGCATGGCATCCTACCTGGCGCAATAAAATGCAACGGCAATGCAAAATGTGCATGTATCAATGCTATGCAGTGCACATGTGGGTTTCCTTGCACACTTGGACGTCTTAATAGGGCATTTTTTCGCTGCATGCTAGCAAGAGCTAGTGCGGCTCAGTGGTTGAGTAGCTGACTCGTACACTGTGGGCCCGGGTTCGGTCATGGAGAGAAGTGGGTACTTTTTTTTCTCATTCCTGGCAATAGCTGCTATGGACACTGACAGTGGCGGACGTCATCACCAACCGAAACAGCTATTGGAATGAGTCCACAACAGCTTACACTGTAAAATTGAGTTACAGTATAGTGTGCAAAAATTTTCATTATTTATGTAGAAAAGGAACTCCATATGTAAAATCAGTGTTTAAATTTATTCTGTATTACATGTGCTGTGAATATAATGTTCTACAGGATCTTGATCACAAAATTTAAATTAATGAAACGGCAGCACATATATGTGGTGGCAAATATATTTTTCAGTTGGATTAAATATGCCTTACATTGCTTTAAGATGCTGTTACTGTGCATTAAAGCTTTGCAACTTAAAAATCAAGCATGAGGTTAGTATAAGACAGTTACCTTGCATTATAGAGCCTGCCTTTGCCATGTTTTGCTATGGTACAAATTTTAAAGACTGACTCACTAACATTCTAGGGCTAAAAGCCTGAAAGAAGCACCAAACAGATTCTTCATTACTATGTACAAGTGTTGCATGAAGGCTGCAGCATTATGCTAGCATCAAGGACATAATTAGAAAGTGTAGCAGTAACTTATAACACATGTCAGAGAAGACTATGGAAGCTGAGGCAAATTATTTCAGTACTAATGTTGGATTACAAATTGTACTTGTAAGAGACAAGAATGACCTCATTATTTTCTACTTTATGTAACTATGTGCTGTCATCATGATTTCTAAGGCAGTTTGTATAAAAGGGTAGATCATTTGAAGAATGATAAAGTCATGCAACTAAAAGTTCAGTGTATTCTCACTATAAACCAAGTGTAAGAAGCCTGATAAGGTCATATAGACACTTATGGTTCTTGTACACACCAACTTTTAAAACATATTATAATTGCATGCTGATGCAAAGCTTTCGAAGAGATTGATAAGCCGTCAATGAAATCGTAGCAGCAGTTAAACATCAATCATCTAACTAAGCAAACCTAAACCAAACTGCGATAATAAATGCGCATAAGCTTTTATGTGTGAATGCAAATCTAGTTAGTTTTCCAGTGGACTACAGAAACATAAACTTCTGTGCTGGGTTGTTCACTGTTAATGGAAACACCTAAATAATATTTTAATAAAACTCAGCCTAATTTTGACTGAAGAGTCTGCACACAAAAATTGTGCTCCTACACATCAGTCACTTTTCCTCGCAACGTAGATTAAATGTTTCAGTTGTGCTGCCATCAATAATAAATAAGTTGACCCCCCCCCCCCCCCAACAATGAACAAGCATACACATGGCAGGTGAAGAACCCCTGCTACATCTAAATTTTATGGAAGTGTTTCGTGTGCATGTTTCAATGCGACTTCACTTTTCTGACAAAAGAAAAATGTGGGTTTGTTCACTATTTTCATGCTGCAACAGCAGTTTGAAGCCATATCCACAAGTGAACTTACAGAGTTTATCTGGATCATGTTCAAGACCAGCATGATGATTGCTATGTTGAGGCCGATGAACAAGTTGACGCAGTACAGCACCACAAAAGAGATGCTTGCTTCCTTGAACAACCGTGACAAGCAGTACATGAGAGGTGTGGTTCCCCACCTGGGACATAATGAAGAACGGCCGCTTGTAAAGATAGAATGGAAAAGTGCTTACGAGAACTTGATGCAAAATACATGTATGCATGTGGTGCAGTACAAACAGGAGACAAATTATGCAAGGTGATATTGTGTTATCTGGCTTATTGTTTGAGCCCTGTGTTCGTCATGTAAATGTTTCTATGTATACTGTACCTGGTTGTGGTTTTTAGCATAGGAGCACGGCAATAATGCTGATGTGGTCAAATGATATACTGAGCTGATATATTTTCTTGTTTGTGAGAGAAGATGCCAGGAAGATCCAGGCCTCATGCAGCAATTATCACACTACTCATGATAATTAAAGTATATGATAGAGTTTAATGTCATAAAGTTGCAAGTGGGCTATGAGAAACACAATAATTTTGGCCAGCTGGGGTAACTTTATGAGCACGAAAATTTTCAACATGACAGTTTTTTGCATTCGACTATGTCATACTCCAGCTGACTGTGTGCACCTGCAATGTAGTATTTTGATCACAGGCTTGACTCACGAATTCTGTCAACTGCGTCATGCTTACCCAAATAGAACCATGAGCAGCAGCACGGCCGGGAAGTTGAGCTTGCTGACATAGACAGGGAGCCCGAAAGCAATGATGATGAGAGCAGAGAGGGCAACTGTCGCAAGAACAATTCCCATGTCCCAAATGAACGTAGTTGTCCAGTACAGCAGCGTTCCCACTCCAGAGATGCTTTGAACTTGCTTCTCATCACGTATGCGTTCATTCACGACGTACACAATGACTCGTGATGGAATGAACGCCAAGCCCATGAGCACAACCATAGCAATGCCCACTTCAGCGACGTGGCCAAGTCTGCGAAAACAAATAGAAGCCAACATGTCACATACATAGTTTTTCTTTCAGAAGATGTCAAACATGCAATGCATTCCAAGAGCATGCTGTTTGTTTAAAATTATACCAGTGTTGTCAATTCAGCATGATAAATGTGTGTAAAAATACATGAGAAATAATTCAAAATTATTCACAATAGAGAAGTACTCAGTGTAAGGAAATGATGCTCTTCCTGTTGCAGATGCAACTTTCTGGGAGTGCTTACTGAGTAATTAACCTGACTATGACTATAGTTTATCTCCCAATTTGCATTTTTCTTTGCACAAATTCATTGTGCCTACATTATGACTCAACAAGAGAAGCTGCATATGTAGTGGCCGGGTAATATCGCACAATATCCTATGACATGTGCAGTTTTGCCACTGAATGGCTGTTGTGTTAGTGTTGTATTGCAGAGGAAAGCTGAATCTCGCATAATGTTTGCATCAAGTGCAAGACAGTATTGACAGCAGCAATAACTGACTCAAAGTGCACGACAACGAAATGAACACATGCTTGCATATGGAAATTGGCAGCAGCTTTTTGTGGAAGTGACAAACGCTGGCAAGCTACAACAGAGCTGGCAGAATATTTTTGTATAGCCACGGTTGCACATAGTCATCAAATGTGCTGAAGCACTTCTTATAAAATTAACCTGTTTATTTTTGCCACTTCTAGAGAGAATGCACGAAAACAAATTGCATACAAAGTTCTGTACGGTATGACTGAAAGGGATAAATATATAATATAGAATTGGAAGTCAAGGATTGAACAACTGTAAGCTTGTTAGGTTGTACCACACCCAGCCAGTCATGCAGGTTAGCTGTAGAGTAGTAACATGCCAGTGGCATGCACTGGAAAGCATTCACTTACATTGTCTGTTTCCCAAGCTGTTCGGAAGACAAATGAAGAGGGTGGTTGTACACCGTGATCCCTTCAATCAGAAAAATTCATAGGGAAGTTAGTGCCATATTGCAAACCACCAATGTCATCCTAATGAAAAAGCATGCAGTTCCTGTATAAAGCCTATCGCTTTCTTTTTCATGCACCTATGATTTAGTCGCACGCAACTGAGAAAATAGCAATCAGGAGTGTTAAACTTACCCACTCTGGATGCATTTAGAGGAGATGTGGAATTGCTGATGGCAGACCTGAGAATAGCGTTGCTGAGTGCATTTTGATATGCAGGCATCGAATGAAAGCCCGTGTTGTCATACCATACTTTTACCTGCTTCTTTTCAAAGGTCCAGCCTCCATACCTGCAATGTTCATAATCTTTTTACGGGACGCTACATGATTATTGTGACACGTGGAACACAATATTATAAAAAAAGCTTTGCCAGCTGCAGGAACGCCAATATTATATAGCAAGGCTGCAGATGAAAGAGCCCTGGCTTGGTTGCTTTATGGATTATACTCGGATTGTTCATACAGCAGAGCTGAATCCTCATTTTGAGGGCTAGTTTAGTTTATGTACTGCTGAATTTTCTGGGCTATAGCTAGCACCCAGTGTATAGATTACAGGGGTAAATGGGGACTTCAAATAAAAAGTTAATTCCTAAGTAGCCTGCACAAACTGTACATGGCATACAAGTTTCGGTTGAAAGTAATTTTTTTGTTTATATTGTCCACAACCAATATACAATCTGCAAGCAAAAATCAAGCAGCAATACCCTGGGTTCTTTGTTAGACTTGATAATGTTAGATATATTTTAGGTGATTTTGCTATGGAATTCACCGATGTAACAAGTTTGACATGCAGTTAGGCCTCGGTTTTTTTAAAAGTCTGCCTACAGTCTCAAAAGGTTAAACTATGTACAGTTTGCATTATTAACCCCACCCATGCCATGCTATTATGCCAAATTCTGACCAAAAGTGCGATATTATTTTGAAAGACCCCAATTGGCAAGATGTTTTATTTCCTCAGAAAGAATAAATTTGCTTCTGCTTGCACTGCCCCATAGATTGTGTGCGGCCATCTACCAACGCACGACCAAGCACTGAGACAAAAGGAGGCTTGTCCATGATATTGCTAGAAAATACAAAGTACTACTGACAAGCTCAGTTAGTTCTTGGCCATTTTTACCAGATACCAATGGATGAGCCAAGCACATCCAAGGCATGGAAAGGGTTAAATAGTTCCCGAGATCCAAAATTTCAGCTTTTAATCCTGGACTGCAGCCCTGAAGATATGGTATGTTTTCAGAAGTTTTAAACCTTGCCTTCTTTCTATGAACGCTGGGAATGATGTTAGGAGATAATTTGGTATGTTCAATCCCGTGACATTGTACACAACATCAGTGGTCTCTGTCATAATGCTTGGCACATCTTCCCATTCTTCTTGAATTTCTGAAGTGTCACAGGTGTAATGGAGTGTTCCTTTCGGTATATCCATGGCATCACTTGTCATTCCAGTAATGCTCATGCACTGCGACCTGCAAAAATTGAATAGTACATGTAAGATGTATAAGGACACTGGCAACAGTTTAAAAACAAATTGCTCAGCTCAGTACCTCTTTAGTGTAAAGAAGTTATCTGTGTTACAGTAGACACGAGGTGCGAGCAAAATTTGCTTGGAAGAATTAAGAGAAACCATTGTTCAAACTATCCTTTTATGGGGAAAGTTGAACTATCATTTTCTTCTAAGAACTGTTTTCAGTAGAGCCTCCACATAACAAACAAGAATATAATGAATAATTAGTGAATGCTTATCTTATAACGAATATCGGATATTAGGATGGTATTTTTATGTTGGATGTGGATTTGTTGTAACAATGTTTGACTAATACAATACTTCCAGTGTTTAATTAATATCAGTGTTCTTTTTAAGAAGATTAAGTGGAAGCATAATGTTGCATGTTACCTTGGAGAGTTTTTCAAGCATGTTTTCTTTCATATGTGCCTCTTCTAAAAGCTGTATATGTATATATTTCCGTAAAGACTTGTTCCACAAGGGCATAGAGCACACCTGTTTATTGCTTAGAGGTATGATGGTTGAATCATGCATTAGACAGGAACAAACTTACTGTGGTGCATTTCTTTCTAGACAGGATGGACCTACTCCAGGAAAAGATAGCATCCTTCTTGACGCATCGGTCGGTGGGATCTCACTGTAATAGAGTATGAATGTAAGGTTAATCAATGTTCTTGAAGTAATGAAACATAAGTGTAATTAGCATAATGGCCATTACCAGTTGAAAAAACAACTGCTTTATTATATTTGCACATAAAATCCAAGATGAATTTCACCACGTACCTTATGAAACCAACTGCTCCGGGCCCGTATAGCTGCGTTGTTAGCCTCAGTGATGGCTCAGGTACAGTTCCTGGTGCAATCATAGTGAAGCCCATGGCAATGGAAATGAATGTGCATGGAAGCACAATGCTAAAAAATATTGCCTTCCAGTTGTTCACGGTGTGGTAGAAACGTTTCAGGATAAGTGCTTTGAATTGGCTTGCTTTTAGTTTGCGTCCCGATAGAGGGTGTGCAGTTCCTAAAGTATGCCTGAAGTCAGGACAGTCTAGTGTGACATCTGCAAAGATACATTTGTTGGATTTTATCAAGAGCAGTGTGTTACAACAGCAGTTTTGTTGTATTGTGCTCGTAATGTAGTTCACATCACAGTTCAGTGAGTGCTATCAGTGTCCTTTACATTGAAGTGTAACAAACTAAGTTTATTAAACAACAATTTATTGCTGCTGTCATAAACCATGTCTTAGCACATTGTTCTTATTGTCCACAAAAGTTCATGAACAATGGTAATCATGAAAAATTTATTCACAGGCATAGTGGGTATCCTGCAACTGATACTGTACATGCCAAAACCCCAATCAGATTACGAGGCACACTGTAGTGGTAGACTACAGATTAATTTTGACACCCTGGTATTCTTTAACGTGTCCCTAAATGTAAGTGCATGAGTATTTTTTATTTCGCCCCCATCAAAATGCAGCTGCCGCGGTCGGGATCAAACTCAAAACCTCGAGCAATGCCATAGCCACAAAGCTACTGTGGCGGGCACAGAAGTGTTGATTTGACCTGTGACCTCTCTTGTAGCGTCATCTAATGTGTTGCCTTAATGCGACTATGCTTCTGCATGCTCTGCATAAGCTGCTTACTTAACAAATTTGCATGGTGTGTATTTTTCAGAACCAGCAGAAACGAACTGCACTGTGCCTTCAAACTTAAATTTAGTCTGTTTGCCTGCAACCACTGTTCTGTCTATAGTAGTAGCGTTTCCTTGCCTTTTCAGGTCATCTTTTCCCTATCCTTGCACCTCATATAGTAACTGCGAGTAAAGAGTGGCAAGGCTGATGTTGTTCACTCGTTTCGCTACTGCATCGGTTCTACCTATTCTCTGCCTCCTCTCCTCCCTCCTCTCTACAGTTCTATCCACGTCCACAGAAACAGCAGCAGCAGCAACAGTAGGAAAGTTGAAGGAAGAGGCAAAGAAAGCTTCGCATTAAAAAGTCATTTTGTAGTAGCTCCTGTAGCCTGTAAGCTTTTACTTCTAATAGTGCTTACTGAAATGAGCTGAAACATACTGAAAGCATGCTGAAACATTTTATTAAGCTTTTTCCCCTTGTTGATGCCAATGAAAGCTAGCTTAATTATTACATACTATGCAAGACCTGACTTACTTCATTTTAAGAATTCTAGAGTATTGTTAATGTCTGCACACATTATGTTTGCACGGACATTTTTTCTGCATTACATACAGCAGTGTGTAAATAGGAGGCGTTAACTGTTCATTGATCTAAGCATGGCAAAGTTGCATAAATAATACCCATACTTTTCTGCCCAACAGCATACAAACCTGTGTGATGAAGCTTGTCACGTCTGCCAACAATTCCATATTTCACTGTAGTAGGAAGTGCAAGGCCTGGCTGCACTGGTTTGCCTGCATCGCACAAGGCACATAACGAAAGAAACACTTCTTCAAGTGTTGTGCTTGAGAGACCATAGTTTCCAAATCCAAACTCAAGCATGCGTTCGTCAAGTAGTGAAAGGAGGTGGGAGAAGGAGTAGAGGTTGTTCTTTTCCGGATCTCGTTGAGGGAGGCTGATCACCACCTCTCCACCATTGTTTTCTATGACTTTAGCTGGTGGAACAATGCCTCTGATAACGTGAAGGATGCCCTCAATGTCAGAAGAATCATCTGGAAAGATCAAGCATAACAATTCAATTCTCAGCCCTTTAAACTTGAACACCCGTGTATCATGTATTGCATAATATAGTGTTTGTACAGCAATTATGCTTAAAAATATTCTAAAGACAATTCTCAAGTCTAGCTGGAACGATAGAGTACATTCCTTAGAATCTCACAATGTTTGCTCTGTGCTAAATCATGACCTTGCAGCTGAGAATATTAAAATTGAAAACAGTATGTCTTTTGAAGACAGCAGGTTGCCTGAGAAACTAGATGGAGGTCCACCATCTACGTGTTTAGTGTAGTAAAGGAATTCTGTAGTACAAGCTGTCTTGGAGGTCATGCTCTCGGAGGTCATTGCCCGTGTAGGTCAGAGGGTAGCATAAACAACGGGCCACCCTACAAAGTTGCAAAGTATTTGGCATTAGCTAATTATGCAGTCAGAAAATCTTAAATTGTCTGAACTGCACTTCTTTTTTCTGTTCAGATGCAGTGTAATCATTTTTCTTCTATCCTTAATAGATTAATATTTGTGAGCTATGAATCGAAATTGGTGACATGCCTTCACAATGAATGAACCATTGCCATCACGTCTTCACACTGTTTTCTCACTTGGGAAACTCTTGTTTTTCACTTTGGCCACAATTTAGAGTGCCAATCTAACAATTTGACTGGGTTTAATTTTACGTCTACTGTCCCGTTAAACACCTTTCAAGCACCTTTCAAGGTGTACAACCATAAAATGCTTGTAAAACATTAAGGTTGTATAAAGTGAAGTAGCAAGTGCACATCATGCTTTGACGTGAAATGTGACTTGCATTCCAGAACTGGCATCAACTTATGCCATTAGAAATGAAAGCCTGCAGGTTATTGAATTAACCAAACCTGAACTCTACTCTTTCTTGCTACTTATGTCAGTATGCTTGGATATCTGTCCTACTGACCTATCAACATTCAATCAATGTTGCTTTGGTTTGGCCATTGTAAATGAGCTGTGCCCATGAGCCCGTTTTGTGTTTAGTTATCACGAGATCAAAAATATGTTTGCCTTCTTTTAAGAAATATCTAAGCTTGATGATGCCTGTTTGAAAGTGATTCTAACTGTAATAATTGATGTTACTGTTTTGCAGTCTTGGGGCTCTTTATATTTCACCAGGAAATTTTCACCTACACCTCGAAAACAAGAGATAATACAGAAGTATGTACTGTAATGCAGACACGCTCCGGTAGAGAAGATATTGCACTCATTGCTTGTTTGGGTTAAAAACCACGAAAGGTGGCAAAACTGCACTGTTCATTTTTACTACACACTTGTTTTTCTTGTTTGCGATGTCTTTATTGCTATTTTACAGCATAGTTAGTCACATTGTGAATTCTGCTGGCACCAATTTTCTCTCTTGTGACCATTTGTTGTAAAAGCTGTATGTGGATTATGAAGTTAGAATTCTTTTCTCTGGTTTTTATATGTAGATAAATAGCAAAATATGCATGCAATATGTGCTTGTCTAAATTCAGTAATACAAGCAACGTGCTGAAACAATAATAAACAAAATATTGTATGGTTTTGTTCCATGATTGGTATTTACACATGCAATAGATTTTAACCTAATGAATATTTCATAGAGGCGATTTGCATGTTTTTATTCAAAAGGACAACTAAAACATGGGCATTAAATTTACTGTAAATCCTAGCCAGGCGTTCAAGCATGACATGCATCATATGTGCTGCAGAGAACTAGCGGGAGTGAAAGGCATGTAATACATTATAGCTATTCATGTTGCATAGCATATAGTGGAACTCCCCCGTCCCCCACCCATTGTACATTATAGCAGCGTACCATCAACACTTGTTCTTGACACATTCGATGAGTGTCCAGAGTCACTGTCCTTGTTAGGCTCCGAGCAGGTTCTTGTCAATGATAGCTTGTAGCCGAAGCCAAACTTGCTCTTTAGTACAAGTGGAGAGCCTTCACACAACAGTTTTCCCTGCAAGAAAAAAAATGATGTTTTTTCTTAATTTTTAGTACAGTTACCCCAAACGCATTCACTATTTAATGTATAGAAACCACTATACCTTGTGAATAATTGCAACTTTGTCACTGAGCACATCGGCTTCATCCATGTGGTGAGTTGTAAGCAGGATCGTGCGGTCTGATGTGGTACAACAGAAATGCAGCTGTTAAGTGAATTTCACTTCATTCATGAGAGATGTTAGGTGCATGACTGAAGTTACCAAGCAATAAGTTTTACAGAACCAGATAGTTCTATATGCATGCCTGTCCCTGGGTTATATAAGCATCTCTTTCAAAATCTTGCTGGTCTTTCACCTGCTTTCAGGCCTTTTAATGTTGTTGAAGGCAGTGGATGTTGTGCTTCCATTAGATGACAATGTATACCTACATGCATGTAGCTTCACTACTAGGCTAGACAAGATACATGTACTAGACAAGATATATGTACAATGCCAAAATCAGTTGAATGTATCAAGTGACTTGAAACTGCAGCTAAGAGTTAATCAGCAGTGCATGGACCTTGCTTAAAATAAACCGGATGCACGCACTGAGTTTATTCCCGCTTCCAATTTCTATCCCTTTGATACTCTGAAGGTGATTGTTTCATTAACGTGCCTCAGCTGTGGGAGTTTGTGGGTTCGATTCCCTTCACCGCCAGGCACGCACTGGTTTAAATGGGCACAAGTGTACCTTGACCTGGCGTTCAGCTTTCTTCAAGAGTGATATGGCTAGGAAAGGAGCCTGTGCCCTATATTCCCGTTGAAACACTCGTGAAGACAAAAAGGAAGTTTGGGCCTCTCCCATGGTGGCAATTTCCTATGTGGCATACCAAAATGAACCTATTGAGGTGGAAAAGCCTTCAGGTCAGAGACAAACACCCCTTTCCAAGTGTTGAGGTCCTATAATGGCCAAGCACTAGCCGGGAGCCCTCTTCTACCTATTTTACCGCTAGGTCCTCGGCGGCAGCACTTGCCTCCCACAGCCACGGCGGATGCGCTTCAACAAGGCCATCTGTGGTTGGACAAAGGTGCCCAGAGAAAACTCGGGAAATCTCCTTTGGGCCCCCTTTTGAGATGTGAACCCCCCATAGGAAGCCGAGCACCAGGCCAGAGAACATCTCTACACATTATAAAAAAAAAATAATGGCGGGTTTCCTGCAGAACCGGGATTTGAACTCAGTAACTCCAGCATACGAGGCAGATGCTCTACTGCTAGGCCACCACTGCAGTAAGGTTATTATGTATGCAGATGACACGAGTATATTTGTCATGTCAGCATCAGATGTTACTCTTTCTTGTAAAGCTAATGTATTACGGAAGTTAGACAACTGGACACGTAACAATAAGTTAAAAATAAATGTGACTAAATTGAAAGCTGTAAACAAGTGTCTTTCCAGAATAACAATGTATTTAAGGCCTAAATATAGAAATAGTGAAGTCAGTGAAAGTACCCATGGTACATTTCTCCAGCTCTTTGCAAGACCACGTGAATAGTACTCAAATAAAATTAAGCTGGATGACTGGAGTTTTAAGCCACATCCGGTACCTTGTCCCCTTGTCCCCAAAGTTGTTTATATACAAATTGCTCTTTAGTTCTTATTTTAACTACTGTTATTTGGTTGGGGAACCACTACAGAAACAGACTTAACAAAATTATTGAGAATACAGAAGGAAATACTGAGGCTGACAGACAACGCTAAAGTTCTAGCACCTATCGACCCACTATTTAAAAATTATAGGATAATCAAAGTGAACGACCTCTATCAATATAGACTACTACAAGACTACTGCCTTAGCTGCAAATGCTCAAACTTTCTGTTCATGGAGATGGGGAATCTTTGCTTAAAGGAAAAGGCCTATGAAACAAGAAATACAGAAATGTGGAACATTCCTTACTTACGTGCCAATTATGGCTTTCAAATGCTTCGATGTACTCTTCCACTAATTAAATCATTACAATAGAGAAGCAATAGACGTATTTTATTTAAGTGTAGCAGAATTAGCAGCTCTTTTTGTTGTATCAACTATGTAGTAATTTATTTAAATGCAGCAGACTTAGCCACTCTTGTTTAAACTAGGTAGTGTATTATATAAGTGAGGAGATTACAGCAGCTTTCTTTGTTATATAAGCTACGTATAAGCTATGTTTTTAGTTTTCTTTTATGGCTTGATCTTCATTTAAAACAATGTGTCACGTTAAAGAACAGTGCTGTGATATTGTGCTCTCTTTCACATGCTGTCATTGTTGAGAAAGGGGGCGAAGGATCTCTTAAGCTGTTATTTGAACCAGCTTTTCACTTCGCCTTCTGTTATGCTGTACTGTGACGAATCAAATCAATCAATCAATCAATCAATCAACCTAATGTGGACATTAGCTGAAGGGTTTATGCACTCATACCCGGTATGGCATGCTGTACTGTGACGAATCAAATCAATCAATCAATCAATCAACCTAATGTGGACATTAGCTGAAGGGTTTATGCACTCATACCCGGTATGGCATGCATTGGCTGAGAAGCAAGCACAGGAATGTTCCTTGTCACCGTTTAGAAGCTGGCGGATTCCACAATAGCAAAATTATTGAAACACTGCAGTTCAGAAAGACATAAAATTACCGTGTTTGTGCTTTAATATGAGGTCCCATATGTTTCGGCGTGCCATTGGATCCACACTACTTGTGGGCTCATCCAAAATGACAAGTTTTGAGCCCCCCACAAAGGAGAAGGCAACACACAGCCTTCGCTGGAGGCCTCCAGAGAGACGGCATGCCTGCTCATTTTCCATGTGCTTCAGACCCATTTGTCGTATCAACCTGCATGAAAGCAAGTTGAAGAAAATTTTTTGCTCAAGAACAGTTGTAGAAACTGATGGAACAATGAAGAAACAGAGACCTATGGCCAGTGGCGTAGCTATAGGTCGTCTGGCACCCGGGGCCCTTAGCTCTTCTGTCACCACCTCCCCCCCCCCCCCCCTCCCTGGGTGTAGTCGAGGAAGGCGAGGATATCGACAATTTTTTAGTGTCTTCAGACGTATATGACAACCCCCCCTTGGCTGGCCCCGTGCACCCGGGGACCACGGCCCCCCGGCCCCCCCTGTTGCTACGCCACTGCCTATGGCAATGCATGTTAAAATATTAAACGGCTAAAACTTTTTTATTCAGACGTCAAAGGTGTGAAAGTTGAATGTTCTAAATGATCCCTGGGGCCTTGAGTGCAGATTGATTTTATTGGCATGCTGCATAGTCGTTACTCTGCCTTAAGCATATTGATTTGCCCTTTTCTTTTTATTTAAAGCTTATATACCTTTTCTCTTCATTAAATACATTTCTGTAATATTTCTGCATCTGGTTCATGCACAACAACACTTTATGGAGTGCATTTTCGGTTGAAATAAACACAAAAGAAAAATTGGCTGCATTTGAACTCTACACAGTAGATACAAGACTAACTTAACCATAAGTGCTGCAAGCAAAGTTCGAAATTGTTACCTTTCAACATCTTCTTCCACTTCCTCAGGTGACAGCAGTTCTTTAAGATTGCCAAAGAAAATAAGATGTTCTTTGACAGTAAGCCTGAAACATAGCATCAGATACTGCTATGTAGATTGTGGTTGAGATGAATATTCTTGTTTAATAAATAGAACAGGGAGATGACAAGAGAGAAAGAGTGTGCTTACTTTCCATATAGTGTGTTGTACTGAGGACAATAGCCCAAGTACTTCCTGATTTCCTTTGCTGCATTGTTGACATTGCTCCCGTACACGTACACTTCACCGGAAGTTGCAGAGTGTTGTCCAGTCAGTACTTTTCTGCAAGTGCATGGACCATTTCAGGTTTGTCTTATCAAACATATTGTGACAGGCTGACAAAGAAGATGTATTAAAATTATTCCTAAGAAGGCGACACTCTTAACATCATGCACTGTCTGAAATCTTGTCGGCTGCTACAGTTATTGTAAATATCTTGTAAATATATTTCCCACTTCTTTTACCCCTGTAACATTTTTGGTGGAATGAAAGAATGAAATCTGAATAAGAGCACAGTTTCAAGTGTGGTCTGTTTCTCACATTGTGCTGGTCTTTCCTGCACCGTTCTGGCCGAGAAGTGTGTTGATGTGGCCTTCATCAAAATTAAGGGACAAATGGGACACAGCTATTCGTTCTGCAGCCTTCCCACTGTTGTAGGCAATAGACAAGTCCTGTATAGATATGCCAGTTGATGTCATTGGCACTTTGTCATTCAGAATGCAGGGAGCTGTGGAGATGGAACAAAAATGCTTGTGAATTATGATGAGCCCTTGGAGAGGATCTAAATACATCCCCATTTAGTGACTAGAAAGCACCATACCTTTTAGAAAATGTGGTTTGATGCTGCCGTTTACACCATTTTGTAAATAGTATTGTGAAGTTGAACCATTGTTCTTGGTTGAGAAAAAGGCCAGTAGTTTTCTTCTAGAGAATGATGCCTTTTCACCTGCGATGAGAGGGTGGTAGATATAACCAGAGATAGTTGTTTAAGGGCAAATGACTGTGGGGCAGGCTGTTAGTCTTAGAGTGCCAAGCATTAAGCTTACAGATGCTCTGGATCTTGTAGCTAAATGACAATGTAGACAGACAGCTGAACAAGAAAATGACCATATTTTGATTCTAGAAACATTGCCATAGGTAGGTATTCAAATAGGAGCAATGTGCAGGGTGCGAGCCAGTTTTTTAGCATTACAGCAATGTTTAGTTCAGTTGTATGATGCCTCTCATGAAAAGCGACCAATGCATTTAATAAATGCTTTGTTTATAGCATTTATGACATTACCAGCACCACTTCACACAGTGATTCATAACAGTGATCCGTGCTTACATAACAGTGGGGGGGTGCAAATATTTGAAATTTCACAAATTGACTCATTAAATTCAAGAATTTACCATTCGAAGTAGTAGAATGCTTGAAGAAAAAAAAAAGAGTGCTATAAAGACGCGATCTAGAAGATCATGTGTGACGGACAAGCGCTGTCCGTCGTACATGCTCTTCTTTTAGTTTGCGTCCTTGTAGCGCTCTTTTCTTCAAGTATGTTAAAGCAACTCGCCCACATCAAGCTTCTGCTGCTAGTAGAATACTAATTTCTTTCCAATATATACAAGATAAAATACTTATTGAAGTCTTGAGGGAGACAGAACGATGAATGTGAGGACTGTTCTGAATTATTCTGCAATGGGATAGGTGCAGTTCTAGCATAGGGGCACCAGTTACTGAGTGAATGCTCTGGGTAGACAACCATTGCTGAATAACTTACAGTAATAAATAAGAATGGTTCGGTTATAGGTAGCCTACAACTATGAATTCATTCCAATTTATTATTTTGCCATTTTCATCATGTTTGCATTCCTTTAACTTAAGTGTGCAGTGCTATAGTATCATACCTCTCCTTTGGCAAACATAATACTGTATGCACACCTGGTAACATGCCGTTTCCTTATTTCATTACTGTCATTGCCTGGTTTCTCAGATAATTTAAGGCAGTTGTACACCATTTACAACATCCTCATTTAGACATTTGGAAAACTGTCCAGACGTCTAATTGTGAACAGTAATATAGGCATTGGTCAGTGTACACAAGTCTGACTTTCTTTTTTTTTACCAAACAGACTTCACGCAAATTTGATATTTCATGTACAAGGTACAGTGCTGCCATCTGCGATCTATATGTCAAGCTATAGGGTAATTAAACCTTACATACCCAAATGACTAAAAAGCAGGCACAATCATAATGAAGAAGCTTGTAACGAACAAAACCAGGCATAATTGTTTTCAACAAAATGGTTATTTGTAAGTCACACAGCCATGCTAAGCTCATCCAAAATATGGAAGGGGTTAAAACAGGCCTATAGTTCAGCGGTTGTGCCCTAACCTAATGTACTTGGCACAATGCACATGATAATAATTGCAAGCATATTCATTGCAGCAATATGTTTCCTATTAAAAAAAACTCGCATGTCTGGTTTGAGTGTTCCATCTAAATATGTAGCGGCTCATAATATATTACAGTGAAGTTAACTAATCCATAAAGTCTGCAGCTCACTTACCTAAAAATACATTCGACATTATAAGTGCTGTGACGAAGTACACCAAGCTGTCGATTGCCATCATGGTAATACAGTATCCCATGTTCATGGTGTCTCCTGGAATTGGGCTTTGCCACAGGTATTCCCATTGCACACCTAAGCCTTGTTCTTCAAATCTACTAATGTAGAGGCAGCCATAGCTAAATGATGTCGACATGGACAAACACTGAAAATATGAAAGAATTTATCAGTTCCTGTCGATGCCTTGAGATTGCCATGAAAATTACCATAGGACAAGACTAGGCACACCATTTCTATTAAGCGCAAAGTATACTGATTGCTTCAGAAAATAATATACCTTATGTGGTACATAATTTTATGGGGCTACTGAAAAAGTCTAGGCTGGACTTAGTTACACATTTTTCTTCTACACAATCAATGCATTAAGGAAAAGTATGATTTTATGTGTTAATATACATAATTTTCAAAGTTACAATGAAGAGTTATATATTCTTAATC